>NC_060121.1:690024543-690649543 GCF_021461395.2 Schistocerca americana | reverse complement strand
GGCGATCGAACAATGACACGATTACACTACGAATAGACACATCCAAACATTCTAATGGCAATAACAATGATCACCAATATCAAGCAGTAATTACGAGATAGGCCGATTTAGATAACAACTCTCGTTATCTAAGCTGCTGGTCGAATCCAAGCATCAAATCTCTTTAAATACAGTACCTGTTTATATTATGTCGAGATAAATGCCCCAACTAGCTTGCAATTGTTCTTCCAAACAACGAAATTCTCACAACTCAATACATTATCTGTGGAAAACACTCGTAACTTTTTAATTACTTACATAATTCCTATTTCATACACCGTCGTGTTATGACCAGTTTTTATTAAGACGCTTCCACCAATATGGATAAGAAGTGGAATAGTTTATGCTACCACTAAATCTCCTTCCACTTAGCCCACCGTTGCCATGTAAATAATACGGCGTAACGTACTTCACAGATTTAGTAATCTTTGTCCTTGGTGTAATTACGACAGCTTCAGTCCTATTTGCATTTACTTAGACACTCTTTCCATCAATGAAATCGATTTAACTTTTTAGAATATATACCCTCTGTAGGTTTATTGTGCTTCCACTCAATCAATGAACTTTTGATTAGGCCAGCTTACAAGTACCAGCGTATACTTATGTCCTGCAACGCGGTATTAAGATATCTGGAATTCACCCTTTTCTTTTCTCACACACACCAGATACCAATTAAATACACTTAATGTTTATGTTAACCCAAGAAAACTTGAATTTATTTATTTTCTCTAGGTATTCGACCAAAATGCCACTGCCACCTCAAATCTAACCTTAAGTGACAATTTAAAACAATTCTGAACCTCTTCAGGCGTTGACAATAAGCGACCCGCTAAAATCCCTACTTGAATTCGGCCACTCGTCTCTTTGGCTAATCATGTTTTTGCTTAGCTGCGTGCTGCTTGTAAAATGGTTCCTTTATTTTCTCGTCCGTTTATCCACTCAACTACTGGTGCACTCTATCACAATATAGTGAAACAGTTCGTATTTATTCGAGCTCATTCTCGGTTCGCTGTAAGATACTGGTATTTAAACAACAACTACGAACATATGTTCTAGGCTTTCCCTTCTCGACACACACACACTCCAGCCACTACCAAACCACTTCAACAAAACGGCTAACAACCCAATTACCTCCGGGCGAGCCGTGACCACTAATCGTACAACACGAACAGGATATCGGTTCCACCGATTCCCTGAAACTCAGCACCTACAATCTACTTCTCTCTCTAACCAGGGTCACGCTAGATTTACCACAGCAAACTTTACGACCGAAACTGTTCACAAGACAACAATCAGTTGATAGCTCGTGCACCTAAATTCGCCAAATCCGGTGTATCACCAGCGACTATTCACAAAATCTCACAGAATCTCTGTATATTCCGTCGCTCAGCTTTGGGAGGAAACAACCGTTACAGCCACTTATATATGCAGGGGCCTAACGGTCTAAATAGCCACGCTGCCTCCGCGAAGTGTACCCAAATTCAAGTACTGGTACTACCAATCCAAACGCCCTTCCCTCTCCCAAGCCTTAACCACCAGCTGCGGTGCCTCACTAGATCACGCAGTGGATCGCTCTACTATCAGACCTAGACACACACCGATATATCCACTTAGTCGGTGAGAGGTCTACATGGGAACTAACTAACTCTTTATTTCATACCATAGGAACCATTTAAAACGAACAAACACGCAGCGCCACGCCAACTTTCGGCAATTAATTACTCGTTGCCGCTGTCGCGTCGCTCAGGCAGCATCTCTGGACCCAGAGAAGGCGAGTTGTTCCATCGCTGAAGTCGCGCTCGCTCACCACCTGTTTTTTCGTCGATGTTCGCGGCTCATCTATAACATTTCTTTCTTGAGTCATCGTACACGTACATTTAAAGTAACCACCAGGTGTTATTATTAAGTTATCGTGTAGGATGCCCAGCACTAGTAAGGGCGAACTAGTAAGGGCGAACGTAACTCGTGCGTTTTGACACACCACACTGTATGTCTAATTCGGCCTGAAACGTATTGAAGCCTATAGGTGCTATTACATGCATAAGCATTCCTTCAGTAAATTCAGCCTACAGAGATTTTATGCGTATAGACTTTTCAGGTAAATATTTTGGTGTTGGAGAAACACAACCATCCATACAGTGTTCTAATTGACTGTATTCATACCATGCACATGCAAACAGTCAATAAAGTCACGGTATGCAAATGTAATATTAGGATGCCAACGGTTCAGTCTGTTTGCCACATTCAGTTAAGCATTGTATGAGTCGTTAAAATTCACCACCCTTGAATATTTAATGTATATAACACTATTTTCAGATTTTAACTCAAAGACTGCCTCTCCATACATATCGACAATTGATGTCCCACCCCTTAACATACTTTTTGTTACTAGGAGTACGCGAAGGGATGTATTCTGTCATCATCTTTTTCTCTATGAACTGTATCACACTACACATATGGTCCCATTCACAACACGCATACTGCACTCAAGTACCAAAACAATGAACGTTCTCTGTGTCAATCAATAGATCAAAGTCATTGTAGGGTTCTAGTCCTACATTCACATATTTAGATCCACTTGCAGTCAAATTGTATGTTTTTGTTAGTATCAGTATGCTCCTGGCACTTAGCTGAGACTCAAGTTCGGGTGTTGCAATGGCTGTGGTATGGCATAGTTGAAAAAAATCACATCCGAAAGTTTGGGAAGATATCCTGTGGACAGAGACTGCTGTTACTGCTGCTGTCGTTCAGGAATGAACGTCTGAGTGTCCTCATCAGCAACAATGGTAAAACCAAAGTACAGCAAAACATACACACATAATAATAATGATAATAATAGTAGTAGTTACAGATAGATGGACAAAATGCCTGCTGATAATCTTATTCTTCTTCTCAGCTGATGGCTACTGCTGCTGGTGGTATTCCATGCTGAGAAAAGTCTAGATGACAATATCTGCATGCAAACGCAATTAAAGTATTAAAATTGCTCGACAAGTGGGGCCAAGCTTGCATGCCGCTGTCAGACAGCATGGTGGTGGTGCCCTTCACAGGGTAGTGGCATGTCCTCGGCGATACGATGATGTCAGAACTCCAGGAACGATGATGTCTGCGGCCTTTGAGCAATTGTCAAGATGCAGTTATGTCAGAATCTCAGGAATGTTGATGCTGATGTTAGTGGATTTCTCTACTAACTTGGAAATAACTGAAAAGGCTTCCACGATCAATGATTACTTGCTTAATTAATGTGGAAAATCAATGCAACAATGGTTACTTCAGTATGAATGTGAAATAAACATAACTGTTAGCACAAGACTTTAGGAGTTTAGGCACTGTTAGGGGACTGTGCTATATACTAAAGAGACAATAAAAAAGTAATTTGACTCCTGCCGTTGTTATGTGAAATTATCATTTTCCATTTTCCAAGTGAGCAAGTTTAATATTTGAGAAATATACGAGACACGTGTTGGTCTTAGACACACAGTTAAGTTTATGTAGTAACGAAGCGTGTTCACTATGGAAAGCTCTCATACTCGAGTCTGATAGCTGAAAAGTTAGTTAAAATAACCGAAAGGAGGAGCTTTACATCTGTCACCGTGGCAAAGAAAGGAATTTTACAACCTCTTAATTGAACAGATTGGAAATCGCCCTTCCCTCTCTATCTAGTTAGCACGTTTATTGTTGTTCCAGCACGAGCTAACGTTACTTGCTTAGATCTTCAACTCATCAAGAAATGATAGATGTGAATGGATGGATGGATTTGTTGGTATAGGCGCACGACACCATCGAAAAATGATAGTCCATATACATGTGTCGCTTGTGTAATGTTCAACACAGATGTTCTGTTTAAGCGGCCATTATCTTGGATATGATAGCAACTAGCTAATCACAGCTGCAGTATTATTCCGAGCCCACCTTCATGATCTGAGAGCTGATCAACAATACTGGGTTATTATAGTGCATTAAAGCTAATATTAGCGTAAACTACAAACAACTACAAAAATATAATGTAGGCAGTTGAAAAGTTATGGTCTTTGATTTCATCTTTTTTATAACATTACACTAGTCAACAGCCATTTTCCACCTGGGATGTGATACATCAACTAGTATGTATTTCGGTGTGTAGAATCCGAATACACCTTCAAAATGTTCTAGTACATACCATTTTTGAGGTTTAAAAGTTTTTTTTATTTTTCGTATTCAGTATTTTGCTTTTGCTTTTTTCTGTTTTGATGTTTAGTTGTTTTTGATTTGCAGAGGAGAGCTAGAAGATCTAAAAATAGTCAGTAAATGGTTGGTGTAGTAATCCATGGCTTTGCTGCTAGAGGCAATGAAATATAAGGATCATGAATGGAAGCTTTGCTGTGATTTAAAAGTTGTTGGACTCCTTACAGGTTTACGGGCTGGATTCACGAAATACTGCTGCTTTTTGTGACTCTGGGACAGCCGTGACACTAAGAACCACTATACAGTCAAGGAGTGGCCTATAGGGAAGTCATGTTCCTGGAGACGTAACTGTGAACAATTCCACCTTGATTGAGACCGGTAGAATCATTTTGCCTCCCCTTCGTATCCAGTTTGGCCTTATTAAGAACTTTGTAAAAGCTCTGGGTGAAGAAGATGGGCCTTCAACCACTTAAAAGAAAAGTGTTCCAAATTAAGTGAGGCAAAGCTGAAAGAGGGTATATTTGCTAGACCACAAACAATAAAAATCCTGAAAGATGTAACCTTTGATACCAAACTCATAGACATCCAATTAGCTGTTTGGCCTTCTTTTAAAGCAATTGTGAAGGGCTTTTTGGGCAACAGAAAGCACAGAAACTACGTTACCATTGTGAATGATCTGTTGGACAACTATAAGAATACGGGGTGTAGAATGTCCTTAAAATTTGCTTTTTACATTCTCACCTTGATTTCTTCCCGGAAAATTTGGGAGCCGTAAGCCATAAGCATGGTGAACGCTTTCACCAAGACATTCTTACCACGGAACACCGTTACCAAGGCCACTGGAACCTTTCGATGATGGGTGACTACTGCTGGGGTCTTGTTAGGGAGAGTGATGAAACGGCAAACAAAAGAGCATTTTTAAAAAACCAAAGACGATTAAAGCTGAAAATACCTTATGAACTAATTTGGACCATTTATTGGCATCGTGCCCACACATACATACAAGATAGTATTAATTTCAAACGTTCTGAATGTGTATTTTTGTTTGACTTAATTGTGTCAATTTTCGCTATTACCGTTTTTTGTTCTGCTGTGTATCTAGGAAATGTGACGTCATAGAGAAAAACTGATTTTACTAGTGAATTCAGCACCTCAAAATTAGGTAAATCCAACCATGTACAAACCAGATGCAGATAAAGTTTAAATTTGTTTACTAGTGTTATTAAACATTTTTGCTTTGTAGTATGGTGGGGAATGAAGTGATTGATGATATGACATTGGCTTTATATATACAGTAGTAGAGTTAAAGAAGCTCACACACCCAGTAACTGAAAGGTGTACGTCCTTGGAGTCGTTCCTCACGACGTTAGACCATATGGATATTATTGAAGAGAACAACCAGAAAGCCAGTAATAACAGATTCCAATATAGGGAGATAGAACCTCCGCCAAACGGTAGGCAAGGGAATGGACAGAGATCGTTAAATAGCAGAGAAACCCCTCAAAATCTCAATAGTAATACCGGCAATAGTCTTGCGAGGGGCTATCCGAGGAACAACAGGAATGGGAAAAGATACAATCCCGTGTGGGGGAACGAAAGGAATTTCAGACCTCAAGCCTGGAACAATAACAGTAATAGAAAGTGGAATCAACCGGGGGGAATGAACTCAAATAACCAACATCAGTGGGGACGGACATCTGCGAATCAATTGGTAATTACCGAAGTGACGGATGATGTCAACCAGCAGGCAAATCAAAATCCAACAAACTTGTAAGGACCCACTCGTGCCCCGGAGGAGCGGTCAACAATTGGTTGAGGGGCAACAGGATATGTGTACCCATGCTAACGTATAATGATGGACGATTACTGGCAGATGAATTGACCGAGGACTTAGAACCACAGGATGAGGATAAGGAACAGGTGGCAGTAGCCGAAGTGCAAGTCATTTTGGAGACTGTACCTATAGTGGCGGTTTTAGAAACAGCTGCAACCACAAATGTTATTTCGGAGGCACTATTCAACAAGATCAGAAATATAAGACGAGTACCAATTTTTCCAGTTCAAAATTGCAGAATAATAGGCGCCGTTGGGGCTAGATCGGCTAATGTAAAAGTGCAGTCACTACTTAGTGTAGAAGTCGGAAATGTAGCAATATTAAGCACATTCCTTGTTGTGAAAAATTTGGTGGTAGACTGCATTATCGGAGTCGACAGCCTACGTCAATACAGATGCAGAATAGATTTTAAAACAGGAAAAATTTGGTTAAATGTAAATAAACAAGAAATTGAGTTGGACTTGTTGAAAAAAGAAAGCCTTACCAGAAAATATAATAGTGGGATCAGTGTGCAAGTAATCAGGACGGCACAAAATTTTAAACAGCACGTAATTAATGAGTTCCAAGTCAAAGGAGATTTCGGTCAATTAGTGTATGAGAAGTTAAATGAATCCGACTGCATTATTGAAGATCAGAAGAAGCAGCTCAAAGAATTATTATTAGCGTATGAAAACGTGTTTGATGAAAGGCCAGGAGTTATTAAGGGATACATATGCCATCTCTACGTTAAGCCGCACGAAACGTATTGTAGAACTTTCTATCCTGTTCCCTGGAGGTTAAAGGCTCAAGTTCAAAAAGAAATAGATCGCATGTTGAAATGGGGTTTGATCGAACCCTCTACAAGCCCATACTGCTCCCCATTGTTGGTCGTGCCAAAAGCAAATGGGACTGTGAGACTGGTACTCGACGCCAGAGAAATAAATAAAATCATAATTCCAATGAGAACACATCCGGAAAACATAGACGAACTTATACAACGGTTCCAGGATGTCCAATATTTGACGAGCATTGATTTGCGGAGTTCTTATTGGCAAGTCAAGCTGGATGAGTTATCAAGGAAATATACGGCTTTCATTTATTCCGGAAGAAGTTACCATTTTACTGTAGTTCCTTTCGGACTCAATATTAGTGCTGGAATCTTTACAGCAGCTCTAGATTATGCACTAGGACCAGAACTAAGAAGCAGGATAACAGTGTTTGTTGATGATTTGCTTATTGCATCGAACACTTGGGAGGAGCATATTACCTTACTGAGACGGGTGTTGGACGTGTTCAAAACCATGGGAATAACTGCTAACCTACAGAAATCCCTTTTTGCAGTAAAAAGAATCAAGTTCCTGGGGCACATAATTGACGCAAAGGGAATTTTACCAACCAAGGAGAAGCTAATTGCGATTAGTAAGTTTCCAACACCCAGAAATAGGAGGCAATTAAAAGGGTTTATGGGTCTTGCCTCATTTTTTAGAAGACTTATAACAAATCAGGCCATGAATGCAGCAGCTCTAAATACATTCCTGGAAATGGAAAAAAGAACACATTGACACCGGTGTGTCAGACCCACCATACTTGCTCCGGACACTGCGAGAGGGCTGTACAAGCAATGATCACACGCACGGCACAGCGGACACACCAGGAACCGCGGTGTTGGCCGTCGAATGGCGCTAGCTGCGCAGCATTTGTGCACCGCCGCCGTCAGTGTCAGCCAGTTTGCCGTGGCATACGGAGCTCCATCGCAGTCTTTAACACTGGTAGCATGCCGCGACAGCGTGGACGTGAACCGTATGTGCAGTTGACGGACTTTGAGGGAGGGCGTATAGTGGGCATGCGGGAGGCCGGGTGGACGTACCGCCGAATTGCTCAACACGTGGGGCGTGAGGTCTCCACAGTACATCGATGTTGTCGCCATTGGTCGGCGGAAGGTGCACGTGCCCGTCGACCTGGGACCGGACCGCAGCGACGCACGGATGCACGCCAAGACCGGAGGATCCTACGCAGTGCCGTAGGGGACCGCACCGCCACTTCCCAGCAAATTAGGGACACTGTTGCTCCTGGGGTATCGGCGAGGACCATTCGCAACCGTCTCCATGAAGCCGGGCTACGGTCCCGCACACCGTTAGGCCGTCTTCCGCTCACGCCCCAACATCGTGCAGCCCGCCTCCAGTGGTGTCGCGACAGGCGTGAATGGAGGGACGAATGGAGACGTGTCGTCTTCAGCGATGAGAGTCGCTTCTGCCTTGGTGCCAATGATGGTCGTATGCGTGTTTGATGCCGTGCAGGTGAGCGCCACAATCAGGACTGCATATGACCGAGGCACACAGGGCCAACACCCGGCATCATGGTGTGGGGAGCGATCTCCTACACTGGCCGTACACCACTGGTGATCGTCGAGGGGACACTGAATAGTGCACGGTACATCCAAACCGTCATCGAACCCATCGTTCTACCATTCCTAGACCGGCAAGGGAACTTGCTGTTCCAACAGGACAATGCACGTCCGCATGTATCCCGTGCCACCCAACGTGCTCTAGAAGGTGTAAGTCAACTACCCTGGCCAGCAAGATCTCCGGATCTGTCCCCCATTGAGCATGTTTGGGACTGGATGAAGCGTCGTCTCACGCGGTCTGCACGTCCAGCACGAACGCTGGTCCAACTGAGGCGCCAGGTGGAAATGGCATGGCAAGCCGTTCCACAGGACTACATCCAGCATCTCTACGATCGTCTCCATGGGAGAATAGCAGCCTGCATTGCTGCGAAAGGTGGATATACACTGTACTAGTGCCGACATTGTGCATGCTCTGTTGCCTGTGTCTATGTGCCTGTGGTTCTGTCAGTGTGATCATGTGATGTATCTGACCCCAGGAATGTGTCAATAAAGTTTCCCCTTCCTGGGACAATGAATTCACGGTGTTCTTATTTCAATTTCCAGGAGTGTAGTTTGCTGAAGAAGGATGTGCCCTGGCTCTGGACATTAGAGTGTCAAGAAGCATTCGAAGAGATAAAGAAGCAATTAGTAAATGCACCGCTTTTGTACCATCCGGACATGCAAGAAGAATTTTACTTGTCAACAGATTCGTCGAATGTGGGTCTTGGAGCGTGCCTTTTCCAAGTACGCAAGATAAATGGACAACTCACCTTCTGTCCTATTGCGTTTGCTAGTCGTGTTTTGTCCAACTGTGAACGAACTTACACGACGACAGAATTAGAGGCTCTTGCGGTCGTCTGGGGTTTAAAAAAAAATTTTCATTATTATCTATATGGGTCAAAGACTATCGTATATTGCGATCATCAATCATTAACGTTTTTACAAACGTGTAAACTGTTACACCCCAGACTGGCTAGATGGACTCTCGCTCTGCAACAATACCAATTTAAGATCGTGCATGTCTCAGGACAGCAAAACATTATTGCTGACGCTCTATCAAGGTCACCGCAGGGTTTGACTAAAGAGATTGAAGTAAATAATAACTCTGAATTCCCTGTATTGCTGCTGCAGGAAAATCCATTTAAGACGTACTACGTCAATTTGTGTGCGCATATGGCACAGTTACAGAAAAGAGATGCTCAATGGGGAAGTGTCATTCTAAGGTTACAACACCAACCTTCGGATCAGATGGCAAATTATTACAAACTGGTAAATGGCGTATTATTTTTCCGCTGAAGAAGGCAAAACAAATCCCGTTGGTGTGTTTGTATACCTGAGGCGCAAATAGAGAAACTCATATGGTTCACCCATTTAACCTGGGGACATTTCGGTGCGACAAAATGTGCAGACAAGATAAGTGGGTACTGTTATTTTCCCAACACAAAGCGCAGAGTGCATGAGGTCTTAAAGAGATGCATAATCTGTCAAAAAACAAAGCCGGATTCAAAAGGGAGTAAGCACCCATTATGCTCTATATTAGTCCAAGAACCAAAAGAATTAATTTCGTGCGATCTGTGTGGACCGTTACCTACTTCAAGAGGTGGTGTTAAATATGTGTTGGCATTTCTCGATGTGTGCGAAATACGTAAAGCTATACCCGATAAAGGCGGCTACATCCAAAGTAATTGTATTAAGATTGATAAGGGATTATCTTCCACATGTTGGTACACCTAAGGCGATCATAACAGACAATGCTAAAATATTCACGGGACTCCGATGGAAACAGACTTTGTCTCAAGTCGGTGTGAAACACATACTAACATCATTTTACCACCCACAAGGCAATTTGGTTGAGAGAATTTTTAGAGAATTCAATCGATTTATGAGGACGTATTGCCATAATAAGCAGACTGCGTGGGCAAATTATGTGGAAGAGTTTGAGCAGATATACAATAACATGCCCCACTCCTCAACTGGATATACACCTCATGAATTGATGTTCGAAGCAAAAGAGGAAAACTTCTGGACTGACCATATGCCCAAAACTCAGGAAACTGAAATGCCTTGGGAAGAAAAAATAAGACAAGCCATCATAAATATGACGAAAAAGGCTGATCAGAGAAAACAACAATTTGACAAATTAATCAAGAGGGTACAGACATACCGGGTCGGAGAAAAGGTACTAGTCAAAAGACATACCAAATCATCCTTAATAAAGAAAAGTATAAAGAAATGGGAGTTATTATATACTGGCCCATACATTATCCTACAAATTCCGAATCCTGGGGCTTATCTGTTAGCATACCCGGGATCGAACAAAATAAAAGGGCTATTTTCCCATAACGACTTGAAAAAATTTAATGAAGAGTAGAAGATAGGGAGGAATGGTGTTGCGAGTGACAGAGATCAACGCTCGTAAAAAAACATAACAATAAACTGTGTGTGTAGTGTTAGAAAACTTTAAATTGAAATAATTAATCAGTGACATAGATTATAGAAATAGTGACTAACTATTACTATCGAGTGTTGTAAAGAAGATAGTGGACATAGGCTTCACCTGTGGTTTGGGTGAACATGGAACTTTAGCATTGCTAATGTCATCAAGATTTATAAAGGATCTAACTGACCTTCAAGAAGAATGAAATGTTTCCCGCAAATGACGCTGAATAATCAAAAGAGGTTCCGAGTGAATGTTCATATATAATCTCAAGTGCACGCTTAGATGTGTAAACGTGTGAAGGGATGTGTTGAGGCAGTGAATCGTGAGTGACGGTTAACGCCGCAAAGATAACTTCCCACGCAAAACAGTTGACGTCGGCGCGAGAGTTAAAATCGATATAGACGACACAGATATGCTTTGTAAGAGACTCGCATCAAACGCGAGGGTAAACTGATTCATGTTGAACTTTAAAAAGAAAAGGTGTTATAATTAGAAGTTAAGAGTTTTTAATTTATTAATGAATGATTAAAGAAAGTAATATTCATAGAATTAGTAGTTATTTAATGGGTCGTGTTCGTTTGGAATTTTTGTTTGAAAAAAAAAATCCATTTCCATATATGTGCATGTGTGAACGCCATATGAATCAGAGAATAAATGAAAGAAGTGAATCCGCATTCCTCAATGCTAATAACTTTTACATTACAACAATCAAATGGAGAAATATACGTATTTAGAATAAAAAGTTTTTGAGTATAGATAAATTATATGACTTTTCAAGGAAATGATGGATTATGTCTTTGTATAAAATGAACTACACTTTCCATTATTCGATGATTTGAATCCAAAATCTACTGTAAGTTGCATGAATCCTTTAAATTACGAAGAACAAATCACTGACAGAAATGTGTCAGAATTTTCGGACTTATAAGCACAAGTGGGGATGCAAAGTCAAAAAGAGTATTCAAACGAGAGTAAATATGATGATGCTTTTGGCAACATCATTAGTTAATGGCTAAATTCCTTGAAGTACGTCGTAAGAAAAAGGATGCATGAAGCCATAAGGATTTTGCTTTCAAAAAGGAAAATCTTGGACGGTGCAACCTAACCAGTTCTCTTACAGGAAGAGTTTCCCCTTTTGGTCATTGCTAATTCTTTTGGAATGAATGTTTCATGTGAATTCGAGTATCCCTGTCCCTTCTACTCTTCCCATTGTGGGCCCCGTAGAAGACCGACTACAAAGTGGGCCGCGTAGAAGACCGACTACAAATGTGGACGTCGGGGACATGCAAGACCCGGGGGAGTTTTAGCACCGCAAGATATTGTCCTAGGAACAAGATTGTAAAACGAAAATTCACGTTATTTATTGTAAAATGTTTTTTTTTTGTTTTTTTTTTTTTTTTTTTTTTTTTTTTTTGCTAGAGGTACAAATCACTCTTCTCCAAATCGTGATATAAATTGATCCCTGTCTTTCCTTTAGAGATCTATTTCAAAATTATTTTTTTTCTTCTATAGGCTTTCCTATCTTCTATGTACCGTAGGCTGGGGGTCTAGGCTTAAGAGGTTTTCCAAGGTTTCCCTGCTTAAGAAAGTTCCCGAATGGGTAGACCCTGATAACAGTTTCATGAAAGATCATCTTCCTTGGTTGTGCACAGCAAACATAACACCTAGATGCACGTAAAAGCAATACAGCCGCGGTACCTGTCTCTTCATTTCTTCTGTTTTCAACATTTCTTTTCTTCGTCTGTCTTAAACATAATATTCTTTTTCAGTCGGAGGACTGACAATCATCACTTCCGGGTTATCCACACTAATAGACAGCTCGCGAAGTGTGTTCGGTAAATCAAAATTGAGCTCACAAACTTCGCTCGCTGCGAGGGGCATTGTAATCTCCTCACGGAAAATTACCCTCTACGACGCAATAGTTAATAATGGTCAATCAAATCATCCACATTTATTCGCTTTTGAAAAGTATCTGATCGGATTTTCTAGTAATATATGCGCCGACAGCTCGTCGACGCCAAGGTATTTTTCTAGTACGTTTATTCTTTGGAATAACAGAGATACATATATGTATTCTCCTGGGTTATTATAGACGGATAACTAGGACAGCTTGGGAAGTATCTGTTGGAAGATTGTCGGATTGCTAAAAGAGACATATTTGCGCTTCTTCTCGCTAAAGCGAGCTATTAACGTTTGTGCCACTAGCGGGTTATTTGAAGAGAGAGAAAAACTGTAAACGCCAATTAAGTAAGACTTGGAATCAACAGAAAACGGAACATGTAATGGAGATGGATTGGATATACAATTTTCCTCAGAAATAAGGTGTGTGACCCTTTTATTCTAGAGTGAATGACGAATGAGTTCTCTGTCTGAATCATTGATGATTGTCTTGGCCCTGTAATTAGTGGGGAAGTTTCAGTTGTGACGAAGAGAGCCTGCAATCACCGAGATTTTATAAAATCGTCCAAAAAGGCTTCGGACACATCTGAAATTCTAAGTCTGTCGTAAAATGAACGAATTGTTCAAACGATCGATTTTCCCAACTGAATGCAGCGCTTAACAATAATAATAGATATAAAGATCTTTTACAGCAAGCCAGCCGCTGAATATTAAGACGAAGGGCTCCACCAGAGATTCTATTGGGCTGAGTTCACGTAATGAAATATTATATTTAAAACCGTATATAGATAAAGGACAGAGAGAGAGAGAGAGAGAGAGAGAGAGAGAGTCCATTAGTATAATTGTTTGCCTGTCTTATCACGGATCAGCCTAAAGATAAAACAGGAGGCCCTTACTTTACTGTACAGGTTTATGTGTGAGAGACATTACACCAAGTTAGCGGCAAGCTGCATTCACATACTTTCATCATTTACAGTATAATCCATTATACCTTGTGCAGTCATGACAAGAGCCAATATTAAATAACTAGTTTCTGCAGATCTTTGGCTCAGGCAGCACAGCTCCTTAGTTCATCAACGACTCACCAAGTGATGCTATAATGGTTTAATTTTTACCGACTTAGTTAAGAAACCCTAAAACATAATTTGGTACAATATAATTCGGCAGCACACTTCCATATTTAGGTGACTATTTCTTTTGTACTCAATGCTGTGTAGCACACAATTCTTTGAAGTGTCGCGTACTGGTTTAGAGTGGCAGATATTTCCGTGATAGAACACAGTCAAGCAATGGGCCATAAATAAATGTGCATCACAAACGCGTACAAATTAGGTCCATTATAATTACCGAATTTTATAATTACAGAATATATCACCGTTATACTAGAGGTAACAAACGAAGGTTGAATACCTAATCAGAAGTGACAATGCATAGGCAATTATTCCAAGAAATACCTTCACGAATGATGAGAATCATACAGCAGTAGCTGTACGTTGACATGGCTAGACGCCGCGCGGAATGGCCGCGCGGTTCGAGGCGCGATGCACGGTTTGCGCGGCCCCTCCCGCCGAAGGTTCGAGTCCTCCCTCGGGCATTTGTGTGTGTTGTTCGTAGCATAAGTTAGTTTAGGTTAGTTTTACCCAGTATGTAAGTCTAGGGATCGATGACCTCAGCAGTTTGGTCCCTTAGGAATTCACACATATTTGAATATTTGAACATGAGAGACATAACGAGGGCCAAAAAAACCTTTTTGGTTTTTATGTCCCTCTCGTTATTGAGAACCGCTTTTAATCAGGAAAAATACTAGTATCTCTTATGGTTTGTCTATAAGCTGTTGCAGTTCCTCCTGGAATATTCGTTCTGGTCTTTTTAAATGATATTTTGTCTAAAACTGACATGGGGAGACCGTGGCTGTGTACAATTAATGTAGGTTAATTCTTACAAAGAAGAAAACAGCAACTAGCCACTATTAATACTGCTATTTATTTAGGTAAATAGCGCCGTTACCGGTTTAGAACTGGCAAGTTCATCATCAGACGGCTGTTCACATGATTTTTCAAGATACACTTTACATTATTGTCCGTTTTCGATTTTTATTATTCCACTGTGGCGAAGTATTTTTGGCGTTTTGTTGCCCTACGGTAGAAAACAGTGTTAGAAGCGCCCTATGTGAAAATAACTAACCTCCAAACGATGAAATACAGCGCAAATAAATATGTGAGGTTAAGTGGTTATGGTAGTTACGTCGAATATTCCGCGCGATTTTGTTGTGAAGTTGCACGATTGTATTTTTCGAATGTTTCTAAATATAGCCAGCACTTATGTATTTTGTGCATCACCATCTTGTACAAAGTACCACACACACACACACACACACACACACACACACACACACACACCAAAAAGAATTTGCCACATGTGAAGCTATCACAAAGATGGCAGATTTACAAACAAATCTGCAATCTTTGTGATAACTTCACATGTGGCAAATTCTTTTTGGTCTGTGTGTGTGGTGCTTTGCACAAGATGGCGATGTAGAAATTACATAAGTGCTGGATATATTTAGGAATATTCGAAAAATACAATCCTGCAACTTCGCAACAAAATCACGCGCAATTTTCGACGTAAGTACCATAACCACTTAACCTCACATATGTATTTACGCTGTATTTCATCGTTTGGAGGTTAGTTATTTTCACATAGGGCGCTTCTAACACTGTTTTCTACCGTAGGGCAACAACACACCAAAAATACTTCGCCATAGTGAAATAATAATAATCGAAAACGGACGATAATGTAATGTGTATCTTGAAAATCATGTGAACAGCCGTCTGCTGATGAACTTGCCAGTTAGAAACAGGTAACGGCGCTATTTACCAAAATAAATAGCAGAATTAATAGTGGCTGGTTCCTGTTCTCTTCTTTGTAAGAATTAACCTACATTTCTTTTTAAATGAGTTATGTTTGTATATTTTCACTTATTTGTGATGCTTCAGAAAGAAGAGAGAGACCTTCGTTATTGGTCACATGTTGATTGCACAAGTTGTCTCTGTAACAGTCAAGGAAGAGGATTTTTTCTAGGCTGGCGCAGCCCATAAACATCCTGATCACCGTGGCCATAGTACTGACGTACGGACTACACATGTTCATTCCTAACAACATCAGCCTGTCGCTGATCATGAAGACATGCCACCACAGCGTGCACAACTAGTCAAGTACTGCTACCGCATCGGGACCTGCCTTACTACCGGTGAGTTATACATCCTGCGCCGACCTATAACATGTGGGCTGTCAGTAGTTCTTTCAACGGAGCCAGAAATTCATGGCTTCATTGTTTCATTTCCCTGCGTCGAACAGTGAAAATCGTGACTTTTCACTATTTTTTCCACATCATACCCCTTTTCAGTTGACTCACTAGTTAATCATATTTTTTTACTACATTCATATGCATACATAAGAGTCCCACAATAAGAGAATGTCAGATACAGCAATACTGATTCGTCATCCTGGGCAAGGTTCTAATGAAAGTTATTTTCCAGTGCCTCATCCAACCTGTAATGAAGTGTCAAATGTGTAACTGTGTCATCTGATGACTGTGGTGAGTGTTAGAACTTTGTAGTGTTCAGTTTGTGGTGATATGTATGAAGGGAAGGGAGAGAATGAACTCAGTTCAGGCTCTTAGACTGCTCTCGAACAGTGCTAGGGGGGCCACCGAACTTAACATCCGCATTGTAACGTTCCCTGGCAAACTCACACTGTTAATAAACTAAAATTTAATTGTACCATATACGCCGCTATAAAGCAATTTGTAAATACTGTAATTATTTAACAAAAAATATTATTGAATTTTGTGTAAAGGACATTCATTATTATTGTAATATTTTCTGTAGTAATATTCTTTCTGTATTTAGGATGGTAATATTTCTATATTCATAATATAATTGCGAAATGTGTCAATATCTGCGATAACAAAAATGTAAAATTCAGCCACAGACGAAAATAATGTTATATGATTACAAAGAGATGTTAATAGTCAGCAGTATTATAAAAGCACCACGTACTGAGTATTCTTTGGTCGTCTCCCTGTAGAGCTGAAAGCGAGAGCAAGCTGTGACGAAGCATTTTATGAATGGGTAGACGTCTTTTGTCTGTAGCTAGATTTAGCCGCCATTAGAGGAGAAATTACAAACTAATGTGAGTTGAATATTTGTTGTGGTTTAAATATATTATAATTTATCAAAAGTGTGTATTATTAATGTAAATTAGCTTGCCCATGTCATCTATAATATTTCTTTAAAGAATTTTCAGCATTTTTAGCGGTGTTGCTGGGCTGTGCCGCGACCGAACGATTTGCAGCGGCGGCACATTTAAAAAATTGTTCCGCTAAGAAAAATTAACCAAACCCGTAAATCGGGAACAGATAAAAATTAGCAGTGAATTAAGAAAATGTTCTTCTTTTACAGCGATCCTGAGACTTACGGATTTTAAATTAGTTCACATTTGTGCATTCATAGGCAGATAGTTAATGTTGAAATTTAACAATTTTGGTTCTTTCAAATAACTTAAATGTATAGGGATGTGTGTTTTATCAGTGATAATTAAACGTCGGCTTGGCAATATTCAACCGTTTTCTGCTAATAGAGACAGTCTTGTGTTCCATAGCTAACGCCGGGAAAGAATTCAGTAAATATTAAAAAAAAAAAACACTGCATTTAGAAAATGTGTGCCAAGGCCGAATTATGTAAAGGATTTGATTCTCAACTAAATATTCTTAATCAGTTAATATGAGTTCACGAAATTTTAAATGTACTTAGTTCCGTGTAAATGAATTTTTTATTACCACACGTAAATGAGAGGCTCTACAACAAAGTTCGTTCGTACGTACAGAAAGAAAGAAAGCCAAATTAACTAAAAGCAAAAAAAAAAAAAATTTAAAAAAGGTAACTGATTATTTACTTTTATTCTTTAATGAAATTCCATTTAAATTGGCAAATTTCATTAAATTGGCGCCCAACGTGGGGCTTGAATATGCAGTGGCCACAAAATACCCATGAGATAACTAGGGAATTATTGTAGTCGAACTTTGTTGGAGAACAACCAATAATTTTTTTTCATGTATTGTATGTATTGCCTAACCAATATTGTGTGGTAATACCTGTATATGATTTTTTGCATGAGAACACTATATACCCAGAGGCAAGCTGAAGAAGAGAGCTCATTATATCGAAAAATTAATTACCTACCACAATACCAGGGGGCAGCTGCACCCAAGATAGATCACCAAAAGGTAAAGCTACAGTGTAGTTGTCCTGTGGGTAGTAAAGTAGCCTCAGTGCAGTGTTCTCGGATCATTAGTGGTGTGCTTGTTGTTAGTGTTTTTTTTTTAAATAACAGGACATTTGAGTAGTTAGTCATTGTAGTATATAATAAGTGTGTTTCAACAAATGACCATTTCTTGTGTGATTATGTCAGTGAAACCTGAGTGTTAGGATATTTAGTTCAGATTTTGTTTCTTTTGTTGACTATGGTTAGATTGCGTAGTCAGAAAGATATCAACATGGATAATGAACAACAGTTAGCAAGTAGTGATACCGAGTTAGAAAGTGGGGCACAATGTAATGTTAGTAGCGTAATTCAGGAAGTACCATTTGAGAATCTGGGGGCAGAAGGGCAAGAAATGTTGCCACTGCCAGCCAGTGATTCAGTTGATAGTAGAAATAGTGTGCCACCCACAAGCACTAGACACGGACCAGAGAGTGGTGAGGTGTCAGAAGTGCAATCATTAAGAGTTATGTTCGAGCGCATGCTCAATTTCCAAGCTGAATTTGTACGAAAACAAGCAGAACGCGATAAAGAACGTGATGCTAAACAAGCAGAACGCGATAGACAACGTGATGCTAAACAAGCAGAGCGTGATCAACGCTTGAATGAGAGAGACTTGCAGTTAATGCAATCTTTGGAAACTATGCAAAGTGAGATTGTTAGTTTGAGACAAAACTACGAAACCATACCCAAAGCGGTGCAAGAACTGAGCGACAGAGTAGATAATATCCAGGTGGTTAACGCCAGTATTGTGGGTGAAATTAGTGTACTGGCTAACAGGATGGAACAATTAGAAATTGACACAAGTCAAGTAATTGAGCACAAAGTGTCCGAACAAGTGCACAAAATTGAAAACGAATTTATAAAAAAAATAGATGAGAAGGTGCACGCCGCGATTGAAGCCAAAGACGTAGGCTCCAATGCGGAAGTGCAGGACCTATAAAAAAGGCGGTACACACTGACATTCCGCTGTGGCAGCGGAATGTCAACCGTCGTCTTGCAGAGCTGGAAACCAGCTTGCTGCACGACGACGCACAGGCGTGTGTCACGCCAGCCAGGTCCAACAATGATAGGCATATAAATACAGCAGTAAAAAATTGCGACTGCTAGACAGAACAGGCAACCAATGTTAGCGAAACAAATAAATGTCACTCCAAAATAGTGATTTAAGAAAGCCTGATTAGAAACCGACAGTTTCAGATCTTTACAACGGAGAAGAAATCTGTTCACCCTGTAGTGTTTATCAAGGGATTTAGAAACATTTTGCCTAGCGTTTGGAGTCATACACAGAAAATACAGCTCGTTATGTATTACATACAAGGAGATGCTGCATTATGGGCAACCGAAGCAGCTGACAGTTTCGACACATATGAGCAATTTGAAAAGGCATTCTTGGCCAAATATTGGTCAACATGTATTCAGGAGAGATTACGGAAAGAGGTATATAATCCAGAGCCGTATTCTCCACGATTAGGCAATTTGCGAAAATATTTTGAGAAGTACATTAATAAGACCCGTTACTGGGACGAGCAGATTTCATCCCGGGATTTGATCAGACTTTTGAAATCACACTTGCCGATACACGTAAAGGAAAAACTTATACACGTACCGGAGAACGACATAGAACATTTCTTGTCTGTTCTGGACTCAATTGACCTGATTCAGGAGGATGTTAAGGCAGCCTCTGAACAGGCTAGAAGTAACGGAAACGGTTACAGAAATGGTCTAAATAACACGCCTCCACCAAATAATGGAAACGGCGGAGGTAACAATAGGAGACAAGATTATGTACAAAACGGGAATAGAGGTAGAGACCGGAACGGCAATAGTCCGCCGGTGAATAATGACCGGAAAAGGAGGTCTGATGACCGATATGAAACAGGCCCACCAAGCAATAGTAGATGGAAAAATGCCAGGGGGCCGTGGAACAGTAATACCTATAACGATGCAAACCGAACTTGGCCACAGAACCAGAGGCCCAGTCCGGACCGGCAAAACAGTGAAAGATATGACAATAACCGACCGCCACCACAAAATGCGCCAATTGCGCAACCGTGGCGGCCGACGCAACACAACTTACACATAGTGGAGGTCAGTGACACAGAGCAGCCACACCCATCCACCAGCAATAATCCAACAAACTAGATTCAGCCGAGATACGCTCTCCATCGTCGGCTGAGGTTTGGAGTGAGAGCAGCCCGACACAGAACAAAACATCGGGAATCTGTATCCTTAGGTATAATGACGGGGTACATATGGGACATGAATTAATAACTGAACCATCCACGTGCATAAAGGAGCACAAAGACAAAGCACAGGCGATAATAGAGATCAAAATTAACAATATTGATGTGCAAGCAATCGTAGATATAGGTGCTACTGTCAGTGTCATGAGTATGGACTTATTCAGAGTACTGGGGAAAGAAAAGCGTATGCTGACTTTTCCTGTGAACGATTGTAAAGTCTCTGGAGCCATCAATGCACAGCGACAAATAATTAAAACCAAGTGCGGGTAGAGATGTATATAGGGGGAGAAGCCATAGCGTGCTCATTCCTGGTAGTAAAGGGTTTAAAGGTAGCCTGCATTTTGGGGGTAGATTTTTTGAGAGAAAGGGACGCAATAATCGACCATTCTCGGGGAAAATTAAGTTTGATGAACGCGGGTAGGAGGATAGAATTGTCCATGCTCAGATCTGAAGAGGTACCTGTGCCTAATTATAATGCTGTTAACATAAAATGTAGGAATCAGTGGATACTACATTTAGACAATCATTCTCTAGGACAAAATCTCTATTATCCAGACGTACAAAGTAATCAATTAAAAGCAAATGTGGTTGCACTTGTGAACAAAGTATCACAGTCCGAAAATTTGAATTCAATGCAACAGCAGGATTTGGTACAGTTATTATCTAATTATGCAGATGTATTTTCAGAACGACCAGGAATTGTTAAGGGGTATCAATACAATATCGAGGTGAAACCTCACAAAATCTACTGTCGAGCCTCATACTCCATTCCTTAGTCCGAGAAGGAAATAGTAGCTATCTCTTAGCAGATCCCCATTCAGGGAGAGTACGGGGACTGTATCCGCGTAAGAATGTGAAAATATTCCTACAGTAAGTGACTAATAGTCCTATGTGTTATGTGTAAAAAAGGTACACCATTATTTTGAAAAGGAATGAACATTAATGATGTGTGATCTGTAGAGATAATGTACTAGTGTAGAAGTATTTAGTTATAAGAATATGATTGATTTTCTCTTTTGTTTATGAATATTTGTGTTATGTCTTCTTTTTAATTAGTGTTAGCTTAAACATGCTCTAAATGTCTGCACAGATAACCTGATTAGTGCAATTATTTATAGTGTTAAATTGTGACAGAGATCAGTCAGGAGGAACATTTTAGTAGTGATTAGTTTGTGTACTGCATAATATTCTATATGTGTGTCAAACTTGAAATATTTCTTGGTACAATCTTTTCTATTATATATGTATATATGTATGTATGTGTAGCTGTCAGATTGACAGATTCGAACCCAGAATAATATCAATAATACGAGACCCTGAGAACTTTATTCTCAAACCAGTGTTATCAAAGAGAATAATGCACCCAGTAGTGACCCGAGGGCACCATGGGAGGCAAACTTATTGCAAATTTAATTGACGCAAAGTTACGCACAAAGAAGCTTCAACTGAAGCATGTGCAGATTCAATCAGTAAATAAGAGCTAGCCTGATACAGTCCAAGTCAATTTTAGCCTACAGAGACTACACTGTAGTTACGTAGGACCTTGCAAGTAAAGTGAGACATAATTTCAAAGGAGTTATTGAACAATATGCCTAAATCCGGCTGTAATGCACAAATAAAATCTACTCGAACATAAATATAGATGATTTTTGGGCAAACTAATACGAAGTTTTAATATTTGTTACCATGCACGCAAATATCACACACCTTGGTAAAGAGCGAACAAAGATGTTACGAATGTGCTGTTATAAAAATCGCACAACGGACATTGTAAATAAAAAAAAACTTAAACAAAAGTGCAGTATTGTGTGGCAGAGACAGACAGTGACTGTTAAACCTGCAGCAATACGTCACGAAGTTGTTTTGAACAAACAATAAGAAACTGTATCATCGCCGTGTGTGCAAGTGAACAAGGAACCAGCACGACACGAACAGTGAGCCGATAACGGACGGTGGACCAAGTTAGTGTCAAGCATCCGACGGTTGGATCACCAACAACAGTGCGACATGCCCTCATTTCATGAGACACTGTGGAGACGTTTGAAATTTAATCCAGGATACTGCCACCAAGTGTTCAGGCAACATCTCTCCTCACCACCAAGATTCAAACTGACTTACCTCCGAGTCACTGTCACAGTGCTAGTGTGTGTTGAGCTACCTCAGCTACGGAGTCTGGTGACTACATTCATACCTGTATATATAGAAAATTTTACATTTAACTCCAGTTTATGCAAGTGTGAAGTCAGTTCTGAGGCCTATAGCTGTCTGTGGTGCTGAACAATATTTCATTCCCTTAGCCTCGATAACTATTCACCTTTTTCACGACTGCTACTACTATTGTTCACTATGTTTTCGTACCGCACGTTGAACAAGTCTAACACAAGTATTTTTTCCCTTGAAACAATGGTGTCTATCTGTTTGAAACATTCATATCTTTATTTCGTAGATTACAATGCATTTTTTACAGTTTTGTATGAAGTCAAAGTGCATGAGATTTGTGTATAATCTTGCAATCATTCTGGCCGGGCTTTCCACGTCTGTTTCACACAACTTGCTGTAGACAAGATTGGTTCCTTATCTCTGTTGCAGATTGCAGTATAGATTGTCCCAGGAAGAATGGTCAATATTCAGGAATATGATAGGAGTACTCACGTGTAACAAGAAACTCCAAATGGACACATGCCCCATTCCGAATGGTTCCAGAGATACCTCATCTGACGCGCTGGAGCTCTACCTTACATAGTGTTTGTATTCCAATCTGAAGCTGTTTCCCGACCTGATAGACCACAAGAGTCCTGTATCAAACTGTTCGTCTCTACTTCCTCTACACTAGTGTGATACGATGTAAACAATGGCAATGTACTGAATAATACAGAAGATAAATAACACTGTACATATAATACGTTGTACTCAGAAACCATTCGGAATAGGGTATATGCCAATATGATGTTTATTTCTTGGCGTGGGGGGGGGGGTCCTGTTATATCCTTGAATACTGATAGTAATTAGATCTGTTAAATAATGTTTATCCCTTCACAAACGAAAATTTATCATTGAAAGTTATTATTCATTAATTCATGATTTCATTAACCGAATAGTTTTGTGTCGCATTTCGCGCCTTACTTTTAATTGCTCTTTAGACTGTACTTATTTCTTGTGGTCCCTTTTGGAAAAACTCTCTATTCTTTTCTGCTGGAACCTGCACTGTTTTAGTTTGATACGATAAAACTTCTGCTGGTTATTGTTATAAAATTTTCTTCATCATTTCATCCTAATTTGTAACGACTGGCAACTATATCACGTCGGTCCATAATGTCTTATGCATATGGATTTCGCTTTCTCTGTATGCAGGAAAAAATCCCAACACATTCAGAAATACAGAGCTGCACAACACCTTGAACAGATAGGAGGGATTTGCTTCTGGCCCTAAGAGTAACGGAAATCCTTGTCCATAGGAATTACACTAGCTGTAGGGAAGCAGCCTACTCACACTGTAGTAAATTCTCATCAGTTTCCATTGTGTGCCAGCCAGTCCGCTGTAACTAGCTCTGACGTCATAAATGTTGCGCAATACCTTAAAAGTCAAACAAATCACCTAAAACTTTTCTAGCATGTCAGGAATAATACTGAATTAATGTGTGTTAAATATCAGTTCGATAACTTCAGTCATTTTCGAAATTTGGACGTTTTTCTAAAAAAATCATTGGCGCAACAGAAAAGAGCTAGAGACTTCAAAATTTATATTTAGATTCATCTTTCATAATGATTTAATAAAAACAGTACTTTGGATTTCACAAATTAAGACTTTAGTGGAAATTCATGATTTTCTGGTTTTCGTCTCAAAACTGAAGGAAGCAAGATAGATTAAGTAGGTTAATAAATAAGGCTAGGATGTTTAGATTTAAATAGGTTGGAGGTCCGCTATGACTATGAAAATGTGAAAAGTTTCTTTTGAATACCTATGAAATTATAACGATAGCGGATCTCAAAAGGGACAGTTCAGAGCTCATCTGCTGCGTGCAGTGTAATTTAATTAATTCTCTCGCCCAAAATATTTAACTTAGCCACGTCAAAATTTTATTATCAATACTTACCTGCGTGCTGAATGCACGTTTAAATTAAGAGCTTCCTCGGCCATCAGCAAAAGAAGCCATAAATTATTATGTAACTTGAAGTGGTGCATTACTAGCCCAGCGGCTAGTCGGGAGAGCGGATTTGATCAGGCGTTCCCTCAGCCGTCCGTACCGCGGCTTTATATATAAGAACGCTGCGTGAGGAAGCAAGGCCCCAGTTCTCTCCAGACGCTAAATGACACGCCATCTGTGTCGTGAGTCGCGTCGCGTCGGTATCACTGCTACATACAGCCTTGGGTGCCGTATTAAGTTACTAGAGATACGCGGAACCATGAAAACATTCCAAGTGGTTAATTCTGGGATGATGTTCATTATCTAGCTTCAGTTTGCGTATTGTCGTATTTTCACGCGCCGTCGCGGGACAGACATTCTACCAAATATTTTGCGTGGCGTTTGATGAAGTATTTTCATCAAATTATGGCGAGCATTCTTTTTAACATTTAATTCGGACATTTATAGTTGCATCAGCGCATTAGACTCTGAACTGCTCTGTTAGTTAGGTTGTAGGGATACTTGTGTTTTTTATCAGTGAATTTCAGAATATATTCAACTATTTTGGAAAACCGTTTTTGATTAGAAATCCCGGACAATCTCCTAATTCCTCAGAGCTATAAGCTGCAGCTATAATAACATTCTCAGATAAAGTGGGCACTAGGATCTCTAATTACTGGTTCCATGTTTTATTAAATCACTTTCTGGGTGCCAAAAAGTAAATAGAGAGCCAGTGTTGAGAACGGCGAAAGACAGCATTAACAACATTCTAAAAGCCAGAAACTGATTCAACATGCAAGCATTTATGCAGCAATTTCATTTATTTTTACAAACTCATCCGCCGCCCCACATATGGTGCATCGGCCGGGAACTCAACTAAGTGAAAGTGATTTTTAACTATTCGGATTCGCGAGTGAAATGCGACATGCAACTGAGTATAGAACAGTGAATGTGTTACGTGTGCATGTGGACGACGCAATTGGATTAACAACGCATCTGGATTGACGGAGCTGGCACTGAGTCTAGCGGTGCTGCCGGCATCGCGAGAAGCCAGTCTCGCCGCACCGCAGTCGTCCGCTGGAGCAGCCGGCGCAACGCCTGCAATTGCGGGCCACGCAAACACACAACAGCCGTCGGAGAGCCGTCTGCAGTTCAACGTGCCACGTCGCATCAGGAATCCTGGTACGCCGCGCCGGCAACGCCATACGTCGTGCAGAAGGAACTAAGTTAAGTGAAAAGCTGTTAAAAGTTTTACTAACCTGCACTAAAAAACTGTCGGCGATGGAACCGTCAAAAGAAGCTGAGGTTAAACTTAAATCAGAACCTATGTCTGTTGAGGGAACTGTAAATCCAGACAACGGTTCAAGTGTAAATATGCATGAAAGTAGTAATGTTAAAGTGAAAAGTGAAGTATTGTCTCCTGACAGTAGTGTGGGAAGGGGCAATGATTCAATAATAGAGACCCCTGTAGTAAAGCGGAAAGTAG
Source organism: Schistocerca americana (assembly GCF_021461395.2). Taxonomy (NCBI): domain Eukaryota; kingdom Metazoa; phylum Arthropoda; class Insecta; order Orthoptera; family Acrididae; genus Schistocerca; species Schistocerca americana. The sequence continues at coordinate 690,623,627 of NC_060121.1, read as the reverse complement.
AAATTGTAAATTTACGGGATGATAGTTTCTCTGATAAATTAAAAATGAAACAGTCATCAGAGATGGTAGAGTTTAAGAAGGAGCAGTTGGATATGACTAATCAATCAGAAGTTTCATGTAGTTTTGATGATTCTGGTATTGGAGCTAGTTTTTCGTCACCTGGGTGTGATAAAAAGCCAGCTCGTGAGCAACCCAAAGATGCTGGGGCTGTTGATTTAAATGTTATATTACAAGCAATAGCTGCCAGCAATGCTGAATTAAAGTCTGAAATTGTGGCCAGCCAAACAAATTTTAATAAACGATTGGAGGTAATGGACGATACCTTCAAGGCTGGTTGCAATAAGTTGAAAGAGGATCTAGACAGTTTGAATTATAAAATTGATTACAATCATGAAGATATTAAGAAAAAGGTTGCTCAACAGTTTTCTGAAATGTATAAAACAGTTAAATCCGAAGTTGCTGAGGTTCGCAAAGACTTCCAAATGGAAGATGCGAAGCTGGAGCACAAGTTAACAGAAAAGATCGAGGCGGAATCTGAACTGTGCTCAGATAGATTTAAAGATGTTAATATAAAAGTAAACATATGTCAAGCAGAAGTAGAAGCAATCAAAACTGACACTACTCATATTGTGCAAAGAGTAGATAATGTTGAAATGAAAGTAGAAAATATAAGTACTAACATTGCTAACATTGAGAGTAAAGTAGCTTCAGTAACTTCTGGTAGTGGTAATGTACAACAAGTTGTAGCTGCAAATGCCGCTTTTATCGGGTGTCGGCAGTTCTTGCGGTTCGATCCAGATAAAAATATCCACCCGCTAGATTTCTGGAACGATTTTGAAGATGTGATTCCACCAACTTGGTCTGAACGAGAGAAAATCTCGTTTATTAGAAGCCATTTAGCAGGTGGCGCCATGCGTTGGTCAGCTGATGTTATGTTAAAGTGTAAAACATTAGCGGAATTTAAAACAGCTTTCATTAATGAGTATTGGTCTAGCAATAAGCAAAATGAAGTGTTGAGAGAATTTTGGAGTGGGAAACGCTTCAATGCAGGCAAGGAATCAATTAAAGAGTTTGCTAGGTCATGGATTTCACGTTTGTCACATTTGGCGGAAGAGCTAAAACCAGAAATGATTATACTAGGTCTTGAAGCCAAACTGCCATGGTATTGGCAAACTAGAATTATATCTGCCCCTAGAGACAATCTGGATCGTTTCATTGAGTATTTGGAACGTGTAGAACGTGTTGCTGCCAATGAGGAGCAAGCACGTAATAACCGAAATGCCAATAACATTAATAGTAATTTTAGGAACGAGCAAAATGGCAATGTAAACATCAGAACAGTAGGTGTTCGCCATCCTAAGAGAGGTAGGAATTGGGGAAATAATTATCAGAACCAACAATGGCGTCCAAGGGATAATAATTTTGTTCCAGACAGAAATATGCATGTAAACAACAGTACGGAAAGCAATGCTGTGTCAGTCAACTATAATGAAAATAAAGGAAACAGTAGTAGGCCGAGGCAGGAAAACTAGTTCCCGTCTATGAGGACACTGGCGCTCACCAGGCGGTTACTTTTCCTAAGCCAGTAGTTACGGGAATTGGTAAGACAGATCAGAATACTCAAACTGAACAGGTGGATGAAGTGTCGGTAGCATCTAAGGATACAATAGAAATATTAGATCACTCACAGTATTTGATAGATACCGTGTTAGAGACGCTTTCTAAGTGGGAAGAGAAAGAGAAGGCGCAGCAGTGTAACGATAGGGACGAGCTACAAAATACTGAATTGACAGGTGAAGAAGCAGAAGAAATTCATGCTTATATTTACGATGAAGATGATGTGCTCTTATCTAAAGTGCCTGTGCAGGATGTTGATAATGTACTAATAGATTTAGGACAGGAGATAAGTGAGAATGTAGAGGGTAGGCTGTTGAGGGTCGATGAACCCAGTAGCTGTGACCAGTTGTCACTTGAGAAGGAAACCGACGATAATGGTGAAAGTGGTTTAGCTGTAACTAATGTTATGCCCGGTCTGGAGGCGCAGAATCGCTCAGACTACAGTAATTTGGGTTATGTTCAGTAAACTAAATGTAATGAAGTCATGCGGTGTTTCGATTTAAAATTAATAGACCGACTGGAAAAAGCAGCTGAGAATGTAATTCAGGAAACCCCTACACACTGTGACCTAAATGTAATGAAGACAGATGTCGATCACTTTAGTTGGAGACAAATCCAAAAGGAACTACTAGATGAATTTGAGGAACCACCTGTACAACCTAGAATAAGCCACCCTATAATAATAGTGAATATGTTGGGTAACAATGTACGTTGTCTCTTAGACAGTGGAAGTGAGGTGAGTGCAATATCTCAGTCCTTCTTTGATGCATTACCTGGTAAAGACAAGCTTACAGTAATGAGGGTATCAGGACTAAGAATAATTGGTGCTACTGGCAAGGTGTCAAAAACGATAAAGCAAGAAGCTTTGCTGCCCTTTAACATTAATGGTAATTTAATTGATCATCCATGTTTAATTGTAAACAATCTCAGTATTGAGGTTTTAATTGGCATAGATTTCTTGTCGAAATATCAGAGTGTTGTTGACTTTGAAAGAAGCCAATTAAAAATGGTCTTGCCAATAACCAGAGTAATTACAGTACCTTTTAGTGGTAAACATGTAGTAACTGATGATGGAACTTGGGAGCTGCCTATACGAGTTCTGAAAAATAGGAGGTATTGGGACGAAGGTGTTAATCTTAGTAACAGTAAGCTAAACACAGAAGAAGAAGAAGAAGAAGCAATTATTTTGGACAAAATAGAAGCTAAATTGCAGGAAATCGATAAGATTTCAGACAATCAAAAGGAAGAACTGAGACAGGTTCTAAAAAGACATCATAAAGTATTTTCAGATCGACGTGGCGTGGTCAAAGGTTATGAATGAATGCTGTAGGGAGGAGGTTGTTCTGTAACCTCTACACAGTGTGGCAGCTGTGCAGTCCCAGCTGTGTGAGATCTTCTTTCCATTTCAGGTCTCACTCACTCTTCATCTTTTCTATCCACTTAAAATTTCCAACTCTTCTTTACAGCATTAAACTAATGAATGCTGTAGGGAGGAGGTTGTTCTGTAACCTCTACACAGTGTGGCAGCTGTGCAGTCCCAGCTGTGTGAGATCTTCTTTCCCTTTCATGTCTCACTCATTCTTCCTCTTTCCTGTCCTCAAAAATTTCTAACTCTTCTTTACAGCATTAAACCAATGAATGCTGTAGGGAGGAGGTTGTTCTGTAACCTCTACACAGTGTGGCAGCTGTGCAGTCCCAGCTGTGTGAGATCTTCTTTCCATTTCAGGTCTCACTCACTCTTCATCTTTTCTATCCACCTAAAATTTCTAACTCTTCTTTACAGCATTAAACCAATGAATGATGTAGGGATGAGGTTGTTCTGTAACCTCTACACAGTGTGGCAGCTGTGCAGTCCCAGCTGTGTGAGATCTTCTTTCCCTTTCAGGTCTCACTCATTCTTCATCTTTCCTATCCACAAAAATTTCGACCTCTTCTTTCCAGACATGAAAATTTTCTGTCATGGCTATCAAGCCATGAGTTATGTAACCATTCTATCTACCGATTAGTGAAGAAAAATACCTAATGTGACAAACCTAATAGTGACAAACAACAGAGAAGTATGACGTAATTAAGATATAAAATGTATTTGAGGAACAATTATGTATAGTACCCTGGTAATATAGTAAGTACAAAGTGTTGTTTTACTGGAAATGGTCCACCAACAGTAATTTAAAAAGATATATGAATTCATGTACAAGCAGGATCTGAAGTGGTAGTGAAACCTAGTGTATGCATTAGAGCTAACTAACAAATAGTAAGAAAAAGATTGCTTAGTGTTATGAAAATTATGCAGATAAGTTGTAAGAATGAACTCACCTGGTGTAGCAAGGAAAGGCAGTGTAATAGAATTGAGCAGTGTTTGTGGTTGAGACGTGAAGGACACGTCCCTGAAGTATTTATAAGGTTGGAGCTGGCCATTATTTTAGTGTAGTGTGTGACAGGATACACCTACGCGTATTGAGGTTATGAGTTGGAGGCGTGAATGCGACCATAGGTACCCTTATGTTAGATGAGACAGAGCAGCTCATGGTGTCCTATAGGTTTATGGAATTTAGCATTACGCTCGTCCATAATTACTTGATGCACTTTAGTGGTAGGTCTGAGAGAGACTACCTGAGGTTTCAGCGTCCAATCGAGTGGAAATGGATTGCCACGTGAGCAAACTAATCAGCTGCAGTACACTATGAATATGAAATAAATGTGCTATCCTATGCTTTAAATATTAATAGAGTGAGTGTTAAATAAATACATACACTAGCAAAGTAAATAAATAACATACTGACAGACGTGAAACATTATTTTAGCTCAGCATAAATGCACTTCAAAGTAAGTAAGTACCTAATTGCAGATGTGGAACTGACAACAGCAGAGGACCAATAAGTGGATTTATTAGTCAACTAAACGTAGTGTGTTTTGAACACTCACAACTGTACTATTACCAAAAGTTACTCACATGTACAAAGATGCTGAGAAAACAACCACTAATCATACTCATACTATCTCTAAGAATAAGGTAATCAAAGATGAGTCAGTTAAGTGCTTAAAATACAAATGTATCAGGAATGTACCGAGCATTGGTTCAGTGTTCCGGCCCAGAAATAAGAAATTCAGATAAAATATGATTTATGATTGTATGCCCTAGGAGCATAAATTTTCTCCAGTACGTGACTAACGGCGTTTTGAGCCATTTGTTTACCGATTTTATGACAGTTAAGTAACCGTGAGAGTAAAATTAAAACGGTTCTGTTAACTTTGTTCCAGCAACATACTGAAGGATAAAATGTATATATCCCCATTTCATTGTGACCCACCCTCAGATAATAAGTGAACAGAGTCTGAGGCACTCTTTTTGTTTGTTCTACAGGACAAACCAGATAATGGCAGCCTGGTACCTGCGTGAAAGCGTGGAGTGACTTGGACACAACTCACAGTGACCCCTCCCCTTTCACCCATGTAATTTAGAGAGAACGTGAAGGACGCACACCATAGCAACTTCCCCTTCTCTACCCTTGTGAATGGAAGTGTAGGACGCCAGCCAAAGCGGCTACAACCACGTGTGTAAAAATTATTTGTGAAATTTTCTTTCAGGTTTAGAAAAGACTGCTAAGAGATAATCATCTGTTTATGTATCATGTCATTTTCTTTGAATTTGTGTATGTAAAAATGTATTTAATGTATTTAATGGATCTAAGATTTTCATAATTTTTTCAATTTGTATGTGTTTGTTTGTCTAAGGCAATATGTATGCCAAAATATTTCATTGACTTTGCTTAAAATTTTTGAGTAATGACATTGTTTAAAAAGGCAGTGAACATGCCTACAATTTAAATAATTAATGTAGGTAATCAGTTTTCTTTAATGTTTCTACAGGTTTATATTTTGATTTTGATTTTCATAGGGAGTTAAACTATACTCTTGCTTCCCTTTTTGTAATTAAATTTTTTTTCATTCATTAACATTCATAAAAAAAAATTTAAGTAGAGGGTGATGTAGGGAAGCAGCCTACTCACACTGTAGTAAATTCTCATCAGTTTCCATTGTGTGCCAGCCAGTCAGCTGTAACTAGCTATGACGTCATAAATGTTGCACAATACCTTAAAAGTCAAACAAATCACCTAAAACTTTTCTAGCATGTCAGGAATAATACTGAATTAATGTGTGTTAAATATCAGTTCGATAACTTCAGTCATTTTCGAAATTTGGACGTTTTTCTAAAAAAATCATTGGCGCAACAGAAAAGAGCTAGAGACTTCAAAATTTATATTTAGATTCATCTTTCATAATGATTTAATAAAAACAGTACTTTGGATTTCACAAATTAAGACTTGAGTGGAAATTCATGATTTTCTGGTTTTCGTCTCAAAACTGAAGGAAGCAAGATAGATTAAGTAGGTTAATAAATAAGGCTAGGATGTTTGGATTTAAATAGGTTGGAGGTCCGCTATGACTATGAAAATGTGAAAAGTTTCTTTTGAATACCTATGAAATTATAGCGATAGCGGATCTCAAAAGGGACAGTTCAGAGCTCATCTGCTGCGTGCAGTGTAATTTAATTAATTCTCTCGCCCAAAATATTTAACTTAGCCACGTCAAAATTTTATTATCAACACTTACCTGCGTGCTGAATGCACGTTTAAATTAAGAGCTTCCTCGGCCATCAGCAAAAGAAGCTATAAATTATTATGTAACTTGAAGTGGTGCGTTACTAGCCCAGCGGCTGGTCGGGAGAGCGGATTTGATCAGGCGTTCCCTCAGCCGTCCGTACCGCGGCTTTATATATAAGAACGCTGTGTGAGGAAGCAAGGCCCCAGTTCTCTCCAGACGCTGAATGACACGCCATCTGTGTCGGGAGTCGCGTCGCATCGGTATCACTGCTACGAACAGCCTTGGGTGCCGTATTAAGTTACTAGAGATACGCGGAACCATGAAAACATTCCAAGTGGTTAATTCTGGGATGATGTTCATTATCTAGCTTCAGTTTGCGTATTGTCGTATTTTCACGCGCCGTCGCGGGACAGACATTCTACCAAATATTTTGCGTGGCGTTTGATGAAGTATTTTCATCAAATTATGGCGAGCATTCTTTTTAACATTTAATTCGGACATTTATAGTTGCATCAGCGCATTAGACTCTGAACTGCTCTGTTAGTTAGGTTGTAGGGATACTTGTGTTTTTTATCAGTGAATTTCAGAATATATTCAACTATTTTGGAAAACCGTTTTTGATTAGAAATCCTGGACAATCTCCTAATTCCTCAGAGCTATAAGCTGCAGCTATAATAACATTCTCAGATAAAGTGGGCACTAGGATCTCTAATTACTGGTTCCATGTTTTATTAAATCACTTTCTGGGTGCCAAAAAGTAAATAGAGAGCCAGTGTTGAGAACGGCGAAAGACAGCATTAACAACATTCTAAAAGCCAGAAACTGATTCAACATTCAAGCATTTATGCAGCAATTTCATTTATTTTTACAAACTCATCCGCCGCCCCACATAGCCAACAGTGAAAATGTAGTTGGGATGAAATAAATGTTTGTTAACTATATCGACCACGCTGATAACGTAAGCGACAATTAAGAACTCAAATTTGCTCTTCGTTTCAGGTTAGAGTGGGTTGCATTTAATCTCTATATATAATGACCAACCGACTAACTCACTGACTCATCATAGCCCAGCCAAAACCGGTAAGGATAGAAACCTGAAATTTGGTGAGGGTATTGATCTTATACTGAAGGCATCGTTTACGATGAGATTTTTCTAAATAACACCTGTAGCGGAATGGAACAGGGGGTGAGATGTTTTTTGAAAATATGTCGCTATTATGGGAGTTTTGAAACTAGATCTATGTCAGAAATAAAAAATATACATGTTTCAGCATTTCTCAAGATTTAATCCCTATGGGGATGAAGTAGTGTGTGAAGTTCTTTTTGAGAAATAGATCATTATTAAAGAACTACTAAAACATTTTTAAAGATACATCTTTCAGTGTTTTTGGAAGTTCAACCACTAAGGTGGTGGAATAGGGGATGAAGTACTTTATGGAAATATTAAAATTTTAAAGCTGAACCTATGAAAATTTGAATCTGGCCTCTTGGTTGGAAATTAAAGAAATATGTGTTTCACTGTTTGTGGAAATTCGACCTCTATTGGGGTGAACTGGAGAATGAACATTTTTACGGACATGTTTCGTTATGCTAGCATTTTCTTTGCAAAAGCTACGAAAATTTGTCTCTGGCTTCTCTTTATAAATTAAGAAATACATATTTCACTGTTTATGGAAATTAAACTCCTGAGGCGTTGAAATATGGTGTGAAATGTTTTATGAAAATATTTTATTGTGAGAGCGTTTTTAAAGCTAAATCTTTGAAAATTGGTATCTGACTTCTCGATTAGAAATGAAAGTGTCTCATCTTTTTTTTGGAAATTCAACCCCTTACTTACTTACCCATTGGCGCTACAGCCTCTGTAGGACCTTGGCCTCTTGTACAATCCCAGCCCTCTCTTCTCTGATGGCTGCCTTGGTTCTCCATCTTCTAACTCCCATTCTTCTCAAGTTCTCCTCGACGTTGTCTTGCCATCGGGTCCATGGTCTGCAGCTTATAAGGCGTCTACCTGGTTTTCCTTTGAAAACTTCCTTGACTGTGCTCTTCTCCACCATTCTTTCTACATGTCCCAACCAATGTAGTCTATTACCCTTTAATTTTTTTTTACTATATCTGATTTGTTATTCATCTCTCTGATCTCTTTATCCTGTTAACACCTGCAATCTTGGCTTGTATTTCTCTTCTCATATCACTATTCTCAGTTACCAGTGACCCATGGCATTTAGGGCTCTCACGGTGTTCATATTCTTTCCCACTCAGTCATGCTTCTTTCTCCTTCACTGTACCTTTCCCTATTGTTAACGTATACTTGGTCTTTGACTGATTGTCAGCCCCATCTCCGCTCCATATCTTTCTAATTTTTCAAGCTTTCTTGCCAGGTACTTCTGGATAACAAATTAATACTATCTGTATATGCAACGCCGCCACTGGTAATCCTAGTGCCAGTCTCAAGCCTGGATAAGTGAGGAGGGTTGGGCATGGGGCTAACAACCCTACCCCCCCCCCCCCCAAAAAAAAAGAGCTTGTTACAGAACCAAAGGACAAGGGAAGCTGGACAGATGTAACAGACAATCGGCCTTGGCAACGGTAATTCAACCCCTAAATGAGTGAAATAGGACTACACTGATTTACCGATTCATCATCGCCCAGCCCAAAAAGATAACGATTGAAGCTTGAAGTTTGGAGAGGGTGTTCAACTTATACTGTAGACATCAAGCGAAATTTGTAACTGGATTGAAGACTGTTTGGTAGGGAAGACGCAGCATGTTATCTTGGATGGAGAGTCATGGTCAGATGTAGAATTAACTTCAAGAGTGCCACAGGGAAGTGTGTTGGGATCCTTGCTACTCATTTTGTCTATTAACGACCTTGCAGCCAATATTAACAGTAACCTAAGACCTTTTTCAGATGATGCAGTTACTCGGAATGCAATACTATCTTAAAGAAACTGCATACATATTTAGTCACATGTCGATAAGATTTCAAAGTGGTGCAAAGATTGACAATTTACTTTAAATGTTCAGAAATGTAAAGCTGTGCACTTCACAAAACGAAAAAACGTGATCGTAATATCAGTGAGTCACTATTGGAATCGGCCAACTCATAAAAATACCTGTGTGTAACACTTTGTAGGGACATGAGAAGAACGACCACATCACCTCCGTTGTGGGTACAGCAGGTGGCAGACTTCGGTGTACTGGTAGAATACAGTGAAAGTGCAATCAGTCTACAAAGGAGAATGCTTGCTAATCACTCGTGTGACTGGTTCTAGAATGTTGCTCAAGTGTGTGGGACACATACCAAATAGGACTAATAGGGGATATTGAACGTACACAGGGAATGGCAGAACGAATTTGATTGATCCATGGGAAAGTTTCACAGAGATGCTGAAGGAACTGAACTGAAAGACTCTTAAAGACAGATGTAAACTATCTTGAGAGAGTCTATTAAAAAGTTTCAAGTTGCAGATTTCAATGAAGATCTTGGGAAAATTCTACAGTCCCCTGCATATCGCTCACATAGGAATCATGAGGATACGATAAGAATAATTACTGCAAGCACAGAGGAATTCAAACAATCATTCTTCCCGCGATCCATGGAACAGGAAGAAACCCTGATAACTTGTACAGAAAGACGTACGCTCCGCCAAGCACATCATGGTGGTTTGCAGAGCATAGATGTAGATGCAGATGAAGACTATAGAAATGTTCAGGGGAGTTTCTTCATCGACTCCTCCAAAATAAGTCTCAAGTGTGTGCTACTGCATAACGAAAACCTGTTACTATCGATTTCGATTGGGTATGCACCTTACAGAAAAGAAACATGTGATAACATGAAACAATTGTTATTGCAGTTGAACTGTGACAAGTTTAAATGGAAAATTTCTGGGGGTCTGAAAGTCATAGGCATATTACTTGGGCTACAACAAGCCTAGATCAAATTCTATTGCTCCCTGTGACTCTGGGACAACCGCATCAAAGCACTTCATTATAAAAAAAGATTGGCCTAAGAGTGAAGCACTTGAACCAGGATTTCATAATGTTCAGCGTGAAGCACTTGTCGAATGCATGAACATAATTCTCCCTACTCTTCATAATTGAGCAGCATGAGAAGCTTCGTTAAGTCCGTGGACGAAACTGGGGAGGCATTTCTGTATTTTCTACAAAAATTTCCAGGTCTCAGTGGGGCGAAAATAAGAGAGGTGTTCTCGTCGATCCCCAGATAAGCAAACTGTACAAAGATGGACATTTCAATTCCACCTTGGCAGGTGATGAAAAGTTAGCTTGAGACGTCTTTGTTCAAGTGTCAACAAACTTTCTAGGAAACAAGAGGTCAGAAAAGTGTAAGGATCTTGCGGCAAATCCTCTGCGCTGCTACAGCAGACTGCGATGTAACGTGTCCTTAAAGTTATGTTATCTAGATTCTCACTTGGACTTCTTTCTTGACAACTGTGGTGCTGTAATCAACGAACACGCAGAACGCTTCCACCAGCAAATTTCAGACTTGGAAATGAGATAAAAGGAAAGGTGGAGTGTATTAATTTTAACTGATTACTGCTGGACACTAATAAGGCAATCACCAGCAGAAAACTACAAATGCCAGGCTAAGGAGGTGAACCTTCAGTGACCGTGACCTTACTCCAAGGGATAACACTAAAGTAAATACATACCTAAGCTTATGTGGGCAATAATGTAAAGTTATCATAACTTCAAAACGAGAGTTAACCTTGTATTTTCATTAATATTTTCGCCATTAGCTCACCCCAATACAAAAATACTAGCTGCTTTCATGCCAGTTACAGAAATAGAGTAAAATTTTGTTGACTGGTGTTATTGAAAGCTGTCTTTCTAGAGTGTTTCGATCTCGTCAGTCTATGTCTTAACTTCAACGATCAGTCCACTTAACATCTTCCTTGTGCGCTTTCCATCATTTGTTTTCCGTGTTCCATCCCCGCGTTGTTAGTACGAGAGGCACATAGACGGAGTCTTTCGTAACATTCAGAAACCATGAGATGAGGCTACCTTGGGGGTCAATTGTGCTTCGCTAGGCATGCACGCTCTTTGCACTGTAAGAGGTTCAATCCCTTATTATCGACTAAAATCAAGCCACAAACTTGTAACTGCAGTGCATCTGTTGAGACGGAGACTGTAAAACAGCTTTTGTTGCTATTTTACCGCCGTCTCCACTTGAGGTACATTGGGCAACGTGCAAGCTAGTTTCACCATGGAGACCCTTACCAGCAACCACATAAACTGGAAACCTACAACTGGAGCCAAGGTAAACTTTTATATTTGATGCGCTGGTTAAAATTCACCCTAAGATTTTAATCTCAGTAATGTGAAAGAATCATCATTGCAGTATTTTTTACATACATTCTATTTTGTAGAATTTTTACTTTCGACGATTCCCTTACGAGAAGGGAAAGAAAAAGAAAGGAGCGTTCTTGCTTTCAGCATCTTGTTTCCTCACAGCAAGTAGCTTTTTTACGTAAGAAATAAGCGAGGCTCTACTGACTGCGCACGCCTCCTGGTAGCACGGCAATTCTAGTTGTTTTTCGACAGCCGCTTCCTCTAAAGATTCGTTGTTGTAGTTGCAGTTGCGGTCGCGATCCCCAAACTGCAGCTGTTCATTTCACTGGTGGGCTCGGTCAACACCGACTCAAAGGAAAGCCTCGGCGCTTGTTGGTGACGTCACGTCAGCTAGGCACGGCGAACGCCAGGTCTGTTGCAGGCAGAATCGCCTGGGCGTACTTATCGCTGTAAATCTCTTTTTTGGACAAAATGTTTGGTATTGTTTTGGATTCTGCAGTTTTATTTAGATGAAAGATTTTCTTACTATTGTAAAGCTACAAATGAAGATCATAGTTCTGTATTACCGATTCCTGTCGAAACTAACGTAGATCAATATGAGAAGACGCTTTGCCCCACTGCAAGCTTCGCAAATTTTACATTCAAGTAACTATATTTACTTGATCCATTTTGTTATTGAAACATACCCCAACCCCTTTACAATGAACTCGTTTCTTTTATTTATTTATTTATTTTCGTTTGACATCGTAACTGGAAATGTGAACTAATTTACATGTGTAAATGTCTAACTGTTGCCAGTCATTGGATTACAGTCGTTTTCAACGAAAGGAATTCTAAACAGGAAACAAAATTGCTTCATACATCGAAAATATTGCTGAGCTTAAACTTTTTTAAACATACACATTAGAAAAGATAAATATTCCCCTCTTGCAACTGAAAGGAGAAACTTTATAAGATAAAAAAATTTTATTTCATAAAACAAGTATCTCTCTTTTGCCTCTTCTTCTGTCGCCCACCCCCTCCCCCAACGTGTACAATCGCAAGATATTTCATTAACATTCAGTGCTCCTTACCCCGTAGTCAACCAAGATACCTAAAGAAGAGCACCAATAAGTTCACAGTTTCTTGTAAAAGCAACCTAGTACAAACGTAACTTCCTCAGATTTACAAATAAGGTAAAGAAGCACGAATTCTGTTGCTGCTGGACCATGAAGTTGTTTTCGTATGTCAGTCCTTAAAACAGGTGGAAATTTAAGTTCAGGAGTACACTATTTGTTAAGAAATGTAATGTGTGTTGGTCAACTACCGCCAATAGTTTCACATTTTCCTGTGTCAGGGAGGGAGACACCACTATTATGAGTATACCTGCAACAGACCTGACATTCGCCGTGCCTAGCTGACATGACGTCACGAACAAGCGCCGAGGCCTTCCTTTGAGTCGGTGTTGGCTCGGTGTGCCTGTCCACAGTGGGCTTCTTCTGTCCCACTGTGCTGGAGACCGTCGTCTTCTGGCGAGATGGCATGGGGCGCCTGCATTGGCTGCTCTGGAAGAACATCTTCATCACTGCTTTCTCTGTTTTCGCACTTGTCACGAATTCCTATATTGCCGTACTGGATATCATAAAAACTTACTCGGGCAGAGGATCTCAGTGCAATACAGCTGATCTCGCCTACTGTTGGCCAGTGGACGACACGGCGTACCAGTTGTGGCTACATTTGCGATGTATGAGTCCTGAAGGCAGACGTCAGTGAAATCGAGGACTATGGGCTACTGTGTACTTCACAAGTGCATCAGAACATCACTGCCGTGACTTTAGCAAGTGTGAATTTGATACATGTTAACATCTCACACAACTAAGATCACATAACAGTGAGTTATTTGTTATCATTCATGTGTTCCTGTAAACAACCTTAATATATGAGTATGTTATACAGATGTTGAAAAAACAGAATTTGTAATAAGAAGTATTTCACATTCTCAGCTAAAAGTTGTTTGGAAAATCTTTATCCTGTAACTAAAAATTTGTCAGTTAGTAGAAACTAAACTTTTGGTATAAAGATTAATCTGCCTACCTTTCGTTAAAAATAGAATTAAATTAATGTAGTTCGTTTTCTGTAGCCGGAACATGCATACAAAACAATGGAACAGGTTTGAGAATGTATCATGTCCAGTATCCTCATAAAAGTAGTCCACAGAAGAATAAAACTGCTACTACTATTACAATGTTCTATGGTATTAAAAGGATTTTCAGCTGCAGACCTTGTGCTTTTTAACTCTGATCATTGCACAAATTTGATAAATATGTCGACATTTTCTTACATACACTAATGTCCACTACAATCTTCTTTATTTTTGTGCTCCATTGCTGTAATACTGTTGCAATGTACAAATCCCATTTCTGCCCTCCAAATAAAAATTGTGCCAAACATTCTCCTGTGATGAAGTGAGTTGAAATTAATAGAAACAAAATGATCTAATTAGATAATATGTCTTTCACAAATTGTAAGTCATGTTGATCCACATGTATATGATGTAATAATGGACCAAGATCAGCTCAGTAGCTTTCTTAGCTTCCTAAATTCTTACTAAGCTTTAGTATATTAGAATTTTACAGTGACTGTGTACCTTTAGAATTCATAGAATTCCATTGAATACTGAAATAAATATGAGCCCATGTTACTGTAACTAAGCTTTAGATGAAGAAAAGAAGATTGGTTTTAAATTATGTATCAAATGCTCTATTTTGATGGTAAAATTATTTGCAACTTAGAATACATTCTAAAATTTACTGAAATATTATTTACAGTATACATGACGATGCAAAAATAACAATATTCTGACTTACTACAGTGGTTAGTGTTCTTTTCCTCGTAGACAGAATAGTTTCAAAGTCTGGGTGGTTTTTGAATGCTAGACTGATAGTTTAACATGTCTTCAGCACCAAATGAGTTACAAAAGTTGACTTTCTCTTGGGAAAGCCCCTTTTGAGATTCAAATTTCTGACCTATTTGTAAATATTCCAATTTATCATCTCAAGTCACCTTGGCCAATGCAGTAGTTGGTTGCTCAGTGTGGGATTTCTGTAATTGTAAAATAACCTTTTTAAATGATAATACTGTTAAATCAGAGGATGTTTATATGTCTTAAATAGAGAATGCAGCTTCACAAAGACACATATGTGAGAAATGATGTAAAAGAGGATGGCGTGACAAATAAACTCTTGATTCGCATGTCATGTGACCTGTTAGCCACAAGATCATAGAGCGGAACAGTGTACATTAGAATGCAGGTTTGCCAAAGTATTCAGTTCCTCTATACACTTTCACCACAGTCACCTCAAGCGAAAATACATTTACATTCAGCAGGTCACAAATTGATGGCATCAGCCGGTGAGAAGACAAAAAACCTTCCCAATTAATTGCCACACTATCAAGAAAACAATGCCATAAGGCTTATCTTCATTTATATGGTCTGAAACAGACATTTATATGGTCTGAAACAGTCCGAGAAGCATGTAAGCGTGTTGCAGGGCAGGTTGTGCTGAGAAACAACTTTTAACTCACAAGGTGTTCAGGTTGGCAACACTGCGCCGACGCGCACACTTCGAGTATTTGCTGCACTAAATAATTATAAAAAGCTTTTTTATTAAGCTATTTTTAAACGTTTACAGGTGTTATAGCTATAATATAAGTGTTGTTAAATTAGTGGAAGTGTTAGTGAAGTATAAAATAAGATTAAACGGGGTAAGAAGCGTATTTTTCTTCTTGCGGCTGTACCACAAATCTTAGACCTAATTTCACGCGCGCGAATCGTAAGCAAGCAGTGAATTAATCTTATAGGTAAACGTTTCGAGTTGGTATAAATATAATATAAGTGTTGTTACATTAGTGGAAGTGTTAGTGAAGTGTTGAAGAAGATTAAACGGGGTAAGCCTATAGCACGGATTTTAGGCTTAATTTCACAAGCGTATCGTAAGTAAACAGTGACTTAAACTTATATGTAATCACCAGTTCTTTTGTTCAGGACTCTTTCAATTTATTTATATCCGTCCCGAATAGTTTCTAGAGTCCTTTGTTTACGTTTTAGCCAATACTTATATCAGTTTATACGATTTCTGTTTTCACCATGAGTGAGAAGTGTGTGACATGCCGTAGGATCGTTAGTTCCGGGATATGGTGTGATGGGTGCTGTAGTTTCTTTCATTGGGGAGAATGTAGTGGCGTGGGAAATGGGGACATAAATGAGGCTCACCAGTGGTATTGTAGGACCTGCAGTAGAGATAGGAAAATACTGGAACATGAAGGGAAAATTGCAGCTCTTCAAGCTGACCTAGACAAGGCAAGGGAGGATCTGGACAGGTTAAAGAGGGAGAAGGGTGAACAGAGGTGGGAAGTGGCAACAGCTAATGGGCGGAACAGGCAAATGAGAGCATCAGACAGCTTTGTCATAAATCTTGAAAATAGATTTGACCTGTTGCCTCAGTCAGAATCGGATGAGCCTCATGTAGGTGAAGCTGTAGAAAGGGCACAACAAGCTTTCAAGGGCTTGAAAAAGGTAGGGAAATTTGTAAAGAGAAAGAAAGTTCTGTTGTTAGGTAGTTCCCATGGTAGAGGTGCTGGCCAACTACTGCAGGAAAATCTAGGTCCAGAGTACCAGGTCACAAGCTTTTTCAAGCCTAGTGCAGATCTGGGTCAGGTAACAGAGGATTTAGGTTCTTTATGCAAGAATTTCACAAAGGAGGATGCCGTGGTTATAGTGGGTGGTCCAGGAAATAGCATTGACAGAGACTCTGAATATTCCATAGAGAGTGACCTGGTGTAGATAGTATCAGCAACGAAGCATACGAGTGTGGGATTTGTGTCTGTGTTGAGACGCCATCATCGGCCTCATTTGAACTCTTCCGTCGGGAGGGTGAACTTGGAGTTGGAGTGGCTGCTTAGGACGGATATAGGGTCCCATATTGGTTTGATTCCTGGGGATGCTATCGATCGGTGGGACTACACTAGATATGGCCTTCACCTCAATAGGAAAGGGAAGGGAAAACTGTCTGGGTTGATTGCAGAAAACTTAAGGGGGGACACTGTCACAAGTGGTAAAATACCAGTGGTCACAGGTGTCAGAGGGATGCCTTCCTTAGGATAGGGAAGGGGGAAAGAAAACGAGTTTTAAGGGAGTTTGGCAGACACACTCAGTTTGAGAAAACAGATGAACAGGAGTCAGATTTTAGCATACAGCCTCCATTTAAACAATGTTTAACAGAAAGTAATCAGAAACTGCCAGTTCATCTTTGCCAAAGCAGTTGTGATTCCATTAGCATGCAGTATCAGTTATCTTTATTACACCAGAACATTCTGGGACTCAGAAATAAAGTTGATGAACTACTCATTTGTATCGATGAAATAATTTCATCTGCCCAAATTGACATAATCTGCCTCTCTGAACATCAAGTGACCACTGGTATAGATATGTTAGACATTTCAGGATTTAAGCTAGCTTCCTACTTCTGCAGAGTAGATATGGATGGAGGAGGAGTTGCCACATTTATTAAAAACTGCCATAAATTCAAGAACATTGACATTAATCATTTCTGTTTAGAGCAACATCTAGAAGCATGTGCAACAGAAGTAGAGTTACATAACAGATCCTATATAATAGTAACTATTTACTGAGCACCTGCAGGAAATTATAATCTATTCATAAATAATCTAGAAGCTCTTTTGGGTTATTTAAAAGGAAGAAAGAAAGAAATTTTGATTGCTGGTGACTTTAATGCAGATTTTCTAGTGCAATCTTCCAGCAAACATTTACTGGAGCTGGTAATGTTGTCTTTCAATCTAACTGACACTGTAAACTTTCCAACTAGGATCACTAAATCCTCAAGGACAGCCATTGATAACATTTTTATAGACAAATCAAAGGAACAAAATCATATCATAAAACCTGTCATAAATGGACTATCAGATCATGACATGCAGCTTCTTGTTTTAGATGTAAATTCTAAACAGATTACCAAGACTGCTAAATCTGAGTACAGGAGTCAATCAACCAAAAATTGAGTGTTTTAGAAAACTGCTCAAAGATATGAACTGGAAGGATGTTTATAGTGCTCATGACATGAATGAAAAATATAACACATTCATGAACAATGTCAGTACCATGTTTGAAAACTGTTTTCCTCTAAAAGTTACTCAAATTAAACAGAAGTCTATAATAAAACCATGGATTACACAAGTAATAAAAATTTCCTGTAAGACAAAAAGGAAAATGTATCTGTCAACCAAGAAGAGCCCCAATGCTGACGATTTAGCTAAATAGAAGGATTACTGTAAAATATTAAAAAAAGTAATTGAGACATCTAAACAAATGCACTACAAGATGAAGATAGCAATGTCAGGGAACAAAATAAAAACAATATTGGATATAGTGAAAGAGGAGACTGGTAGAACCAGAAAGGAACAGGAGCAAATAGCACTAAGGGTAGATGACACATTAGTAACCGATGGGCATAGCGTGGTACATCTATTTAACAAGTACTTTATATCCGTTACTGATAGAATGGGATTGTCAGGATCAGTAAATAGTGCCCTTGAATATCTGAAACTAGCCTTTACAAACAGCTTCAGGTACATGAATAACTTCCATAATAAAATCTTTAAAAACAAAGCATTCTAGTGGTTATGATGAAATATCAACAAAGTTAATTAAGGCATGTTCCTGTGAGTTTAGTGCACTTCTAAGTTACTTGTGTAACCAGTCAATTATAACTGGGACATTTTCTGACTGGCTAAAATATGCAGATGTTAAGCCTCTATTCAAGAAAGGGGATAAAGAGATACCATCAAACTACAGACCAATTTCACTTTTGCCAGCATTCACAAAAATTTTAGAAAAAGTAATGTACAGGCAGTTTCTCAACCATCTGACCACAAATAACATATTATCAAGAACACAGTTTGGATTTCTGAAAGGTTCTGATATCGAGAAGCCTATTTACACCTACAGTGAAAATGTACTTAATTCATTAAGTAACAAGTTACAAGCAGCAGGTATTTTCTGTGATTTGTCAAAGGCATTCGATTGTGTGAACCACAACATTCTTTCAAATAAATTACAATTCTATGGTGTCACGCGCAGTGCTGCAGAATGGTTCAAGCCATACCTCACTAACAGGAAACAAAGGGAGTCAGTGAAAGGGACTAGTGTATTAAGTCATCAGTCATCATCAGAATGGGAAGAAATTACATGTGGTGTCCCACAAGGATCCATCTTAGGGCCATTGCTTTTTCTTGTATACATTAATGATCTCTCTTCAGTTACACTGCCAGAAGCAGAGTTCGTTTTGTTTGCAGATGACACAAGTATTGCAATAAATAGTATGTCGAGTGTAGTTCTAGAAAGATCTGCTAATGATATTTTCATGGACATTAATAAATGGCTTAAAGCCAACTCATTGACATTAAACTTCGAAAAGACTCACCATATGCACTTCGGAACCTGCAAGAGGTTTCCACCCAGCTTAGTCATAAAGTATGAAGAAGAGCAGATAGAAGAGGTTGACAGTCTTAAATTCCTGGGATTACAACATGATAATAAATTCAGTTGGGAGGAACACACCACAGAACTGTAGAAATGCCTTAACAAATCTGTATTTGCAATTCGAGTGTTAGCAGACATAGGCGACATAAAAATGAAAAGGCTTGCATACTTTGTCTACTTTCATTCCGTAATGTCATATGGTATAATATTTTGGGGTAACTCTTCAGGTCAAACAGAAGTTTTCAGAGTCCAAAAGCGTGTAATACGTATTATTTGTGGAGTAAATTTACGGACGTCCTGTAGAAACCTCTTCAAAGAACTGGATATAGTAACTACTGCCTCTCAGTATATTTACTCCTTAATGGTTCAAAAATGGTTCAAATGGCTCTGAGCACTATGGGACTTAACATCTATGGTCATCAGTCCCCTAGAACTTGGAACTACTTAAACCTAACTAACCTACGGACATCACACAACACCCAGCCATCACGAGGCAGAGAAAATCCCTGACCCCGCCGGGAACCGAACCCGGGAACCCGGGCGTGGGAAGCGAGAACGCTACCGCACGACCACGAGCTGCGGGCACTCCTTAATGAAATTTGTCCTAAATAATATATATCTTTTTCCAACAAACAGCTCAGTTCATACATACAATACCAGGAACAAAAATGATCTGCACAAGGACTTAAAAGCACTTACTTTAGTTCAAAAAGGCGTCCAGTACTCAGGAACACTCATCTTCAATAATTTCCCAGCAAACATAAAAAATTTAGTTACAAATAAAGATCAGTTTGAAAGGATCCTGAAAGACTTACTAGTGGCCAACTCCTTCTACTCCATTGACGAATTTTTTAATAGAAACAAACGATGTATATATTCATAGTATGAGTATTGTTGTTTCAGCTTAAAAAAAAGACATGTTCCACATCCATGAGGGTCTCCTCATTATGGATCTATGGAACGAAAAACTAATCTAATCTATCTAATCTAATCTTGATCCTCAAGGGTTTTTGATAGCCTGTTATATTGCATTAAAAGTGAATGCTTAGTTTTCAAACTGTATCTTCCTACAACAATTTAAAACATTACAATCACCCATTCTAATGCTGAAGGAATGCAACTGCAGGGAGATAAGGGGAAAAAAACTAGATATTCTTGACCTAGGTGTTTATGTAGGCCTGTTGTTATTAGCAGGAATTTATAGGTCACATAATGAATCTTCTAAAGTTCTTGGGATGAGTACAAATATCACCCAGATTTCAGAGCAACGATTTCACTAGAAATGTTCAAAAAGACATCAATGGTTATTTGATTTGATGACTATGAGACAAGGCTACACAGATGGAACAAGACGTGTTTGACACAATAAGTCATTTGTGGGAAATTTGGGTTGTAGCAATGCAAGCCAATACCAACACATCTGCCCAACTTTCCCCACCCCTCCATGTTTGCTCCTTTTTCTCCCCACCTGCTGTTCTGCAACCTCTTGATACTGTACCTGTTGACATTTCATCTACATCTACATTTATACTCCGCAAGCCACCCAACGGTGTGTGGCGGAGGGCATTCTAGTCCCTGTACACTTTGCCAGACAGCTTTCATATCTTTCTGCACCCATACACTGCTGTCCCTTCACGTTCCCTGCTTCCTCCAGACTGCCGTACACACCCCTCATGATAGCTACATTCCAGCCTGAGCTGCCAGAGTTGAAAGTCATGTGTGTGAAGTGTGCTTGGTTGTGTGTATGAATGGTGCATCTCTCTCTTTTGCTGATGAAGGCTGTGACCAAAAGCTTTATGTAAGTGTCTTTTAATTGCACCTGTCTACTACTTAACGCGTCTTCCTTACGGTAAGCAGTAATCTGCCTTTTTCTGCATTGTTAATATTCTTACCTATGTTTTCCATCGTTTGATACTGCAGAACAGCTTTTCTTCCTTCCTACAGCTGTGTGTGTTTTCATTTGTTACTTTCCACTGTAGAATTACTCTTCCCAGTGTCGATCCTTCCCTTCTCATCTGTTTTTATTCACCACCTTCTAAATCATATCTACTTCCGAGCCATCCTGTATCAGCCATCTTTCATGCACACCGCAGGTTTCGAGACCACTCGGACTGTTAATGCAGCGTCTGTTGCCCCAGATTCCTTCCTCCGATATTTATACATATTCTTATCGATCCCACTTCATTTGTCATCCTGAAGTACTTAAGTGTTTTCGACACCTGCCCATACCCCACGGACTCGTGATCCTCGACCTACTGCACCTACTGCATCAGCCCTCCCCCCTCTCTTCACTTATTGCGGCACACACACACACACACACACAGATATATATATATATATATATATATATATATATATATATATATATATATATATATATATATAGCACGCTTTTAACATATTTGTGCTTGTTTTTACGTAGTACTACATGCTTTCACCCATTTTTACATAATTTTACGTATTTGTGCGTATTTTTACGTATCTGTGCTTAGTTTCGCATATCTGTGCTTATTTTTGCGTTTCTTTAGGTCCTCTCACAACCTATTTTGCCGATTTCTGCGTCATTATTGTTTCCTTTACACCACTTCTGCCACAATGGACTCCTCCATCTTTCTGCACCAGCTCAGATAAGTATCCCCTTTCCTGGTTAAAACACAGTTCCATATCCTATTTCTCAAAAGCCGCCTAAACCAACAGAGAAACCCCATCAAACTCCCTAACCGTGAAGATTCATTTTACTGGATCCCACCTCTCCTTTACGAAGACCTACACGTTTTCAGATTCCGCCAATCCCAAGCCCCCACAAACGTGGGACTCCAAAAACATATCTCCATGGCACCGAAATTCCAGAACACCTACCGAGCAAGGTGGCGCAGTGGCTAACACACTGTACTCGCATTCGGAAGGACGACAGTTCAATCCTGCGTCTGGGCATCCTGATTTAGGTTTCCCGTGATTTACTGACTTCCTTCCCTGTCCTTCCCTAATCCGATCAGAATGATGACCTCGTTGGCTGGTCTCCTTCCCCAAATAACCCAACCCAGAACACCTCTGCTCCCTCCACAAGATACTACTAATGTGTAATCCCTACTCTATACATCAAGTCCCTAAAATTGAATCCCTTTCTCTCGAGCACCTAGAGGAGCATTCCAGACACCACCTCCATAAGTTATCCAATCAGCTGACATTATACTGCTACTTTGGGCACCACTATCCAACCCCTAACTTATCCACAGTGTTCCTTCTTGTCCACCCCTCATAGAACCTAAAACCTGCCTATCTGACCTTTTCAACTTGCCTCATCCCCCAAACTCCCTATCAACTATCAACCAAATCCAGAGCCGGATCATTCCCATAAAAATTTTGTTAATCTTTCCACCAAAACCTTCAGCTCCACAGCAGTTCTAGTCCCATTCAAAGGTCTCACCTTAAGTCGTACAGCCAAATTTAATCTTGCTGGACTTGTCAGAAACCTACTTCCTTTCTCGCAAGCCTGTAATGGAAGCACTCCTTTGCTACCAGTTCTTCCCAACCAAAACCAACCTAATTCCAACACGGAACCCTGCCTCTTCCATTCCACATCACCATCCAATTTTGATCCTTCTCCTTTTTCACCTAACCACCCAATGGTCACCTTCCATGAATTCCTTACCTCCAACTTAAATTCACCATCCATCCCCAGATCCCCTCCTCAGAATATAATCTTTTCAATACAAGGAAGAACAGCCACATAAAACCTCAAAAAAAAAAAAAAAAATCCTCATCCTACTTGCAGACAAGGTTCTGTCACTGTTGTTCTGAATCACAGTGACTACCTGGCAGAAGGCCTCCACCAACCATCTGACTCCTCCACCTGTAAACTCTGCCAGAGTGATCACATCCCAGAAGTCCTACATGAGGTCTAATCTCTGCTTAAAGCCTTACGCCCTTCCCAGAACCTCTAACCTGAATCCGTTTCCCTCCTCAACCCTATGGCACCCTACACACCAACCTTTTACATGTCTCCAAATATCCACAGACCCAGCAATCCTGGCTGCTCCATTGTGGCTGGTTATTGTGCTCCCACCAAAAGAATTTTAATCCTCATTGGCCAATACCTCCAACCAACTGTCCATAATCTAGCCTCCACATCAAAGACACCAACCATTTCCTTCGCCAACTCTCCACTATCTCCACCCCTTTACCTCCTGGATCCCTACTCATCACTATTGATGTCACCTTCCTGTACACCAACATCCCTCGTGCTTAGGGTCTTACCGCTATTGAACACTACCTTTTCAACGTCCTTCAGACACAAAATCACCTCCCTCATTCCTCATACAACTTATTAACTTTATCTTGTCCCACAACCACTTCTCTTTTGAAGTGAAGGTATGCAAACAAATACACAGCACAGCTGTGGGAACCTGCATTGCACCATCATGTACTAGACTGTTTAGGGGCCATCTAGAGGAGACCTCCCTAGCCTCCTGAAACGATGCACCCCTAGTCCGGCTCAGGTTAATTGATGATATCTTCATGATCTGGACTCAGTGCCAGCACACCCTGTCTTCGTTCCTTCACAACCTTAGCATCTTCTGTTCCATCCCAGTCACCTGGTCCTGTTCAACCCAGTGTGTCATCTTCATAATCACTGACCTCCTCCTCTCTGATGGCTCCATTCACACCTTTGCCCACATTAAACCCACCAACTAACAACAGTATCTGCATTTCGGCTGCTGTCATCCGCTCCACACCAAATAACCCCTCCCATACAGACTGGCCATCTGGGGATGGTGAATCTGCAGCGACAAAAACCCCCTTGCTCAGTACACTGAGCGTCTCATCAAGGCCTTCATAGACAAGCACTATCCCCAGACCTAGTCAGATCTCCTGCGCCATTTTCCATCACTCTCAATCCTCCCACCACCCCGAAAAACCAGCTGCAAAGGAGTGCCCCCTTCATCAGCTAATGCCATCCCAGACTGGAACAACTGAACTGCATCCTTCGCCAGGGCTTTGATTACTTGTCATCATGCCCTGAAATGAGGGATGTTCCACCTGAGATCATTCCCACCCCTCTTAAAGTGATGTTCTGTCACCCACCGAATCGCCATAAAATCCCAATCCATTCACATGCCACTCCCAATCCCAACCTCTTGCCAAATGGGTCATATCCCTGTGGAAGATCCAGTTGCAAGACCTGCCCAATCCATCCACCCGACACTTTGTACTCAAGTTCTGTCACCTGTTCAACCTACCCCATCAGGGTCTGGACCATCTGTGAAAGCAGCAGTGTCATTTACCAGCTTTTTATATTGGTATGATTGCCAACCAACTGTCCATCAAGATAAACTGCCATCACCAAACTGTTGTCATGGCCACAGTAGACCACTCTGTGACTCAACATGCATCTGAACATAACACGCCTGATTTCAATGGCTGGTTCACCACCTGAGCCATTTGAATCCTCCCCTCCACCACCAGCTTTTCTGAACTGTGCAGATGGGAGTTAGCCTTGCAACATATCCTCTGCTCCCATAATTTTCCTGGCTTCAACCTATGGTAGCATACTGTTCGACTAAACAGTTTCCACCCTTCTGTGCTATCATGTCCTCCATATTCTCATTTCCCACCCTCTTTGTCTGCTGCCCTCTGTCAATGCACACGCTCATCTTTTCACACTCCTCCTTTTTCACTCCTTTATTTCCCACCTCCCTGCCCCACAACCTCTACATCATACTCCGCAAGCCATCTAATGGTGTCTGGCGGAGGGTGCTTCAGATATCACTATCTGATCCCTCCAACCTTGTTCCACTCGAGAACAGTGTGTGGGAAGAATGATTGTCAGTAGGCCTCTGCATTGGCTCTAATTTCTCGAATTTTCTCATCATGGTCAGTATGCGAGATGTATGCAGGGGAAAGTAATATATTGTCTGACTCATCCTGAAAAGTGCTGTTCCGAAATTTCAATATTAAATCTCTCCTTGATGGACAATGCTTCTCTTGTAGCGTCTGCCATTGCAGTTTGTTTAACTTCTCCATAAAGCTCTCTCGCCAGCTAAACGACCCCGTGACGAAACACGCCACTCTTCGTCGGATCTTTTCTATCAGTCCTGCCTGATAGGAATTCCAGATCGATGAATAATACTCAAGAATCGGGCAACCAAGCCCCTTATAAGCCACTACTTTCGTTGATGAGTTACATTTCCTTAAGGTTCTTCCGATGAATCTGAGTCTGGTGTCTGCTTATCCCACTATCTGTTTTATGTGGTCATTCCACTTAAGGTCGCTCTGGATAGTTACACCAAGATATTTTACAGCAGACGTTGTCTCCAGCTGTTTGTCATCAACAGTGTAGCTGTACAGTAGTGGATTTCTTTTCCGGTGTATGCACAATATGTTACATTTATTTACGTTCAGGTTCAATTGCTAGAGTCTACACCATTCATCAATTCTCTGCAGGTCGTTCCGCAAATTCTTACTATCCTGTGGCGCTGCTACTTTGGTATAGATAACTGCATCATCTGCGAATAGCCATAAAGGTCGTCCAACACTTTCTGGGTATGTAAAATGATGATGTGTGTAAAATGTAAAAATTACTAACTACTAAAAAGATGCATGTATATATGTGCACAATGTATAATGTAAAAATTAGTAAGCATTATACTTTTATGAATAGCTAAAATGTATGTGACTATTACATGTTATAGAGCGGTAACAACACATTTTAGACGTCGAATATACACTCCTGGAAATGGAAACAAGAACACATTGACACCGGTGTGTCAGACCCACCATACTTGCTCCGGACACTGCGAGAGGGCTGTACAAGCAATGATCACACGCACGGCACAGCGGACACACCAGGAACCGCGGCGTTGGCCGTCGAATGGCGCTAGCTGCGCAGCATTTGTGCACCGCTGCCGTCAGTGTCAGCCAGTTTGCCGTGGCATACGGAGCTCCATCGCAGTCTTTAACACTGGTAGCATGCCGCGACAGCGTGGACGTGAACCGTATGTGCAGTTGACGGACTTTGAGCGAGGGCGTATAGTGGGCATGCGGGAGGCCGGGTGGACGTACCGCCGAATTGCTCAACACGTGGGGCGTGAGGTCTCCACAGTACATCGATGTTGTCGCCAGTGGTCGGCGGAAGGTGCACGTGCCCGTCGACCTGGGACCGGACCGCAGCGACGCACGGATGCACGCCAAGACCGGAGGATCCTACGCAGTGCCGTAGGGGACCGCACCGCCACTTCCCAGCAAATTAGGGACACTGTTGCTCCTGGAGTATCGGCGAGGACCATTCGCAACCGTTTCCATGAAGCTGGGCTACGGTCCCGCACACCGTTAGGCCGTCTTCCGCTCACGCCCCAACATCGTGCAGCCCGCCTCCAGTGGTGTCGCGACAGGCGTGAATGGAGGGACGAATGGAGACGTGTCGTCTTCAGCGATGAGAGTCGCTTCTGCCTTGGTGCAAATGATGGTCGTATGCGTGTTTGGCGCCGTGCAGGTGAGCGCCACAATCAAGACTGCATACGACCGAGGCACACAGGGTCAACACCCGGCATCATGGTGTGGGGAGCGATCTCCTACACTGGCCGTACACCACTGGTGATCGTCGAGGGGACACTGAATAGTGCACGGTACATCCAAACCGTCATCGAACCCATCGTTCTACCATTCCTAGACCGGCAAGGGAACTTGCTGTTCCAACAGGACAATGCACGTCCGCATGTATCCCGTGCCACCCAACGTGCTCTAGAAGGTGTAAGTCAACTACCCTGGCCAGCAAGATCTCCGGATCTGTCCCCCATTGAGCATGTTTGGGACTGGATGAAGCGTCGTCTCACGCGGTCTGCACGTCCAGCACGAACGCTGGTCCAACTGAGGCGCCAGGTGGAAGTGGCATGGCAAGCCGTTCCACAGGACTACATCCAGCATCTCTACGATCGTCTCCATGGGAGAATAGCAGCCTGCATTGCTGCGAAAGGTGGATATACACTGTACTAGTGCCGACATTGTGCATGCTCTGTTGCCTGTGTCTATGTGCCTGTGGTTCTGTCAGTGTGATCATGTGATGTATCTGACCCCAGGAATGTGTCAATAAAGTTTCCCCTTCCTGGGACAATGAATTCACGGTGTTCTTATTTCAATTTCCAGGAGTGTACATTTATTTAGCACAGAAATAGGCGAATACAATATGACAGTACAAACGTAGCACGCTGAGAGAACATAGACAAAGATAAAAAAAGATGATCGAGTCCAAAAATATGGTGCTTTACGCCAGAGGCGCCACAGCCCCTCCCCCCCCCCCCCCCCCCCCCCCAGCAGTGCAGAGCCCAGCAGAGGGAAGCTTTCTCACTCGAACACAAAATCTTCACATGGCAGCACAGTGGTTGTAGGCGGCGTCCAGTGTGAGAGGTGGACGCATAGGAAACTGCGCCAACAGTCACATGCGTCGGACTGCTGCGTAATTGGCGGAATGGCACTCGAGGCCATGTCACTCGACTGTAGCAGGTGTCGCAGCAAAGGCAGGCAGACCAGAAGCATCGTAATGTGGTTCAGAGAGGGACCACGCTGGTTTTAAGTGGTTAACGGAAACTGTTTGAGGTCGTCCATTGAGATGTATTACGAAAGTATTTACTCCACGATGTGAAACACAGTGTGGGCCCAAACAAGGTGATTGCAATGCCGCATGCATGGAGTCATCGCACAGCATCACGAATTTACAAGATGCCAAGTCCTTGCAGATGAGCACCAGTGGTGTGGCATGAAGGAGAGGCGGTGCAGGGCGTAGGCGAGTGACATGCAAGCACACCCATTCCACATGGGCCGGAAGGACAATGGCGTCAGCTGGCCGTGCGTCCTCCACGAATTCTGTTGGTAGGCGTAGGGGTTCTCCGCATAGGATCTCTGCCAGCGATGGCATTCAGGTACTCCTTATGTGCGGAACAGACGTCGAGTAAGGACCCAAGGGAGTGCATGAGTACAGCTTTTATAGTTCAGTGCCATCGATCAACCAGGTCGTTCACCTGTAGGTGATAGGCTGTAGTGTGGAACTTTGTGACACCGCACAGCTCGCACAGTCGAGCAAAGAACGTGGACTCGAATTGTCGTCCCTGATCAATGGTGAGTGGAAGAGGGCAGCAAACCTGGCGACCCACATAGATAAGAAAGTGCGAGCTATGGACTCTGCTGTTATGTCGACGAGAGGGACTGCTTCGACCCAATGGGTTATGCAGTTGGAAGGGGGGAGCAGACCGACCACATCAATGTGGACGTGCCAAAGGTGACCCCTTGGGACATCAGCCTTGCCTAAAGTAGGCTGCATGTGTCTGCCGACTTTACTACGTTGGCATGAAACACACGTGCAGGTCCAAGTGCGGCTATCAATGTGCACGCCGGGCCAGACAAGGCGTTGAGTGACTAGTGTTGTCTTTGCCCGCTTTCTGGGTTGGACCAAGTTCTGTAAAGCTTCGAAGATAACCCACTGAAGAGCAGACGGTTACTAGGGGCGTGGAGAGCCCGTACAGACATTGCAAAGGACCGGTGTCGTCGACTTGTGCAGTAAAAGAGGTTGGATAGCGAGCGAAGACTCGTTGTCTGAAACCAATCACTGTGTATTGATGTCTTCGATCTGGAGTCGGGAGAGGTCATCTAAGGTCAAGGGTGCGGTAAGCGCCGAGATACGAGATAGATAGCTACGACATTTTCCACACTGTGGATGTAGCAAGCATCTGAGGAAAGTTGGCAAATATATTCCATATGTAGGAAACGTCGCGGCAGAAGGTCCTTCGCCGGGTTGCGTATCACACCCACGAGAGGCTTGTGATCCAATTAGACAGTGAAAGGGTCCTTCTTCAGGTCACTCTGGAAGTGTTTGATTGCCTAATAAACCCCGAGATGCTCGCGTTCGGAAGCCACCACTTACACAGACTCCTGGTAGGTTTTTTTGAAAAGAAACGGAACAGGTGAGTGGAGTCAGCGGTGTGCTGTTGTAAAACAGTGTCCACAGCTGACTCGCTTGCGTCTGTTGTAATAGAAACACGGACCTCAGGATCGGGGTGGGTGAGAGTGACGCTTTCACGATTGCAGTTTTGACATTAGCAAATGCGTCAAGCATGGGTTTGGTCCAGTCCAACTTTCGTTTCCCCATGGTATTTTTACCAGAGAGGGCATCGGTAAGGACCAATTGGTTGGAGGCAGACTGAGGGATATGGCGTCGATAAAAGTTTACCATAC
This sequence comes from Schistocerca americana, assembly GCF_021461395.2. NCBI lineage: Eukaryota > Metazoa > Arthropoda > Insecta > Orthoptera > Acrididae > Schistocerca > Schistocerca americana. Next base: position 690,594,335 of record NC_060121.1, on the reverse strand, counting down.
CCAGAAAACGACAGAGTTGAGCATAATCTTCAATAAGAGGCAGTGCGAGAATGGTTTTGACACAAGAAACGATTCGTCGAAGGCTGTCGGCTGACACAGTATGGCCTAGGAATGTAACTGATGTAGAACAGAGTTGAGATTTATTGTGGTTGATCACACACCACTAGCCGCGAGAGCTGAACAAACTGCATCAAGGTGAAACTGGTATTCCTCAGCAGAGGAGGAAAAAATCAGAATGTCATTCAAATAAGCAAAAGCGAAAGGCAGAGGTAGCAAAATGGAATCAGTGAACCTTTGCCACATCTGCACAACATTTTTCAAGCCGTAAGGCATGTAACAGTATCCAAATAGGCCAAAGGATGTGTCGTCTTCGGAATGTCCGGTGGCTGCACAGGAATTTGAGCCATGCAGTAACTGCGTGAAATCCTAGATATGAGGAATGGGATAGTTATCGATAATTGTCCAAGCATTAAGGAACCTGCAATCCCCGCACATGCATAAGTAGCCATCCTTCTTAGAAATAAAGTGGACAGGTGAAGACCAGTTGCTGTTCAATGGTCAGAGTACACCAGAAGCCAATAAATCCTGAACGATTTCTTTCACGCCCAGAAGTTTGGGAGCGTTAAGACGCCTAGCTTTTAATGTACAGGTGGGCCGTTCACCGTGCGGATTCTATGGCAAGTGACATTGCTGGGGCGGATACCTGCGAAGGGAGCCAGGCAGAGGGGGGGGGGGGGGGGGGGGGCGGGCGGTGCGACAACAGTTCACTGACCTTGCCGGACTGGAACAGCGTGGGCAGGGCGTCAGCAGCAGACAACGACAGAGGGCATGGAACGGCAGCCACGTGATGCGAGGAATCCCATGAAGTGAGAACATGAGCATCCCATAGATTCGCCTGTGATGACGCGAACACGGCACCAGGGGGAGAGAGACTCAACACAGGGGCAAAGTAGTGCGAAGGCGCAGAAGATGTGAGTGATGGTTCTGTACGTTGCAGCTCTATAGACAGACTGCAAATCGTACTCCGTGCATGTGATAATTCAGCAGAGGTGCCAACAATGCGAGTGTGTAATGCCTTGTTATGTGTCGCAGCTCGTCAACTTGTGTATGCACATCCCATAAATCAGAGAGTCGTGCAGTAATACACTCGAGCACAGATGCACATGTGAAAAGCGTAGCCAAGGAGGCAGAGAGCGGACTCATGCTGAACTCGTTCGAGCACGGAATGGCACAACCAGATGCGTAGCAGAGCGTGTTAGCCTGCAGATCTGGTGTAAGTTCGTAATGGTGTGGGAAGTCCAACCCGCCAATGTGGAAAGTCCAAGGGACGGTAGCGACTGGTGATAGGTGAAGCGACATTTTGATGGAGCGAAAGACCACGATAGGACAGTGATTTGCAGTGATCAAAGCAAGGCTAGCAGGAGAAAGCCTGTTGCCCGCGTGCTTGGCTGGCATAACACTGACGTCTGCACCGGTTTCGATGATAAATCAAGCGCCTGATGACAAGTCTGTGATGCAGAGGCATCGTGCCACTGGGGCAAGAGGTGCAGCGTCAGGCGGTAGGCACAGTGAAGGATCGTGGTGGGACATAGCGCCTAAACGTGCCCACTGTAATCGTTTGGGTATGCGCAATGCACGTATCAGTTGCGAGCAGCATCCCCATAAGTGGCACAGTGCCAGTATAGTGAGTAAGCTTGGAGGCAAGGTGGTATGGAGTGGAAGTGGGACCCAGCTGACTGCATCATTGCTTGAGACCACTCGGGCTGCTGCTCAGTCAGGGTTGGCTGCTGTTGGGAGGCCGCAGACAGTACCTGCTGTAGGCCAGTAGGTGTCAGTTCCATCGCTCGTGACAGGTGGTGTCGGTGACAAATGAGAGAGTAGGTGTGGTCAGTCATGCATAGGCGAACCTCGAGAGGGTCGGCAACATGAGATAGCAGCTGAAGTTGTAGGTCCGACGGCAGTTTGGCCATCTACAACGTCCAAAACACAGAGTTCAGTACTGCTTGATTATCAGTTAACGCATGAAGGCGACACCACAGCTTTGAATGTGTGCGGTCATTGAGGTGCTCGTCATGAATAATGTGGTCGATAGCTTCCATTGGTGGGTGAGAAAGGCGTTCAATGAGCAATGTTTTCACTGTTAAATACTTGGGCCTGCCAGGCGGTGAGAGGAGCAGATCACTGATGAGGTCGAGATGAGCGTGGAGGTGGCTCACCAGGCAGACGAAACATGTGTCATCATCCAAAATCCCGTGGATATCCAATAGGTGATCCACCAATGCGAACCAAGTGTTAGGGTTGTCCTTTTGCAAAGCAGGCAGCTTAGGAAGCGTACCAGGTAACACATGTTGATGTAGCAGTGGTAGGCAAAGATCCATGTGAGTGGGGCAGGAAGCCCCTGACCCCAATAGTGCAGTAGCAATGGATGGTGCATCGCCCGAGGTCTGTGTGGGGGTGGCCGCAAGCGGCATATGATCTGGAGTGAGTAGGTGCAACTAACGGCATGATGCATCCCAACTGCAGGGCTGATGGCAACTGTGATGCAGATGTAACGGCTCGTGCCATTAGAACAGAGGGCAGAAGACAGTCACAGTGCAGCCACGGGGGAGGGCTGATCCAGTAACCGGTGTGGGTGGAACATCCGGTGCCATTATGAAAGTGAGCAGAAGGCGGTCATCATGCGACCACCAAGTGATGGTCACAGAAACCAGTGCGGTCAGGGCAACTGGCATCCCCGAGATGGTATGCGGGGTTGAGGGGGCTGGGTGTCGTGATGTTATGCAAGTAAGAATGTGTGACCCTGTGCGTTGGAATGTTAGAATTACATTTCTCGAAATTCGACGGCAGATCAAACCAAGCCGGCCGGAGTGGCCAAGCGGTTCTGGACGCTACAGCTGGGAAACACGTGACCGCTACGGTCGCAGGTTTGAATCCTGCCTCGGGCATGGATGTGTGTGATGTCCTTAGGTTGGTTAGGTTTAAGTAGTTCTAAGTTCTAGGGGACTGATGACCTCAGAAGTTGAGTCCCATAGGGCTCAGAGCCATTTTTGAGATCAAACCAAACCAAAGGAGACTGCATAGCTGAGAGGTGAACCACAACTTTATTCACTGGATTATCATTCACAATATCACTAAGTGGCAAACACTGTCCATGTAGCAGCCACTGCTGTGTAATTGCACTTGACGGTGGCCATGTTGAACCAGTTAAGGTTAAGTGGCTGCCGGCATGGCTGGGCATTGGTAATTGTTCACAATTAACCCAATGCACACAAGGTACGCTTGTAAATATGCAAGGACAGTTAGTAAGGTGCAAGGCACTAGCACAGAAAGACACTGGTAGATCCATTGTTTTGAAGACAATGTGGGCTGGCACACAATGTCCGATGATGAAGATGATAAAAGAAACACAAAATTATTGGTGAACACACAACAATGTTGGGGTCACCACTGTGGCTATTACTTGTCATAGGTCGGTAATACCACACTTTAGACTCGAATATACAATTATTTAGCACAGAAGTAAACGAATACAACATGGCAGTAGAAATGTAGCGTGCTGAGAGAACATAGACAAAGGTAAATCAAAGATGACTGAGTCAAAAGATATGGTGCTTTATGCCAGAGGTGCCACATTTATTTGACGAAGCCAACTGCATGGTGAACATGCTGAATGGCTAATAAATAAACATATAAAACATATAAAAAAAACATATTAACATGTGACAGGGCACGCACAAATTATCACGCACTGCGCTGTATTTCTTACACAGAGCACACTCATACAAGCGATTTTTACTACTGAGAATGGAGCGCAGAAATTGTGTATCTTCGCTGGCCGCCATGATGATATCTTTTTAAATATCGATGTATCAGATCTCTGATAAATTTGAAAATGTCAACAGTCCTAGCACACATGCACACACAAACACTCTCTCTCTCTCTCTCTCTTTCTCTCTCTCTCTCTCTCACACACACACACACACACACACACACACATATATATATATATATATAATAGAGGGAAACATTCCACGTGGGAAAAATATATCTAAAAACAAAGATGATGTGACTTACCGAACGAAAGCGCTGGCAGGTCGATAGACATACAAACAAACACAAACATACACATAAAATTCTAGCTTTCGCAACAACATATAGTCTGTATATGTGTGGATGGATATGTGTGTGTGTGCGAGTGTATACCCGTCCTTTTTTCCCCCTAAGGTAAGTCTTTCCGCTCCCGGGATTGGAATGACTCCTTACCCTCTCCCTTAAAACCCACTTCCTTTCGTCTGTCCCTCTCCTTCCCTCTTTCCTGACGAAGCAACCATTTGTTGCGACAGCTAGAATTTTGTGTGTATGTTTGTGTTTGTTTGTGTGTCTATTGACCTGCCAGCACTTTCGTTCGGTAAGTCACATCATCTTTGTTTTTATATATATATAGACACACACACACACACACACACACACACACACACAAACAGTGTACAATCATGCACACAATCTTAACGAGATGTGGGAAACACTATAGTGTTGTGGCATCAATGCCAAATGTGGTGTATTGACACCAAATATAGTGGGTGGGTGCCAGGAGGTACCGTATTAAAACTCGGCAAGAACTTTCCAAATGATTTATTTGTTTTCACTACAATGCTCCTTTCACCTCGGTCTGCGTTACAGGGCCCAGCAATGCTGAGGCCACCACTCCAGCGACCCAGTGCAATGTGCTGCTGTGTCGAACCAGCCTTGTAAGCCAGCTGCAGAGTTTCGATTATGTCAGGATGGCTGCACCAGTGGCCACCGCCCCCGCTGACTCCACACTGCTCCACTGGGAGCTGTAGGCCGGCCCCGCTGCCGCTTCTTCCTCACTGGCATAGCTGGGAATGCGTCAGAAATGACCGCTCGTGATCTGGTGTCCAAATCTGCGCTCTCACCTCGGAAGTCTCTGGCATGTGACAGGAGCTGAGACGACTACCTACGGTAGCAAGCCAAAGAGTGGCCCACCGCTGGCTGGCTGCAGACCCTGTGTCGGCCTCAGAGGGTCGAACCAACGATCTGCTGTGGACTGGGACCCTGGCACCCCATGTGTTGCTGCGTGTAGCCCAGCAGTGTGACATACCCCACCATCCAGGAGAGCTGTCACACTTGAATGACTCTCATTAGAAAACACCTATTTATACTCGGCTGCATACCTGTGTTTCACTAATGCACCGCTTCGTGTCACGTACGCATAACACTTAGGTTGGACAGTGGCCCTCTTCTGCTGTGACTTGCGCCGTGGAACTGCAGCGTACGTCCTCTCCCAAAGTTCTACACCCCTGTAGCCTCTATTTGCCTTCGCAACTGCTGGTATGTATAACTTACTGCAATCCGGCCTGCACCTGGCTGTAACTCGTGCTCTGAATATCGCACAATACTGACTTTCCCTATCCTAAATGGTGGCGCCGCTACAATAGCAACAAAAATAGATTTTTTAGGAATTAGTCTCATTACTTTTTTTAGGAGAGGAATAAAGGGACCAGGTGTCAGAAAGACCCAAAGATAAGAGTGATAAGCCAATGAAGAAGGACAATGGTTTTGTGAGAAGGGTAGCAACAGAAAAAACAGACAGGCAAGAGAAGTGTCTGGAGAAAATTAGGACTCTTCAGGAGTCTGGTGGGGGATGCAGAGATAGAAAATAGAAACAAAATGAAGGGAGAAGTATTGGACTACTAGTACTCAAAAAGAAGCTATGTGATGCACTTTATGTGAGTTTATGAGTAAATTGCCCCAGAGAAGGGAACTTATACCAAGTTCAGGTGGATCCAAGGAAGGGAGGACCCCCACTACTTCATGGGAAGAGAGGCACATCATGTTATTGAGAGTACTCATTTAGAGTAAAGAGTGCTTAATCCCTGGAAAAGCTGTGATGAGAAATGCTTTCAGGTATTATTATTTGCACAAGGGTAGATACCCTGGATAAGGGAGAATTTCCTCCAGACTGATAAAATAAAATTATTGAAGTTAAGTAATTTACCTGTTTCTGAGGACAAAACGTTCTGAGAGTGCTCTGAAATTTGATCCTAGAATTATAGATAATATTTATCTTCTTTAAGAAAGAAGTAGATTTTCGTGATAAGGTATAATGAAACGTGTTAATGGTAAAACCAAAGACAAAGAAATACTTACTGCAGTGATAAATTTAAAGAAAAACTGAAAGTGCTAGTCAAGCTATCACATATATTTATGTAATACTTGTATAATATTTAAAGTTGAATGGGTGGTCATGACATCTTCTGTCTTAGTGGGGGGATATGTAGTGATACATCTCATTCCTTGAATGAGAAGTATCTCATCCTTAAATACATATGTCAGAGGAAAGATGTTCGTGACTGAAAGTAGTTGATAAGTGGTGAGGTATTTTAAGTCATAGATGCTGATACCAGAGCTAACAATCGAGTGACTGTACGGAAGTGGGTACTAGTCAGACGACTCTACAAACTTAGGTGGAGATAGGAGTTCCATGGAGTGGGTTGTGCAGAAGAAAGATCTCCATGAAACCTAAGAACATGAAGTTTTAAAGGTAATCAATGTACTGTAGTTATTAATTATCAAGTTGAATATCAGATCTGTTATGCACATAGTACACAGAAGTATTGTATGAGTTGGTAGCTGTCCTCATTTTTCATGTATTGAAGATAATGATTTGAAGATAATGTAAGAGAGTGAGCTGAATCTCACTTCTTATTTATGTGGAGGAGTGAACGAGAATGGAAGTTAATTTTCAGCAGCTTTATCTGCGTCTTTTAAGGAGGTGAAGTCTGAGCCAAGTTGGAGGAAGAAGGCATGTGAATTCAGGGCGCAGACCAGCTGGATCCTGATTAATAATACTTAATGGCAACCAAATATTCAGTAAGCAACATACATTATATACAAAAGGAGTGTTCAAGTGGCAACTTATTCAAGTGTTTGGTGCATGAGATGAAGTATAACAAACCACCATGCAGCCAAAGCCAACCTGAAAACACTTCAGTATTGTTCTTATGTTTATATCATCATAAATGACTCAAAAATTGCCTTCATGGTATCACATGACAAGTTGAAGCCTATGCAATTTTGTACTGGGGTGTGACTTGACTCTAATGAATATTCTGAGTAGCTGAAGCACACTATCACACTGTCTTTCCACTGTTGAGGTGGCTTTATGGGAAGAAAAAAGAACGTTTTTCTCACAGAGAGAAATTATAAGCTTTCACATTTGCATTTGATTTCATGCTCTCTAGTGAGAGTACAGTACATTACTGATGCTAAGGAAGAGAGTATCCTTACCAACAGATCATAGCTGGTTGGTGCACCAGTAACACGAAACAGGAGCAGAAAATCAGCTATAGCCTTTTCAGTAGATAGGACACCAAACTGTGCATGGACAGGTGTGAATTAGAAATTAACTCCTAGTAGTATCCACTGTACAGGCCTCTATAGACTCACTCTTTAAAAGTAAAGTGACAGCACTGCAGCTTGTTAGTATATTAGATGGCAGTTGAATTTCAGCTCCTCCCATGAATTTTTCGCACGACAGTTTCAGTGCAGAAAATGAATTTATCTTTCTGTGAAAGGGTTATCTTTGGAGCTAAGTAGAAATGAAATATGATGACCAACTTTGAGGCTCCGAAAAATGGAAGAGTAATTCCTATGGAGCTTGCAACAATCAGTACAAGATTTATTAATTTCGAAGCAAGTTAATAATTTGGTTGGCAGGTCACATTTTCACTGCACCTGACACACTGAGATAGTGACACTGCAGAGAGAGGAAGCAATGGCAGAACTTTGAATAAATGGTTTTCATAACACTCAGCTTCTATTCTTCTTCTTTGTTGTATGTTATAGGCTCATAGCCCATTCTAAAATGTAGCTTTTTATACTGGTCTATAGGATGCTTGGGTTCATTTTGGTAAATAATAACACAAACACCAGTGGACTTCTTGGGTTTTGAAATCATGTATTTTTCAGTCATTTCACTTCATGGTGGTAACACAACAGACATAATTTTGACTCCATCCCTGCACTTCCAACTCACACTACTCCCTCCCCAAGATTTGTGTCTAACAACATGTAGCAAAGAAAATACAGTCATTTATCAATCTATTTGTGCATAACCATCTTTGTAACATAAATTTCATTGATAAAATACAAATAATTCGTTATCATTGTTTATCTTTTTAACAAGTACATAATCATCATTGTAATTACATTAAGTGTTTAGATATGTCGACGTTTATACATGTTCTTACAGCTTTATGGCAGTAGATATCCCAGTTTTGGGTCTTCAACTTGGGAATCAGTCATTCCATATGATCCAAGATCAGTTAGTACATTTATCTCACCGTAGCCAGTTTAATTATAAGGTCTTGTTTCAAAATCTGAATTCTATGTTAAATGTACCTGAATTGTTTTCTGTTCCTTGTGTTATGAATGTGAACAATCTCGTTGCTCTCCAGTTTTTGTGGGATCTCATAATGCAGTCACAATTGTTTTGAATATGTACAGTGATGGAAACATCAGAATAGTAATATCTTTGAAACAATTTCTACAAGATTCTTTTTGCTTGTTTTTCTGTATCTTTCAGATGGCTCTCTTCTGTAATATGAATATCCATTTGATTCCTGTAATGGTTGAGTTCCCCCACACTGTGATTAAACACCACACAGACAGTGTGGAAGAGATCTTGATGTGCATACTGAGCCTGTAGTTATTTAGCAACTACCACTGAGCTTAGCTAGTTGGTTACGGTATTTATCTGCTGCTTCCAATTTAGCTCACTGTCTTTTGTTATGCCTAAAAACGTAACTGAATTTACTTCTTCCAGCTCTTTTTCACCAAGAAAAACATCTATGTGTTCTTCCTTTTGTTTAGCGTTGAAACCCACATACATAGTTTTTTTTCACATTAATTATTAACTCATTGTCCATGAGCCACTGTGTTGTGTTATTGACTAACATGAAAGTGTTTTCCTCAAGTGCTTCAGAATTGTTAGAAAGATTTAGCACAGTCATATCACCTGCATTCAGTATCTTATTTTCATTTTCATGTGTTTGTGGAGAATTTACAAATAAATTAAAGAGGTTAGGTCACATAACAGATCCTTGAGGTACATCATACACTCCTGGAAATTGAAATAAGAACACCGTGAATTCATTGTCTCAGGAAGGGGAAACTTTATTGACACATTCCTGGGGTCAGATACATCACATGATCACACTGACAGAACCACAGGCACATAGACACAGGCAACAGAGCATGCACAATGTCGGCACTAGTACAGTGTATATCCACCTTTCGCAGCAATGCAGGCTGCTATTCTCCCATGGAGACGATCGTAGAGATGCTGGATGTAGTCCTGTGGAACGGCTTGCCATGCCATTTCCACCTGGCGCCTCAGTTGGACCAGCGTTCGTGCTGGACGTGCAGACCACGTGAGACGACGCTTCATCCAGTCCCAAACATGCTCAATGGGGGACAGATCCGGAGATCTTGCTGGCCAGGGTAGTTGACTTACACCTTCTAGAGCACGTTGGGTGGCACGGGATACACGCGGACGTGCATTGTCCTGTTGGAACAGCAAGTTCCCTTGCCGGTCTAGGAATGGTAGAACGATGGGTTCGATGACGGTTTGGATGTACCGTGCACTATTCAGTGTCCCCTCGACGATCACCAGTGGTGTACGGCCAGTGTAGGAGGTCGCTCCCCACACCATGATGCCGGGTGTTGGCCCTGTGTGCCTCGGTCGTATGCAGTCCTGATTGTGGCGCACACCTGCACGGCGCCAAACACGCATACGACCATCATTGGCACCAAGGCAGAAGCGACTCTCATCGCTGAAGACGACACGTCTCCATTCGTCCCTCCATTCACGCCTGTCGCGACACCACTGGAGGCGGGCTGCACGATGTTGGGGCGTGAGCGGAAGACGGCCTAACGGTGTGCGGGACCATAGCCCAGCTTCATGGAGACGGTTGCGAATGGTCCTCGCCGATACCCCAGGAGCAACAGTGTCCCTAATTTGCTGGGAAGTGGCGGTGCGGTCCCCTACGGCACTGCGTAGGATCCTACGGTCTTGGCGTGCATCCGTGCGTCGCTGCGGTCCGGTCCCAGGTCGACGGGCACGTGCACCTTCCGCCGACCACTGGCGACAACATCGATGTACTGTGGAGACCTCACGCCCCACGTGTTGAGCAATTCAGTGGTACGTCCACCCGGCCTCCCGCATGCCCACTATACGCCCTCGCTCAAAGTCCGTCAACTGCACATACGGTTCACGTCCACGCTGTCGCGGCATGCTACCAGTGTTAAAGACTGCGATGGAGGTCCGTATGCCATGGCAAACTGGCTGACACTGACGGCGGTGGTGCACAAATGCTGCGCAGCTAGCGCCATTCGACGGCCAACACCGCGGTTCCTGGTGTGTCCGCTGTGCCGTACGTGTGATCATTGCTTGTACAGCCCTCTCGCAGTGTCCGGAGCAAGTATGGTGGGTCTGACACACCGGTGTCAATGTGTTCTTTTTTCCATTTCCAGGAGTGTATTTAATGCTTCTAACTTCTGATCAGCATAGGTTGTTGATGGTTAAAAATTGCCTCGTGTTACTGAGACATGATGTTATGCAGTCTGCTGCTTGTCCAAAAATGCAAGTATTCTCAAGTTTCTTTATTAGAACTGCATGATTAACTGTGTCAAACGCCTTGCATAAGTCAAGAAAAACCCCAGACACTGCCATCTGGTTGTCCAAAGCATGTACAATAAATTCTGGTTTTGATCGATTGCTGTTTCCATTTATTTCCCTCTTAGTATCCATGCTGTGCTGGATTTAGTATATTATGCTATTCCAGGTAATCAGTTAGCCTGTTGAGCATAAGAATTTTTAATATTTTGGTGAAGCCTGATACTAAGGATATTTGTTTGTAATTATTAGGTAATCATCTTTTCCCTTTTTGTCTATAGTCCACCACCAAAACCAGTACTTGGAAGTAGAAAAGTAATGAGCAGTTGAAGTTTAATGTATATCATTCTGTATGAAAAAATGACATAATTTGAGTTCACACCTGTTACTATTCTTTACTACTCCATAGTAGAAGACATATTTTGGGCATCACACACATTTTTGTGTACACTGTATAAAAATAAATTCAAGTGCACTGAAAAAATATGTCTTCTTTCAAGATGATGTAACTTCACTCTTAGGTGAAAAATCAGCAAACCACTAATTCCATTAGAGGCCAAATAGTTACTCCTAAAATACCTCTCTATGAAATCCAGCAAAAAAATAAAAATCAATAAGAAAAGTGAACTACTGAAACAGGAGGATCAATGTAACATAGTTGGACTATTCTTTGTGATATTGAATAAACACAATCTATTACAGAATGCTGTTTTCATAAGAGGATTGCTACTCATTCTGCAAAACTGTATGCAGATGATTATGATACAAAAGAACCGATATTTCCTGATGCCAGGTTCTACCAGTTTTCCATACTTCTGTAAATACTTCAATATTATTGACACCTGTCTGCGTGATTTCATAACAGTTTAAATTATGACATCCTTCTTGAAGTCTAAGTGTATTTTGCCTCACTCACATATCTTGCAAAGCAGGTGCAATAGTTTTATCATGGCTAGATCGCCAGAGGATCTTTATAATTCTGAGGTAATGTCATTTACTCGAGGGGCCTTTTTCCCTCTTATATCTTTCAATGCTGCCAAATACTTCTCACAATATCCTATCTCTCAACTCATTTTCATCTACTTCCTCCTTACTTTTATAAAATTGTCTTCAAGTTCATTTCCCTTGTAGAGCACTTCTATATATTCCTTCCATCTCTCACTTTCCCTTGTCTGTTTAATACTGGCTAGTCATCAGAGTTCTTGATATTCATATAGTTGGTTCTCTTTTCTCTAAAGATATCTTTAATCTTCCTTGAAGTGGAATCTATAGGTTGACAATTATTGAAATATTTGAAAAAAGTAAATTAGTTACAAACTACAGCGTACACACACTTTTATTCAACACATAAATGTCACTACAGATATTTGGATTTAGGTTATGACATGTTAGATACACCTTCCATTGTTGGCAATGATGTGGTGCAGACAAATAGAAAAATTCTGCATGATACACAGCAGCTCAGCAATGGTTTTGGTGCTATTGCTGTACACCTTGTCGTTAATATAGCCCCACAAAAAGACATCACATGTGTTCAGATTCACAGAATATGGTGGCCAATTGAGGCCCAAGCCAGTGGCCTCTGGGTACCCCAGAGCCAGCATGCAGCTCCCAAAGTGCTTCTCCAGGACATCAAACACTCTCCTGCTTCAATGGTATCGAGCTCCATGTTGCATGAACTGCATCTTATTAAAATCAGGGTCACTTTGGATAATGGTAATGAAATCTTCTTCCAAAACCTTCACATACCATTTGCCAGTCACAGTATCATCAATAAATAACACATCAATAGTTCTGTGACAAGATATTGCACACCATACAGTCACTCCTTGAGAGTGAAGAGACTTCTCGATCATGAAATGCGGATTCCCAGTCTGCAAAATGCACCAGTTTTGTTTATTGACAAACCCACCCAAACAAAAGTGTACTTCATCGCTAAACCAAACCATACATAACACACTAATTCCCATCATTCCTGCGGTCAACCACACAGTTTGAATGTCGTAACACAAACTGTTCAGAAGTTACAACAATTTTATTTCAATACGTAGTTCAATAATTGTCACCCTGTATCTTTTGCTAGGTATGCGTGCTTCTACACTCTTTCATTTGTCTTCCAGCCATGCATGATATTCATTTTGCAATTTCTGCCAACTAATTTTTCAGACATCTCTATCTTCTTTGCAGCATTTTTATTTTCTTTCTGTTCATTGATTAAATTCAATGTCTCCTATGTTGTCCAAGGATTTCTACTAGTTCTTGTCTTTTATTTGTTTGATACTTTTTCCTTTTCTTACTCTCAATTCTCAGTCCCTCTTCACAGTTAAAGTTCCCATTCCTTAACTATCTTAAAAATCGTTTTTTATCTTTTCAATTTTTCTTTTCTTTTTTTTGATCAGTCTACTGACTGATTTGATGCGCCCCGCCACGAATTCCTTTCCTGTGCTAACCTCTTCATCTCAGAGTAGCACTTGCAACCTACGTCCTCAATTATTTGCTTGACGTATTCCAATCTCTGTCTTCCCCTACAGTTTTTGCCCTCTACAGCTCCCTCTAGTAGCATGGAAGTCATTCCCTCATGTCTTAGCAGATGTCCTATCATCCTGTCCCTTCTCCTTATCAGTGTTTTCCACATATTCCTTTCCTCTCCGATTCTGCGTAGAACCTCCTCATTCCTTACCTTATCAGTCCACCTAATTTTCACCTATAGCACCACATCTCAAATGCTTCGATTCTCTTCTGTTCCGGTTTTCCCACAGTCCATGTTTCACTACCATACAATGCTCTACTCCAGACGTACATCCTCAGGAATTTCTTCCTCAAATTAAGGCCGGTATTTGATATTAATAGACTTCTCTTGGCCAGAAATGCCTTTTTTGCCATAGCGAGTCTGCTTTTGATGTCCTCCTTGCTCCATCCATCATTGGTTATTTTACTGCCTAGGAAGCAGAATTCCTTAACTTCATTGAGTTCGTGACCATCAATCCTGATGTTAAGTTTCTCGCTGTTCTCATTTCTACTACTTCTCATTACCTTCATCTTTCTCCGATTTGCTCTCAAACCATACTGTGTACTCATTAGACTGTTCATTCCATTCAGCATATCATTTAATTCTTCTTCACTTTCACTCAGGATAGCAATGTGATCAGCGAATCGTATCATCGATATCCTTTCACCTTGTATTTTAATTCCACTCCTGAACCTTTCTTTTATTTCCATCATTGCTTCCTCGATGTACAGATTGAAGAGTAGGGGCAAAAGGCTACAGCCTTGTCTTACACCCTTCTTAATACGAGCACTTCATTCTTGATCGTCCACTCTTATTATTCCCTCTTGGTGGTTGTACATATTGTATATGACCCATCTCTCCCTATAGCTTACGCCTACTTTTTTCAGAATCTCGAACAGCTTGCACCATTTTCTATTGTCGAACGCTTTTTCCAGGTCGACAAATCCTATGAAAGTATCTTGATTTTTCTTTAGCCTTGCTTCCATTATTAGCCGTAACGTCAGAATTGCCTCTCTCGTCCCTTTACTTTTCCTAAAGCCAAACTGATCGTCACCTAGCACATACTCAATTTTCTTTTCCATTCTTCTGTATATTATTCTTGTAAGCAGCTTCGATGCATGAGCTGTTAAGCTGATTGTGCGATAATTCTCGCACTTGTCAGCCCTTGCCGTCTTTGGAATTGTGTGGATGATGCTTTTCCGAAAGTCAGATGGTATATCGCCAGACTCATATATTCTACACACCAACTTGAATAGTTGTTTTGTTGCCACTTCCCCCAATGATTTTAGAAATTCTGATGGAATTTTATATAAACCTTCTGCCTTATTTGACCGTAAGTCCTCCAAAGCTCTTTTAAAATCCGATTCTAATACTGGATCCCCTATCCCTTCTAAATCGACTCCTGTTTCTTCTTCTATCACATCAGACAAATCCTCACCCTCATACAGGCTTTCAATGTATTCTTTCCACCTATCTGCTCTCTCCTCTGCATTTAACAATGGAATTCCTGTTGCACTCTTAATGTTACCACCATTGCTTTTAATGTCACCAAAGATTGTTCTGACTTTCCTGCCTTATTTGACCGTAAGTCCTCCGAAGCTCTTTTAAATTCCGATTCTAATCTGGATCCCCTATCCCTTCTAAATCGACTCCTGTTTCTTCTTCAATCACATCAGACAAATCTTCATCCTCATAGAGGCTTTCAATGTATTCTTTCCACCTATCTGCTCTCTCCTCTGCTTTTAACAGTGGAATTCCTGTTGAACTCTTAATGTTACCACCATTGCTTTTAATGTCACCAAAGATTGTTTTGACTTTGCTGTATGCTGAGTCTGTCCTTCCGACAATCATATCTTTTTCGATGTCTTCACATTTTTCCTGCAGCCATTTTGTCGTAGCTTCCCTGCACTTCCTATTTATTTCATTCCTCAGCGACTTGTATTTCTGTATTCCTGATTCTCCTGGAACATGTTTGTACTTCCTCCTTTCATCAATCAACTGAAGTATTTCTTCTGTTACCCATGGTATCTTTGCAGCTACCTTCTTTGTACCTATGTTTTCCTTCCCAACTTATGTGATGGCCCTTTTTAGAGATGTCCATTCCTCTTCAACTGTACTGCCTACTGCGCTCTTCCTTATTGTTGTATCTATAGCGTTAGAGAACTTCAAACATATCTCGTCATTCCTTAGTACTTCCGTATCCCACTTCTTTGCATATTGATTCTTCCTGACTAATGTCTTGAACTTCAGCCTACTCTTCATCACTACTATATTGTGATCTGAGTCTATATCTGCTCCTGGGTATGCCTTACAATCCAGTATCTGATTTCGGAATCTCTGTCTGACCATGATGTAATCTAACTTAAATCTTTCCGTATCTCCCGGCCTTTTCCAAGTATACCTCCTCCTCTTGTGATTCTTGAACGGGGTATTCGCTATTACTAGCTGAAACTTGTTACAGAACTTAATTAGTCTTTCTCCTCTTTCATTCCTGGTCCCAAGTCCATAATCTCCTGTAACCTTTTCTTCTACTCCTTCCCCTACAACTGCATTCCAGTTGCCCATAACTATTAGATTTTCGTCCCCCTTTACATACTGCATTACTCTTTCAATATCCTCATACACTTTCTCTATCTGTTCATCTTCAGCTTGCGACGTAGGCATGTATACCTGAACTATCATTGTCGGTGTTGGTCTGCTGTCGATTCTGATTAGAACAACCCGGTCACTGAACTGTTCACAGTAACACACCCTCTGCCCTACCTTCCTATTCATAACGAATCTTACACCTGTTATACCATTTTCTGCTGCTGTTTATATTACCTGATACTCATCTCACCAGAAATCCTTGTCTTCCTTCCACTTCACTTCACTGACCCCTACTATATCTAGATTGAGCCTTTGCATTTCCCTATTCAGATTTTCTAGTTTCCCTACCACATTCAAGCTTCTGACATTCCACACCCCGACTCATAGAATGTTATCCTTTCGTATATTATTCAATCTTTTTCTCATGGTAACCTCCTCCTTGGCAGTCCCCTCCTGGAGATCCGAATGGGGGACTATTCCAGAATCTTTTGCCAATGGAGAGATCATCATGACATTTCTTCAGTTACAGGCCACATGTCCTGTGGATACACATTACGTATCTTTAATGCCGTGGTTTCCATTGCCTTCTGCATCCTCATGTCATTGATCATTGCTGATTCTTCCGCCTTTAGGGGCAATTTCCCACCTCTAGGACAACAGAGTGCCCTGAACCTCTATTCGCTCCTCCGCCCTCTTTGACAAGGCCGTTGGCAGAGTGAGGCTGACTTCTTATGCCAGAAGTCTTCGGCTGCCAATGCTGATTATTTATCAAAATTTAGGCAGTGGCGGGGATTGAACCCACGACCGAAGACTCTTTGATTATGAATCAAAGACGCTACCCCCAGACCACAGTGACCTTTTCGTACAACACTCCAACCCCTCCATCATCTATGGAGCTAGTTAACATACAAACTTTACCGTAGTGGGTGTTTGCTTTTTATGTTTGTCTTGACCACATTAATGCCATGACTCTGCTGCTCATAGCAACTTACCCATATTCATATCTTCTTATTCATTATCAGACTCATTAGATTTTCTATTTGTAACTCTGTGTTCACCTTACCAGAATTCCTGTTCTTCCTGCTTCTACACATCACTTATTCCCACTAGATTTCACTTTAATGAAACCATTTCCCTTTTTAAATTCTCTAACTTCCCTACCTGATCAAGAGATCTAATATTCCACACTTCAACCCACAGAATGGCAGTCTTGTTTTTTGTGGTTATGATATCCTTCTGAGTAATCTCCATCCATTGATCCAAAAGAGGGACTATTAGACCTCTGTAAGTTTTTACCCAAAGTTCTGCCATCATAATTTAACCACACGGAAGAGCTGCATACCCTCAGTAAAAATTACAGCTCTACTTTCCCCTTGCTTCCAGCTGTGGATTAACTGTAGAAAAAAATGTTATTTCTATACCTTACCTTAGGACTATGTGGTACCTGTTCTGTTCAAGTGAAGTGTGATAGAAACCAAGAAGTTTAAAGCTAAATTCACTTTCACCCAATAATCATTTCCAGGCTTTCAATCCATGCCCATATTTTAGCCAGTATCTGTCCAACTCTTCACACTTGTGCTGAAATGAACTTGATTACCATCTGCTTTGCATCTTGCAAGACAACTCATGTATCACCTACAAAACAAAAGTGGACATTAAGAGTCATAGTAGTAACCATTGTATACTTTTATGTGATAAAGAGGCTCAAATTTCTTCTGCATCACACCATGGCACTGAATGTCAACCTTCCCCACTCCTCTCACATCCTATCATGTGCTAACAGCACTGTTCACCATGTAAGAACTATGTAAGTTCCTCAAATCAATCCAACCAACTAACTTCCAGTTGTGGGCTATTTACCCATTATTGATCTCTTTATGGTTGACAAAATCATTAGTGAAGGTTGTGCACATGGAAGACATTAGGAGACACTAGATGGTTTCAGATGGCAGTGGGTTATATAATGATAAAAGAGAGATTTTGAAACCAGACTTTATACTGCAAGGCATTTCCAAGGGCAGATGTAAACCAACTATAATGTAATGGTTACAAACTCCAGATTAAAACTGGAGAAACTGCAGAAAGGTAGGATGTGAAGGTAATGGGGTCCAGATAAAATGAAAGAACCAGAGACTACTGAGAGTTTCAAATATGTCCTTAGACAACAATTGCCTGAAGGAAAGGAATAAAATAGAAGAAGAAAGGGAGGAACCTTTGAGAGATGAAATGGTAAAGGTAGCAGGGGATGAAACAGGCAGAAAGACAAAGCCTAGTAGATATTCTTAGATAACACAAAGATATTGAACTTAGCTGACAAAAAGAGAAAATATCCTGGAGTGTATCCTTATATGGAAGTGAAACAGATATGATAAACAGTTCACACAAGAACAGAAGAGAAGCTTTTGAAATCTCATGCTAAAGAAGAATGCTGAAGATTAGATGGGCAGATCAAATAATTAATGAAAAGGTACCAAACCGAATTGCAAGAAAGAAATTTATGGCACAATTGCACTAAAATAAGGGACTTGTTGATAACACACATCCTGAGGCATCAAGGAATGGTATATTTGATAATTGAAGGAAATAGTGGTGATGGGACATGGCAAGTCATAGGTACAGTAAGCAGTTTAAAATAGATGTAGTGGCAGTAGTTATGCAGAAATAAAACGATTTAGGTCAGAAGTTTACAACAATAATGACAGATTTTTCTATGGCCTGCTTTAGGTGCATGGGTTCCCACTGAAAATACCCAGGACATCACTCTTTTCAACCCAAAAGCTGTGGCAATTCATGAAATTATGGACCAGCAATCAATGATGCTGATCATTTACAACTTTAAGTTGCCAATGTGAGCTCTGAACAACAAATGAAAGAGCATCTTACTGCACATTTTAGGTTGTTACGCCTTACAGTTTTTGTGTTACCATGACAAAATGAAGTAATGAAGTGGTTAAGACATGTAACTCCCATTCAGGAAAACAGTGGTTCTAACTCACCCACAGCCACCCCAATTTGTTTTCCTAAATTGCTTGAGGCAAATGCAGGGATTGTTCCTCTTAAATTTGCAGAGCTGATTTTCTTTTCCAATCTGAATTTTTCTTCATATCAAAACATTAAATCCTAACCATCCTTCCTTACTCTGTGCCACCACAAATCACTTGTGTCAGCAGCATTAACTGGAAGCTTCCAAACTTCTGTGGAGTTTCTATGATGTAATTATATTTCTTGTCAGCATAAGAAGTGATGGAATGTTCTATAAACAGAATGGGAATTGCTCCATAATAGACTAGATTAAGAAAAGATTTAATAGCACTTTTTGTGACATTTCAGAGACACAAAGAGTAGTAGTCCTCCTCTGACAGCTCTCTGGGTTTGCGATTTCCATCTTACAACCAGCCCACTACATAAGAAAAATTATTATCTGATAAAAGGGCCAGTAACAATATGACTGATGGAAAGGCATGACTGATTAACGGTTGAATGCTTCATTCCTTTTTTTACCTATGTTAAATTTTCCCAATTTTGTTAAATTCACATTGAACTATTTATCTATTATCTATGAAAACCTAAGTTGATGCATGGAAAACCAAATAAATGAAATCTGTGGCTAAGAGATTGGTGGCAGCATATCATTTCTATTTGTGACCAAACAAGAATTTACATTAAATAGCACTTTTTAACCAGCCTTCTGTTCTCAAGCAGCTGAATTAAATTCACTCTTGTTTCAAAATTTAATCCCTCCAGGGACTCTCAAGTCTCCTCCAGGAGTACATAGCTGGTGAACGTGGGCTCTGAACCATTGCAACATTTTTCTCTTCTTGTTCAATCCCCTTCTCTCACTATCCTCAGGCTCTACTAACCCCAGTGCCAGGTCTTTATGCTAATATGGATATTCCTTAGGTTCTGAATAATTGTTGCCTTTGTTTTCTTCTACCACATTTCTGGCAGAGTAAAGTTTAGTCCTACTTTCTGATTTAAGTGATGTCCCTTTTTTCTTTTTCCTTTATTTTTAATTTCTAGAGTACTGTGGGTCTTTTCAGGCTGGACCCCTTAGATGAAGATCCTACCCATGCTGTGTGACCATCACCTACACATTCTGATTACATGGACAACAACTTCTGCGAAAAAGTCAGCGCAGTAGCCAATCCAATGAGGTAGTGTCATCATGCACCCTCCCAACTAAAGTCCTCTGATAACATAGTACTCATACTGTTGATGCCCAAGCCGTTGCCTCCTCTCACAAGCCAAAGAGTAGATGCCTATCATTTTGGGGAACTGAGACTCTGATGAAAGACAACCAAGCCAGATAAATGTTGGTGTGGCTGGTTGTATCCATGGGCAGATGCCTAAACCAGAGTAGGTGGCACCATAGCAGACACCACACAAATGAAATTAATTAAACTTATACCAGATAGTTCTGGTGCAGAACTAGCTGTCTCAGTGACTGGAAATAGAAAATTTAATGTGGAAAAATATAACCCCATAGCCCTCCTTTCCATAGCCATGCTTTCAGAAGAAGGCAACACAGAAAATAAGATACCAAACAATTTACTCCAAATTTAGTTTGCACTAGGACAGATGGTGATTCCTTCACAATAACAAAATAAAAATATCCCCCTGTCCACATCTTTTTTTTTTCCTTTTTTTGTTGTTGATAATATCAAGATTACTGCAGTCAATAAAGCACAGTCTAAAGCACTTAACCTTGAACCAAGGCTTGAAATATTCTTGTTAATATTACCTCCCATAAAATCCTTAATATCACCCAAGACAGCTTTTGTTTTCCACAGAGGTCTAACATTCCAATCAGACAATGAACTCAGAGCAAATCTGGAACATCTGTTTATGTCACAAAGACGCAAAGGAAAAAGAATGTTCACCTAGGTACCTTCATATCTTCACACTGGAATTTGAAGGGCACAACATGGTAAGGACAGTATTTAATGAATACAATGGGTAAACAATAAAGGACACCATGGAGAAAAACTAAAGTTTGTTAAGGTCTTCCATTGTCAATGACATTACAATTCTGTCAGAGATAGCAAATGACTCAAAAAAATCAGGTGAATGGAATGGATAGCATCTTCAAAAGTGGTTGTAACATGATTGTCAACAAATTTTAAGCCCTATAATTGTACTGCAGCTACAGTCCACATAATGTCTACTTTTGACAAGACAACAAATATCAAAAAAGTAAAACAAGGAAGTAATTTGTAAGATGGCTGCGCGTGTAGACGTACTAATAAACCAATCCGCGGAAAATTACGAGTTTTTAAATCCTGTGTGTGTAAAATGCAGTAAGAAGGTGAAATATGGTGTTAAATTATGTTCGTGGTCACAGAAATCGATCCATCATCAATGTTTAAATGTCTTAGAGGAAAAAAACATGACCTGTGACTGTGGAAATGTGCACTGTAACTATTGTCATATCGTGTGTTTACAAACGGAATGCGAAGAAGAATGGACGACTTCTTCATTAAAATATGATCTTATGTTAGCTAAACTATATGTAGAGAAGCTTGAATCAGTGATTGATAGTGCACAGAAGCTGGAAGAAGTGATAGACCGTTCAAAGGGTAGTGAAACGGTTGTAAACGAACAAAACGGTAACTTTATTAGGCCTATAAAGTTTTGTCGTGTTAATCGTAACGAAAACAACTTTCGTCTCCCACAAGCAAATAAGTTTGAATTTTTAACGTGTGATGAATATGAAATATGTGAAAAGAGCCAAAGAAAGGAAGTACTTTCATCAAATGCAGCGACCACAAATCATTTCAGTAGGCCTACAAAGTCCTGTAATAACAAGAAAGGAAATACCAGAAAATACATGGAACATACTTATCGTGCAAACAAGATATCTACCAATACAGGTAAGAAGAAAAAAGAAGATATTTTCATACTTTCAGACAGTCATGGAAAGGGCTTAGCCGACATTTTGTGTAACATGCAAACTATATTCAAGGTTAGTGGAATAACGAAACCGGGTGCCCCTTTGCGCAAAGTTTTAAAAGACTGTGAACATTCTTTGAAGCTTGGAAGCAACTGTCTAATAATAGGAGGTGCTAATGATGTTTATAGGAACGAGGGCAAACTTGCCACAAGAGCTCTAAGAAGTACATTACAGAAAATTACAGATGTTAACTTCTTCATTGCCAGTATCCCACAAAGAAATGATCTTATAGAAGAATCCTGTGTCAACAAAGAAATCACAGTTACTAATAGGAAATTTGAGAAAATCTGCCGAAGCCTCCCAAATGCCACATATGTGGATGTACCATCCGCAGAGAGAAGTCATTTTACAAGGCATGGGCTTCACAGAAATAAACTCGGAAAATCATTCATTAGTCGAGAAATCCTTAATGCAGTGAAGGCAGTTAAGGACAAGAATAGCACGACCATACCACTTCCACCACCAAACACAGCAACTGAAAATTTCCAACAAGAAAATGAAACTGAATCACTGACAACAGGTCCAGCACTAGAATCTCCACTTTCGTCAAAAACAGCTGAGATAAATGATTCAACTAGGACAGAAGTTTCCAAAGCAGCTTCAGCAGAAGCAGCTACATACTACGCAACTGCATCATTAACAAGAAAAAAAACGCCTGATGTGCCAACAGCCAATGACCTTTCATCAGTATTGGCCGCTCCTCAGTCTTCAACAGTGAAAGACTTTTCACCAGCTTCACCATCATCAGCAGTAACATAAGCAAACAGAAGAAGCACAAGAACCAGGAAACTTTCAACTCTGCAGGATTTTTGGTAGCCGGCCTCAGTTACAAGACTAATATAAGGCAGATACCTTCAGATACACCAACTTCCAAGTCAAACCGGCAACAGACTCACCTCCACTGTCATCAACAGAAGAATAACTATGCCACCAGCTCATCTGAAGGATTTTTTAGCATCAGGTCTAATGGGAAAGGTGCCACCAAGATAAGAGAAAACAAATGCCTAACAGTGTTTCACCAAAACATTCAAACCATAAAGAACAAAGCACAACAGCTAGAAGTAGAATTGGAAAAATTTGATAGCCAAATTTTGTGTATCACTGAACACTGGTGCAAAGGAAAGCAAATTGAACACATTGCATTAGCCTCATTTGACCTTGCATGTTACTATAGCAGAATCTCAATGAATGGTGGAGGTTCATGTATCTATATAAAAAAAGGTATGTCATTTAAAGTAAGATATGATCTTTTAGATCTAGGTGAGGACAAACATTTCGAACTTTCCGCTGTTGAAATAATAGGACCTGGCATAGCAAAAAAATTAGTCATATTTTGTGTGTACCGCTCTCCTAGTGGAGACATTGATATATTCTTCTCAAAACTGAATCAAAGCTTAGACAGGGTTTCTGGACCAAAAGCAAATGTAATTATCTGTGGTGACTTAAACATTAATATGATGAAGCCTGATAAGGCTAGCAACATATATGTGAATATTCTAAGCTGTTATGCAATATCCTCCCTTGTTAATTGTCCAACTAGAATAACGAAAGAATCCTCCTCATCTATAGATCATGTAGCTACAGATATTGATAGTAAAAAATGTCATATTGTTGTCCAAACCTGGGCCTAGCAGACCACCTCTGCCAGATCTTAAAAACTAACATTCATGTAGAAACTCCTCCTAAACTTTGTACATACAAAAGAATGTTTTCCAAATCAGCCCTGCATCAGTTTAAATCCCAGCTAGAATATGAAGATTGGAGGGAAGTCTACGCAGAAACCAACGCAAATCAGAAATTTATCAAGTTCATGTCAATTTTTAAACTCAGATTTGAAGAGATGTTTCCCAAAACTCTTTATCAAATTAAAACTACAAAGAGAAATCAGTGGGTGACTACAGGCATCAAAAAATCCTCAGAAACTCTTAGATATCTCAACTCCATAAAAAATAATCAATCTAACCCAGAAGTTCTGCAATCCTACAAAAAGTACAGGAAAATTTACAGAAAGGTGTTGCTAGCCACAAAAAACTTTCAAACAACAAAATATTACTTGAAGCTGAAAACAAGAGCAAAGCAGCCTGGAACATCGTCAAACAGGAAACATCTAACTCTGCTATAAAGGACCTCAATGCACATATTAAAAACAAAGATGTACCAGTAGCTGATTTTGTAAACTCATATTTCAGTAGTATTGCAAAAAAATTACAGCAGAAATTTCCAGATATGTATGATTTACCTACTCAGAACCAGCCAACAAACTCAATGGTGCTCTTGCCAACTACAGAAAGGGAAGTGGCACTAGTAGTACACCAACTAAAAAATAAAACTTCAGTAGGACTTGATGAAATCCCAGTCTGCGTAATTAAAGATTTTATAGACTCCATAAAGGGCCCATTAACAGACATAATTAATGAATCTTTCGAATCTGGATACTTTCCAGAGTACCTAAAACAACCAAATGTTATACCTATCCTTAAAAACGGAGATGTCGAAAATGTAGAGAACTACAGGCCCATCTCTATACTGTCCATCATTTCTAAAAGAATAGAAATACTAGTCAAAAAGAGACTGCTAAATTACCTGAATAAATATAATCTTCTTTCCAATGACCAATTTGGTTTTAGGCCCGGAAAAGGCACACAATATGCTATAGCACAGTTCACTAAAGTAATTTTAGAAGCACTGGACAAAGGTGAAAATGTAAGTGGTATCTTTTTAGACTTGTCCAAGGCCTTTGATACAGTTGACCACAAAATCTTACTTCATAAATTAGGGCAAATAGGAATAAGAGGTGTGACAAAGAAGTGGTTCAAATCATACTTGGAAAACAGAGTTCAACGAGTTGAGATATCACAAGTTTCAAACAATTCCCTTATAAAACACCTGTCTGACCCAGAAAATGTGAATATAGGCGCCCCACAGGGAAGTGTATTAGGCCCAATATTGTTTCTTATATACATTAACAACTTCCCACAAAGTATCAGACATGGCGAAAAAATACTTTTTGCTGATGACAGCAACATAGTAATAACAGGTGAAAATCCAACACAACTGTCAGAAAGAGCAAATGAGGCTCTCAATGATGTCCACAACTGGTCATTAAAAAATAAAGTAACCCTAAATGTAAAGAAAACTAACTACATTAACTTCCAATTGAACAAAAAACACAATGCCACTAGAATAAAAGTTAATAATAATGAATTAGAATATGTAACAAGTACCAAATTCTTAGGGATGAATGTAGACAGCCAACTGAAATGGACAAACCATGTCAACATTTTGGCAAAGAAATTATCCACAGCATGCTATGGTCTTAGAATCCTTGCACCGGTATGCAATAATACCTGTCTTAAAATAACATATTACGGATATCTACACTCAGTCCTCAGCTATGGGATCATGTTTTGGGAAAAAAGTGCCAGTAACATACAAACTGTGTTCAAAGTACAAAAAAGAGCCATAAGGATAATAACAAATAGCAACAACAGGGCCCACTGTCTAGAATTATTTAGAAAGCTAGGAACTCTAACTGTTACTTGTGAGTATATCTTTCAGAACATAATGTTCATTAAGAAAAATCTCAACATGTACAACACAAACAGCCTAATACACGACAATGAAACAAGAGCTTGTCACCACCTCCATCTAGATAGAAAGAACAAGGCAAAGACGCAAAAAAGTATATTTTACAATGGGATAAAACTGTACAACAAATTACCACAAGAAATTAAAGAAATAAATGAGCCCCTCACTTTCAGCTTAAAACCTTTTTAGTAAGTAAAAGTTGTTATACTGTAAAAGAATATTTAACATAGATGTAGATTATTAGCAACATATGACATTATCACCAAAATATTATGTAATTATAAATATGTGTATGAGTAGTTATAAAAACTACACAAAATATGAGAAACCTGTTTAATTGTAAATGTCAATGTGTGCTCATGTGTTGTAATCTGACGACATCCATACAATATTTATTGTTCCACAGATGAATAAATAAATAAAAAATGAAGTACAAATGATGCTGAGGTATTTAAATTACGAAATTAGACTTTAATAGTAGCAGATGAGTTTTACTATTTGGGGAAAAAAATATGGGCAAGGTAAAGAGAATATAAAATTCAGATTGACAATAGCAAGAAAAACATTTTTGAAAAAACAGGAATTTGCCAAGAACTAATATAAATGTAGGTATTAAGATGCCTGTTGTGAAGATATTTGTCTGTGCAGTAGTGGAACATGACTGATTGATTTACTGATGATGAAAAGTTCACCAAGAAGAAAACAAAGCTTTTGAAATGTGATGCTACTAAAGAACACACAAGATTACAAGAGCAGATTGTACAACTAATGAAAAGGTATTAAATTGATCTGAGGAGAACTGAAATTTGAGGCATAAATTTACAAAAAGTGTGGATCTTTTAATAGGAGGAGACTGAGGCCTGACTGCAGGAAGGAGGTGCAAATGGATGTGGTTACAGTGGTTATGCACAGAAGAATAAGCCTTCACAGCTTAAATTGGCATGGAGAGATGCATTAAAGCAGTCTTTGAACTACAGACTGCAACAACACATCAGTAAATTTCATTGATTTTTAATTAATTATATTTTTTAGCAACTATTTATCTGAGTCAGGATATTTGGACTTCATACTTTGGCTGAGATACCTAAAATACTTCTAAAAACTTTTTTTTAAAAAAGCATAAAAATATTTCAATAAGTGATTCCATTTTGGGCATGGTGTGATTAGTTCATGGCAGCTATGCCCCAAAAAACCTGTTACCTCACTGTGAATAAGAGGTGCTTCTGACTGCCAATAAATGTTAGTAATAAAAAGAAATAAAGATCAAGAACTTGAATCACACAATGACATCTAGCAGTAAAACTATAATAAAAATAAATGTTATGTAAAGAGACACACAATTTCATGGAATTTCATTTTGCTGCCAGAAGTGTCTGTTATTTTCCATCAGAACAAAATTACATTACATCAAATGTTAGGTTATCAACAATATTATGAAAGGGATAGATTCCTGCTCACCGTAAAGGTGACACATTGAGCTGCAGACAGACACAACAAAATGACTTTTGGCCAAAGTCTTCTTCAGAAAGAAAACCACAGATTAATTCATACAAGCTAGGACACCTCATGCACACAAAACCACTATCTCTGGCTGCTCTGGTCAGAATGCACAAAACAGTGGTCATGTGTGCACAAGGTGTCCTTACTTATGTGAATGTGGTGTTTTCCTTTCTGAAGCAGGATTTGACTGAAAGCTCAAATGTGCAATAGTCTTTTCATCAAGGTCATCTGAAACTGAAAGTGTCATCTTTATGGTGAGTAGCAATCTAAAATTTTCATAATATTTTGGATTTTGCAATGAATGTTTGAAAAGTTAGGTTATAATGGACAAATACATTTCTGTCTGAGGCACTCAATTGTATGTAACTTGAGTATTTCCAAAAGGAGCAGAAAATTCTACAGAATTATCATAGTGTGATATCTGTGCATGTAGGAAAGGAATCTTCTGCTAAATCTTTTCCTAATGTCCACTTGCCTCATAACATGTGCATGTTAATTGCAAGTGAGGACAATACCTCATGCCACCAATGATTTTTGATTACTCAGAGTGCTATGAGAACTCTGTGTGGCCAAACACTCTCAAAAGTACTTCTATTTAAGAGTTTAACTGCCAAGTTGTCTTTTTCATTATTTTGTTGAAACAAGCAAAATAGTCCACTTTTTGTCTGGATATAATGATAAATAACTTTATTTGAATGAAGCTTCTGGTTAAAAATGTGTGAAGGCACTTCTCGGAAGGTGACCTTTAACATTACATTAGTCATATTCTGTGGAGCCTATTCATCAACTATGAATTTTCCTACCATATTTGGTACCCTAAAGCAAGGTCAGTTTTATTGATAGGCAGTAGGACTGTAGCAGAATGCTTGCTTGCCACATAGAGGTCGTGGGTTCAGTTCCTGGCTGATGCAAATTTTTAAACATGACTTTTATACACGCATCACCATGAAGCATAAAATATAAACAGAGGCAAAAAAATGAGTAGTGCTCGAAACTGGTGATTCATGACATGAGTTCTACTTCAGACTTTTTTTTCTTTTTTTCTGTTCACTTTGAATATCTATGCCATTTTAAATACAAAAATCATCAAAAATAGGCTAAAGCTAATTAACACCTATCTAATTGCCATTTTTACAAAAGACGTATTTCTTATTTTTGTGATTGCATAATTATCACTTGCATAAATTGACTTTTCACTGCAAATATAAGTTCTTAAATAGTGATCATTAACAAATGATTGTTCAAAGATTGTGCTAATAAAGAACTAAAAATTACCTTTTTTGTCCATAAGCATTTTATACTTCACAGAAATGCTCTTGGAACATGCAACTTTGTCTAAAACTTCACTACCCCTGGGACTTGAACGTGAACCAACCACACTGTAGGTGAGCAATCTACCTCATAGCGAATGTGCCCATTGGAAAGATTTAGAAATATGAGCTTCCTTTAGCACATTAAAGATACTCATAAATCTTCAAAGATGATTTTCTTAAGAGTTATTGAGAGTTACAAGTATAATGCAATGAAATGACTTATTACTGAGATCTACTTATAACTTCCTGCAAATGGCATTAATTCAAGCCCCCACTAACAATGTAGATTCCCAGATTCTGATTATTTCTGATAACAAATATCTAGAGTATGAATTTCAGCAAGGGGGAAATCGCTAATGTTTTCAAGTGTGACTGGCGAAAGGTGTTTTGTGAACCATCAGAAGAGACCAACCTGCAGAATTCTTTCCATACTGGGGAGCAACTACTAGTAAGACAGGGCATTTGTTGAAGAGACATGGGCTGAGAACAGTGTTCTGACCCCACCTCTAAGATAAGCGATACTTTATGCCCCATTAAAGTTAACATAGGACTTTGACTTAGGTACATATGATGTTCCTTTTGACTGTGGTAGTATTTACATAGGTCAAACCACTCTACTCTGGACATTGAGTAGAAGCAAAGATGTAGGCTTGTAGGGACATGGGAGCAGTAGTTCCAAACATGGCTCCAGCCACTCATGCTATGTGATGTTACTCGGTGCCACAGAGGGAAGGAGCCACTAGGAGCTGACCAACTTGCCTTCCACACATGCGCCACTCCAGCACTCTCTGGAAGTTTGGACAACATGGTTATGGATTCACAGTGATTAATATAAATTCACTTAGTATTAAGAAAACAGTCTTAATTGCATTTTCTATTTATTTAGTGCCAACCGGTTTCAGCCAATCACAGGGACCATCTTCAGGGCCAACATATGGTCGACTGTTGGTGGCTTCACGTCTACCAAGGTGAGGCAGTCTCGTACCACACCTTCGTAGATGTGACGCCACCTGCAGTCGATCATATGTTTGCCCTGAAGATGGCCCCTGCGATGGGCTGAAACTGGTCAGCACTAAATAAATAAAAAATGCAATTAAGACTGTTTTCTTAATAGTAAACTCTCTGGATGGTTCCAGATGCTCCATTACATCTGGGTAAACAGAACATTGTGCCAGCACCAGCAGTCAGTGATTTCAACTCCTGATGATTATGGCGGAGGCAGCTGTCAAAAGCTCAAGTGTTTTGTCCGAAATGATGCAGCTTGTGTAAACTGGGAAGTTTTTATTGAAGCATGCCACCATGAAAGACTCAAAGGACACTGTCCATGATGCAGAAAGATGTTGGGTGTGCTGGTACAAAAATTTTCTGCTTCCTTCCCACTTAGCTTAAAAACCTATGGTATAGTTTATTCCTTTCCAAAACTAAACTATGTGAGTTTCTCTTAAATCACTCATTCCACTCTCTTGAGGAATTTTTGAATTCAATCACTGTGTAATGGGAATAGGTGTTTTTACTGTATATTTTGCTGAATTGATTGTCTGTGTCACCATTGAAATGTGAAGACAATAATAATTTATTGTTTTATTTGTAGTACTGCAGTACTGGTATCTTTTTGTTAAACTGTAGAATAGTAGATTGTAACTGAATATTCATGTAAATATATGTAAGCATACCTTGACATGTTACACGTGCATGGCAAAGTAATTGCTGTATGGATCCATCAAACAAGCATAAATGAAAAATTAAAATTATACAAGGAGACAAAGCATTGGATAGAGATATAAAACGGCATGTGTGGGAATACAGTGACCTGAATGCACAGATATAAATGAACAACTGAATAATACTTATAGCATCATAGAGTTGAGTATGGGTTAATTTCTAGAAGATAAAAATAAACTACATTGAACGTGAATGAGAAACAGCTACAAAAAAGTGCAGCAAAAATAGTTTAGTGCCCTATTTAAATTGTGTTTGTCCTTTTTTTTAAATGTGTTACATATGCAGAGTAACAACTGGAAAAAGGACTTTAACAGTTAAAATGCCATGAAGTGACGTGAATGAAACTCACATGTATATCATTTGGGAAGGGTGTAATGTAATGAAATATTGCAAAAAAAGAAGCAAGCAAAAAAAAAAAAATTATATGGAGCTGAATAAAGGAAAGATTATGTGCTGTAGAATTGATGTTAATAAAACTGTCAATATACTTTGGTTGCAAAAATAGGTGTTTTCCTCTCTACAGTCTACATCAGCAGCATAGGTAGTTGGCTGTGGAAATATTAATTTCGATACTTAGCTACCAATATTTTCATTATAAACCAAAACAGAATTACTTATTATTCTAAATAAAAATTTCAAAGTAAATGTATATAGACAAAGGAAAAAAGAAAGTAATATTTGATTAGTAAAGGGAATGTTATGAATTACAGTGGAAAAATTTGTAAATCACGAATATTCTTAAAACTCAAACAAATACCACTTAAACTGGAATGTGTATTGCTATACATTGAAACTGCAATGCCAGGGAAGATAGCAAATAACAAAATTTTACTAAACATAAAAGTTTTCTGGGTTTGGTACCACGTCATAATGTAAAAACTACTGCTGCTATAGAAAAACCAACGTTTCGGCCACCATTGCAGCGGCCTTCTTCTGGGTCTAATGGCGCATTCTAGCTATGCAGTGTCCTTTATATTTTGTTGTTAGTGTTCACTGCGCATGCCATTACATCATAAATTTAAAAAGGTAGTTAGTTTCATTGGTCACTTAAGGAAGAAGGAGAGGGAACTTTATTTTAATAGGTGGAGGGAGAATGTGACCTCTGTTGTCTATTGGCTCTTCTGTTATATACCATAATTGGTGGTAACCGTCGACTTATAGCGGTAGCCGATGGCTAGAAAGATTGTGCGTAACCTTTTAAGCTCAGATGTGATGTTTTGAGCATCCCTTAGGCACTGCGCACGGATTGCTAACAGCTACAGCCAACGGCTACAGCCATAAGTAGATAAACACAGCCTTTTCAATGAACACAAGCACAAAAGATAAGCAGGAAATAGACAAACTACAGCCAACAGTGTGCTTACCCTATGTGAAAAACGTTACTGACCGAATAGGCAAACACCGTCGCTGCGTTGGGGTGCAGCCTGTCTTCTATAGTGGTCGTAGGATCCAGGACATGCTAGGCTCCACCAAGGACAAGGTGGACGCATTACACACTGCAAGCATTTACAAGGTGGAATGCGAATGTGGAGAGGCATACATCGGCAAGACTGGTTGGCCAATAGCAACGCGCATTCAGAAGCACGAGTGTTATATTCATGTAGGGCAACACAACAAATCCGCAGTGGCAGAACATCATCATGACTGTGGAAAAGAAATAAAATTCAGCGAAGCCTGTGTGTTGGCCAAGCAGCCAATTATGACAAAACACAAAATCAGAGAGGCCATCAAAATACTTAAACACCCTAACAACATGAACAGGGAGGATGGACTCAGGCTTGCCCCATCTTGGCTGCCAGCTATCAGAGCCCAACAGAACGCACTGTCAACACGAGGCACGACCACTACCGGTGACTAGCTGCCACTGAGCGGGTGACGTCCAGCAGTTGGTAAACAGCAGCAAACTTCTCATTTGATGGTGGCCACCAATCATGGTACA
Source organism: Schistocerca americana (assembly GCF_021461395.2). NCBI lineage: Eukaryota > Metazoa > Arthropoda > Insecta > Orthoptera > Acrididae > Schistocerca > Schistocerca americana. Next base: position 690,562,529 of record NC_060121.1, on the reverse strand, counting down.
TAACACAAGAGCCAATAGACAACAGAGGTCATGTTGTCCCTCCACCACAATAAACTAATAAAATGAAGTTCCCTCTCCTTCTTCCTTAAGTGACCAATGAAACTAACTACCTTTTTAAAATTATGACGTAATGGCATGCGCAGTGAACACTAACAACAAAATATAAAGGACACTGCATAGCTAGAACGCTCCATTAGACCCAGAAGAAAGCCGCTGCAATGGTGGCCGAAACGTTGGTTTTTCTATAGCAGCAGTAGTTTTTACATTATGATGCAGTACCAAACCCAGAAAACTTTTATGCTGACTGATTCTGGCCGCAGAAGCCTACGCAATTATAAAATTTTACTTATTGTGTATATGACATAGTAGGGAAAATCCATAAATAAATCCATTGGTGATTTAGGAACAGTGTCCAAAATTTTGTACACAAAGCTACTACTGCTGCTGCAGACAACAATGGCTGAACCAAATTGGGAATCATGTCAAACTAAGATTTGAAAGAATGTATAGGATGTTGTTCCAAGCTTTGCTTCAAGTATCTGGCAGACAAGCACAGTGGCTGATGAGAGATTGATATACCAGTCTATTGGCAACCCATGACCAGATATTCTCAGTTGGTGAGGAGGAACAGTGTACAAAATTTTGTACACAAAGCTACTACTGCTGCAGACAACAATGGCTCATCCAAATTGGGAATCAAGTAAAAGTAAGCTTCGAAAGAATGTATATGATGTTGTTCCAAGCTGTGCTTCAACTATCTGGCAGACAATCACAGTGGCTGGTGAGAGATTGATATACCAGTCTTTTGGAAACACATGACCAGATGTTCTCAGTTGGTGAGAGATCTGGAGAATGTAATGGCCAGGGCAACACTCAAATGCCCTCTCCATTTAGGTAGATCATGGCAGCATAAGCAAAGGAATGTACCAGTTGCTGTCCATATCACCAGCTGTGTTAAGTAGATGTGATCATGCAGTGTACCCAGTGGCTTGCCATACTGTCATGCCAGGTGCTGGACCTATGTAATGATGATAAATCCATTTCAGCACTGTATGCAGAATCAGGACTCTTCTGGAAAGGTGATTTGTGGTGCTCCTGTGCCCTGTGTTGTTATTTGGTGCACCACTGTCAGTGTACTTCTCTCTGCTAGCACATCAAGAGAAGCTGCAACTGTGGTTACTGTGCTGACTGTCTGTGGTTCTCTGGACATTGTTTTGATGTCCATGTAGCTACTTGTCTTGCTTGCAAACAAGCCCATTTCCTGTCTCATGGTAAGTCACATGGCTGAACAATCCTGCATGACTGAGCAAACAGTTTCTCTGTCCACTTAGTACCAGTCATGTGAGGCAATTGAGATCCTCTATAGCATTGATTATGCCTTCTTGAACCCTATGATTCCATAAGCACATGACAGTCATGGATCCCAACCAATGAAAACAGTTAAATGGTGCAACAATACATCAAAATCTTTGGTGGCCATGATCCTGCCCCTATTCAATTTAGACATGTGCTGATAGACATTTCTCCTTCTGACATTAAAATCCAATTTCTGAATGAGAGAAACAATGCACAATTATTTTTATTTCTTTTTAAATTTTTTTAGTTTTTTTACAAACAAGGGAAAGTTAAGGCTGGAATATAAACAATATTTGGAAAAGAATAGATTGCTACCCACAATGAAGATGACACATTAAGTTGCAGATAAGCACAATGGAAAGACTGTTGCACATTGAGCTTCTGACCAAAGCTGTCATGTCTGTGTGAGTTGCACTTGTGTGTGTGTGTGTGTGTGTGTGTGTGTGTGTGTGTGTGTGTGTGTGTGTATGTGCCTGTGTGTTCATTTCTGAGGGAGGCTTTGGCTATAACCTGAATGTGTAACAGTCTTTTTGTTGTGCCTGCCTGCAGCTCAGTAAGTTATTTTTACAGTGAGTAGCAATCTACTCTTTTCATAATATTGCTGCTTTATGTACAGAATATAAATGATGTTACTTCTACTTACTTTGTGTTGTTGTGCTGCAATGCTAATCATTTGCAGATCCACACATGTAATTCATTTCATGCCATTTTGATGTTTGTTGCGCTGTACCTTCATGGTGTTGCAGTTTGAATGACCACCAAAGCAACTAAGTTAACCATTGCGATTACATAACTTTTCCTAATGTAATAAATGCTGATGCTCTTCTCAGGTTTGCAGCCAGATTTTGTCATCCTGACAACACGACATTTTGATGATCCAACTGCCTGCCATCTTCAGGTGAGATTGCAGGTGCACAATCATGCCAGAACTGAGGTTCCTTTACATCCTGGAGCACAATGCTACATATGCACACAAAGCAGGAGGGCTATTCTCTGTAGAGTGACAAATTTCAGTGCCAATGACAGTAGAAACTAACAAAAACAATGCATTGCAAATTAAGATGCAGCCAGTCAAAGACCAGCCTGTAGTTGTTTTATATCTAATAAAATAGAATTCCACATTTTGGTTAAAAGAAAATACAGATAAAGGTTTTTCATTAAGCAAGATGTGAACTCCTATTTTACTGGATATAAAACAACAACAGTCTGGATGTTGACTGACTTGATCTTAATTTGCAGTTCATCCTTTTTGTTTGTTTCTGCCACTGTCAGTGCTGCTGTTCTTTGCTTTGCAGAGGGCAGCCCTTCTGCTTCTTGCACACAAACAGCAGCCTGTTCCCAGGGTGTAAAGGACTATGTATCTGATGTTACCTCAGGTCTGTGTGTTGTGCACCTGCAATTTCACCTGGAGATGGTGGCAAGTTGGACTGCTGAGATATTGTGTTATCAGGATGGTGAAATCCAGCTGCATACCCATAAAGAACAGCATAAGTTAACCACTGATTAAAATCTATATGGTACATGCACTTATGAATCCACATTCATCTCCATTTACATCAAGCATCCATGGCACCAAGCCAGTTGTATAATGGGCTCTTGAGAAGGAATGAGCTGTTACTTGCATTTTCCATCACTGGTTGATATTGTGAAACAGCGTCTGCTGCTGTTCTCTGACCAAGTACAAATGCACAATCAAAATATGCTTGTTTTCCTTCAAGAAATGTCATTTATTGAACAGTTCACAAATATTGAAACAGGTATTTGTTTTCAGCTAAGATTAGCCTTTTTCTCTTCTCCAACCAGAAAATGAGTCTGACATAGCATTCATATAAAATTAAAATGTAAACCAAAGTTCCATCCAAACAACAATTATAATAATTTGTACTAAATTACATCAAATCTTCTCAGATCTTTAGGTGGTGATGCAAGAATCAGTTGACTAAGTTGAATTTGTGAGAATAACTTCTTTGTAATCCAGACAATAGTTCTTTTTAGTACTGTCAAAGGATATGAAAATTAGAGACATTAAACATCCAGAAATTTATACAGACTCAAGACTTACTTTGGAAGATCATGTTAACCAAATCTGCAGATATATCACAACATCTATCTTTTGTGGAAAATGGGAAGTGTAGCTGATAGTGATTATCTCTCTACAACATATTTTAGACTCTTCCAGTCACCTATTTCATGCGGGTTTCTCATATAGGGATGTTCTCATTAAGAATATAAAACAGGTTGTCCATATAATATACAAGGCTGTCCTTTTCATTTTATTAACCTCAGAGAATTGTATGTATATGTCTCTGCACTCTGTGTCAAAAACAGCATTACAATATGGAATGTGATCAAAGAAATTCACCAGCAAACCTCAAAATCATAGGCAAATCTATAAATTACAAGGATTAGGATAGTAAGAACTGAAAATTCATACAAAACATATGCCCTCAGAATGTTAATTACATTGTCTCTCAGTTCAGGCAAGGCCACTGATCAATTTTCTAAAAAGGAATCCTTTATCACGTTGCTAGGCAAAATATTTTACAATTTAAAAGAAGTATATGACATACGCAGTAGCGACTTTAGATTCTACCAGTATTCACTAAATTGTCTACATTTGTTTTGTGTGCCTGTTACAGAAAAGCCCATTTCACATAAATGGTCAATAGCAAACAAAGATTTTTAAAATATTCAATATTTTTTGTTGGATAGTAATGATTAACAGGCAGAAATGCTTCCATTCTAATACATTTTTGGCTATTTTTTTACCTATCATTCTGGTTTTGCATGATTTGTAACTGTTCTTTTTCTCAGCATATAAATAAATGGTGATATATGTTTGTCACATGATTAACTAACTTAGTACAGAACTGAGTATGCTTGCAGACCTATGAGGAAAGGGAAACACACATATCAGCAAATTTGCTCCTAAAATAATTATTTCAGCTTTGAAATACTAATTTACAGAACTAGAGAAAATTCAAACAGATTTATATGTGAGCTGTTTCTATCCCATTATTCATCACTTATTTGCATGGTACACCTGACATTAAGTACTTGTAAGAAATGAAAATATTTTCAGCAAATTTTGTGAAATTATTAACATAATTATCTATTATAATGCTTTATGACAATCCAGATGACAGAAAGAAATGAACTGACATTATAAATCACAGTGCCAAATGACAGAGATATAATTGAGACCTGAATGTTAGAAAACATTGTGTAATAGAGGATGCCGAGTCTATTACTTCTCATTCTGTCAAAGAAAGAAATGAAGAAAAAGAACAAAAACTAAAGCTATTGATCAATGCCACCTTAGAAGACTGCACTGAATATTTCCAGTAGTAAGTATATTATATTACATCTGTTGGTATTGATAGCATCTCTCTCAAATAAATAAATGTTTGATTTCATCATTCAACATCCTTATATTGCACCTTCATGCTGCAAAGTATTTTTTAAACCCACAAGATATAGATTCAAATAGCTATTTTATGGGACCTTCCTAGGAGTGTGTTCATACTCTCCAAATTGTTTGTCTCACAGACACTTTTGTTTAGCCTCCTCATAATTTGCAACTCTTTCATGAACAAGTATGCAGCATTTATGAGTCCTTCAAGTATATAAAAACTGCTACTTACTCCTGCTGCAATCCTCCTCAATTCCCCCCTTCTACATGACTATCCTTTTCTCTGACCTATAAACTGTGGTGTATTCTTTCATGTGGACAGAGATCAACCTGGACTCCAATTTTAGTCATTCTTCCACTCCCACAGTCCACAATCTTATCAAAATTTCCAGCTAATCAAGTATGGCCCCCATTTGGGTGTCCAATCCTTGTTAAGCATCAGGGATAGGCTAGATTTAAGTTAAGAAGTATACAATACCACATACTAATTGTACCATAAGATACTCTTTGGGATTAGTAGTTTGGAATATATGTTAAAGCTGAATTAAATGATACATTTGAGATAATAAAGTAAAAACTTTATTCACACTTGAGCATTCCATTCAGTGTGATTTTCCACAGCAAAAAAATGTAATATTTCTCAAATACAGTTTGTCATCCTGTCATTTCATTTGGAATAAACAAACACAATAAAATGGAAGAATAATAAATGTCTATGCAGTTAGTCATGGATTTTCTTTTAATCATGTTGCTAGATACATTATTTAGAACATATTATGTTATGGATTTATGAAACATAACTTTAAAATTCTTACGTAGAAATTTATAACGCAAGTGTTACCATTCACTTTGTAGAATACAACAGTACACTTTATTAAAGAACATATAATTAAAAGTCTTGATATAAACAAACTGATTGTTTTGTGAATGTTCCATTACAAATGAGAATTTAATTTAAAAACACAAAACTATACTTTTTTACACTTAAATTTTAGTTCCAAAATATAACACATTCACTGTGATTGAATTTTAGCAGGCCTACAATATTTACTTTCTCAAATGTTCTTGTGTGGAACTGTAACTTATAAATATGCAGAAAGTGTACCAACTGAGGGGCTTGGTCTCTCAGTCGATAATGTGATTGTCATGCATCTAGATCTCAGTTGTCTTTGTAGACACAATGCACTCGGATGTAGAGATTGTTATAGTTTGGAAATGTAGTGTCAGTTGAAAAAAGAACAATGGAGAAAGATAGATAAGAATGACTACACAATCAATATTTTCTTCTGCTCACTTTAAGGCCTGCCTCTAGCAAGGATAAAAAATTCGCATCATCTGGATAAAATATAAAGGTAAATCAAACAATGGAAAATCCAGGATGGTATGTAACAATACCAGAAAAGGAAGGTTGCTACTCACCATATAGCGGAGATGCTGAGTTGCGACAGGCACAACAAAAAGATTCACACAATTAAAGCTTTTGGCCATTAATGCCTTTGTCAGCAATAGACACACATACACACATGCACACACACACTCACACAAATGAAACTTACATACATGTCTGCAGTCTCAGAGAACTGAAACCACACTGTGAGCAGCAGCACCAGTGCATGATGGGAATTGCGATTTGGTGGGGGTAAGGAGGAGGCTGCGGCAGGGAAGGGGAGGGATAGTATGGTGGGAGTGGTGGGCAGAGAAGTGTTGCAGTTTAGGCGGAGGGCAGGAGAGAAGGTGTAGAGGGTGTAGAGGGTAAGTAGTGGAAAGGAGAGAAATAAAAAGAAATTAAAAGACAGGGTGTGGCAGAGAAATGACGGCTGTGTAGTGCTGGAATGGGAACAGGGAGGGGGCTGGATGGGTGAGGACAGTGACTAACGAAGGTTGAGGCCAGGAGGGTTACTGGAACGTAGGATGTATTGCAGGGAAAGTTCCCAATGTGCAATTCAGAAAAGCTGGTGTTGGTGGGAAGGACCCCTATGGCACAGCCTGTGAAGCAGTTATTGAGATGAGGGGTATTTTGGCAGTGTGTTCAGCAACAGGGTGGTCCACTTGTCTTTTTGCCACAGCTTGTCGGTGGCTGTTCATGCAGACAGACAGCTTGTTCGTTGTCATGTCTACATAGGATGCAGCACAGTGGCTGCAGCTTAGCTTGTAAATCACATGACTGGTTTCACAGGTAGCCCTGCCTTTGATGGGATAGGTGATGTTAGTGACCGGACTGGAGTAGGTGGTGGTAGGAGGATGTATGGGACAGGTTTTGCATCTATGTCTATTACAGGGGTATGAGCCTTGAGGTAAGGGATTGGGAGCAGGGGTTTTGTAAGGATGGACGAGTATATTGTGTAGGTTTGGTGGACGGTGGAATACCACGGTAGGTGGGGTGAAGGGGTGGGAAGGATAGTGGGCAGGACATTTCTCATTTTAGGGCACGATGAGAGGTGATCGAAACCCTGGCAGAGAATGTAGTTCAGTTGATCCAGCCCTGGATGGTACTGAGTTATGAGGGGAATGCTCCTCTGTGGCCAGAATGTTGGACTTTGGAGGTGGTGGGAGAATGGAAAGATAAGGCACGGGACATTTGTTTTTGTACAAGGATGGAAGGATAATTACATTCAGTGAAGGCTTCAGTGAGACCCTCAGTATATTTTGAGAGGGACTGCTTTTCACTGCAGATGTGATGACCACAGGTGGCTCTGCTGTATGGAAGGGACTTCTTGGTATGGAGTGGGTGGCAGCTGTTGAAGTGGAGGTATTGCTAGTGGTTAGTAGGTTTGATAGGGATGGGGGTACTGATGTAGCCATCTCTGAGGTGGAGGTCAACATCTAGGAAGGTGGCTTGTTGGGTTGAGTAGGACCAGGTGAAGCAAATGGGGGAGAAGTTGTTGAGGTTCTGGAGGAATGTGAATAAGGTGTCCTCACCTTCAATCAAGATAGCAAAGATGTCATCAGTGAATCTGAACCAGGTGAGGGGTTTAGGATTCTGGGTTTTTAGGAAGGGTTCCTCTATATGTCCTGTGAATAGGGTAGCGTAGGATGGTGTCATGTGGGTGCCCATAGCCATACCGCAGGTTTGTTTGTAGATAATGCCTTCAAAGGAGAAGTAATTTTGGGTGAGGAATATAAAATCAAAGTAAATAAATACATTATTTGTAGAATTTCCTGTCCAAAAAGTATGCAGAAAAAGGCCAGATTAGTACTATTGTTACTTGAGGGGCTCTGAAATTATATGTGGACAATGTGTTTTACAAATGAAGTATTAGTAAGTAAATGAGCAAATTTTGTGTTAATTATGAATGAGGTGAACATCATAGCTGAAATAGTTCAATAGTGATGCTTAATTTTGAGAGAAACTTTACATCATCTAGTTTTTTAAACTACTTTTTCAGTAATTTAGGCAATGTGGAGCAGGTCACTCAAACTGACACATGTCTCACCAGATATGTAGTTTTCTGTCCTTTGTGAGTAATATTTACAAGCGTCACAGCCTGGTGGCCAAACCATTTGGAGGGGTGGGGTGGCATGTACCCATGTGACAACAAAGGGTGTTGGTACCTCTGCTTTCAAGTTCCTTTGAATGCTTAGGAATATATCATGCTTATCATGTTTATGATCTTGGGACCCTGCACAGTTGTTATCTACTCCAGATAACCATTGTTGTGGTGGGTGGTGCCCACAGGGGTAACACCAGCAGGAATTTTTGGCACTGGGTCACACAACATGCACTTTGAGTACCAAACTACCTTAATCTGCTAACATACACTCTTAGCTGACATATGAGAGAAAAACAATGGAGAGAGATACAGTCACAAGCCGTTTCTTCCTTTAATTTCACTGTAATCCAGGAGAAAAATATGCACCACAATATTTGGCCTGCACCAGAGCAGATGGCCAATCCTTTCTGAATTCAAAATCGTAGCTCTTTGAATAAAAAATTAAAGAGTGGTACAATGAAATCACCAAATTACATGAAATTTGAAGCAGATATATATTAATAAAGATGTCAGCTCTCACCCAAAACTGGGTATTGCTCTCATTTCTTTATGATACCCTAGTCACAACTGAAATGTTTAAGAGTCTCAGAACAAAGTGAGGGATAATTTTTCATTATGACTTTACACTTTAAATTCATGGGATTTGGACAAGTTAAGTATTCTACAACTACAAGGAGATTTTCTTACATAGAACCTTGCTGTGAATCTACACACAGAGCCATTTTGAGAACATTTTTCCACACAAGGTACATATAATTGAGCTCCCCCTTATCCCTGCTACCTCAGACATCAGCTGCTTTTCTTGGTCTCTAGGTACAAACAATAAGTTCTACATAGACATTCCTCTGAAAATCAACCTTAAAAGCTTTCAGTGAAAGCTACATAATTGGATCTTGTATTTTGCTCCAGCTTCAATAAAACTTTGCTATCTGTCAAACTGAGTGGAAAGAAAGAAAATACAAAATTATGTAACTTTCTTCACTTAGTAAAGGAACTTTTTAGTACCATACTATAGTTCACAAATTGTTCCATTTTCCACTAGAAAAATGCCAGACACAAGAAAAAATCATTTAGTTTGATACTGATTTGTAAAACAAAAGACATTGTTCAATGGCATAAGTTGTATGTTAGAAAAAAAAATCTCACCAGTAAGTGCCTATTAAATTTTAGAAAATTTTCCATGATGTGTTCAAAATTGAGGACTGTTTCTTCAAACATTGATAGATCTTCTATTTCTCAAAATTAAGGTATTTGTAGTTGAAAATCAAGCTTTTTGCCGTGCATGACCTACTGAAGTAGTCTGGTCAACATATAATATTTGCTGTTGCTATAGGGTGCTGAAACTACGAGTTTTTGCAGAACTGAGAGACCTGAAAGGAGAAATACAATGCATGTCATCATTGTCAATGATAATGTGAGAGAGTTTTCTGAGGGGGGGGGGAAAAAAAAAAAAAAAAAAAAAAAAAAAAAAAAAAAAAAAAAAAAAAAAAAAAAAAAAAAACTACGTAAACTGTAGGCAAGTACTTGGCTGATTATGGCACAGTACGAACCTCTTTTTGTCATCGAGAAGTTCACAGTAAAAGCTCTAAACTGGAAGTTAATGCAAGTGATTCAGAAAATGTTTTAGCTCTAACTGAGTGCTCAAATGGTAGGAAGCCCATATAATGAAGGAAAGTATCCAAGAAGTTGAACAAGAACAAGAAAATGCTACAATACATACAACAGAATCCAAAAGTCTTAGGTAGAATAGAATTCAGAGCAGCTGGTATCACTTATGATGATATCACAGCTTTTCATTGCCATATTAATAATTTAAATAATCTAACCATGATAAGTTATCACTAAAATACCTGATAATCACATCATCATAAAACAGGAAAATCAAAATAACCAAAAAGTAAGAATAATGTTTCAGTAAAGTACAGTGATTTGATGCAAAGAGACAACAGAGAAATAGAACAAATTATATTTTGGAATTAGCATCACCTCTGTACAATCAGTTACTTTCTTAGCAAAAATAAAGGAGGATATTGTCAGAAGCTTGGAATTTTTACCCATTCTGATAAAAAAACTCACCAAAGTTGGACATTGGGTAGAATTCCACTTAGCATACACACAAACATGCCAGAAACATGGAGAGCTACAATGATTTTTGCTCAAGGTACCTATGTATAATTTTAAATCAATCTGTTCTTGAACTCACAAGCAAATGCTCCAGTTCATGTATAAACCTCCAGAATGAAATTATCATTCTGCAGCAGTGTGTGCACTGATATGCAACTCCCTGACAGATTAAAACTGTGTGATGGACTGAGACTCAAACTCAGAACCTTTGCCTTTCATGGGCAAGTGCTCTACCTATTTAGTCATGAAATGCAAAGGTCTCAAGTTTGAGTCCCAGTCTGGCACACAATTTTAATATGCCATGAGTTTCATATATAAGCACCTGCTGCTACAAATTTCATTCTGGATACATCCCCAGGCTGTGGTTAAGCTGTGTCTCCATAGTATCCTTTCTTCCAAGAGTGCCAGTCTAGCAAATGTTGCACGAGAGCTTCTATGGGGTTTTTAAGGTCGGAGATGAGGTACTAGCAGAGGTAAAGCTGTGAGGTTGGGTCGTGAGGTTGGGTAGCTCAGCTGGTAGCTCATTTGGTCATGAAAAGCAAAGGTCTTGAGTTCAAGGTTGGTCCAGCATACAGTTTGAATTTGCCAGAAAGTTTCATATCTAAACTTACCCTCAAATTTCCCACATGAAGAATACACTGAAAGAAATGCACTATTAAAACTTTACCTGCTAAAGTGAATCACAAGTATTTAAAAAAAATAAAGTTATGCAGCACAAAGAAATGCTTATAAAGATAGTTTGTACAGACCTTCCTGCCTAGTGTGTGGTCTGGAAAAAATGAGCAAACACAGTCATGACAATAAAACATACCACTACATAGTGCAAAGTCCAGAGTGGACACACTTAAATAATACCAAAAACTACTAAATTGTTAATTTTTTAGTAGCTTACACTTGATATTGACAGCTAAACTGTTGCAAATGTAATACTTACTCAAGAGACTGGCAGAGGAAACAGAAACTGGACAATGTGTAACGTTACTTACTCATTACAGACTACTTCTATCAATCAGGACTTTAATTTGTTGGTACAAAATATTTTACAGTTCCTGTAGCACAGTTTGTATGATAATTTTTGAATAATGTTTATTCCACTAGCAATAAAACAGTTCCTTCTTTATTCCATGTAGTCTCATGAAAATACAAAGTGAGTGTTGGATGAGTAAAACAATAATTTTCAATCTCATGAAAAGGATAGTTGCAGCTATAGGTCCCCATCAGGTGATTTTACCCAGTTCTTATATTATACAGATGATCTTTTAAATGAATTAAGAGACAGGTCAAAATGCACAATAGTTCTTGGTGACTTTAACATTAATTTTAACAAAAGTATTAAGAACAAGGTACAATTATTAAATCTGTTTAACACATACAACATGCAACCTACAGTGCAGGAAATTACCAGATATGGGGATGGGTCTGAAACAACACTTGATCAGATGTTTACCAACAAACAAAGCTGTGAGTACAGTGTTGAAGTAATAGTATAGGATTTTCTGACCATATGGCTTTAAAAATGATGATAAGGAAAGAAAGTAATAAGAAATACACAGTCACTGAAAAATATGTACAAAGAAGACTTATTAATGCAAACAACATAAGGGTATTTAATAGTATGCTTAAAAGGGTACAGTGGGGCATAGAACAAACTGATGATGCAGGCAAAAAGTATGACAGTTTTCTCACTGATCATAAATATTGCTACAATGCAGATTCCCGTTAAAAAGAATTAAAAGTCAGGGAGAAGACAAACACATGGGTAACGCAAGGGGTTAAAAAAACCAGCAACCACCCTTAGAAACCTAAGCAAACATGCTAAAATAAATACAACAATAAAACCATACTATAGGAAATATAGAAGGGTCTATAGGAAAGTTTTACAGGCAGCAAAAATGCTAAGCAATGATTCATACATTAATAAGGGAAGCAATAAATCAAAATCGATTTGGAAGGTTATAAACAGTAGCATAGGTAAATGTAAAACCAAGACCCATAATTTCAAAATTAAAAGTGAGGGTGTAGTAATAGATGATGGTCAACAGGTAGCCAATATATTCAATGAACATTATGTGAACATAGCACCGAACCTAATTAAAAGTTGTGCAATTCAAATAACAAAAACATAAAAGCACCAACTTGTGAAAAGACAATTTTTCTGTACCCAGTAACAGAATGTGAAGTTACAAATTCTATTAATAAACTAAAAAATAAAATGTCTTGTGGTATTGATGGAATTCCAGACAAGGTAATCAACAGTTCTACCAGTACAGATACTCACCTAACTGACATTATTCATACTGCTTTCAGGACAGGGGTGTTCCCATCAAAACTAAAACTCTCCGTAATAAAGCCACTTCACAAAAAGGATAGTACAGCTGACGTAAATAATTATAGGCCAGTGTCATTATTGTCAGGTTTCTCTAAAGTAATTGAAAGAGTAATGTATGAAAGGCTAGCTGACTTCCCGAATAAAAATACAATACTGACTAATGCTCAAAATGGGTTTAGAAAGAACAGATCCACAGAAATGGCAGTGTTGCAGTTCATGCAATTGGTTCTAAATGCCTTGGACAAGAACGAATTAAGCTGTGGAATATTCTTAGATTTATCTAAAGCATTTGATTTAAACAGCCATGACTTGTTGCTTATGAAACTAGAATGTTATGGGTTCTGGGGACTTGCCTTCAAATGGTTCAAGTCTTATCTCTTTGACAGACAACAGAAAGTACAAATATGTCATAAAGGCAAAGAGTATCTTTCAGATTTCAAAAAAAACTAGCTATGGAGTGCCCCAGGGTTCTGTGTTAGGCCCTCTGCTGTTCTTGGTGTACATAAACAATTTGCCAAATCATCTGACAGTTGCAGAAACTGTTGACACTAGCATTTTTATAAAAGGATACACTGAAGATGATCTACAGCAGAGTGTCTCTAGGACAATAAATGAGACAGGAAAATGTTTTAGTGATAATGTTTTGATCATAAATAAGGATAAGACAGTATTGATGAGTTTCAGTAATATTAAAAGTAAAGCTAGAAGAAGAGTAAAAGCTGAGTTAGGGAATATGTTACTGCACAAGCTCCATACACAAAATTCCTCAGTATATGGGTGGACATGCAGCTTTACATGCAGCTTTACTGTAACATTAAATGATGATGGCGTCCTCTTGGGTAAAGTATTCCGAAGGTAAAATAGTCCCTCATTCGGATCTCCAGGCGGGGACTACTCAAGAGGACGTCGTTATCAGGAGAAAGAAATCTGGTGTTCTACGGATCGGAGCGTGGAATGTCAGATCCCTTAATCGGGCAGGTAGGTTAGAAAATTTAAAAAGGGAAATTTATAGGTTAAAGTTAGATGTGGTGGGAATTAGTGAAGTTCGGTGGCAGGAGGAACAAGACTTTTGGTCAGGTGATTACAGGGTTATAAATACAAAATCAAATAGGGGTAATGCAGGAGTAGGTTTAATAATGAATAAAAAAATAGGAGTGCGGGTTAGCTACTACAAACAGCATAGTGAATGCATTATTGTGGCCAAGACAGACACAGAGCCCATGCCTACTACAGTAGTACAAGTTTATATGCCAACTAGCTCTGCAGATGATGAAGAAATAGGTGAAATGTGTGACGAGATAAAATAAATTATTCAGGTAGTGAAGGGAGATGAAAATTTAATAGTCATGGGTGACTGGAATTCGTCAGCAGTAAAAGGGAGAGAAGGAAACATAGCAGGTGAATATGGATTGGGGGGAAGAAATGAAAGAGGAAGCCGCCTTGTAGAATTTTGCACAGAGAATAAGTTAATCATAGCTGACCCTTGGTTCAAGAATCATAAAAGAAGGTTGTATACATGAAAGAATCCTGGAGATACTAAAAGGTATCAGATAGATTATATAATGGTAAGACAGATATTTAGGAACCAGGTTTTAAATTGTAAGACATTTCCAGGGGCAGATGTGGATTCTGACCACAATCTATTGGTTATGAACTGCAGATTGAAACTGAAGAAACTGCAAAAAGGTGGGAATCTAAGGAGATGGGACCTGGATAAACTGAAAGAACCAGAGGTTGTACAGAGTTTCTGGGAGAGCATAAGGGAACAATTGACAGGAATGGGGGAAAGAAATACAGTAGAAGAAGAACGGGTAGCTCTCAGAGATGAAGTAGTGAAGGCAGCAGACGATCAAGTAGGTAAAAAGGCGAGGGCTAATAGAAATCCTTGGGTAACAGAAGAAATGTTGAATTTAATTGATGAAAGGAGAAAATATAAAAATACAGTAAATGAAGCAGGCAAAAAGGAATAAAAACGTCTCAAAAATGAGATCGACAGGAAGTGCAAAATGGCTAAGCAGGGATGGCTAGAGGACAAATGTAAGGATGTAGAGTCTTGTCTCACTAGGGGTAAGACAGATACTGCCTACAGGAAAATTAAAGGGACCTTTGGAGAGAAGAGAACCACTTGTATGAATATCAAGAGCTCAGATGGCAACCCAGTTCAAAGCAAAGAAGGGAAGGCAGAAAGGTGGAAGGAGCATATAGAGGGTTTATACAAGGGCGATGTACTTGAGGACAATATTATGGAAATGGAAGAGAATGTAGATGAAGACGAAATGGGAGATAAGGTACTGCGTGAAGAGTTTGACAGAGCACTGAAAGACCGGAGTCGAAACAAGGCTCCGGGAGTAGACAACATTCCATTAGAACTACTGACGGCCTTGGGAGAGCCAGTCATGACAAAACTCTACCATCTGGTGAGCAAGATGTATGAGACAGGCGAAATACCCTCAGACTTCAAGAAGAATATAATAATTCCAATCCCAAAGAAAGCAGGTGTTGACGGATGTGAAAATTACCGAACTATCAGTTTAATAAGTCACAGCTGCAAAATACTAACGTGAATTCTTTACAGACGAATGGAAAAACTGGTAGAAGCGGACCTCAGGGAAGATCAGTTTGGATTCCGTAGAAATGTTGGAACACGTGAGGCAATACTAACCTTACGACTTATCTTAGAAGAAAGATTAAGAAAAGGCAAACCTACGTTTCTAGCATTTGTAGACTTAGAGAAAGCTTTTGACAATGTTAACTGGAATACTCTCTTTCAAATTCTGGAGGTGGCAGGTATAAAATACAGGGAGCGAAAGGCTATTTACAATTTGTACAGAAATCAGATGGCAGTTATAAGAGTCGAGGGGCATGAAAGGGAAGCAGTGGTTGGGAAAGGAGTGAGACAGGGTTGTAGCCTCTCCCCGATGTTATTCAATCTGTATATTGAGCAAGCAGTAAAGGAAACAAAAGAAAAATTCGGAGTAGGTATTAAAATTCATGGAGAAGAAGTAAAAACTTTGAGGTTTGCCGATGACATTGTAATTCTGCCAGAGACAGCAAAGGACTTGGAAGAGCAGTTGAATGGAATGGACAGTGTCTTGAAAGGAGGATATAAGATGAACATCAACAAAAGCAAAACGAGAATAATGGAATGTAGTCAAATTAAATCGGGTGATGCTGAGGGAATTATATTAGGAAATGAGAAACTTAAAGTACTAAAGGAGTTTTGCTATTTAGGGAGTAAAATAACTGATGATGGTTGAAGTAGAGAGGATATAAAATGTAGACTGGCAATGGCAAGGAAATCGTTTCTGAAGAAGAGAGATTTGTTGACATCAAGTATAGATTTAAGTGTCAGGAAGTCGTTTCTGAAAGTATTTGTATGGAGTGTAGCCATGTATGGAAGTGAAACATGGACGATAACTAGTTTGGTCAAGAAGAGAATAGAAGCTTTCGAAATGTGGTGCTACAGAAGAATGCTGAAGATAAGGTGGGTAGATCACATAACTAATGAAGAGGTATTGAATAGGATTGGGGAGAAGAGAAGTTTGTGGCACAACTTGACTGGAAGAAGGGATTGGTTGGTAGGACATGTTTTGAGGCATCAAGGGATCACAAATTTAGCATTGGAGGGCAGCATGGAGGGTAAAAATCGTAGAGGGAGACCAAGAGATGAATACACTAAGCAGATTCAGAAGGATGTAGGTTGCAGTAGGTATTGGGAGATGAAGAAGCTTGCACAGGATAGAGTAGCATGGAGAGCTGCATCAAACCAGTCTCAGGACTGAAGACCACAACAACAACATGGGTGGATGAGCACCTGAGATGGGAAAAGCATCTAGAAGTTTTGAGTAAAAATTTTAGTAAATGCTGCTATGTGCTAAGAATGCTTCGGGAATGTTGCAACACTGAATCTTTGCTGTGTGCCTACTATGCTTACATGAACAATTTGCTTAGATATGGAGTGATCTTCTGGGGAAATACATGTACAGTAAAACAAGCTTTCAAACTTCAAAAAAGGGCTACTAGAATAATGAACAAATACTAGAACAATGAAACAAATTAAAGATAAGAAACTATATTGTAATTGACTACATCCATACAATGTATATTGTTAATGGATGAATAAAGAGGTTGATTGATTGATTGACTAACCATGTAGATGGTTAGTCGCAGAGAGGCACAACAAAAAGAGTAGCAAAAATTGAGCTTTTGGCCAACAAGGCCTTCACTAGAGGTAGACCATACACAGATGAATGTGCACACACACACACACACACACACACGCACACATACACAACTCACATGCACACGACCACAGTGTCTGGTCTCTGAGGTCACGTGCAAGAACAATACATGATGGGAGATTCAACCAGATGGTGTGGAGGAGGATGTAGCAGGGAGGTAGAGAGGTGGAGAGATAGAAGGGTAAGGGTGGGGAACTGTAAAGTGCTGCCTATCAGAGCGTAGAGAAAGGGTAGGGCAGCTAGGTGCAATCAGGAGGATAGACAGAGGGTGGTGAGAGGTTAGCAGAAAACAAGTTAAAAAGACTGTGGGTGCATTGGTGGAATAGAGAACTGTGTAGTGCTGGAATGGGAACAGGGAAGAGGCTAGAAGGTAAGGAAAAAGACTAACAAAAGTGTTAGGCCAGGAGAGTTATGGGAACATAGGATGTATTGCATGGAGAGTTTACACCTGCAAAATTGAGGAAACCTAGTGGTGGTGGGAAAGATCCAGATGGTACAGGCTGTGAAACAGTCATTAAAATTAAGGATGTTGTGTTGGGTGGCATGCTCACCAATGGGATGGTCCTGTTCCTTGGCCACAGTCTGTCATTGGTCATCCATGTGGACAGACAACTTGTTGGTTGTCATGCCCAAGTAGAATGCAGTACAGAGGTTGCAGCTTAGCTTGTAGATCTGGTGGCTGGTATCACAAGTGGATCAGTTCCTTCCTGACAAATCATATGCAGGCAGTGTGCGTCAAGCACACAAATATTGAACTAAAAACTGTATCTAATCACTTATCTGACTATAAACAAATAAAATGTGGTGTACCCCAAGGATCCGTATTGGGACCCCTTCTGTTTCTTCTGTACATAAATGATCTAAGCTTAAATATTGATGCACACAAATCAATCATATTTGCAGATGACACCACGATTCTATTAAAAGGAGACGACGATGAACAGTTACAGCAGACAGTAAACACGGTCACGAAACAACTTAGCAGCTGGGCACAGAGTAACCAGCTTGTAATAAACAGTAAGAAAACCGTTGCTCTAAAATTCCACAATGTTCCTAACAAGGACATGTTTATCCCATCAGTCTCTATCAATGACGAACCAGTTGGTAACAGTACTGAAACCAAATTCTTAGGACTTTGGCTGCAGAGTAACATCAGATGGAATAAGCATATTGAATGTCTCAATACAGAACTGAGCAAAACATGTTATCTTCTTTGTTCATTAAAATCATGCTGTAGTGAGAAAACAGTAATGAGTGCGTATCATGCGTACTTTCATTCTCGTCTTAGATATGGGGTCACCTTCTGGGGAAACTCTAAAATAGCTAATAGCACATTTAAACTACAAAAAAGGGCCATTAGAATCTTGTTTGGGTGCAAGCCTAGAGACTCTTGTAAACCCCTGTTTAAGAAATCTGGTATTCCCCCATTACCGTGTGTATACATTATGGAAACCCTTTTGTTCTTTAAATTAAATGTAATAGGCAAGGACCAGAGGCTACAAAAAAACTGTGATATACATGAGCACTTTACCAGACAAAACAGGAACTTACATATGACTCAAATCAGCACAGCACTGTGCCAAAAAGGTACTTTTCACATGGGAGTTAAGCTTTATAACAAACTTCCTGAAAACATAAAAGCTATCACTGAGGTCAATACATTTGGAAAATCTCTAAAGTCATATTTACAGCATCACTGCTTTTATTCCATTGATGAATATTTAAATTTATGAAATGTGTTATATAAATACTTGTGTGTAAAGTATATTATTGTAAGCTTAAATATGTATGCCTTGAAATTGCTTTCAGCCTGTATATTTATAACTTGACTTGTCCAATGTCTTATGCATAAGCTGCTATGTAGACAACAGGACCAATAAAATACAATCTACAATCTACAAGTAGCCCTGTCTTTGATGGGATAGATGATGCTTGTGACCAGACTGTAGTAGGTGGTGGTGGGAGGATGTGTGGGACAGATCTTGCATACAAGTCTATTACATGTGTATATACCATAAGGCAACTGGTTAGGAGCAGGACTTGTGTGGGGATGGACAAGGATATTGTGTAGGTTGGTCAGTGGTGGAACACCATTGTGGGAAGGGTGGGAAGGAGAGTGGGAGGACTTTCCTGGTTTCAGGACAAAACAAGAGGTAGTCAAAACCCTGGTTGTAAACGTGATTCAGTTGTTCCCATTCTGGTGATACTGAGTCATAAGGGAAATGCTGCACTGTGGCTGGACAGTGGCTGGAAGGTGGTGAGTGATTGGAGAGATGAGGCATGGGAGATGTGCTTTTGTAGAAGGTTAGGAGAGTAATTACTATCTGTGAAGGCCTCAATGAGACCCTCGGTGTATTTTGAGAGGGATCACTCGTCATTACAGATGTGATGGCCATGGCTGGCTAGGCTGTATGGAAGGGACTTCTTGTTATGGAATGGCTGGCACCTGTCAAAGAGGAGATATTGCTGGAGTTTGGTAGGTCTGATATGGATGGAGGTACTGGTGTAGCCATCTTTGAGGTGGTGTCTAACACTGAGAGAGGTGGCTTGTTAGGTTGAGTAGGATCAGGTGTTTGAACTGAATGGTGGAGAAGGCATTAAGTTTCTGGAGGAATTTGGATAGAGTGTCGTCAACCTAGATCCAGATCATGAAGATGTCAACAATGAATGTGAAAAAGCTTGGGGTTTGGGATTATGGGTGTTAATTAAGGAGTCCTCTAGATGGCCCACGAATAGGTTGGCTTAGGACGGGGTGATGTGAGTGCCCACAGCTGTTCCCTGGATTTGTTTGTAGCTTCTGCCCTCAAAGGAGAAGTAATTATGGATTTGGAATCTGTCAGGGGTTGGGAAATGTAGTAGTGTTCAATAGTGGTAACGCTATGGGTGCTGGGGATATTAGTGTAAAGGGAGGTGGAATCAGCAGTGACAAGCAGGGCAACATGTGGTAAAGGAACACAAATTGTGGAGAGTCAATGGAGGAAATGGTTGGTATCCTTTATAAGGTATCTTTTATATAGGAGGATAGACTGAAGGTGCTGGTCTGTAAGAGCAATCTCTCAGTGGGGGCACAGTAACTGGGCACAATGGATTTATGGACTTTAGGAAGCATGTAGAAGGTAGGAGTGCACGGTGCAGGAAGTTAGCAGGTGGTGATTTGGGGGTAGATCATGATTGGATGAAGGAACATAATGATCTGGATCAAGGGTGAGGGTGCCAAAACCACATTCCTCCAGAACCTCAACACTTTCTTGCTCATTCATATCACCAGATCTTCTTCCACCCAGCAAGCCGCAATGTTGACCTCCACCTAAAACATGGCTACATAAGTATCTCTGTCCCTATCAAATCTACCAACCCTCAGGTAGACCTCCCCATTGACAGCTGCCACCCAGTTCATCCAAGAAGTCATTTCATACAACCTACCCAGCTGTGGCCATGCCATTTGTAGTGATGATCAGTTCCTCTCGAAATACGCTGAAGTCAAAGACTGCAGTAACTCTTCCAGCCTTGTACAAAAACAGGTGTCCTGAGTCTGTGTCCAACTCAGTTCACTCCTCCATACAAACTAATCTTACATCCATGGAAATTACTGCAATCCACCACTTAAAAACTTATTCCATACTTATAATACTGTCTGCCGACAAAGGCTGAACCACTGTTGTTTTGAACTGCAAGGATTATCTGGCAGAAGGACTCCACCAGATGTCAGATTTATCCACTTAAAAACCCTGCCACAGTGACCCCATTCCAGAAATCCAGCAGGGTCTCCAGTCTCTCCTCAAATTCTTATGCCCATCCCAGAACCTCTTCCTGGAGTCAATCTCTCTCCTCACACTTACCAATCCCGCACTCCTACCTTCTACATGCTTCCTGAAGTCCATAATCGCAACCACACAGGATGGCCCATTGTTGACAGTTACTATGCCCCCTTGAAAGAATTTCTGCTCACATAGGCCAACACCTTCAGCCTATCCTCCTATATGTAAGATAGCAACTATATCCTCCACCAACTCTCCACAGTTCCTGCACCTTTACCACCTGGTTCCTTGCTCATCACTATTGATTCCACTGCCCTTTAGACTAACATCCATAATGGCCTTGGCCTTACCACTATTGAACACTACTACCTTTCCCAACCACTGATGAATTCCAAACCTACACTCTCCTTCCTCATCATCATGATCAACTATATCCTCACCTAAAATTACTTCTTCTTTGACGGCATTATCTACAACCAAATCTGGGGCACAACTATGGGATCTAGCATGGCACTATACTGTTCGAACCTACAGGCTATCTAGAGGAACCTTTCCTTAACACCCAGAATTCCAAACCTCTCACCTGGTTCACATTCATTGATGATATCTTCATGATCTGAATTGAGGGTAAGGACACCCTATACACATCCCTCCAAAACCTCAACACTTTCCTCCTCATTCACTTCACGTCATCCTGCTCAACCCAGCAATCCACCTTCCTCAATGTTGACCTCCACCTCAGAGATAGCTACATCAATACCTCCATCCATATCAAACCTACGAACCACCATGAATACCTCCCCAGCTGCAGACTTTCCAAACTAAGAAGTCCCTTTCATAAAACCTAGCTATGGCCTTGGCATCTGTAGTGATGAGCACTTCCTCTCAAACTACACCAAGGGTCTCACTGAAGCCTTCACAGACCATAATTACTCTCCCAACCTTGTACTAAAACAGATCTCCCATGCCTTATCTCTCCAGTTACCAACCAACTCTGAAAGACCCGCCATCCAGCCACAGATGAGCATTCCCCTCATGACTCAGTACTATCAGGACTGGAGCAACTGAATCATATTCTCTGTCAGGGTTTTGACTAGTTCTCACTGTGCCCTGAAATGAGGACTGTCATACCCACTATCCTTCCCACCCTTCCCAACATGGTATTCCACCACCAAATGAATCTACATAGCATCTTCTGTCTAAAGTCCTTGCTTCATGGCTCATATCCATGTAGTGGACCCAGTTGCAAGACCTTTCCCACACATCCTTCCACCAACACCTACTCCAGTCCAGTCACAAGCATAATCTGTGCCATTAAAGACAGGGCTACCTGTGAAACCAGCCACGTGATCAACAAGTTAAACTGAAATCACTGTGGTGTGTTCTACATGCATGACAACCAACAAGCTTTCTGTCCTCATGGATGGCCACCAACAAACTGTGGCCAAGAAACAGCTGAGCACATCATTTTTGAGCATGCCACCCATTCTTCATTTTGGTGACTGCTTCACAGCCCCTGCCATCTGGATCTTTCTCAAAAACACCAGATTTTCTGAATTTTGCAGGTGAAACTCTCCCTGCAATACATCCTATGTTCTCATAACTCCCCTGGCCTAACACTTTTATTAGTCTTTTTCCTTACTCTCTAGCCTCTTGCCTGTTCCCATTCCAGCACTACACAGTCCTCTATTCCACCAACGCACCCATAGTCTTTTTACCTCTTTCGTTTCCCACTAACCCTACCCCACCCTCTGTCTAACCTCCTGATTGCATCTAGCTGCCCTAACCTCTCTCCACCTCCTCCCTGTATGCTCCTTCAAGCAGCACTTCCATTCCCTGCCCTTAACCTGCTATCTCTACACTTCTCTGCTCCAGCCTCCTCCTTATGCCTACACGACCCAGGTGCATCTCCCATCATGTGCTGATCTGCTAGTGTGGCCTCAGCAGACAGAGATTGCAGTCATGCACACGTGAGTTGCAAAATATATATATCTCTCTCTGTGTGTGTGTGTGTGTGTGTGTGTGAGAGCTCATTTTCTGAGGTTTTTTTTTTTGTGCCTCCCTGTGACTAACATTTGTAGTATGTGGTGAGTAGCAACTATCCTTTTTATAATATTTTTACATTCCATCCTCAATTTTCCATTGCTAAACAAATATTTTCTATGTTCAAGACACACCTGATAAAAGGGAAATTAGTGCATTGAAGCATTACACAGTAATTACTAGTTTTATTTAGAGAAAAATTGGGAAGGAGTATGAAAAGGTTGTGACTGTTGTTCTGCATAATGTGCTGTGTACCAGGTGTACTTGATAAAATTCATAAAATATGATGATGCAAAATGATAGTGCAAAAATGACTGAAGTATAACAATATTGTTATGCTGGTACATCTGAAATGACAAAGAGGTGTCAGACACTATATGTTTCAGATGTATTACTGAAAATTATTCCCTCCTCTTCTGTTCTGATTCTGTTATCTTGATTACAAGATTATTACAACTAAACATTTTACTTTTTAATTTTTTTAATTTTTTAAATCTCTGATTTTCTTTGAGGTTTCTGAATACAGACATAAAGCTGCAGAAAGAGCAGCCCACTGATACTGATCCCTGGTGGTGTTGTACACTAGTGTGTGATAGCAGTCATCGACTGTACAGGCGACTCTGCCAATCCTTGGTTGAAATGATAAAGTGCAGTTTTTACACAGTTCTTGGATCAAACCTGACTTATTTGTTCTATACACAATATTTTTGGAGACAGCAAGAAGCTATGAATTTGTCCACAGTACTACCTATTATCAAAATCTCCTCTACACATTAACTTGAAGTGAACTTCATAATTTTGTGCCTTCTTTTTCCATGCAATTTTCTGAATCAGTTTAATCAGGTCAAAGAAGTCTGGAAATCAGTAATGTTGATCTCATTTGCATTCAGAGGGCCTGGTCTCATGGGTTTCCCTCAGTAACAGTGTATTTATTCTCATAAGCAGTTCTGAGTCTTTTGAACAATTTTTCTTTCACATTGTAGCAGTTCATCTACTTTCATATTTCTTTGTTTGTCCTCAATGTCAATGGACTTGCTGAAAAAATAGGGAGTGGAAATGCAGTACTGTCTACTGTAAATGAGGTAGCCGACAGATGCACAGTTGCATTTCATAGTCTTTTACTTTCACTTTTCACAAACCCTCAATAATACATAGTTATATATGGCCAGTACACTACTGTTCTGACTTCCCATAAGCCTTATTAATAGTTCGCAGGTGAATTTCCACATACTGCTACAGTAGATTACTGTTGAACATCTGCGAGCAGTAAAAACATAACCAGATCATTCACAGTTCTTTTGGAATAATCAGGTATGTATGGAACAGACACAGTCATTGCTTTAACACATGTCCTATTGGTGTAACACTTATTTCACTGTTAAGTTGATGCATTGTCGTCATTCTACCCAACACAGATTTCTCATCTAAAACTCAGCAATGGACTGACTGTCCCGTGACCAAAAATCGGGCCCTTATATATCCTCACAATAATAGATGCTGAAACTAAGCATTGTTCAGTGTTAAATTTACATAAATTACAATTAAAACTTAACTCATTAAATTAACTGAATACATCGAAAAATTGGGTCTTTTTAACAGTTTCTTCTAGTACGAGGATTAAGCCAAATTATTTGTTTAAATCATGAAATTAACGAATATAGTTACACAAACAACACTTTTGACAAAACTATTAATTACTTTTGAATTAATTAAGAGCCAGTTTTGCTAACATGTTTTTGAACAGAGCCAAATAGACCCTTTAAGATTATTAGTAATTCACCTTCCACATGTTTACAATCATTATATAATTTATATTTGTTTATCTGTCAACAATAGAATTTAAGTTATGAAACAATTACTGATTTGACCCTGCAGTGAAAGATACTAACTAGTAATAGTCAAAATGAATTGGAAAATCAATTACATACATAAAACTAAGCACAAACTTAGATCTGGTGTCATATTTTTTTAAAACTGAAGGCCAACCTTTCTCTTTTATGAAAATTCAGATTATACTCATGTATGTTAATGCTAATTAGTTAAAACTGAAACAAACGAATTTAAGGAGGGAGATGGCAAACAAGAGGGTAAGTAAAAAGTATCCCACCTAGATTCATCACATTTTTTCTAGTTTCATTTTGGTGCATATTTCATACTACGTCTAAACTTTTCTTCCATTTTTAACATTCGTATTCACATTTTACAAAACAAAACTGACTTCAGTGACACATTAATTTTAAACATTTTCCCCCTCTTTCACTTAACCAAACAATTTACAGCCTTTCATTTTGTCACTGAAAGTTAATAATCTCCATGTTTTTTTGGGCTAGAAAGGTGCTATATTTCTGCTCTCGAATTTAATTATCATAGCAACCATTGTTCAAATCGCTATTCAAAGAATCATTGGAGTTAGTTTCTCTTTCCTCTAATGTTTCCACAGTTTCCAGTACAATGTTGACATCAATCAAATGAATGTCCAAAACATTAACTAATAAATATCACATAAAGAGGTCTTCAGAAGAGGTAAGCAATTTGAATTTCATTCGATGTTCTTCCTATTTTACATTTGCAAGGTTGGAAACATTAGTTGGACACAGCATTAGTGTGAAACTGTGGAACATGTACAACATGAAAATGGATGTTATTAGCAAGCACATACAAAAGAAAATTAATTCAGGCAAAGGTCCCGAGTCTGAGTCTCAGTCCAGTACACAGCTTTAATCTGCCAGGAAGTTTCATATCAGTGCACACTCTGCTGCAGAGTGAAAATCTCATTCTGGAAAGAATATGTGCCTGCGATGTTGTGCATGTGCTGTCTGCTACAGCTACGGTTTTCAACATTTAAAAAAAAAAAATTTTCCTAATGTCTTAGCAGCTAAAATTTTGGCATTGTGTTTCTTTCAGAGTATTCTTCCTGTACAAAACATTGCAGCGCAGATTTCAACATGCCAAATTGGACCATATCCTTGTCAGGAATGCAACTGATAACACAAGTTCAAGTTGATACATTGACTAAACACAAACAAACTGCTACAAAATAAAGGCAGGAATACTATGTAAGAAATTATTGCTATATATTCTAAACAGATATATTGATACAAATTCTACAAAGAAAGGGTGGTGTATCCAACAAAGCTCATCAGCAGTTCCTGGCTGTTTTGAAGGGTAAGAGGGAAATAAAAGATACCCACCTTGGACCAAAAAGGTCAGGGAGAGAGCACCGCTATGATAACCCTAGCACTTAGTAATGGATAACATACAAGCATTCGAAGACTTTGAATATCTCATTTGAGATCTCTTGGTAATCATGAACACTGAGAACAGCAATGCAGGTAATGGTCAGCTACATTATGTGCTAGAAGTTTCAGAAACTCAAACACCTGGTGCTAGCATCAGTATTATTTGCATGCTATATTATTTGTGCATTTATAACTGTAATGTTCATTATGCTATAAAAGATCACCATGAGTAATCTGTTGGTCTTTCTGGATATGTTAGGCACACTGCATGGCTGATCTACAATATCAATTCCTGATTTGATTGTATTACAAAAGGTTGTCATTTATGACTTTTTCATATCACCAGTTGTGGCATCAATTGCATTAGCATAGCGCAGTGTGGAAAGTATACAAGCTGCCTTATTTTTCTTGGTGGCATATGTATTAGAGTTGCATTTTTCTGAAACTCACTAGATGTTGCTACTGCCTCCTGCTTCTTTGTTTGTGTAGACTCTGGGGGGATTTCAGGTTTATTCTTCTTCATAGTTCCAACCATAATAAGATTCTTCTAAAGCAATCAGTCAGTTAATTCTAAGGAAGTAAACCAATTGTCTATGGTTATTTAATGACCAGATCCTGGATCACAGAAGGGGAACATTTCACAACACCTGTCAGTTTGTTGCTAATTGCAAATGGCCCTGCAAGTTGTTTACCAGCATTTATTTCTGGGTTAGCTGCGTAATACATCTTGACATCCATCAAATAAATATTTTAGGTTGTAATTACTTGGTTTGCTAGGGAAATACTGCCTGAAGAAACATTTGCCCATGAAAGCTTCTAGCTTTCCATTAATAGTGCAGTACTCCGCAACTGAAAAAGCATTTTTGCAATTTTCCATGAAGGAACAAAATATTTCACGTATAGGGGCTAAGTTATTAGCTTTCTTTATTTCCACTTGAGTATCACTGTTGTTGAACCTAAACAGTATAAGAGGAACCTAAATTGCCTTTCACTCACTGTCAGACAACATAATTCAGCTCCCATTTTATTCGAGGCCTATATGTCTTGTGTGTTTGTAAGGATTTCTTTTCTCTCTGCAAATGGTAAATACAGTATTGTTTGCAGAGCTTTTAGCTCAATTGTGTCAGTTAGATTAGCATCTCCTTCTTTGGAATAATGTTCCTGTACTTCAGGTACATTTTTATTAGTGTACTCAACAATGCTAGAAAGCAGCTCTTTGTTGAAAAAGCATTCAAAGAATTCCACTGGTGTTCTAGCATTCGTAGTGGCTCTTTTCACTCCTGTTAAAGGACTGACAGTGTTTTTTGTTGATTGCAAAAATTTTTTGGTGGACACATTTTTGACAATTTTGTAGAATTGTTACTTCCTAGAAAACATTCCTCAACATGATTATTGCTGTTACCATCATTGGAGTCTGCATCTTGCTCAGTGTCAATATTTTGTTCTTTTTTTTGACAGTATCTTCTTCCATATTGCCATAAATACCAAAGTCATCATCTGAGTGATCTTCTTCCTCAGACAACAGCAAGTGTACAATTTTCGTGCCATACATTTCCCAGGCAGGAGGTCTTCTGGGACCTCATAGTGGATCTGAAGGTAAGTAAATACCTGTTAGCAATGGTTATTACAAACAAACATCAAGAGTTACTAGGCTAAATAAAGGTAAAATATTTACTGTTAGTCCTGGCAATAGATGTGGGGGAATCTGGTAGACTCCAATGATGCACCTTTAGTAACAACCTCTTCACTCCAACACTGTACTGCAACTAATGCATTGCTAATGAGCAAAACATGTGCATTTAATTAACTGGAAGGTAGATAGCACCACAAGTCCATGAGAGTACTTGATGTACAATACTGAGTACAGAAAATGTGCCTGGTGTATGTGGTGAAATGTTATTAAATAATGTACACAACACTGCCAAACTCGTTTTTCATTTGTCTTCACATTCATTAGCACGTAGACTGTGTTAAAATACCAAGCTTCTGATGATACCCTCCATTATATTTGCCAAGGAGGCAACTGATTAGTACAGGTATGTTGGAAATTAAAAATATAGTTCATTGTATTCCTCTATTGTCTCTCTGTATCAAAAACTCAATTCTATGCATTGCTGAAAGCCAACACTGCAGCCAAGGAAGCTATAGACCCTCTGAAGCTGAGAGACTCTGGTGGGCAGCAATCAGATTTTTGATCACCTACTATGTTATAAGCTTAACAGCAACCAAAGTTAAATTTGAGAAAGAAACTGAAAATGTTTTGCTTTGACAACTGCTTCTCTTCTGTAGAAGAATTTCTGTTTTTATAATGTGTAAAAGATGGAGTGAGGAATTACTACTCACAACTGCATTTAAAAAAATATGAATGTGTAAACACGAATGTAAAATGAGTCATCCAACATCATTATGATTAATTGTACAAAATGATCCATGGGAGATTACACTAAATAGTATCTCTTGATTTCAGCTATTCACAGAAATGTCATTTTGGCTAGTGTTACAAGATTATATCAGTCAATTAACCATATTGTTGCCCTGCAACTACTGATAAATCTGCTGTACACCTACAGGAACAATAGATTAGTTTTGTCTCTCTACAGATAATCCTCCACTGTAGTTACATTCCAGTACAGTCATCTGTATGAGGGGCATTTGAAAAGTTCAGGCAAAAATAAAAACTACTTACATGTGTCGTGGTAAACCCTTATTATTTTTCGACAGTCTTCTTTTAGACTTATACACTTCATCCAATGCTGCTCTAATTTGTTGATCCCTTCTGAATAATAGGAATGTCCAAGTCTGCAAAATAGCTATTAGTTGCTGCAATCACCTCTTTGTTTGAATAAAATCTTTGTCCCGTCAACCATTTCTTCAAATTGGGGAACAAATAGCAGTCCAAGGAAGCCAAGTCTGGAGAATAGGGGGTATGGGAAATGAGCTTGAATTTTATTTCCATTAATTTTGCGACCAAAACTGATGAGGTGTGTGCTGGTGCATTGTTGTGATGGAAAAGGACATTTTTACGGTCCAATCGCTGGTGTGTTTCTTGCAGCTCGGCTTTCAAACAGTCCAATAATGATGAATAATATGCACCTGTACTAGTTTTACCCTTTTCCAGATAGTCGATGAAGAATATCCCTTGCAAATCTCAAAAGACAGTCGCCATAACCTTGCCGCCGAAGGACTGGTCTTTGCCATTTTTGGTGCAGATTATCCCTTGGTAACCCATTGTTTAGACTGTTGTTTGGTCTCAGGAGTATAGTAATGTATCCATGTTTCATCTACAGTGATGAAAAGACACTTAAAGTCCTGCAGATTATTCCTGAACAGCTGCAAACCATCCTTGCAACATTTCACGCGACTTCATTTTTGGTCAAGCGTGTGCAGTCGCAGAACCCATCTTGCTTGTCCAAATGTTTATGCAAAATATCATGTACCCATTCATTCAAGATGCACACAGCTTTAGCAATCTCATGCCCCCTAACTCTTCTGTCATCCATCACCATATAATGGTTTCTGGAGTTGTAACCTCCACAGGACATCCAGAACGTTCAGCGTCACTTGTGTCCATATGACCACTCTGAAAATTTTGAAACCATTTACAATTTATTCTAATCGAAGATGCAGAGTCACTGTAATGTTTATTAAGATTCTAATTAGTCTCCTGAGGCATTTTGGCTTCCATAAATTAATGTTTCATCACCACATGAAATTCTTCTTCTCCCATTTTTTGACAATCACTCGACTTCCTTGATTCACACGAATGCCAAAAACAAAGAAATAGACCAATATGGCTGAAACTTGGTGTGCATTCTTTCCAAAGATGCTACTAACTAAACATGACACAGATATGCACTGGTCTTGGACTCTGCACAGACTTTTCATCCGCTCCATGTATCGCTGAGGCATGGAAGCCACTCCACGTTGGCAAGGCCCATGTTTCATTTTCCTTAACCACAAACATTATTAACGCTCTAAAGCACCAGTGTCTATAGTTTGTCAACTCTGGGGCCTTTGTTACAAAATTCCAGTAACTTTATTCTTCATGTCTAGTGATCTTGACAGTAAAATTATTTCTGGTTGAAACAGTAAACAGATTTTTCTCCTTGTTGGAAATGGATCAATATCTGAAGTAATTTCATATTTTATGGTAACATATCTGGCAAAAAGAAACAAAAAACAAAAAAAAAAAAAAAAAAAAAAAAAAAAAAAAAAAAAAAAAAAAAAAAAAAAGAGAGAGAGAGAGAGAGAGACGCAGTGATAATTTTCCTAACTTGTGGCTCATCTTCTATTGAACAATTACTTTATGTCATAATCTTTTAAGGTCACTGGTAAACCCATATGTTTCAAAGAGTGATTTACTCATCTTGCTAGTAGATTTTTTAATCTATTGGTTTATTGTTTTATATTATCAATATTGAATTATTTATTGACTCTGGTGAATATCCCATCCTAACTAGCAAAATTTTTGTTTTTTCAAAAACACTGTTATATTTTCTATGCCCACCTCAAAATGAAAAGTTCTAAATTCTGTGTGGTACTTAAACTTGTGATCAAACTAAAAGGAATTTACTTTGCTGTGATAATCTGGTGCATCCAGTGGACTTTGGCGTTTATTCTGTGATGATTTTTATTTACAATGTGTTTATTCTTTGGTTTTGTTCTAGTGCTATGCCATCTTTTTTTATGTATCTTGGCTTTGGTATTGTTCCTGTGTTCAATGACATGCAAAAATAAAGTTATATTCTTGAATGGATTACTCTCTCTCAAAAATAATCATTAATTAGCCTCAGTGGCTTTAGTGGTGACCCCAGATGCTGAACATAATGAAAATTATGATGTACAAACAAGAGAACTTCAGAAAGGTCATGGAGGAATGAAGGGATGCAGCTGGTGAACCTTGAAGAACAGATACATGAACAACTTGAAGAACTGAAGTTAGCAATGGAGACACCTTTTACTCCAATTCAAACACACGTGTGGCCATACAAACCAACAGCCTGACGGAAAACATGCGGCAAGTAAAAATTCAAACACCGCAGTTCCTGCCAGATAAACTGCAGCTATGGTTTGCAGTAACTGAGCTCACATTTGCCCAAAGCAAGATCCATGATGAGCAAATGAAGTTCATGATAATGGTGAATGCGCTGGATGCTAGAGCACCAATTGCGGCAAAAGATTTAATACTCCAACCTCCTGATCGTACGTGGCGCTGAAAAATGTATTACTCACCAGAATGTGCAAACTGTTAAATCAGCACATATGGCATGTGCTTAAAGAAGAAGCTATACGTGATAGGAGACCATCAGAATTTTGAAAGTATTTGTGCGGTATCGTCAACACAGAAGAATTGTCATATGCGATGCTCCAACACATCTGGCTAGATCAATTATCAAGCACAGTAAAAGCCACACTAGTAACTCATGAAAAATACGACATGCAGAACCTCTTGGAGATAGCAGACAAGGTCCATGCGACCATAAGCAATCCACAGATGGCTTGCATAGCAATTGTTAATGGGTAAGAAGCGTCAGAAGTCATAGCAGCAATTCAGAAGACAGCATATGGACATCAACAAAGTAATGCAAGAACTAACATGACAGATGACATTATTGCAGCAACAGGTATTACAATTGTTACAAAATGAAAACAGCCAGGCCAATGGCAAAATTCAACAAGGACGGGTATTTTGGTACCATCACTGCTTCGCGGGTAGAGCAACAGTGTTCGCAGCCATGTGCGTACCCAAACATGAGCGGCATCCAGCAGTAGGTGCAGAGGGCCGCGGTAGCACAGAACAGCACCTGCAACAATGAGGTGAGATCGAAGCAAACTGTGGATGGTGAGTAGCGTCAATAATTATCTTACCACCTCCAAATGGGTTTATGTCAAGTTGAACCATTGCTGCCTAATAGACTCGGCATCTGATGTGAGTGTGCTCCCCTTTACTGACTATCAAGGAATGAATGGCACTCCATTGATGACCGCAGAAGAAGTTGACCATTGTTGCTCATGGCACACGTAAAATCGAAGTTGCTTCAGGTTTCTTCCAAAGTGGACCTTCATTCTTGCACAGGTGCCAGAGGCAATATTGGGTGCAGACTTTCTGAGACATGCACATTACCACAGATCTTGCTAATGCACAGATTAAATGAAATCAAGAGACAGAAGATGGCATCACGGAATTTGACACTTACAGCGTTGGCAAGCTTAACTGTGATGTGGTGTCACAAGCCGTAAATGATAACATGGTCGCAGAAAAATCTGCAGTAACTCACAAAACTGTACACAGCATTTACACCACTCCTGGTCAGCCAATACATTAACAACCACGCAGGTTAGCACCTACCTGACCAATTAGTGGCAGCAAAAGCAGAATTCAAGGCATTGCTGGCATCAGGTGTCATATGTAGATCAGACAGCCCATGGGTGTAACCATATATTTGGTAAAGAAAAAAGATGTGGAGACCATGTGGCGATTACAGGGAAGTTAAACGCACGTACTATACCAGATCATTACCCAGTGCCTTTTATTCGCAATTTCACAAATCAATTAGCTGGGGCAACAATCTTTAGCATTATTGATTGTAAAAAATCTTATCACCAGATACTGCTCACAGAAGAAGACATACCAAAAACAGCAGTTACAACACCTTTCGGTTTATTCGAATATGTCCAAATGCCTTTCGGGTTAAACAACACAGCTAAAACATGGCAACAATTTATTGATGAAGTGTTAGACAGGTTGAAAGGATGCTTCACATATCTTGATGACATATTGATCTCTTCAATGATGGCAGAAGCACATGAGAAGCAACTGTCAGCAGTGTTCACCACATAAACCAGTAATGAATAATAGGCAACAAAGCAAAATGCGAACTGCGAAAATGGCAAGTGATATTTCTAGGATATGAAGTTTTGCAGAGGGCATATGCCCGAAAGAGGACAACATAGCACTAATCGACAACATGAACCGCCCCGAGACTTACCAGCAACTCAGAAAATTTTAAGGCATGGTAAATTTCTATAGACAGAATTTTTTGTGAACTGCACTAGTACAAGCGCCCTTCACAGACGCTCTCGCAAGTAAAAATGCAATTGGAAAATGACCGTTGCAATGGAACATGGACATGGAGAGAGCATTTCAACACATAAAGGCCAACTTATGAAAAGCAGTACTCATTACTCATCCGGTACGAAAAGCACCTCTGTCAATAGTAGTCAATGCCAGCCAAGACACATTGGGAGCCATACTGCACCAGAAAGTAAATGACAAATGGCAGCCTCTGGGTTTTTTATCAGGAATACTTACAGACCCACAAAGAAAATGGAGTGCATACAACAGAGAACTATTAGCAATATATGAAGCTGTACACTAGTTTCTCCCGTATGTAGAGGCAAGAGCATTTACTGCGTACACCAACCATAAACTAATAACCTCTGCATTCTTTAAGTCGCAGAATAACTGTTCTACACGTCAGTTTCACCACTTAGAATACATAAGTCAATGTACTACATATATCAAGCACATCAAGGGAGCCAAAAACATAGTTGCTAATTTCCTGTTGTGGGTCTCAGTTATTTCACAAACCACAGACTATGATAAATTAGCCACAGCACAAGCTAATGTCACACAACTCCATCAGTACTTACAGGATGTAACAACTGGACTTCAGTTAAAATTAATCCAGCCAGCGGGCGCGAATCTGAAGATATGGTGTGACATAACTATGAACAAACCCAGGCCTTTCATCCCAAGGCAACTACAAAAAGAGATGCTCTACAGCATAGATGGACTCAGTCATCCGGGTAGCAGAACAACTATCAAACTCCTCACGGAACGTTTTGTCTGGCCAAGTATAATGAAGGATTGCCATTGTTGGGTAACAACATGCATACTGTGCCAAAGGAACAAGGTTGGACAGCTTGCACACAAAGCAGTTGGAGATTTTCCTCCAGTATCAAAGAGGTTTTCCCACATTCATTTGGACATTGTGGGCCCTCTACCACCTTTGAAAGGCTACAAGTATTTGTTGATGTCGGTGGACCAGTATACAAGATGAGCAGAAGCTTCTCCACTATTGGACATTTCACAGAGATGGTAGCTCAAGTATTTTTGGCTTCTTGGATCTCCCGGTTTGGATGTCTACTATATGTGACAACTGATCAAGGATGACAATTTGAATCCACTTTGTTCCAACAATTAGCCAAGCTCTGTAGATTCCGCCATCACTGCACCTACACTTGTCACCCAGCAAGCAGTGGCATGGTTGGGTGGTGGCACAGGACATTAAAGACAGCGTTGATGTGCCATATGGAGAGCTGGACTTCAGCGTTGCCAGTGGTGCTGCTAGGTCTCTGAACTGCATGCAAATCAGACCTAGGTGCATCCATAGTTGAACTTGTTTATGGAGGGAACCTCAGGCTGCCGGTAGAATTTTTCATTGAACTGATAGAAGCGACAGTGGGCAATATGCCTTACGTTTTACATCAGGTCTGCAACCACATGGCACAGCTACAACAGACACCTGGTTCTCGACATGGCACCAACACGCCATTCATTCACAAGCAGCTTAGCGATTGCCCTTATGTTTGACTGAGGACAGATGCTGTACAAATACCTGGGCCATATAAAGTACTCGTGAGAGTACATACGCTGCAGATAATGATGACGGGAAGTGATAAACAGTTTCCATTGAGAGTTTAACCGGCGCACATGTGGCCACCAGTTGACGAAGAAAATCAAGACACCAGTGAACAACCACCTCTACACAATATGACGAAGAAGTGTTGCCCGCAGAGAGCAACACGCCAAGCCAGAAGCAGGAAACCACACCGGAAGACCCACCGTTCTCAGAGAAACATTCTACGGCGGGCAGAATTATAAAATACAAGCTCCACTCTACAAAGGGGGGTCTGTGTAGCAACCGCCTGGTGACACAACAAAATGACATAGTGGACTTTGGCATTTATTCTGTGAAGAATGTTATTTATGATGTGTTTATTCTTTAGTTTTGTTCTAGCACTATGCCATCGCTTTTTATATATCTTGGCTTTGGTATTGTTCCTGTGCTCAACGACATGCAAAATAAAGTTATATTCTTAAACACATTACTCTCTCTTGAAAATAATTATTAATTAGCCTCAGTGGCTTTAAGAGCCTGCAGTAAGTTACTAGTTTAATTGTATTATTCCTACTAACTATTTTGGAACATTTTATCCATGCAAACCATCACCTGCACAGTTGAGTGAGCATCACACAATTCACCATGCTGCACTATAAACCAGCCACTGAAAGGAGAGTTCATGTAACTTAAAGAATGCAGGAATATTGTTTATTGGTAATTAAGTTCAAAGGTGTTTAACCCTTTATTTCCTGACATAATAAAAAAAATTCTCATTTCCTTTGTAGAATTTGTGTTATTGTGGCCGCAAAAGACTATTACATTTTGTAAAATTTTTCAACATTTTCCAGTGCTGATACTTGTAAGCAGCATCAGGTTCCATTGACAGAAGGACAATAAATACAGAAAAATGTTTCAGTTTGTCTAATTCCTAATTTATTACACATCATTATTGAAAATTTTCACAACAGAAATGTAATTAATAACAAACATGATATTTATGAGTTTTTCCAAACATTTCACATTAGTTTTGATCCTAGAGTAACTATGTATGAATTTTTATGTACATATCATGTATATAATGATAGCTCGTGATATTGTAAGAAACAATTCTTTTTCTCATTGCAATGTAGATATACTTTACATGCACTACATTGGGGATGTGTTCTCGACTGGATTTTGTTTCTTGCACGCATTTCACATCTACCTCTTTTACAACTAAACACTACAAAAGAGCTTTCCTCAGTTGCCAAGACAAGACACCAGACAAGAAGTAAAAAAATTATCCTTTCTCGTCTTTGGAGGGGTTATTTCATCTTTATTAGTGTTTCTCTTTTTGTGATTTGATACTTGTTGCACATTCATTATCCCCAGTGCCACAGCACCTCTGAATTTCAAAAATGGCAGCATTCCATGTAAATCTCTGGAAATGACATAAGCATTGATGAAAGCAACCTGTATTGCACCCAGAAGAGACAAGACAGTGTCACCATTTCTTTGATTGCTTGTCAAGACCATAAGGTGAAAATAATCTACCTGCATGGTCAACCTCACACACGTTTTTGTTGTAATCACATACAATAGATGGACATGGTATAGATATAAATACTAACAAAGAGATAGAGGGGCTGGCCTGTACTTACCTCAGCTCAGTACAGCCAATAGATACACAAAACAGAACAGAAAATTTACGTATCCTAGCTTTCGGAAGTTGGTTGCTTTGTCAGGGAGGAGAGGGGGGGAAAAAAGGGGAAGAAGGGAAAGTGGATGGAGGCATGCCTCCATATTTGCTACCCTCCCTGTTTACCTTTCCCCTGTTGCTTCATAACCTGGGTTGTGATACGTAAATTTTCTGTTCTGTTTTGTGTGTCAATTGGCTGTACTGTGCTAAGTACTGGCCAGCCCCTCTATCTCTTTGTTAGTATTTGTTTCACATCTTTATATGAGGTTTTCCATTAATCATTTAGGTCACCTATATGGTATAGATATACTAGTTCCATCTTTCTGCTTTCTTGACACTACACTCTGTTCAGTGCCATGGAAGTTTGATGCAAAGAACACTACTTTATTGTCTCACCATCAAAATACTGTATTTCTAATTCTCACATGATGTACTGTGAACAAGAGATGAAAGACAACAGGCAGATTTCATATTTTTAGATTTCTGGAAATCATTTGTCACAGGGCACCACTGTAGACTGTTTATGAAGGTACAAGTATGTGGAATAAGTTCACAGATACTTGAGTGGCTCAAAGACTTCATAAGTAATAGAGCAAAGTATGTTGTCCTCAATAGTGAGTGTTCATCAGAGATGAGTGTATCATCAGGAGTGCCCCAGGGAAGTGTGCTGTTGTTCTCTATATCCATAAATGATTTGGTGGAAGGGGTGGGCACCACTCTGCATTTGTTTGCTGATGATACCATGGGATATGGTAAGGTGTCAAAGTTGAGTGACTGTAAAAAGATACAAGACGACTTAGACAAACTTTTCATTTGGTGTGATGAATGACAGCTAGCCCTAAATATGGAAAAATGTAAGTTAACACGGATGAGTAGGAAGAACAAAGCAGCAATGTTTGGATACAGTATTACTAGTGTCCTGCTTGACACAATCATGTTATTTAAATATCTAGGGGTAATATTGCAAAGCAATGTGAGATGGAAAGAGCACATGAGAACTGTGGTAGGGAAGACGAATGGTTGATTTCAGATTATTGGGAGAATTTAAGAAAGAGTGATTCACCTCTAAACGAGACTGCGTATAGGCTGCTGGTGTGACCTATTCTTGAGTGCTGCTTGAGTGTTTGGGATCTGTACCAGGTCACATTGAAAGAAGACATCAAATCAGTTCAGAGGTGGGTTGCTAGATTTGTTACCAGCAGGTTTGAACATCACATATCTTTTATGGGGATGCTTTGGGAACTCAAATAGGAAACCCTGGATGGAAGGAGATGTTCTTTTCAAGATACAATGTTGAAAAGCTTAGAGAACTGGCATTTGAAGCTGACTGCCAAAAAATTCTACTGCTGCCAACATGCATTGCACGCAAGGACAATGAAGAAATTAGGGCTCATATGGAGGCATACAGACAGTCATTTTTTCCTCACTCTATTTGCGAGTGGAACAGGAAAGGAAATGACTTGTAGTGCTACACAGTAATGTCCACCATGGACAATATGGTGGCTTGTGGAGTATCTATATTGATGTAGATGTAGACACTCTGTGATTTGAGTCTCTACACTTTCAACATTTTTCTTTAGGGAAATTCAATGGGAAACCTTCCCTGTTCTAATTTTTTCACAGGAAAATTTATTTTCCAATTTCAGCTTCTCTATGAGTGGAACAGAGGTAAAACAATTGTTGAGGTACTATTTTCTGAACTGACCCCAACATGGTTTAAATAATTTCAATACAACCCCCTCTCCTAACCCACACCATCCAAATTCTTTCTCCAGTCTCTCATTACTACCTTGATACATATCAAAATTTAGTGTGTATCTTTTTTGCTCACAAATTGCTCATATTTTGTGGCCCCTTTTGATTGGTTTTAACAGATTATATTGCTTTATGTTACTTCTTTCCTTGAAGACAGTCATTGAGTCATTAGTAATGAGCTTCCTAGTGCCCCTGTAAATGGAAATAAATTGTTTATTCAAACGAGTTAGAAGTGGGCAGATGTTGTACAACTTATCAGTGCAATTTTCTGGAATCTTTATGTTACAATTAACATATAAATTACTCAAAATAAAATCAAACCTGTCCCTACTCATATACCACCTTATCATAGAATTACCAAGGTCATCACACATGAACCAATAATGCCTCCATGATGGTAATTTGTGGTAACCCGTAAATACATTAATTCCCAGAACAGCTAACAATTAATGTTCCTTCAGATTTAAATGTTTTCCCTTCAGTACTGCTGCTCTGGAAAATTATGTCTTCAAAAATTGGCTTCAAAGCAGAAATAAAAACATCAGTAGATGTGAGATAATCCTGAAATAACTCTTCTATAGTACTAGAGAGCTCTCATAGACAGAACAGACTTCTAGCGTAATCCATGTAGTAGTGAAGAAAAAGTTGGTGGGAGTTGAAAAAAATTTGTGAGAAGTAAATTTTAATAATATACCTTCACCATATGTGTAATCACAGTACCTTGTTTCAATGCATTTATCTCTCCACTTTGGCTGATCCTCATGTTGAGGTGTAGGTGTAGATGGTGAAATGTTCTGTGAGACATCATTACATCCAACACTGGAATTTGTTTCACTATCTGCCTCTTGAAAAATGCATGACAAGGCTTTGTCAAAGTTGTCAACGTTTTTATCATCTTCATATTCAGTGTCAGTTATTTCTGAAATATAATTGGGAATATTCTCACACAAATGATCTTCAATTTCTGGTTCAATCAAAGGTTGAAAACAATCACTAGTACAATGATTGTTGTCCATATGTGTGGGAGAAAGTTAGACAGAACAATGCATGAGAGGTTACTTCATGCATTTATAATAAAGTACTGAGCAACTTAGTGGTACTTATAAATCCACTTTATATTTTCCATTTTGTATCATTTGTTATAGTGTATAGCAGAGTTTCAAGCTCTTGCTGCTTGAGAGGTCTAGCTATAGCAAAGTAATATCTTTGAAACAGTGAGTAGAAGTACAGGGAAGTACCAACTGGCTTTCAACACACAAAACTGAACTGTGAGACACTTATGCAAGTAAAAACTTACAGGTATTTTTAAATTCCATCAGGCAACAAAGGGTTAAAGAATTAGTTGCCTGGATAATGATTGTAAAAATGTTCATTCTATTTCCATATAAAATGTGTTACAGGTATTTTATGTTTTTATGTTTCAAGGCCTGTACAATGAGTCAAGAATTAGGAACTTAATAAGGCAGGAGTGGACTACAGTGCTGAATTATATGCATGCAGTGCACATTTCTGCTTACTCTTTTTGACATATTGTTTGTACCAAGGATGAAATTGCTTGTACCAAGGATGTTTAAACCAATTAGAATTCACTGTAGAAGTGTCAGTTCACATTCTTTAGTAGTTTATAGGTACTTAGAATTTTTTCCAGTACAGAATTGCTCTAGTAACACAACATATGTTGCCTTTGATAATCCAAAGCTTCTGTGCTACACTTGACAGACTTAAATAATTGTGCTTAGAAAAAAGCTTATGAAACTGATGTGTGACAATGTCCAGCATATAATACAACTTGTTAAGTATGTTCTCGTACTTGTCATAGGCCACATGTCACATTAAGAGCCTTCTCATATCTGTAGTATCTTACCCATAGGGGCCTAATAATAGTAGATCACAGTTTTGGTGCATTTTATATGTTTTTTAACTGTTAAAATTAATTTTCCAAGACTATTTAAATGCTGGAGCTGTAATCCTAAGGTAGCCTGTCCGAATCTCTTTAGCAAACTGTTGCTGACATTACACTTAAAATGTGTCTATGACAGTGCCAGTGATGTAGTTTTGTGGATGATACTGTATGCCTAGGAACTAGAGCAGTATGTACTATTACCTTCAATGAGTTAATTCACCTGCATATACAAATAAATTATACCGCTAAAGGTTATAATGTATGATGTAATTGTATCAGTGATTCAGGTGAACTGACAGACTTTGCCCTATGTCGAGTATATGCAAATGCTTATGATTGTTTTTGCTAAGATTAGTAGATAATTTTTCCAGTACGTAGTAACTGTGTCTATGTCAATGTTTATAGTGAGTACAGTGTTTTATTTCAGATATTATTTAATGATAAATGTAAAGGCCTACATACACCACCTGCTAACCTATGCTGTAACCACACATCAACAATTCCACTGCATGCCTGCTCAGTCTTTCCTGAAGAGCTGTAACTATAATGACTCCACGGACAAACTTGCTTCTGCTCTGGGGAACACTGTTGGTGCTATAGGCTTTTCATTTATTCCATTTGATGTATTTCACAAGCCAATGTGCCATCTTTGTTCTATAAATTGAGTAGCACTCATCATGTTTGTGTGATTCATGCACAGTAATATTATTTCAAGATGGTATGTAAAGAAATACTGTGATCTGCTTATTATGTTTTTCTAATTGTATGTTGGTTGCACAGTTATGCAGATTGTCATAGTAATGACTTGATTACGTAGGCTTTCCTGGCGTAATAAGTCATGAAAGTCCCTTCGGGTTTGCTGCCGGATCCTAAAATCAACTTGACTCGATATTTCAGCGATCCAACTGGTCACCATCTTCAGGAAAATGCTGCTTCTGCTGATGAGTCCCGCTGAGAACTGATGCCAGGTTGCAAATCGCCGTCCTATATAGGCCACCGTTCAGTACAAGGTGCATGCGCCGCTCATAACGGTTTCTGCCTTCAACGTAGTGGCGTGCTTAGGACTTTGGTATGAACAGCATGAACAGCTTAACCCAAGAACTTGAGCATTTGATGACTGTTTTTAAGGAAAATGGATACACAGAGAAGCTGATTCGTTGGGCTATGGAGTTTGGACCATCTCCGGAGGTGTACAAAGAGGAACATAGATCTGTGGCCTTTCTTCCTT
Organism: Schistocerca americana; assembly: GCF_021461395.2. Lineage (NCBI taxonomy): Eukaryota > Metazoa > Arthropoda > Insecta > Orthoptera > Acrididae > Schistocerca > Schistocerca americana. The sequence goes on along the minus strand of NC_060121.1, from coordinate 690,521,345 downwards.
ATGCTGGATGCTTATCATTTAAGATTGGATGAATTTTAAGGAATTTTAATATTAAAAGTGTGTTCCGTCCACCGTCTAAGATTAGGGTCCTGCTCGGTTCTGTGAAGGATGATTTGGGGCCTAGGAAACCCGGGGTGTACAAAATTCCGTGCCAGTGTGGGAAAGCGTACGTTGGCCATTCTACTTGCACAGTGCATGACAGGTGTGTGGAACATCGCCATCATACGAGGCTACAACAGCCGGAAAAATTGGCGGTAACAGAACACTGCCTAAATGAGGGACACAAAATGAAATTTGAGGAAACTGTTGTGGTTGCCAACATTTCCAGTATTTGGAACAGTGTCTATAAAGAGGCGATTTGAAATTACATTGGCTGATAATTAAATCAACTGTGACAATGGGTTTCCTCTAAGCAAAATGTGAAATCCTGTATTATCTCGCATCAAAACTGAACGTTCACTGGTGCGGCCTTGATTGCGATACATCGTTGCCAGCAGTGTTTCACTAAGGGTGGTGCCACCTCCCTGTTTTGGAAGGCAGAAACCGTGATGGGCTGCGCATGCACCGTGTACTGAACGGTCGCCTATATAGGACGTCAATTTGCAACCTGGCGTCAGTTCTCAGTGGGACTCATCAGCAGAAGCAGCATTTTCCTGAAGATGGCGACCAGTTGGATCGCCGAAATATTGAGTCAAGTTGATTTTAGGATCCGGCAGCAAACCGAAAGAGACTTTCATAGTAATGACTTTCTTCTCATATATTGTAGAACAAAAGATGACAGCAAGACTCTGTCAAAACTAGCCATTGAGAAAGTAGAAATATATCAACACATGACCTTGGCTGCAAAAATTCTTACTTAGCACCAAATATCAGATCACAACCAGCAACACATGCTAGTATGGAAATAACAGCAAAAACCGTAAACTATGCAAGAGTGAGAAACTGGAGCAATGTTACAAGCCGGGCTACCAGTTTTCAAATGGCAACAATCAGTGGGCAGGTAGTCAACAGTGGCAGCAGAACTACACTGACTGACGGAATAAAACTCCAGATGTCATGAAAGTGGTGAATGACAGTAGATGTTCTGCACATCCAGATCCTGAAAACTAGAAGCTTTCCATGAGTTGTAATTTTGTCTTCAGCCATGGAGGGGTGCACTGCTATTTTAAAAGATCCACTGCTTCAAATTTTGTGTACTGGGCCCTCAACTGCCCTCTAACATTAGCCAGTGAAACACTGGTGGTGGCCTGGCAAGCTGCACAGAGTCAGATGGAGACTTTGATGTAGTGTAAGGGGTGTGCCATCGGCACACTGTTTTCTTTGATAGCTGCTGTGAGTGGTTCTAGCCAATATCGTTTGAAGAATTGTGTGGTTAGATTGATTACCTTGATCAGCTTCTGGCATCTGTGTTGCAATCTCAGTTGTGACATGTTATTCTGCTGGTGTTACCTGCTGTTGATGGAATGCAATCAGGGCCTAAGAATTTATCACTTTTGGTGATAAGTTTTTGTGGTTGCATACTTTCCGTAGACAAGAATTGATTTGATGTTAGTTAAGCAGTGGTTGGCAGTGCTCTAGTGGTTCTTTAAATAAGTACGTTGTTTTAAGTGCTGTGTCAGTTAGCATGGCACCTTTTAAAACTGATATGTTGATGATATGTCATTGTCAGTTTACCAACTACAAGTCCATCAGTCTCTGTAAAATTCATGAGGAACTAGTTCAATTCCCTTACAAGCATATCCATTGAAGGGGTTTGCCTTTGGTTGCAAGTATTTCCTTAAACTGCATAGGGTGATGTTGCTCATGGTTGTATTGTAGTGCATCCAGAATTGAGAGGGCTTCCTTCACCAATTTTTATAATACGGTACTAGGCATTGATGCTCATATTCATTGTATTGTCACTAGGTTTAAGTAATTGTTTCTGCTTCAGTGGGTTTCCAGATTAGGATTATCTGGGGGTCACTGGTTTCTGAAGTTGTTAAGTAAGGCAATAGTTGGGGTATCCAGCTGGAGATGTAGTCTCTTGTAGTATTAGTGTTGTTGTGGATGTTTTTCTACTTTTATCTTGTCTGTGGTCTTTATTTGCAGTTCATGTTTAGGGGCCATAAGACAGTTCTGAACTGTAGTGGAGCTAATGTCCAGTATAGCTTATGTCAGTTAATACTTGCTGTATTCAGTTGTTGGTCACCATATGAAGTTATACTTCAGCTTATATGAATCTGATCAGGATCATTCCTAAGTACATTGTAAACATATATAAATTTAAGCCTTGCAAAGCAGTAATTGATCTGTGGCTTAACTGTCCTTGTTGGTTGTTGGTTCTGGTCACTATTCGGGTGTTGTAATTAGAGGTCATTTAAGTATTTCCAAAGGGATAAACCCAAGCCCTCCACTCAAGTATTGCTCATGGGCCAAATAGGGGTTTCAAAGCAGCAGCATATTGCCCCAAAATGTCAGTCACTGATAGGGATAGAAGCTGTGTTAAGGTAATCAAGTTGCTGAGGTGCAATAATGTGCTTGAGATTTAGGAAGAGTTGTCACAAGATGTTAATCCATGCCTCACCAATAACACGGCTGTGTTATAGTCTACCACATATGTAGAAACTGAAGGTAGAAAAGTTATAGTGGTCTTAGACACAGGCTGGACAGTTAATGCAATTTTAATTGCATAATTCAAAAGAATATGACAGGAACTGCAGGTACCTACCTTTCCGATAAGTAAGTTTCTAAGCATCGGGTTGGTTGGAAGCCAATCAAGGAATTCGAGGCTGCAGACATGACTTGGTTGGTATAATGCTATGAAATGTAATCACCATCAGAATCTTCCCAGTCATACTTACGCTTGCAGTGGATTGACTGGGACTTGAGAGAAGAGGATGCAACAGTTAACTTTTCTTCAGACAAGTATCATTGGCAAAATTTTTGTTAAATCTATTAAGCAAAGAGAGAGTCCATGGCAAGTACGGTCAAGGAATTACTCTCAAATGGATGGGTTGGTATAACAATAATTTCAGAAGACAAGCTGCCTGTAATAACAAGTATTCCATCAATAGAGGAACAAATCAAGTCGAAGACCTCTGAATCAAATTCAGTGACAAATTTCCAGTGATTTTAACTGCTTACAGCCTTATGATAAGAGTACAGAATGAGTCTGTGTCCCAGTAAATAGTTTATATAGTGACAGTACAATTATTTTCATTTTTGGTAGTATGCTGCTTGCAAAAGCTATGGAATAATGTTCTAATTTTCTCTTGAAACAAATGAGCCCTCAGTTCCATTTCACTACTGTCATAAGACAAAGTAGCAATGTAAGGTTAACCCTATGTAACATTTTGCTATCATGGAGATGCCTCTTTACCTCATTGAAAGCTTGTTACCACTCATCACCCCATACCCACATTGTACTCTTCTTTAAGGTGTTATTAAGATGTGATGCATTTAGTGCTTTTGTTCTGATGTATTTCCTTTATAAATTGTCTAAGCCAAAAAAGATTTTAACTCATTTTTGGACAGTGGGCAGGGAACTTTGCTGTAGCTATGATTTCCTCCCAAGGTGGTCAAGAAATTTTCACTGTTTCACAGAAAATTTATACTTTTCTAATTTTAATGACATACTCCCCTCTCTTAATTTTCTACCTAACTTTGCTAAGAATTCTTTCCCCAGAAAAAAATCTAAACCACTTATAAATTCTGTAACATAAATATTCAAATCAGAAGGATGACACAGTACTGATAGGATGTACCTCTATATAGGAAAGCAGTGTATTTTCTAGTCTAGGGTTCAAGTAGTATTTGATGAAATTCACAAGTACAATCAAGGCTGGAAATGTAGGTTACATGTTAAAATTTGAGTAATAATTCATTTATAATTTCATGATGATCAGTAAGAACTTTATTTTAATGTCTTAAGTCTAATGCAAGTCTTTTTTTGAATACCACAACAACTGGGTTATTGTATTCACTACAGCTCCTCTCTATAATTGACAAATTCTTGATATTTTGTAGTTCTCTCTCAGCAGCCTCCCTCCTTGAGATAGATATACTATAAGCTTTGATAAACAATGAATCATATTGTCCTATTTTCATGCTGGTAATTCTTTACTTTTCCAGGCTTGTCATGAAATACTTCATAATATTCTCACAAAAATTTCCTTAAATGATCTTTTTGGTTCTGGTCTAATTTCTCTGCATATTCTACTTTAGATTTCACTGTTCTATGGCACAGTTCATGCTCTTCCCTTTCCTTGAGGTAATTGTTCTCTTCTTCACAGCAAGCTCTCTCATCTGTGTATTATAACCCCTGGTTTGATTAGAAGTGTTTGTGCAGTTCAGCAATATTAATCTTTTCTGACAAGAAATTCCACTTCTGAGTTCTGTAAAAATTAATTCCTTGTTTTTCCGACAGAATCCTTCTTTGACTTTTACAGTTCAGTTCATGCATAAAATAAGATTCTAGCTCAGTTTGGGGATCACAAGATGACCCTAAACAAATGCTATGTTGTTAATTCTAAAAGACACTAATATGTGTTTATTTACAACTGTGGTACATGTTCCACCACTTCCTGCGATTTCAATCTTTATCACAGGTAGCTCAGCAAAATCTGAACTTTGCTTGATTCTATTCTTCAGTTTTTCAGACCCCACAAACAGGACCACCAGTGTCACATAGTTGACTTCCCAATTATCAGATTCTACATGGAGCTATGAATTCCCTATATATCACTACCATTTTTGTTCTTAAATTCAGATGAAAGATCTTTCTTTATTTTTTGAACCCTCATCTTTGTTTGCATTTGGTTACAATTTTGACTGCATTGCACTCACGGGCAACTTACTGAAATATTTTTTGTCTCTTTCCACCACTCTGGATTCTGACATTCTCAAATCCCTTCTATTGCAACAATCATTACCATAATTATCCAACACTATCTTCCAGACTTCATAATTTACACATTTTACATGTTTCCTTTCATCTTTACAAAAATCACTTTTTTAATGATATCAACAGGCAAAATTTCACACTAATTTAAGTCCTTGTCACAGTCCCTGGATATATTAATTACTGTTCCCATAACTATTTTTGCCATTCTTATCTGATACAACATTCTCACTAATCTCACTGCAGTAGTCTAGAACATCCTCTTAAATCTTCTCATTACTGCTACCTGACATAATTTCTTCCTCCCTACGTACATGACTCTCAAGCTTACCAGCCTCAACGTCAGAAACAATAAGTATTCTTAAAAAACTGTTCAATAGCATCAGTTAGCCCATTCATGAAAGCTCACTGTACTTTCCATGGTAATTTCCTCTTTACTGTGTCTATTTGTGGTAAGTTCACCAAATAGTCAGAAATAGCTGCTTCTCACAAAATCCCTTCATGCTACCATTTCCTTCTGTATAGCCTGTTCTATCTAAAAATTCATTTTTAATCCTAGGTGGTTTAGCTTCTGACCAGAATTAGTTCAAAAACCCTTTTTTCAAATCATAGTAAGACATGTATGAGTTAGCACATTGACTAGCCCATGCAAGGGCTACCCCATAAAAAAAGCCTTTTTACAAACTTTATCTTTAAAAAAGTCATATGAGTAACAAAATTATCAAGACAATGTTGTAAAAATCAAGTGGATAAAATTTGCTATCACCAGGGTAAACTTTTTATAGGCACATAGACCCACAGCCCAACGAAATTCACAAATGAAACACCTAGTAACATAATTCTCATCTAACTTTTTTTCCCAAACACCACCTAAATTGCTATTACATACATGCACATTCTCCACCTATACAACTTTGATGTTCATTACAGACATCTCATTATCTGTTTTGGCTTCTAACTTATTGAACTTTTCTCCAAGATTTCGATTATTTTGACCAATCTCGGATCTCAAAACATGGCTCTCTTGCTTTACTGTGTTGTGAACCTGTAAAATTTGACTTGGCCAACATGATTTTGGTCTCATCTGTATTAATCCACACATTGATTCGTTTGTGCACTTATTCTACAGCTAGTTTATATTTAGCAAAAATCTCCCTTTTATCGCCATGATCTGAGTACTACTATATGAAATTTCATTTTTCCAATCTTTCATTTCATTATTTACATTATCAATTCTCCTGCCCAAGTCTTTATTCTGACTACTAAATTGTTCCATCATAAAACTCCTTATTTTTTAAAATAAACCATTGTTACAGTCAGAGTTCTCTGTGGTCAAAACCTTAGAATGGTCTGCTAATACTATTAAGATTTCTGGCTACTGCTGCGTCATCACAACTCTGATTAGGTTAGGAAACTGAGGTAGTTGTTTACAACAAATCTGACAGCCATAGTTTATGACTTGGAAGATGGCACCAAGCATGAATTATGAGCATGTTAGTTCCCAGAATAATTGCAACATAAATAATAGAAAGTGCTTAATGTGTACAAAATTTGACATATATCATGATCAAGTGTGTACTGTGTGTTTTATTATCAAAAATGTTACTTAAAAAAAAATTTAATTTTTTTTTTAAAAAACCCAGGAGGGTACAAAATTGCGAAAAAGAAAGCAGGCATGGAGCTAGCATATCATTGTATGAACCACATGAGCAAACATCTGAACTTTACTGCTGCAGGACTCATGCTGTAAAGGGCATCATGTTCATACTCTGTAAAACAATGTATAATTTTACATGTCTAAACATAAATACAAGACAAAAAGAATGGTGTTGCAAAAAGTGTAATGTATATGGCCTTGGCAAAACAAGAGCAAAAGACTGCAAAGTCTAAATAATTGTCATGCTGGTAGAGGAGATTAATGCTTTAAAATATAAATATGACAATCACAAGAAACAAAACAGTGAATGTGATAATAAAAGAAACAGTGAATTGTTATTAGAAATCCATGTTAGGACTTGGGGCAACAAGTGCGATTGTGCGTCTAAAAAAATGCAGAAAACCAATTATAACAGTATTATATGTGTGAAGTGTGAATCAAAATTTCACTTTCGATGTGCAAAGATAGACTCCTCATTGAAAGGAACTGAGAACTTGACAAAAACATGGAAGTGTAATATGTGTTCTGATATACTGAACAGGTCAGTAAATACTCCTATAACAAAGAGATTTGAAGTTCCCGCTGATGACAGTGGCAATGCTTTTGTAGAACCCACTGAACACATCCAAATACCAAGTGCTACAAGTGTTGCAATAGCCGCTCTCAGGAACACTACTGTCTCTACACATCACAATGAAGATATACAAACTCTGCATAGTGCTGTTGCTATTCCTTAAAACATTTGCCAACATGATTCAGACTGTAATTGCCTGAAAAATCTTATGATTCTTGCTGACAGTCATGGATGGGGGTCGCTTCTCAAGTAAATGAAGTGGGAGAAACTGTGAAAGAAGTCAAGCCTGGGTCATCACTGTCTCAAGTAGCAAAGTACATTCATTTGGAAGAAATCGGTAAGTTATTATCAGAGGATTATGTTGTACTATTTTGTGGCTCACATGACGTGTACTGGAATGAAGCTTCAGTAGCCTTCCAAGAACTAAAAAAGTGCTTGAGTTATCTGGGACACAGAAATGTTATATTCCGCACCAATATGAATTACTGCCTTGGTCATGTGTGAACAAAGAGGTCAGCACTACAAACGAACAGCTCTCGAACATATGCAGTCAGTCGGCAAATGTGAATGTCCTAGACATCAGTAGTATTGGCCAAAGATACCATACTATACATGGCCTGCATTTGTATGTCCTTGGGGAAAAAATTCATAATTAAAAAAAGTCGAAACAATCACATGTAATTCTCTATTGTCAGATGCAAGAGAAGCCATAAAAAATGTTGTATCTCCCACTACATAAAAGAGATATAGCGATTGTTTGCCACTGTGGCATATTCCTGTAGTAGTCAACACTCGGGGGAAAGTTACAGAATAAATTTTTGCCGCTCAATAGTTTAGCTCATGTTAAATCAAAAATTAAGAAACCTCTCAGAAGTACAACAGATTACCTGAATAGCTTAAAAATATTCCACAAAAATAAAAGAAGCCTTTCAAATAAAGAACAGCTGACACTGATGAAAATATTGTTGATGTGCTCTGCCTAACTGAACACCATCTGAGAGCTACATAAATCAATCAAATTCATTTAAATGGTTGTAGATTTGTTACTCATTGCTGCAGGACCAACCCTAGTAAAGGTGGGGTAGGAATTTATACACGCAACACTCTTAGTTCATGAATCATAGATTAGCTTAGTACTGTATTGAACAATATTTTAGATGCTGTGCTGTCAAATTAGAACTGGAAACTCAGTTCCCCATAATAACTGCAGTTTACAGGGCATCTGTGGGAAACACTGAAAAGTTTCTCTCACAGCTACAATTAATTCTTGCAAAACTTCATAGCAATAACAGCCACATTATACAGGGTGTTTCAAAAAGAATATATATATTTTGAGGGTACATATTTATTAAAGTTTAAGACATATGAATATGAAACTTTACATAAATATTTATGAACCTCTTAAGTTCAGATTACAGATGACCAAAGTGTCCTCCATGAACAATATCACATCACTACTCACACTCCTCCCATACTCAGGCAAGTATGTCCTTCGGCACTAATGTTATGGCAGTATGGATCTGGTTCTTCAACTCTTTCAGGTTCTTTGGGAGTCGTGGTACATAAATGTTGTCTTTATTGAAACCCCACAAGAAGAAGTAAGGGAGTGTCAAATCCAGTAATCGTGGAGCCCAGCTGAGATATGCTAAGTGGCCAGCTTCTTGATGAGCGATCCAGCAGTTCGGTAGAGTTTCATTCAGATATTCACATACTTGGTGACTCCACTTAAGGCGTGCCCCATCTTGTTGAATCTAGAAACTGTCGACACCATCTGTGAATGTTCCACCCATTCAGATGATCAATTTGGTGCCTCAATCAGAAACGTCTTTGCACTGCAATCACAGAACTGCTATTTGCAAACTCAAGAATACAAAATGATTTCTACTGCAGAGTAGCCATTTTAAACATATGACCATTACCAAGCAAAACAGAAGATAACTGACATCTAGACGCTATGTATCCTAGACTATGTATCCGTGTTTCCAATATCTGAGTCAATGTGCAGCGATTGATAGTTTGGACAAAATGATACTTTGTAAAACATATTATCTTCTGAGTAAGTGCTACAGGATTTCAAAGAGTCTTCAAACTAAAAAAATGAGCAGTGAGGTTGATATGTGAGGTCTCTAACAGAACGTCTTGACACACACACACACACACACACACACACACACACACACACACACACACACACTGATGATGTTTGTAATCATCAGTACAGAATTATTCCAGCAGAAAAACTGTTGACATTCACAAGCATAACACAAGACAGGGGAAAAATTTCCGCCAAGGCTTTGTAACTCCGACAAAAGTCTGCAGGGGAGTAACCAAGTCAAGAATAAAAGTATATAACAAGCCCCTCATCAGCATAGAAAAGGAAACTGATAACATGCAGATATTCAAAAGGAAATTAATTACATTTCTCAGAGAACAAACTTACAATAAAATGAATAAATTCCTAGAGGTATAAGGCTTCCTTTTGGGTGAAAATAGAGGAAAGAAAACTGTTACTTACGTCATGAAGACAAAATTGTGTACTTCTAACATAAATTATAGTGATAAAGTGTAAATTTGTTTATATCATAGGTTAAAATGTGTTCTATCATTTACTCTACACTATTAAGTACTCACATGAACTTACTTATGTGATGAAGGTAAAAATTTCGTATTTTAATTTAAATCATAATGAAAAATGTAAATTTCATAATTTAATTATGACACTGGGATAAAAATGTGTACTTCCATTCATTCTGCTATTTTAAGCATTCACTTGAACTCATACCAGGAAAATGCAGGTTGCAATATTGTCCTCAGTCAATCACTCATAGAAAATAAATATTTGTTGATGTATAAAATGCTAACATAATTTTGTGTTATTTCACTTACTAGTACACCATTTGTATAATGTCTAATACCAAATAAAAAACCAAATCAAGTAATGTCGTGCAAATTTCATTATATTAGTTAAAAAATTCCTTTTTTTATCTAAAATCAACAAGCATATTTGTATACCACTTTCAAACATTCAAGATATGCCAATTTGCAGTGTGCTTGCTTATAACTTAGTGGCAGACAGATCCATGAAAACCTATGTAAAGGACCATTAACAGGTTCATACAATTGTCTTGTTTGATAACTGTTACATCACTCTTGAAATAAACATTAGGAAGATTTTGTTGATGATTGTCTTGATAAAATATGGTTATATACGAATTTGAAACTTGTCAAAAGGTGAAGCCTAGCTAAGTCACTGTTATTATAGTGGTTAAGTGATCCACTAAATATTTAATATAAAAGAAATATAAAAGTCCTTACAAACATTTCTATGAAAATAATATTATAGTAAAATAATGAAGGTCAACATGATCAGGCTGATTAAATAAGATACATATAATAAAATACTGACATAAAATTTCGTACATGAAAGTATGGCGTAGCTCCAACTGTGCTACACTGTTTGCAGAAAGTCAATAAAACAGACTGCTCCTATGCCTACCTTTCAGAGCCAAAACTGAACAGTGATTTACTTGTTTGCAGGTAAAATACAAACAGCATTGGATAGTGAGCCGTGCATGGCTCGTGTTCCCACCATCTTGTATTTTATGGTCTGCTTTTAACATACTTCCGTCTCTTTACATTAATTTAAATTACTACTGTCACTGAGTTGCTGCTTTGCCTGACCATGAGTGGCATTAGCAGCGTGTATCGATATATCCCCTCTCATAGTATCTTTGCTTCACTGCTATTACTTCCCACCTATTTTCCTTGTCACAGTTTGGATAGCAAGTTAAGGCTGCTAGTCTGTTGGAAAGTGACTGGAGTGCAGTCTGGACCTGCCAGTCGGGGATTTGAAATGTGGCACTAGTGCAGTTGGATTGGAGCAACAGTGAGGTCTGCATCGACGTGGCTTGCCCAACCATTGCTGCCAGGCATTACTTGAGATGGGTCACGGTCTTGGTGGATCATCGGTTGGTCATCCTACTGGACGATGCGTTTCGGCTCACTGATTGTTGAAGAATCAGTGCTGCGTGTGTGTGTGTGTGTGTGTGTGTGTGTGTGTGTGTGAGTGTGTGTGTGCGCACGCGTGCGCACTCATCGACTCCTGATTTGTCATCGTGTGTGTTTAGTTACTGTTGGGTATCGCTCAAGTCTTCGTGCAAGTGTCTGTCAGGTTGTGTGTGTAGTTGGTGTTATTTCCTTGATAAGTTAACTTAAATGTTGTCAGCATACTGCCTCTGAGAGGTTGGTCATCTCATCAGGCAATGTGTTACTGGTTCTCTGAGCACTTCTGGGCCCCTTCAATTACCATCTTGTGGAACTTTGGCTGGTCCATTCCTGGTGCAGGGATGTCATTTAGCCAGTGGGCATGTTCGCTCTGCATAGTTGGGTCTGAGCCAATATTTCCTCTGTCGTATGCCTGGAAGTGAGTGGAAGATGCACCAGCAGTGCAGTTGCGATGGAGCAGCAGTCACGGACAGACCCGTGGGCAGTCGGTCAGTTTCTGTGGACCAGGGAAGATATCTCCGTGTGGTAACACTGCCAGTCCCTGTGCAGTGTTGGAGCATGTGTGGAGCTGTCTGATTGCTACAAGCTTCGCAGTTCACTGATCCAGGACTTCAGAGTTGAGTAGTGGTTTCAAGTACCCAAGCCACGTCCATTCCTGTTGTGGTTCGTTACGGTGGTTCACTGTTGTGGAGATTTGGTGTTTGAATTCTCATGTACCGATTGATGGCAAGCAAGTCGTTGCATTGGTCGGCCCGTGGCTGTCCCCTGGTTGGGTTCCGATGCATCAAGTGTAGTTGGTCTTACCACCTGTCTCGCCTAAGTGAACAATTGCAGACTGACGTCCCTGGAGCCTTTCTAAGTGTCACCAGTGTTTAATCATCTGTTGTCAGCTACCTTAAATTTTAGGCTTATGGTTACTTGTTTTGTTTCCTTAAAATTTTGTAAAATTAATTTTTAAATTTATCTTTCAAGCTTAAACATTGTGGCCTTCTGCCTTTAAAAGATTATGGTAATATATTTTAAAATTTTGAAGTTTAATTGTGGCCCTCAGCCATTGGTATTGCACTTTGCATATGTTGCCTTTTTTAAAATTATTTTATTACCATCTTAATTGGATTTTTATCTTGTTGATTTTTAAGGTTTCTTGTTGGCCTTCTGCCTTTAAAGGTCTATGGTAATATATTCTTTGAAATTTAATTGTGGCCCTCAGCCAATTGTGTTGCACTTTGCACAGGTTGTTTTTTTGGGTTTTTAAATTATTTTATTGCTATCTTATTTGGATTTTTATAATGTTGATTTTTAATATTTCTTTATGGCCTTCAGCTGTGAAAGAGTTGCATTTGGTGAAGATCCAGCTATGTGCCACTTTGGTTGTACAAATTATTAAATTACAATAAATCACAATTAGAAGGAGAAACTGACCTCAACCTTTCGGCCGTTTCCACAGTCCTATTACCTGTTCTGCCCAGCAGGTTCAGTGGGTGTATCAGATAGTACCAACAAAATGGAAGACAACATGTATCACCAATAATTATACTTCATATTCTCACATACTACCATGCAGAGTGTTGTCTTTTTAAGGCAAGCCAACATTCCCATATTAGATCCCTCCTGGGTCATGATGTCTCTTGCTCTGAAGTAGGAGATTGTTGAAGAGCTTCCAAAGTCAGCTGCTTTCAACAATACCTGCTCATTGAGCAGGTGAACATCAGATGACCTCAGATTGCAGTGCATCTCCATCTCCTCCAGCAGGTCCATTAGTATGTCTTTCTCAGCATTGTGCGATAGCTTGACAACTGTCCTCGTAGAGGGGAGGGTGTGTCCACGCTTAACCAGATGGGCAGTGAAGCTGGATCTCTTAACTATATCCTGCCTATCCAAAGCTATATGTTCACCAGATTAGATCTCTAGTCTTCTGCCTGTCTGCTCCATGTAACCGCCATCACAGTCTGGACATTCCATTCTGTGCACACCTGATTCATGGTGTATATTGGCCTGTAACTGTATTTTATCATGATGAATTTCAACCAAATCTTTTTAATTTCTAATTTTTATTTTTAAGAGATTTAACAGTTTTGTATAAGACAGCTGTATGAACCTATTAATGGACCTTTGCATACGTTTTGATAGATCATTTCATGACTAAGATATGAGCAAGCATGTTATAAACTGGCATTTTCTTTTTAATATTTCAGAGTGATATGCAAATATACTCATTGATTTTAGACATTAAAAGAAGAGCTTTTAAACTAATTTAATGAAATGAAACTCTGTTAGTGAAGTTTTAACACAGAGATCATTACTTGTGACTTGACATAAACTAAGGCTATTGTTTTTGCTGTAAATAACCAAATCAGTTTTGTTCTGCCTATGCACCAGTAAGATTATATGGTGACATGTACTGCCAAAAAGTTGTTGGATTGTAACTCAGATGGTTAATTGCTGGAATGGATAGCTGCTACTGGATAACATGATGTTTCACTTAATGATTTATGTAAAGCAAACTGATTCTGATTTTGCTATTTTCCTTGTATTTTGACATTGAAGATGGCTATTGATAGCTGAAATCTAGATATCTAAGAGTAATGAAAACTAATAAGGTTGTGACTGATTGCTACATGCCTCTCTTGCATCTTGAAATTTGCATTGTTTAGTGGCTATTATGCAAGTATAGCATTCAACTAAAATAAATGTTATTCAAATAGTGGTGTAAGTGTTCACCAAATTATAGTAAGATGCATGTGTACCCATTAATTACAAAAAAGGCAGAAATTTTTATCAGTAAATTAAAAGGTAAGGTAATAATTTTAGTAGCCTAGATGATCAATTGACTTAAATTATCATTGTTCCCTTTAATGCAGTAATATTGAAGAAAAACATGAAATCAAGATAAAAATGCAGAAGAAAAATGGTACATACTACACACAAAACCACAAAATAGTCTAAAGATTATCTACTTTGTCTAAAAGGTGCCAGTGGCTTAATTTATATACTTCTGGCAAATAGTGCAGGGTACAAATGTGTCACTAAAAGAGACAATATTTTTATCATAAGGGAAAGCTAATTATTGAGTATCTCAAGGTTCTGTGTTAAGTACTTTGTAATTATTATATTTTATACCGAGTTCATTATCATTAACAAAGGCAATATTGTCAACAGATGATACCTGTATCTTACAGAACACGGTGAATCTAATTTACGGTCTAAAGGGCCACTGTACCGAAAGTGAAACCAATCTCACAATCTTTTTGTCTCTTAGTTATAGATAGTAAATTTTTGCAGTAGAGTTCAGAGTTTCCTTCTCTGTACAAAATACAAGTGGGAACACAGAAACTTTTTGTGATTGTGGATACAACACAGGGTTTCTGCCAATAAGGAAAGCAGGCTCTTGAATGAATGTTTCAGAGGACTAGTTCCATGGTTTGTTATGATTAATTTTCTGTATTTTTTAAAAAATGTTCTTTCATAAGACTATCATTAATATGTAAAATTTAATTCTTGTGAAGTGATGCAAACATTTCTTCTAAAGCAATCAAAAATGTATGTTTTATTGTTCCATCCCATTACAGTAAAACAAATAAGTTCATGTTATTTTAAAATGCTAATGATATTTTCCTTACAACTACTAGAAGTAAGAAATACCACAGAAAATCACACGGTGTCTACATCTACATTCACACACATTCTATGCAAGTCACTGTATGGTGCATGGAGAGCGTATCTTGTATCACTACCAGTCGTTTCATTCCTGTTCCACTTGTAAATACACTTAGGGAAAAATAACAGTATGTGCCTTCATCAAATCCTAATTTCATTTTCCTTTGTGATCCTTGTGTAAAATGTAGAATGGCAGCAGTACAATCTTTCTACAACAACTTCAAATGCTGGTTCTCTAAATTTTCCCAATAGTGTTTCATGGAAAGAACATCATCTTCCCTCCAGAGATATTCCATTTGAGTTCACAAAGCATCTCCATAATACTTGCATGTTGATCTAATCAACCAGTAACATATGTAGCAGCTTGCTTCTGAATCCCTTTGATGCCTTAGCTTAATCTGATCTGGTAGGGATTCCAAGCACTCGAGGAGTACTCAAAAATGCATCACACTTGTGTTCTACATGTGGTCTTCTTTACTGATGAACCATCACTGTCCTAAAATTTATCAATACACCAAAGTTGACAATTCACCTTCTCTATTACCATTCTCACAGGCTCATTCCATTTCATAGTGATTTGTAACGTTATGCCTAGAAAATTGATCAATGTGACTGTGTCAAGCAGCGCACTATTAATACTGTGTTTGAACATTATGAGATTGTTTTCCCTACTCACCTGGATTATCTCACATTTTTCTGAATTTAGAGCTACCTGCCATTCACCAGCCCAATGAGAAATTTTGTCTAAGTCATCTTGTATCATCCTGCAGTCACTGAACAAAGACATCTTCCTGTACACCACAGGATCATCAACAGACTGCTTCTCTGCTCACCCTTTCTATAAGATCATTTATTTATATAGTGAATAATAGCAGTCCTACAAAACATCCCTGGGGCACTGCTGAAGATACCCTTGTCTCTGATGAACACCCACTATTGAGGACAGTGTACTGGGTGCTGTTACTTAAAGATCAAGTGCTGATTTTTGTAACACAAGTGGGCATGTCACATACTTTTATAAAACTGTAAAGAATTGCTTTCTCTACATTACCAAAGTGAACATGGATGAGCAGAGTCACAGTGTAATCTTAGTTTAATTAAATGACAATAAATAAACTTGGACAGATAAAGTATCTACTCATCAAATGGCAGCAGGAGAACACAATTATAAAAGGCATTATGTATGCAAGCTTTGGAGCCAGTGGCAGAAGGGCTGAAGAGGGATGAAGGAAAATGATTGGTGGTATTCAGGAAAAGGATAGAGTTTTGAAAAATCACCCAGAGCCCAAGATCGGAGAAGACTTACCAGACTCATAAGTCTCCCCTGACCCAGAGTTCAAGGTGAATTTTCCAAACTCTGTCCCTTTTTCTAAACATCACCAGCCCTTTTCCTTCTCTCCTCTTCCTTCCCCTTCCACCTTTCTACCAAAAGAACGAACCACTGGCTCCAAAAGCTTGCATATGCAATAACTTTTATATGTGTGTTCTGTTGCTGCAGCTTGGTAAATAGATTTTTTTTATCTATTCAGTTACATTATGTTTGTCAAAGACTGGTTATTTTCATTAATAAAATAAACTTGTAATATAAGCTAAATCACTGTTTTATTAAACAATAATAAAATAAACTCTAATTGACTCACTGTGTTGCCATGTACAAGTATTACCACACTGCAATTAACAACCCACCTAGAACATTAAACAGAGCAGGTTGAATCAGATCCAAGCCAAATGCTTATTTTATTACTAATTATCTTGCAGACATCTGCCTCATTGTCAGGTTGCGCTGATAACTCGGAATCTGTGTCTTTTCTCACCTGGTTCACTGTTTATTTTATGTTACTGTTGCTCACTTGCACATATTATAACAATATAGCCATCTCCAAAACTCAAATGAAATGTCTGATACCACCTTTTCTTTACTTGCATCTGGATAATTATCGGATAATTTAGTGCTTCCTAAGGCCTTGTATATCTGTCTTTAAAAATATTATTTGTCCAGTTTGTTAAAACACTTGATAATCATTGTGAAAGCATATAGGAAGTTCTGGAAAAACATATTATTGTGGTTGTCAGGGGATTGTTGTCATTAACAAAATTATGAGCAGGTTCCAAATCAAAAACCTAGTTGAGAAGTTGAAGTAACAGAAATTTAGTAACAAATGTAAAAAGGCTGTGGAAATGTTGGTGTAAGTGGCTGGTGCCTCTAATTACCATAATTAGAATTGAATAATGAGCAAACACAGAAAACATCTTTATTTTGAGAAACAGCTTAAATGTTATTAGCAAGAAATGTACTTTCTTTTTTTATCTATTTTTATGTCCTCCTCTGTAATTAATACTCTTCGTAATTACATTTATAATTAACTCTCCAATTGCTTACATCACATATTTTTCCGATTTCCAGAATTTGAGGCCTTATTTGTCACTTTCTCATGTGCAGTCAGATAAAGCACAAGGTTTCTAATAACACTGAATGTTAGTAACTGAATCCAAACTGTAATTAATAGTAAATACAAGAGATATTATTGAAATTATAGTTCAGATTGATCTTCATATTTTAAACTAGTGATGATATTACAAAAATTAAATCAATAAATATTGTATTTTTTACCTTATTCAGCTGTAACATCAGTTTATTTGAGTTTTGAAAATTTAATAGTAACATTGAAATTGTACAAATTTAATAATGGTTTTTTTTGTAATTTATTGTTAAAATTCTATACAAAGCAAAGCAGTGATGCTGCTAGCAGGTCACTTTTTGGGAGTTAGTTGTTGAGCTGTTGTTTTGTCAGTCAAAAAGATCAGTGAAGTATGTCAGTTAGTGCTTTGTTAATGTGAAAAGTATGCAGCTGAGTTGTTGATAAATTTTGTGAAGTTGGATACTGTTATTTTCATCCATCAAATTAACTCCAGGTCAAGTTAAGTTAAGTAACATTCAAGAATATAGCACTGTTACAAATGGTGGAGTTGAGCTGGGATCAATGTTTGAAATGTGGAAATATCTTTAACAAGTGACTGTTTAGGTGAACATAAGAAGAATACCAAGCATAAATTGTGTTGAAAAATTTTGTGTTATGGACTCATAGAATGAATTGATGTTGCCGTATGGGAAGACCTGATATGGATAAAAAAGGGAAAAAACTTTTAGACAGCACCATCAACCATCAGATGCATAACAATTTATTTTCTTAATTAGTATTTTGAGAAAGTGACAAACATTTGTATGGGAAGTTTTATATTTTATAATTTACTATGGCTGATAGAGACTATATAAAAATGAGTGAGAAAAATGTGTTAGTAGTGAAACTGTAGGAAACACTTCTGACCTAGGAGCTATTGCCCAATAGCAATCAAAGTGTAGATCGAAGTTTTGGTGGAGAGGGTTCCAGTTAAAATGTCGCCATGAGTACTCCAATTGCATAGGGAAGAGTGGGCGGAGATGATTTGTTAATATTATTAATGTAGCATATGAAAGAAGTGAAAGAACAGATGGGACAGATTAGGCAGGATATTGGTCAGCAAAGCCAACACTTGAGTCAGCAATTAAGTGAAAATACTAATCATGTAAGGGAAATCCAGGAGGGTTTGGCAGCACTAAAAACTACTGTTGACACAGGGCAGGGTGAACTCAATACTCATGTAGGAGCAGTAGAAGGAAGGTTAGAGATATTAGAAACTAACTTCACACAAGAGTTGTCCAAAAATGAGGAGAGATTCGAAAAAATTAGATAAACATGTAGGTGTAGAAAATTCTAAACTGAAAGTAAAGGTTGTCCAGACTAGGAGAATTTTAGAAGAAAAAGTATAATCTTACAAAAGGAACTCTGAGTCAAAACTTACAGACATTGCTAATCAAATAAGTAGAGTAGAACTAAAGTGTGCTGAAAAAATAGATTTGTGTGTAAATAATGTTGTAGATTTAAGTAAGAAAGTTGTAGAATTACAAGAGGATGTAGCTGAAAGAAATTTTGTTAGCAATATTAATTGTGTATTTGGTGGTATACCTTTAAAATGCTTTCCAGGAGATGGGAAATTGCACCCTGTTGATTTTTTACAGAATTTTCAAGATAATTGTAGTAATCACATGACAGACAATGTTAAGATTAAATTTGTTAAGTGATTTTTGGATGGAGAAGCAATCTCATGGGTCAATCAAGATGTTTATTCTACCATGTCAGCATCATCATCAGTGTTCTGCCAAAAGGTAGGTTTTCACATGGTAGTTCTCCAGGCTGTCCAGTCTTCTCCCATCCTCTTCAGGTCTGCATAATTTCCTCTTCCTTTTACATCATCTATCATCTTGTGTCTCCTTCTTCCTCTCAGTCTTCTCCCACAAACCAATCATTCCAAAGCAACTGCTAGCAAGCACTCCCTTCTCAATGACTGTCCCAAACAGTTCTTTTTCCTTTTTCTTACAACCTTCAGCAGACATCTTCTCTCACCAACCCTTTCCAATACTCTTTCATTACCTACTCTTTCCATACAGCTTATTCTCTCCATTCTCCTCCACTTCCACATCTTAAATGATTCTAACCGTTTTTCATCCTCTTGTCTCAGCATCCATGTTTCTGCACCATATAGTGCCACACTCCAGGCATATGATGAATTTGACAGAATGTTCTTAAATAAGTTTTGGTCAGAATCTGAGTTTCTGAATGGTTGAATGTATAGGGAAGGTGATGGTAGCTTGAATTGTTTTTGTGAAAACCAATTGAGAAACCCCCCCATGAACCATGGACCTTGCCGTTGGTGGGGAGGCTTGCATGCCTCAGCGATACAGATAGCCGTACCGTAGGTGCAACCACAATGGAGGGGTATCTGTTGAGAGGCCAGACAAAGGTGTGGTTCCTGAAGAGGGCAGCAGCCTTTTCAGTAGTTGCAAGGGCAACAGTCTGGATGATTGACTGATCTGGCCTTGTAACAATAACCAAAACGGCCTTGCTGTGCTGGTACTGCGAACGGCTGAAAGCAAGGGGAAACTACAGCCGTAATTTTTCCCGAGGGCATGCAGCTTTACTGTATGATTAAATGATGATGGCGTCCTCTTGGGTAAAATATTCCGGAGGTAAAATAGTCCCCTATTCGGATCTCCAGGCGGGGACTACTCAAGAGGATGTCGTTATCAGGAGAAAGAAAACTGGCGTTCTACGGATCGGAGCATGGAATGTCACATCCCTTAATCAGGCAGGTAGGTTAGAAAATTTAAAAAGGGAAATGGATAGGTTGAAGTTAGATACAGTGGGAATTAGTGAAGTTTGGTGGCAGGAGCAACAAGACTTCTGGTCAGGTGACTACAGGGTTACAAACACAAAATCAAATAGGGGTAATGCAGGAGAAGGTTTAATAATGAATAGGAAAATAGGAATGCGGGTAAGCTACTACAGACAGCATAGTGAACGCATTATTGTGGCCAAGATAGATACAAAGCCCACACCTACTACTGTAATACAAGTTTATATGCCAACTAGCTCTGCAGATGACGAAGAAATTGAAGAAATGTATGATGAAATAAAAGAAATTATTCAGATTGTGAAGGGAGATGAAAATTTAATAGTCATGGGTGACTGGAATTCGAGTGTAGGAAAAGGGAGAGAAGGAAACATACTAGGTGAATATGGATTTGGGCTAAGAAATGAAAGAGGAAGCCGCCTGGTAGAATTTTGCACAGAGCACAAGATAATCATAGCTAACACTTGGTTTAAGAATCATGAAAGAAGGTTGTATACATGGAAGAACCCTGGAGATACTAAAAGGTATCAGATAGATTACATAATGGTGAGACAGAGATTTAGGAACCAGGTTTTAAATTGTAAGACATTTCCAGGGGCAGATGTGGACTCTGACCACAATCTATTGGTTATGACCTGTAGATTAAAACTGAAGAAACTGCAAAAAGGTGGGAATTTAAGGAGATGGGACCTGGATAACCTGAAAGAACCAGAGGTTGTACAGAGTTTCAGGGAGAGCATAAGGGAACAATTGACAGGAATGGGGGAAAGAAATACAGTAGAAGAAGAATGGGTAGCTTTGAGGGATGAAGTAGCGAAGGTAGCAGAGGATCAAGTAGGTAAAAAGACGAGGGCTAGTAGAAATCCTTGGGTAACAGAAGAAATATTGAATTTAATTGACGAAAGGAGAAAATATAAAAATGCAGTAAATGAAGCACGCAAAAAGGAATACAAACGTCTCAAAAATGAGATCGACAGGAAGTGCAAAATGGCTAAGCAGGGATGACTAGAGGACAAATGTAAGGATGTAGAGGCCTATCTCACCAGGGGTAACATAGATACTGCCTACAGGAAAATTAAAGAGACCTTTGGAGATAAGAGAATGACTTGTATGAATATCAAGAGCTCAGATGGAAACTCAGTTCTAAGCAAAGAAGGGAAAGCAGAAAGGTGGAAGGAGTATATAGAGGGTCTATACAAGGGCGTTGTACTTGAGGACAATATTATGGAAAAGGAAGAGGATGTAGATGAAGATGAAATGGGAGATATGATACTGCATGAAGAGTTTATCAGAGCACTGAAAGACCTGAGTCGAAACAAGGCACCCCGAGTAGACAACATTCCATTGGAACTACTGACGGCCTTGGGAGAACCAGTCCTGACAAAACTCTACCATCTGGTGAGCAAGATGTATGAAACAGGCGAAATACCCTCAGACTTCAAGAAGAATATAATAATTCCAATCCCAAAGAAAGCAGGTGTTGACAGATGTGAAAATTACCGAACTATCAGTTTAATAAGTCACAGCTCCAAAATACTAACACAAATTCTTTACAGTCGAATGGAAAAACTAGTAGAAGCCAACCTCGGGGAAGATCAGTTTGGATTCTATAGAAATACTGGAACACGTGAGGCAATACTGACCTTACAACTTATCTTAGAAGAAAGATTAAGGAAAGGCAAACCTATGTTTCTAGCATTTGTAGACTTAGAGAAAGCTTTTGACAATGTTGACTGGAACACTCTCTTTCAAATTCTAAAGGTGGCAGGGGTAAAATACAGGGAGCGAAAGGCTATTTACAATTTGTACAGAAACCAGATGGCAGTTATAAGAGTCGTGGGACATGAAAGGGAAGCAGTGGTTGAGAAGGGAGTAAGATAGGGTTGTAGCCTCTTCCCGATGTTGTTCAATCTGTATATTGAGCAAGCAGTAAAGGAAACAAAAGAAAAATTCGGAGTAGGTATTAAAATCCATGGAGAAGAAATAAAAACTTTGAGGTTTGCCAATGACATTGTAATTCTGCCAGAGACAGCAAAGGACTTGAACGAGCAGTTGAATGAAATGGACAGTGTCTTGAAAGGAGGATATAAGATGAACATCAACAATAGCAAAACAAGGATAATGGAATGTAGTCAAATTTTGTCGGGTGATGCTGAGGTAATTAGTTTAGGAAATGAGACACTTAAAGTAGTAAAGGAGTTTTGCTATTTGGGGAGCAAAATAACTGATGATGGTCAAAGTAGAGAGGATATAAAATGTAGACTGGCAATGGCAAGGAAAGCGTTTCTGAAGAAGAGAAATTTGTTAACATTGAGTATAGATTTAAGTGTCAGGAAGTCATTTCTGAAAGTATTTGTATGGAGTGTAGCCATGTATGGAAGTGAAACATGGACGATAAATAGTTTGGACAAGAAGAGAATAGAAGCTTTCGAAATGTGGTGCTACAGAAGAATGCTGAAGATTAGATGGGTAGATCACATAACTAATGAGGAAGTATTGAATAGGATTGGGGAGAAGAGAAGTTTGTGGCATAACTTGACCAGAAGAAGGGATCGGTTGGTAGGACATGTTCTGAGGCATCAAGGGATCACCAATTTAGTATTGGAGGGCAGCGTGGAGGGTAAAAATCATAGAGGGAGACCAAGAGATGAATACACTAAGCAGATTCAGAAGGATGTAGGTTGCAGTAGGTACTGGGAGATGAAAAAGCTTGCACAGGATAGAGTAGTATGGAGAGATGCATCAAACCAGTCTCAGGACTGAAGACCACAACAACAACAATTGAGGAAATTAGTACACTTAGACAAACCTTTTGATGAACTAATAGAAATAGATGCCATAAAAAGGAGATTACTGAAAATAGTACAGTAGGAGTTGATTTATGGATAAGATGACTCTGGAGATCAGTTCTTGAGGTATGTAGATGAGTTGGATAGAGCCAGTGAGAGAAAGGAGTGGTTAAGTAATGGCACATTGAACAATCAACCATCTGCAGGTGGAATCAGAGCAGGAATAAAGGCAGGAGTGATGACGAAAATCAGAATAATGACAGTGGTCAGAATAGAAGTGATAACAGATGGATCAACCATAGTAGTGGGAATGGAAACAGATGACATGACATCAGGGAAAGACCTTGGGAGAATTGCAACAGACAATTAGATAACCACCAATCAAGACGAGGCAATTTAAACTGATGGACACTTCATTCGGAGCCTGTCAGTTTGGGGTGAGAAATAAGTACTGAAATCGGGATTACGGAAGTGTCCGATTCCACCTGTCTGCTTTGACCCATGGCTACTCTAAGCGTCTCCAATATGGCCCCAATGTTGTCACTACATACACATGGCAACAAACATGAAAAAAGATATAAATGAGATAATAACATCTCCCTGCTAAAATACAATCAGACTAATGGAACAACTGTGGGAAACTGGGATATATATATATATATATATATATATATATATATATATATATATATATATATATATATATATATATATAAAAAAGAACTATCCCAAAACACACAGAATGATGGGAAAAAAAATTTATGAAATCTACAGGAAAAGGACACTTCACTTGACCTGTATAGGTCAACCGCAGCTGACGATACCAAAACACCAATGCCTACAGCAAACACTATGGAAACTGGAATCAGACATTTCCCTTGACCACAACTGATGATACCAAAACACCAATACCTACACATAAAACTATGATAATGTAGGTCAACAAAAGCTATTGATACGAAAAAGCCAACACCTACAACTATGAGAAACAAAACCAACACACACACACACACACACACACACACACACACACACGCACATACACACACACACACACACACACACACAAACACACACACACACAGAGGGCGGCGCCATCAAAAGATGACATCTACAAGCACAACCAACTCATAAATTCCATGGCTTAATGACATCACACACCATAACACCCTAACGCCATTGGTCAAAGCAGACAGGTGGAATCGGATGCTTCTGTTCACCCCCAAAAACAGGCTGAACATCACCACCCTAGAAACATTGAAAATAATTATGTAAGACAGATTAATTGAAGATATTGGAGTGGAAATGACAAACTAATGTAAGAAGAAACATAGGTTTAGCAAATTACAGTTCGACAGTAAATTCTGGAAAAGTATGAATGAAAGTGTTGAAGATAGAAGTAATAGCAGCTGTGAGAATGTTGAAGAGGTTCTGTTACATGAGGAAACTATCTCAAGTCTATATAATCAGTGTGATGAAGAAGTTTGCGAAGAAAATGTTGGTGAGTTGGGATTAGGTAAATTAATGGAGGAAGAATCTATTCCTGTTAAGCAATTAAGTGATGGTACCTGTACTAGTGTACTTGTCAACAATTCTGATGATCATTGTAAAGATGTTTTAGAAGTGCCTAGTACTGGAGATGATAGCATGTGTGATGATGTTGATAGTGAAAGTGACAGTAGTAATGATGAGTGGGAGAAAGAATTAGACAGCATGGCGTGCATAGAGGCTAAAGAAGATTTAATTAATGATGAAGAAGATGATGTCAATAGTATTTGTGAAGAATATGAGAAGCAGATTGTACAAATGGAAACTGGGAAGATATCAACAGATAAGGAACATGTGGACAGACAGTATGATTTAGATGTAATCTAGAAACTATATGGGAGACTTCTAAGGGTTATAGTGGCAGTGACAGAGTAAAAACAATCATCAAGATTATTTGTGAAGAATTGCATTCCAACTGGGAAGGTAGAGCCGGTCAGAAGGCTTACAGTAAGATCAGTTCCTGGGAAAGCAGACAGTGTGTAAAAGAGGGACATGACATCAAGCAATCATCTGATGTAGCTCTAAGCAAAATTCAGACAAGTAAGTGAAATTATGCAGGCAAAAGTGTTATAAATGACGGGATTTGGTGAGATTGAGGATCATTTGTTGCCTGAAGATGAGGAAAGCAGGAAGGAAAAAGTGTTGGGTTGCCTGTATATATGTATAAAAGTTGCAAATTATGAAGGAGTTTGCTTCTTAGATATGTGTAGTACCACCTGTGCCATTTCTGAAAAATTTAGATACCAGATAAGTCGAAGTGCTGACTCTGAAGAATGTCCTGTTATTGGAAACAAATTTAAGGGAGCAACTGGTAGGCACAGCAAAGCTGTAAACAGGCAAGCCTTAATATCTTTCACCAGTAATGATGTACAGTATAACCAAGGAGGTTTTGCAGTACCTGACCTCAATGAAAATGTTTTGTTTGGAATGAATCAGATACAACGAGGAAATGCAGATTTTGACTGGAATAACAAAAGGTTAAGGCTTACCAGCTCAAAGACAGATGTAACACATGCAACTAAAGTAATCACCCAAAATTGCCTAGAGAACAATTTTCAAATTAGAAGAATATGTGGCGCCGATGAGATTGACACGAGTATTGATCTGAGCATCATCTTTGAACTAAGCAAAACATTATCGTTGTGTAGTTCTGCTATCCAGTTCTTTGTAAGCCTTGCTTGTGTAAAGAGGTGAATAAATGATGATTATAAGGTGTTGTTAGGTCTATCTCACCCGAGCATTCACCTCACTGGTGACCCCGAGTTGTGCCCTCCTTCATTGACGGTGCAATTACCTCTTATGGATCTCTGTGCAGTGCGGGATCAAGGCCAATTTCTGCAAATGCATCGTTGGATAACCTACCACCACCAGGACAACGGTTTGCCATGCCACAATCCGGGCAGTACCACACGCATTCCTGCCGCGTGGCCGGAGCTGCTTTGTTCACATGTCAACCTCCTCAGCATTCGACCACACCCTCAGCCACCTCGGTTCAGCATCAGCACATGCCTTCCTGCTTCAATACCTCGGCCTGCAACAGGAACAATGGCTTGTTATTTGTGCCTTGACCTCCATCTCCGTCCTACTGCTACGCCTCAGTGTTTTGTGCCACAACATTCACCTTAACCGCACTCCATTTTGAGTGAAGTGACTACGAACAGTGAACATTCCACCCAACGTTTGACATCGTTTTCCTCACTGTGCTTCTGGACAGCCCGCAATTCCGCAGCCACCCTGCAACACAGGTGGCTCCAACTCCTATCGCACATCGAGTTTTCCACAGACTGGTACGCGTTTTCAAACTTTGAACTTTTTCTCACCTGTTCCCCCCGTGCTGGCTCCAGTCGAGCTTCCACTTCCGTTCTCAGCACATCTTGGTCAATCATCCGCAATGCCTGACTCTGGCAGAGTCAGAGCTTAGCACCTGGCAGCAGTGGCCCTGAGTGTGCTTGTTGTTGTAAGAATGTGTGGGAGTTCTACTTCTGAAAAATGACTTTGTCGAAAGGCTGAAAATATTTCTAGTATTCTTTTTCATGGTGCCTGTCTGTGTTTCGTGCCTCCTTTATGTGGTCAGCCACAATCTATCCTTTCCATATTGTTGTTATTCCTGGACTTTTCTTGCTTTATTATGATGATACCACTTCATGTTCATAAAAAGGAGAGCTCCAGTTTCAATATATATGAAATTCTGGAACACGGAAGTTGTTAAAAAGTTAAGTAAATGACCTATTCTATCACATGGAGTGGACTGTTCAACAATAATTTTATGATTGTAACTGCAAGTAAATGGCACAGATGAGCCACAGAGATATAATAACAAAACACAGAAGCAAGACATAGCTATAATAAGGAGATTAGTATTGAGTCAGTAATTTATAGAAAATTGCATGAACTATGTAAAGATGATAATTTAACACAGACAAAGAACATGGAACTACAGAGCAAATGCTTGAGTGATCGTTACATTTTGAGAATGTGTAGGAAATTCTGTAGTACTGGCGCAGTTTTATGAGCTTCTTATTCAAATATTCATAGCTAGTTAGAACATGATGTACTGTTCAGGGAAAATACAGGTTTATCAATATAATTACATAAACAAATAAATGATAACAAAAGGTTTACCATTAAAGGTATAATGCACAAAAAGTCAAGAGAATGTAAAAGAATGATTCTCCCAGAAATATGTGTGTATTTGCCGAAACAGGAATTTTTGTATAGCAATGTGTGTTGCTGCTCATTGTTCCAAAATCAAATGGGGAAAGGGGAGGGGGATTATGATAGTGTGCGAGAAGATAAAGAAAGATGTTAAGTGTGTTAAGTGACTGAGCAGACATTGGATAAGTGTAAATGTATGTGTGAGTGAAGAGCATTAAGTAGTACAATAGTGTTTAATTTATTTACTTGCAATGTGCTTCCATTTTTCTCTATTTACTTTAAAAGGTGAATATCATTTCAGAAATAAATATACTCTACTCTGTTTTTCTTCAGTATATCAAACATTTACACTTCCAGTACATAGTAGAAAGTAAAACCAAATCTGTGTCATATGAACTGTCATGTGTACTGTGCATTCACTTAATTCTGAAGCTGATACTTCCCCAAGGGGAAGCTCTTTAGCAAAGGGAAGTATTTTGGTGAAAATTCTTTTATAAAAATAAATTTCAAATACATTACCATGTATAAAAACAGAAGTAATAAATTATGTTAAAAAGTGTGCATATCTTGTATTTTCAATTGATTAATTTGTATTTTTAAACAGTGAAGAAATACCTCTCTATAATTGGAAAAGTGGTTGTAAAATTCTTATTAGTGCGTCATTTCACATAGAGAATACAGTCAATAGTTTATTGTGACCAGTAAAACATCTTGACCAAGAATATATGGCGATCTATATGACTTACCTCTACCTAAAGCCCACTTTCTGCCATGTATTCAGAATACAAGTGTCAATAAAATTGAAGATTTCAGTGAAACCAATTATTCTCTTCCATAAGTGTGTAGCTTTATCAAATCTATAACACAAAATACCAAGAAAATACATATGAAAGGTAATTGGCTGAACATACATTATTTTCAGCATTCATTCACCCATTCAGTCATCCATCCATCCTTCAAGCCATCCACCCATCAAATTCCACAGATCCCATCAATGAGGAGAACCTTCAAGTATGTGGAAGTCAAGATGTATATTAATAATAGACAGGCAAATAATGGTAACTTAATCTTTATAATAGTGTTGCTATACTGCTACAGACTACTCATGTGTATAATTGTTACAGCATGTGTGGTGTGATGAACTTACTAAATGCACATTAATAAATATATATACATATATAAAAAATAGAGGGAAACATTCCACGTGGGAAAAATACATCTAAAATCAAAGATGATGAGACTTACCAAACAAAAGTGCTGGCAGGTCGATAGACACACAAACAAACACAAACATACACACAAAATTCAAGCTTTCACAACAAACAGTTGCTTCGTCAGGAAAGAGGGAAGGAGAGGGAAAGACGAAAGGATGTGGGTTTTAAGGGAGAGGGTAAGGAGTCATTCCAATCCTGGGAGCGGAAAGACTTACCTTAGGGGGAAAAAAGGACAGGTATACACTTGCACACACACACACACACACATATCCATCCGCACATACACAGACACAAGCAGACATTTGTTAAGGCAAAGAGTTTTGGCAAAGATGTCAGTCCAGGCAGAAGTACAGAGGCAAAGGTGTTGTTGAAAGACAGGTGAGGTATGAGCGGCGGCAAATTGAAATTAGAAATTAGCGGAGATTCAGGCCTGGCGGATAGCGAGAAGAGAGGATATGCTGAAGGGCAAGTTCCCATCTCCAGAGCTCTGACAGGTTGGTGTTAGTGGGAAGTATCCAGATAACCTGGACGGTGTAACACTGTGCCAAGATGTGCTGGCCGTGCACCAAGGCATGTTTAGCCACAGGGTGATCCTCATTACCAACAAACACTGTCTGCCTGTGTCCATTCATGCGAATGGACAGTTTGTTGCTGGTCATTCCCACATAGAAGGCTTCAGTGTAGGCAGGTCAGTTGGTAAATCACGTGGGTGCTTTCACACGTGGCTCTGCCTTTGATCGTGTACGCATTCCAGGTTACAGGACTGGAGTAGGTGGTGGTGGGAGGGTGCATGGGACAGGTTTTACACCGGGGGCAGTTACAAGGGTAGGAGCCAGAGGGTAGGGAAGGTGGTTTGGGGATTTCATAGGGAACTAGAGGTTACGAAGGTTAGGTGGACGGCGGAAAAACACTCTCGGTGGAATGGGGAGGATTTCATGAAGGATG
Source organism: Schistocerca americana (assembly GCF_021461395.2). NCBI lineage: Eukaryota > Metazoa > Arthropoda > Insecta > Orthoptera > Acrididae > Schistocerca > Schistocerca americana. The sequence continues at coordinate 690,492,193 of NC_060121.1, read as the reverse complement.
GATCTCATTTCAGGGCAGGATTTGAGGAAGTCGTATCCCTGCTGGAGAGCCACATTCAGAGTCTGATCCAGTCCCGGAAAGTATCCTGTCACAAGTGGGGCACTTTTGGGGTTCTTCTGTGGGAGGTTCCGGGTTTGAGGAAATGAGGAAGTGGCTCTGGTTACTAGCTTCTGTACCAGGTCGGGAGGGTAGTTGCGGGATGCGAAAGCTGTTTTCGGGTTGTTGGTGTAATGGTTCAAGGATTCCGGACTGGAGCAGATTCGTTTGCCATGAAGACCTAGGCTGTAGGGAAGGGACCGTTTGATGTGGAATGGGTGGCAGCTGTCATAATGGAGGTACTGTTGCTTGTTGGTGGGTTTGATGTGGACGGACGTGTGAAGCTGGCCATTGGACAGGTGGAGGTCAACGTCAAGGAAAGTGGCATGGGATTTAGAGTAGGACCAGGTGAATCCGATGGAACCAAAGGAGTTGAGGTTGGAGAGTTAAATTCTGGAGTTCTTCTTCACTGTGAGTCCAGATCATGAAAATGTCATCAATAAATCTGTACCAAACTTTGGGTTGGCAGGCCTGGGTAACCAAGAAGGCTTCCTCTAAGCGACCCATGAATAGGTTGGCATACGAGGGGGCCATCCTGGTACCCATGGCTGTTCCCTTTAATTGTTGGTATGTCTGGCCTTCGAAAGTGAAGAAGTTGTGGGTCAGGATGAAGCTGGCTAAGGTAATGAGGAAAGAGGTTTTAGGTAGGGTGGCAGGTGATTGGCGTGAAAGGGAGTGCTCCATCGCACCGAGGCCCTGGACATGCAGAATATTTGTGTATAAGGAGGTGGCATCAATGGTTACAAGGATGGTTTCCAGGGGTAACAGACCGGGTAGGTATTCCAGGCGTTCGAGATAGTGGTTGGTGTCTTTGATGAAGGATGGGAGACTGCATGTAATGGGTTGAAGGTGTTGATTTACATAGGCAGAGATGCATTCTGTGGGGGCTTGGTAACCAGCTACAATGGGACGGCCGGGATGATTGGGTTTGTGAATTTTAGGAAGAAGGTAGAAGGTAGGGGTGTGGGGTGTTGGTGGGGTCAGGAGGTTGATGGAGTCAGGTGAAAGGTTTTGTAGGGGGCCTAAGGTTCTGAGGATTCCTTGAAGCTCCGCCTGGACAGCAGGAATGGGATTACCTTGGCAAACTTTGTAAGTAGTGTTGTCTGAAAGATGACGCAGTTCATCAGCCACATACTCCCGACGATCAAGTACCACGGTCGTGCCGAGCCAAGTCAATATCAATAGCAGTTTGAAGGCGATTGATATTGACTTGGCTGGGCAGTTTAATAAACAGCAATTGATTGGAGGGCCAAATGTTTTTCGTGGACTCCATCTGAACTTCACCTGTGATGTAAAAGCAGTGTTTGGTGGTAGTACCTGGTTGACACTTGCTGTTGTACGGGGCAGTCATGCAGATTATGGTGGCCGTTTTGACTACGAGAAGGAAGAAGAAGTTAAATGCTGATGAGTACCTCTTTATATGGGCGAAAGTCGGCAATGGCAATTGTAAAATAAAGATCAACGGTGATTGTATGATTTATTATAGACAATAAAGTGTGTCCTGTCCTTTCCTTATCTCCCTCCCTATTTTATTAAAAAAATGTATTCACTTTTTGTTTTGGTGGCCGTGCCGCTCTTGGTTGCACGCTAGGTGGGTGACCTTGAAGCGGACTTAGCCGCTGGACGAGGCTGCCGGGCAACACGGGCCTAGATCGACCACCAAAACTCTACCTTTTACCTTGCGCCAAGCCACTTCCGTTGTGGAGGGGCTTCCCTACAGCTCTTACATTTCACAATACAAGTTCCCTAAGCAATAACCAGATTCTAACATACAAATATTTCTTTATAATCATACATATATTACAACATTTTATTATTCTAAACATCATTTAGTTTTTACCATACATACATTGCATACTTTAAATTGCTTGTCACAAATCAGTGGCCTTAATTAACAAAGAACAAACACAGACACATAGTTACATAGTATAAACCTACTTCTAATCGATATTGATGTTAACAGGATTGCAAGCATGAGCCGAACTATCATGGCAGCTGTGACGTATTGCGTCTCGGGATGGCTTCTTGGTCCTCTAGTTCAGTACTGAGTCCATTGAAAATTCCTGTGCTGCTCTCTGTTGACCATTGCTATCAACTCAACGCTGAGCTGTTTCATCACATGGTTTACAGAGCGCGACTCCATCGTCTAATAAAAGATCGTTTCGACAATCCACGCCTCCGTAGTCATACACATATTAAAAAGTAATTATAGGATCTTATTGAGACGGTCCGTAGTCAACGGCAGGGAGTCTTCGTATCTGTCCATGATGCATCGCTCGTCGCGAGGTGGCGAGCGTGTAGCGGCGAAGTATAAAGGAGAAAGTTGTGATTTACCACCGAGCGGAATGCAGTGCTTTGTCGATGACTGATATGTGCAGATATTGCCGTTTTGTTGCTTGTATTTGTAAATCCACAGAGCTTTTGATACTAGCACTGATGATGGTCACGCAGTGATTGAAATCGATCTGCAATAGTAATAATGATTTCTACTTCAGCGACCAGTGCTCATCCGCCTTTTGTTGTTATTAATGCTGGTGTGGTGGTCGTGGTGCACACAATTTATGGTGCAGTCCTCATAAAGTTGACAGAACCTTTATTGTCTATTTTCAGTGAATATAAGTTCTGTCTGTTTGTAGCCGTACTATGGAAAGGAAAGTTGCTACTCACCATGAAACGAAGATGCTGAGTCGCAGAAAGGCACATCAAAAAGACTGTCACAAATAAGCTTCTGGCTAACAAGACCTTTGTCAAAAACAGACACACACACGCACGATTACAGTCTCTGGCAGCTGAAGCCACTGTTTGTACCCATAATGACGTTTTCACGATTAACAGTTTCATTGGAGGAACAGGTCGCCGTGCTACACCTGTCACAACAGTTGCTTGCGTTGCAAGTTTTTTTCCGCTCACGAGTAGTCTTTTGCATAAATCAGTAAGCGAAGCTATCAGGATCATATCTGTGCCTGTGAATTTCAAGCTAATAATCAAACAGGGAATAGCGATTCGGATGAAAGAAAGGTCTGTCAACGAGTATTGCTTTAGAGAGTAAGGAGTGCGCGAGAATCTGAGTCTGAATTATTTTTACTGATCTCGAACTAGATTTGTTGGAGCAGGATGCGATACATGTTATTTTAGATGGGACGCGGCCACAAGACCGCAGTTGCTTAGTACTTCGTGATAAGCGGAATTCCTTTGCAGACTTGTTTGAAGTTATTTCCACAGCTGAGAATATTAAATTTGCAGACAGTGAACGAGATGTTTCAGACTAGTCACCCATTCAGATCTCTGGGAAGGGACTGGCAAAGGGGAGGCGATTATGAGGAGGATAAAGTTCTGAGAATCATGTGGTGGAATGTCAGAAGTTTGAACGTGGTACGGAAGCTAGAAAATCTGAAGAGGGAGATGTGAAAGCTCAGTCTATATATCGTGGGGGTCAGTGAAATGAAATGGAAAGAAGAAAAGGATTTCTGGTCAAATGAGTATAGGTTAATATCAACAGTAGCAGAAAATGGTGAACGGCAGTAGGACTCATTATGAATAGGAAGGTTGAGCAGAGAGTGAGTTACTGGGAACACTTCAGTGATAGGGTTGTTCTCATCAGAATCGACAGCAAAACCATCACTGACGACAGTAATTCAGGTATACATGCTGACATCGGTAGCAGAGGGTCAAGAGGTAGAGAAAGTGTATGAGGATACTGAATGGGTAATTCAGTACATAAAGGAAGATGAAATTCTAATGGTCACGGAGGACCTGAATGCAGCTGTTGAGAGAGGACTAGAAGAAAGAGTTACAGGGAAAAGTGAGCTTGGTAGTAGAAATGGGAGGAGAAAGACCGATTAAATTCTGCAACAGATTTCAACTAGCAGGAGCGAATACTCTCTTCAAAAATCACAAGAAGAGGAGTTACACTTGGAAAAGGCTGGGAGATATGGAAAGACTTCAGACAGATTACGTCATGATCAGGCATAGATTCCAAAATCAGATACTGGATTGTAAGGTGAACCGAGTAGATATATACAGTACTTAGAACACAATTTAGTAATGATAAAGAGTAGGCTGAAGTTTCAGAGACTAGCCAGGAAGAAACAATGTGCCAAGAGGTGGAGTATATTTTACTAAGGTATAGATACACTAGAAGATCCTTGAGACTATAGATACACCGATAGTGAATAGCTCAGTAGGCAGTTCAGTGGAAGAGGAATGGACATCTCTAAACAGGGAAATCACAGAAACGGAAAACAAAATGTAGGTACAAGGAAGGTAGATGCGGGGAAACTATGGGTAACAGAAGTAATATTTCAGCTGATCGACGAAAGAAGCAAGTACAAAAATATTTATGGATATTCGAGAATGCAGAGACACAAGTCATTGAAACTGAAATAAATAGGAAGTTCAGGGAAGCTAAGATGAAACGGCTGTATGAAAGATGTGAAGAAAACGAAAAAGAGATGACTATCGAGGAAATGACTCAGCACACAGTGAAGTCAAAACAACCTTCGATGAAATTAAAAGCAAGGATGGTAACAGTAAGAATGTAATGGGAACTCCACTATTAAAAGTAAGCGAGAGAGATAGGGGATCCAGTATTAGAGCTAGAATTTAAAGGACCTTTGGAGAACTTAAAAACAAGGCAAAAGGATTAGATGAAATTCTATAGCAATTTCTAAAATTAGATATTGGATTCTAAGGTGAATCAAGTAGATATATACTTAGAACACAATTTAATAATGATAAAGAGTAGGTTGTCACTACAACAAAACGATTATTCACGTTGCTGGATAGAATGTATGAAACTGGCGATATACCATCAGAGTTCTGGAAAAAACATCGTCCACGCAATTTCCAAGGCTGTGAGAGGTGACAAGTTTGAGAACTATCGCACAATCAGCTTAGCATCTCATGCATCCAAGTTGCTGACAAGAATAATGTACAGAAGTGTGGAGAAAAAACTGAAGATCTGTTAGACGACGATAATTTTGGCGTTAGGGAAGGTAAAGACTCTTGAGAGGCAGTTCTGAGGTTGCGGTTGATTCGAGAACCAAGACTGAAGAAAAATCAACATACGTTTATAGGATCTGTCAACCTGGAAAATGTAAAATGTCCTTTGAAATACTGAGAAAAGTAGGGGGTAAGCTATAGGAAAAGACAGGTGATATACGGTATAATATGTACAAGGATCACGAGGGAACAATAAGAGTGGGAGACGAACGACATGCTCTGATTAAAATTGTGTCTTGCAATATGAAAGTAATGAGAAGTAGCAGAAATGAGAATAGCGAGACTATTGTCTTCGGTGATGGTTTGCTGTCTATTCTCATGAGAACGATCCTGTCAATGAACTGTTTACAGTAACTCACTTTCTGCCCTTCCTTCCTATTCATAATGAATCCTACTCCCGTTATACCATTTTATGCTGTTGTTGATATCATCCTGTACTCATATGATCAGAAATCCTTTTCTTTTTTCCGTTGCATTTCACTGACCCCTACTATATGTAAACTTGGGAGCCGAAGTAACAGCCTGTTGTTTCCTCTAGACGAAGTCATGGAATTCTGTTGTCAGGCAGCAAAATAACCCATGAAGGATAGAGTAACATGGTCAGAATAAGCAGACTAGGACAAAAAAGGACTTTCTTGGCCAAGAGAAGTCTGTCAGTATCAAACATAGGCCTTAATTTGAGGCAGAAATGTACGTTTGGAGCACAGCATTTACAGTAGTGAAAAGTGAACTGTGGGAAAAACATAACAAAAAAGAATCGAAATATTTGAGGTGTGATGATACAGAAAATGTTGAAAATCAGGTGGACTGATAAGGTAAGGAATGAGGTGGTTCTTCCCAGAATCAGCGAGGAAAGGAATGTATGGAAACCACTGACAAGAAGTATTTAATTATGAGGATCACCAGTATTTCTTTAAGGAGGGTTTTAAATCTCCACGTTTCCATCATAAGCCGCAGGAGAATATTTACACTGTTTGTAGCAATGATTACCTCTGTGCTCTGTGGCATTTAAAACCTGCTCAGACGGAGCAGGTGCTGGGAGTTGTGGAGCAGTTCTCTGAAGTCCTCACTGATGGGGTGGGGGCTACTAATGGCACTCAGTATCGGATTCTGTTAGCTGATTCCATGGCTGTGAGGCAGGCTCCTTGTAGGTTATCACAACATGATGAAGGAGCTTCGCCGTTTTGTAGATTAGCTGTTGCAGGATGAGATTATTAGACGTCAGTATCTTCTTGTGCCTCGCCAATTTTTCTGGTGCCTAAGAGAGACGACTCTGGGTATCGTCCAGTAGTTGATTACAAAGCTCTTGCTCAGAAAGTTGCTTTAATCGATCCTCATATCCGGTTTACATCATTTCTTTTCTTGGTTCTCTGGCGCTAATATCCTTACTACCAGATCCCGTTAGCAGAGGAATTCAAAAGTGTCACCTCCTTTTGCATCGATTGTAATTTGTATGAGTTCAGTCGGGTCATAGGAGCGGCGATATTGTTGAGATTACTATATCCTGTGTTGGAGGATCTCAAGTTTTGCTGCATATACAATTACTTAGACGACGTACTGATGTATAGTGAAACTTTTGAGGAGCACCGGGATCATTTGCCTCAGGTTCTGGATAGGCTTATGGAGGTGTGACTTATGGTCAAGCCGAGCAAGTTCATAGCGACATTACCTTTTAGAGACACATGGTGTCGACTGCTGGTGTGGCAAATGACCAGTCCCGGACTCAGGCAATATATGATTTTAAGCCACCCAGAAGTAAGAAGGAATTGGACGTTTTGAAGGAATGGTGAACATCTTTCAAAAGTATATTCCCAGTTTTGCCCAAATAGCTGTTCCTCTTAATTAGGCCTGTAAGAAGAACGAATGGTGTTGTTGGACAGTGACCCAGCAGGAGGGCTTCGATACGATGAAGAACGCTCTCGCAAGTGCACCGTCTTTGGGTACCTCTGATTATAATCAGGACTTTATTCTCTAGACAGATGCCTCTCACCCAAGCGTTGCCGCAGTCCTTCTTCAGGGCAGGCGTGGTGAATGGAAGCCTTCCGCCTATGCGTCAGTGTTTGAAGTCAAACGCAAGTACTCTGTTTATGAATTGGAAGCACTAGCTGTGATGTTTTGCTAGAAAAGTACTGTTTTCATTTGGAACATAAGCCTTTCTGTCTGAAGACAGACAATCAAGTGCTCAACTAGGTGCTTCCTAAACTGCACAAGACAGGCCACATTGCATGCTGAGACGCTCGAATTTCTGCCTTTAAGTTCACCGTCAAATATATATATGTGGGGCAGAAAAAAAAGTTGCTGACGCTTTAAGTAGGATCTTCCAGGAAGATGAACGTGAAATACGTGATAGCACTGAGGAATGTGGATTGGTCGAAGCTAGGACAACTTCTTGATGGAGGCTCCGGCTCTGTTTAGTAATTTAGAGGAAAAGCCTGAGCAGGACCCCGAACTTGAGCAGGTCTGGGGGATGACTGATCGGGGTGGGGAAGTAGTGAACTCATACTTGGTGTCTGAGGATATTCTTTCTACCGAATCCATTACGATCAGAAGTAAAAAAAATTTTCCCTAAAAATTTGGTTTCGGCAGTCTTCAGTTATTTTCACACGTAGTTTGTGTGTGTGTGTGTGTGGGGGGGGGGGGGGGGGTGCTTTTAGGTTTGGCTAAGATTCTCCATAGAATTAAAGAGCGTGTGGTACAGTCGAAGATGTCAAAACATTGATGGAACAGTGCGAGTTGTGCAAGATAGCGCAGCCTAACGAAAGTACTGGACAGCACCTCTTGTGTTCCTCCCAGAGAACAGTCTATGGATACAATCGTTATTATGTCGGGCCATTACCAGACTACATATTCGTAGCAGTTGACGCGTTCCACTGGTTTGTGTGGCTGATTCCGAGCAGATTGGTTACGATGATGGGCACCATTCCCCGTCGTACTAATATCTTTTCCAGATTTGGCCTTCCTAAAACCCTCTTCCCCGATAACGTAGTCGCCTTCCTTTCCGCATCCTTTAAAGAGGTTTTGCTTTGATTATGTTACTAAGCACGTAACCATAATTGCTTATTATCCGCAGCCATCGTTTGCCGAGCGTATCAGCTGTAATTTAAAGGCAGCTTGAATTATGTACCATGCTAAAAGTCAATCGTTTCGGGACAGGTCAGTTTCGTTGTTAAGTTTAGCCTTTAATACTGTGGATCAAGAAGCCCGTAGAAATACACATGCTCAATTGAAGCTGGGCTACTCGTTCAACTCACCACTTTCTAACCTATGGACGACTGGCAACTTGCTGCCGGAGAAGGTCAGTCCTTCGGGTGTTAAGGCCAGGTGGAACGTGACATATCAAAACGCCGCTCGTGTCCATGAGAAACAGGCCAAACGGCACCATCAAGAAAGACAGGAGTGTGAATTGGGTAGTGGGGATGTGATTTATGTATGGAATTTTGGGGCTCAAAGAAAGGGTGGTCAGGGCATTACACAAAAGATGCTCCCTCGTTTTGTAGGTTCATTCAAAACTGTAGAAAAGATCTTTACTGTCAGATTCTGGGTGCAAAAAAAAAAAAAAAAAAAAAAAAAAAAAAAAAAAAAAAACTAGCAGCTAATGCGGTTCCATGATAGATTCAGCCCGATAGTGATTATAATGTTAACCAAGAGTCTTAGGTGGTGCTCCACTTCTCCCTCCATTGTGGTGTCTTCTGGCGGGGAGGTACAGATAGTCAGTAGCCGACTGCAGAGAGTCTCGCTGATTGCCCGCGGTGTATCGCTCGCTTCGAGCGGACGAGCGTGCAGCGCCGAAGCATGCCGGCACGGTAGCTCAGCCTGTTCGGTCAGAGAGCCGGTTAGCCTCTGTAATAAAAAACTGAGTGGAAGGATCAACCATCAACCACCGAACTTGAACAGGATGTCTTGCGACGTCTGCAACAACCAAACACAACGATCATTAACGAAAAAAAAGAAAAAAAAGCGTAAAGGAGGAAAGACCGGACCGGTGGGGACGGCTGTGGACGAACAATTGAGGTGGTTTACCACTGAGCAGGTATACTTTAGAACTAGTAGTAGACAGCAGAGGAGCGCGAGCAATGTTGTGATGTGTTACTAAGCCCTCGAGAACTGGCTTACATGGAGAGATGGCGCTGGCCGTGAAGGAAGTTCTTTGCTGTGGCGAGTTGAGTCAGCCTTTGTAATCGTAGTGGGCGGCGGCATTTTGGTGGTTCGCTAAGCTGGAAAGTGGTCAGTGGTAAGCGCCATTAGTTGGTGTCACATTGGAACGGCGCTGGAAGGTTATTCTATGTGATTGATCAGAATTGAACTCATATGGGTGAGCATCTGCAGGTCTGTAAAACTTTGTTCATTCACTGTGCCTTAATTGTTTAGTGTGTTTTGCCCTGCCTTAGGTGTATTTGGTATTTCAACATGCTGGTTGATTTAAAAAAAAAAGATTGTGTTTTAAAGCTCCTTTTAAGCTTTTGTGTGATTTATATTTTATTGAATTACCTTGAAGCTGGATGAGTTTATCGAAACACATTCTTGTTTAGGAATCATTGGCCCATTAGATTACAGCCACCGTCACTAATTGTTTGTTATTGGGCAGATACTGCTAGAGTGGACTGCCATTTTCGGTACTTCTGCGATGCCATTAACTAATAGCACCAGTTAATAGTGCTGTGTGTATTTTATTTAAAATTGTGTTTTATCAAGTTTTCTTATTTAGGAAAATATTTGATTAATTACAGTTATTATCACTGAGCTGTACAATCCCCAGTTCAGGATGGCCTGTGAAATCATTACGTTTGTTGTTGCATGTGTGTTTGTTTCTTAGTTTAGAAGTTTGCTGTAGCAGCCTGTAATCAGGCACCCAGCCGCTGTTGGCATAATGTGGGGCCTGGAGTCCTGTTGTGCGCTTTTCTGAGAGCACTTGCACTTAAAAATCTTTTTCGGTTATAGCTATTTATTTGATATAAAATGTTGTAATAAAGTGTTGAGAATTTAAAATTATAGTTTCTGTGTTGTGTACCTGTGCACTCCCGATTTATATATAATACAGGTTTATTTCAAGAAAGTTTCGCCTTTTTTTATATGAATTACTTTGTTATTGAAAGAGGCGGGCAGTTCATTATAACGTTTTAGGTTATTCATCAAAAACTCAGTTTCATTACGATACGAATTACTTTAGAGAAAAGGAAAACAAGAAAAAAATAATATGGAGGGTCCAGTTATACCAAAACAAACATTCCCTGACAAAAAGGGGAAGAAACAGTGCTTCACAAAGTGCCCATCATGACACACCATAAAGTGGCGTGCTGGTACAGGTGCAGATGCAGAAACAGCACTTCTAGATGACAATGAACAGCCATAAACAGCCATCGCGGGAAGCAGCATGGTAACAATTTTTTCGTTTTTTTTGAGTCATCAGTCTTCTGACTGATCTGGCGGCCCGCAACGAATTCCTCTCCTGCACCAACCTTTTCATCTCAGAGTAGCACCTGCAACCGCGTCGTCAATTATTTGCTGGATGTATTCCAAACTCCGTTTTTCTCTGCAGTTTCGACCTGCTACACTTCCATCTATTAGCGAAGAAGTTGTTTCGCGGTGTCTTAACAGATCTGCTACTAAAATGTTCTCGGTTTTCAAGCCACTTCAATTCGAATAAAATTCTCGAGACTTCGGTGGCAACCTCCGCCATCGTCGCCAGTGGTTTTACTCGTACTCCATCGGAAACTCGAGCATTGAATCGAACTGACGCGGCTTGGAAAGAGAGAAGATTTTATTTACTTATGACACAACCAGAGACACTGAGGACACTTATCAGATATTCTAACAACCTGTCTCTTCTTCTTGTCAGTGTTTTCTGTATATTCCGTTCCTCGCCGATTCTGCAGAGAACCTCCTCATTCCTTACCTAATCAGCCCATCTAATTTTCAACATTCTTATGTAGCACCACACCTCAAATGCTTAGATTCTCTTCTGTTCCGGATACACACAGTTCATGTTTCACTACCATAAAATTCTGCACTCCAAACTTACATTCTCAAAAATTTCTTCCTCAGCTTGAGGCCTATGTATGAAAGAAGTAGACTTCTCTTGGCCACGAATGCCCTTTTTGCCACTACTGATTTTTTGCCAGTCTGCTTTTTATGTCCTCATGGGTTATTTTGACGCTTAAGTAACAGAATTCCTTACTTCATCTACTTCGTGATCATCAGTCCTGATGTCAAAGTTCTCGCTTTTCTCATTTCTACTAGTTCTCATTACTTTTGTCTTTCTTCGATTTACTCTCAGTACATGTTCAGTATTCATTATACCGTTCATTCTATGCAGCACATCCCGTAATTCTTCTTCACTTCCACTAAGGATGACAGTATCATTAGCGAACTTTACCATTGATATCCTTACACGTTGATATTTAATCCCACACTTGAATCTTTCTTTTATTACCGTCATTGCTTCTTCGATATACAGATCGAACATCAGGGACGGAAGACTACGTCCCTGTCTTACACCATTTGCAAGCAGTGCACTTCGCTCTTGCTCTTCCACTCTTGTTGTTAGCTGTTCGTTCTTGTTACACAGTGGATATTACGCGCCTTTCCCTTTAGCTTAACCCTATTTTTTTCAGAATTTCAAACATCTGGCACAATTTGGCACTCTTGAATGCTTTTTCCAGGTCGACAAATCCTTTGATCGTGTCTCGATTTTTCCTTAATCTTGCTTCCATTACCAACCACCACGTCATAACTGTCTCACAGGTGCATTTATGTTTCCTAAAGCCAAACTGATCGTCATCTAATAGATCCTCACTTTTCTTTTCTACACTTCTGTATATTACTCTTATCATTAACTTGGATGCGTGAGCTGTTAAGCTGAATGTGTGATAATTCACGCACTTGGCGGCCCTTGCAACCTTGTGGACTGTGTGGATGATGTTTTTCTGAAACTCAGTTGGTGTATCATCAGTCTCATACATTCTACCCAGCAACGTGAATAGTCGTTTTATGACTTTAGAAACTCCGATGGATGTTATCTACTTCTTCTGCCTTATTTGATCTTAAGTTCTCTGAAGGTCTTTTAAATTCTGACTAACACTGAATCCCCCATCCTTTCTGTACCGACTCGTGTTTCTTTTATCACGTCATCAGGCAAACCCTCCCCCTCACAGAGGCATTCAATGTGCTCTTTCCACCTATTCGCTGCTTTTAACAGTGGAATTCCTATTACACTCTTTTGTTACCACCCCCGCTTTTAATTTGTCCCAATGTTGTTTTGATTTTTCTATATGCTGTGTCAGTTCTTCTGACAATCATCTCGTTTTCGATTTCTTTACATTTTTCATGCAGCCATACCACCTTAGCTTCCCTGAACTTCCTGTTTATTTTATTCCTAAGTGACTTGTATCTCTGTATTCCTGAATTTTCCTGAGAACTTTTGTACTTCCTTCTTTCGTCGATCACCTAATCTTCTGTTACTCGTAGTTTCCTGACAGTTACGTTCTTTGTACACACATTTTTCTTTCGAAGTTCTGTGATTGCCCTTTTCAGAGATGTCCATTCCTCTTCCTCTGCCTACTGAGTTGTTCATTATCGCAGTATCTATAGCCTCAGAGAACTTCAAGCGTATCTCTTGGTATCTTAGTATTCCGTATCCTACCTCTGTGCATATTGTTTCTTCCTGACTAGTCTCTTAAACTTCAGCCTACTCTTCATCATTACTAAATTGTGATCTAAGACTCTATCTCCTTGGTACACCATACAATCCAGTATCTGATTTTGGAATCTCAGCCTGACAATGATGTAATTTAACTGACACCTACCCGTATCTCCTGGCCTTTTTCAGGTATACCTCTTCCTCTTGTGATTCTTGAACAGAGAATTCGCTATTGCTAGCTGAAGTTTATTGCAGAGCACAATCTGTCTTTCTCTCCTCCCATTCCTTCTACCAAGCCCTTATTCTCTTGCAACCCTTTCTTCTACTCCTTCACCTACAGCTGCATTCCAATCCACCTTGACTATTAGGATATATCCGTTCAGTAACATCATACACTTTATCTATCTTTACATCTCCGGCCTGAACGTCATTGTGGGTGTTGGTTTGCCGTCGGTTCTGATGAGAACAATCCTATCACTGAAATGTTCACAGTAACTCCCTCTCTGCCCTACCTTCCTATGCATAACGAATCCAGCTCCCGTTATACCACTTTCTGATGCGGTAGATAGTCATCTGACCTGAAATTCTTATCTTCTTTCGATTTCGTTTCACTGACGCCCACAATAGGTAGAGTGAGCCTTAGTATTTCGCTTTTCAGGTTTGCTATCTGCCATAATACGTTCACAATTCTGACATTCTACTCCCCGACTGGTAGAACATTATCTTTTCGTTGGTTATTCACTCTTTTTGTGATAGTCACCTCCCCCTTGGCAACCCGCTGCCGGAGATCTAAATGGGGACCTAGTCCGGAATCTTTTGCCAATGGAGAGATCATCATGACACTTTTACAATTACGGGCCAAATGTCCTGTGGATGTGAATTATGTACCTTTAATGCTGTGGTTTCCATTGCTTTCTGCATCCTCATGCCGTTGAACATTGCTGTTTCTTCTGCCATTTAGAGACGGTTTCCCAACCCAGGGCAAGGGAAAGCCCTGAACCTCTGTCCGCGCCACCGCCCTCTTTGACAAGGCTGTTGGGTGAGGGTGACTTCTTATGCCGAAATGTTTTGGCAGCCATTGCTGATTATTTTTATTCGAAATTCAAGCGGTGGCGGGTTTGAACCCGGGACTGAGGACGTTTTGATTACTAATTAAAGACGCTAAACCCGGCCCCCTTTTATCTCTTCATTTTGTTCGTAAGTGTTTTCGGTACTTGATCTGGACGGACGTTGCATGACATACCTTCAAATTCATCCATGAATACTTCACTCAGTATTTATATTGCGGAAGGCAGCCAGCCCTCTGACCGAACACTCTGAGCTACCATGCTTCCCTTGACCACAGGTAGCTTAAATTTACAATAATTTAATTACGTTATAAAGACAGACAATATGGAGAAATGTACTACGGTCTGAGCGACGCCGAAATAGGTCATCTCTTTACTAGAGTGTAACTTTCTATTTTAGCGTAAGATTAGTTGGTTGATTTGGAGGAGGAGACCAAACAGCGAGTTCATCGGTCCCATCGGATTTGGGAAGCACAGGGAAGGAAGCCAGCCACGTCCTTTCAAAGGAACCGTCCCGGCATTTTCCTGAAGTGATTTAGGAAAATCACGAAAAAACTAAATGAGGATGTCCGGACGGTGGTTTGAACCGTCGTCCTCCAAAATGCGAATCCAGTGTCCTAACCACTGCGCCACGTTGCTCGGTTTTTAGCGTATGACAACAGTTAATTTTCACTTGGGTGCAGTTATTTTTGCTTCCGTGTTGAATTACGAGAGATGTTCATGTTTGTTCCTTGATAAAGTACCCCTGGGGATGCTGTGCGACTGCTTCACAAACTTGTGCGACAGCAGTAGTTGACTTGGAAGTGCATACTGCTTGTGTCTGTAACAGATAAATTATGTGGATATTGCCAGATGCAAGGGATGATGAGGAAAAGAATTTCCCCGTAAGCTCTTGTGTTATAAACAAAGTATTGTGGTGAAGATACTTACAAGATAGTACTCACAAGGACGATTCTTCAACATAGTCAAGCTGTTTCATTGTAATTAGAGCTTACAATGAGCTAATAACAGCTGTGCTATGTTTTAACTATTTCTAGATACCTCTAAACAAGCCATCAGCAGGACTTCAAATCATATCCTTGAGATAAAGCTATACGGCACTTGTGTGACGAGCAAAGCAAGTGGAATACGATGTTTTCTGAGGTGGAACCGCCCTATGCAGTTATACACAATATCTGGGGACTCTGTGGCATTCATTTCAGGTTTAACATAGATGCAATACAAACCTGTGTTTTTCTGATGAAGGGTTGGCAAGAAAATTAGGAACGAAACTGACGTTGTTTAAGCTTATTGGGTGCGGAACATGTGTCATGTGCCCCGTTGCATGCTGGATTTGATGTAGTGATGGAGAAGGACGACTGTATCAAGTTCACGTATCAATACTGGGTCAGAAATGTGAAGTCAATAGTTACGAAGCCAAACGTGTTATGGGTGATTTTTTCCTTGTGTGATGACTTGATAAAAGCAGGTGTACAATGCACGCATGGAGAAGATCTCACAAGAAATCTCACAGCGTGTGACATCGTCCGAACGACATCTAAGTTTTTCGAAAGGCTTTCACAGAACTTCGACGATGGCATATTTGTATGAAACGTAGAGATTGACACTTTCGAGATCTACTTTATGCATTTAGAACCAATGCCAAAGCCGCGCTGGTAAAAAAAAAAATTATTATAAAAATAGACTGTCTTTAAAAAAAATGATGCAACCAGAAGAGGAGCAGGATACGAATGAAATTCCGTAGGTTAAGAAGATCTGTGATGTTATTAGAACGATCATAATTCAGAAACAAATTTACTAAGAACTTAGCAGTATGAGCCCACTTCTCAGTATGACGCTGCACCCTCTCTGCACTGGATGCGCGTGTAGTTGGGGAGTCATTGTATCCTCTCTCGAGGCAAGCTGGTCCACAGCTGTAACCAGTTCTTGATATGCTGGTTACTGGCGCCGTGATGGAATAGATGTCCGAGATGGTCACATACATGTTCTAGTGGGGACAGATCGGGGAATCTTGCTGGCCGTCGAGATACCTCAACGTAAAGCAGGCCGTAGAGACATGTGATACATGTGGACAAGGATTCTCCTATTGAAAAATAGCACTGCAGTACTGTCACCTGAGAGGTAACACATGAGATTGCAGGTTGTACATGAGATACTGTTTTCCTGCCAGAGTTCCCTCTATCACTATCGGTGGTGATATGAAGTCATCGTCAATGACTCCCCCACCAAAACACTGTCGCCTCCGAACTCCTCGATCATGGTGATCCAGGTAGTGCAGAATCGCGATTAGTCACGGAACACAATCAAATACCATATGACAGCAATCCATGTTTAACGATCATGGCAGCACTGCAAACTAAGCCGTTTGTGTTCTGCTGTTAAGTGCAGGGTACATATGGGATGGTAATTCTCTGATCCGGTACCTGGTAGTATCTGACAAATTGTGCAGGATGATATAGAATATTTCAGGGAATCCACAGCCTGTTCGTGGATTTCAGGCACAGATGTGAATGGGTTACGATGTGCTCTGTGGACATCACGGTAATCCTCCCTTGTGGTCGTACGAGGTCGACCGACCTTGACGAATATGTCTGGCGTTACGTTTCCATGTAGTCCAACGTCGGACCATTGTCACATCCAAATGTCCCACAAATCTGGATATTGCACGATCCGACCAGCTGACCACGTGAAGACCCGAAACGAGGTCCGCTTCAAACTCTGTTAGGTGTTGTTCATACGAGGAATCTCTCGTATCCTTCCCAAATGGTTTTCACGCCCTTTATATGTCCTACGGGGCTTGGCAACAACACTAAACATGAACGTCGCTAAGGCACTCTGGTGGGCTTTCGACATGTCACAGAGAGTTGCAGATCTAATCATTTACGTAGCTGTCGACGTTATGCACGTGTAAGACCAGATCTTATGGGTGTTCAATTTTCTTCTTTGTCAGGCTGTGTACTCTTGTTGGATTGTTACCATCGTCAGAAGACCAATGGTAAATTTTCGTTTAGTAAATTTTGGCTTACAGCTTCCGATCCAGTCGCTTCAGAATAAACGTTACCTTTCTTAAACTGATACGTTTACCGTTCTCCATCAGCTTCGAAAGTCTGTTTCGCCATCACGTAAACATTTCTCCATATATTCGTAGCGATAGTCCGGCAAAATGACTAAACCACCTAGTTAGACGGCTAATTATTGGCTTGTGTTGCGGAGACGTACGTCGTCGAGAGATCATTCTTTGCTGGTAGTTTGTGGTTTTGTACTTTAACTCGAAATTGATAAAACACTTATTTATATGATTCTGCATATGTAAGGAAGTAGTCCACAGTATCTGCTGATAAGAACATAATATTCACCCATTGATTTTACGCCGGGTTGTGTGCACATTGCTGATAAATTGAATGTAGTTTTTAGGAAGAAGGTATATTTTTATGTGGTGTCTGAAGTATGTTGTTAATATTACAATCGGAAGTGTATACTTAGCTTCAAGTCGACTGATTTCGGAAAAATCTCTCACCTAGAATGGTTAGAGAATGCCAAACGGACAATAATTTTCAATAGTAACCCGTCTGGAGAGGACCAGATTCCGCCTGTTGGAAAAAAAATCTAAAATAAAAGGCGCGACACCTCGATTAGCTCGTCCAGCTGGAATTCGACAAATTTTTACTACTTCAACTCGCCAAGAACGAAAACAATTTCATATGATTCATCTCGTGGCTGAAGCTCACTTTATTGTCCATGTTTGTCCACTCTCCCCCACCCAGTCACCCAAGACTGTGTTAGAGGATTCTAGGAAAAAAATAGTTTTGTCACTTAAAGTCTTTCGACATTTTAAGAAAGTCACTTGTAATAAAGGAAACTAGATCTTATGGTACTGATAAGTGTAGAGTTGCTATGGAAATAAGTCGCTCCTTTACAGATTCTACAACAATGGAAACGATTAAGTTACGGCCTTTATTAATTTGTGTGTTAAATACAATAAGAAATTCTCCTTCTGGCCTTAACTTCTCGCAACTACAGTTCGTCCTTAGTGTCTTCCTGTACTCCGGAATCCCACAAAGAAGTTAGGGATCGCCAGAATTCAATACGTTCCTTGGTGAAACCCCTCTTGGCTTTCAACTCTTCGCCGATCTCTAGGTACTCCGGTTCATCGTCAGATGTAACTTTCGGCCATGTTACAGGATCACCATCTGGAGTTGGGTTCCTGCAAAAGCAACAAAGGCAATAAGAAAAAAAAAACGTAAGTACGTATGAGTAATGTTGGAGGAAACGGTATGCACGGACATTATGAATGTACTCACGTTTTCTAGAACATCTGAGATTCATGAAAAGAAATTACAATGTCTGTGTTATTTTTGCGGTTCTGTACGACAGTCGGTATAAACGGAACCCTTTTGGGATCACTTCCTTGTTTGTGTCTGTCTGCCCTACTATTGAGACCCCTTTTATTCATGAACGGATAGAGATATCAAGTTGAAATTATGGCAGGTATACGGTTCCTTTCCGGTGTAAAGCAAACTTCTAAGTCAATGCTGTCAAAAGTACGGCCATTTATGTCGCATATTTTAATACTCGAAAACTCATTCATCAAAGCCTGCGGGCTACTTCCCGTTGACCTAGAACCATAAAATTTGGCAAGAAGTAATGTTTCATTGTGCAAATGAAGGAAAAACATCTGAAAATTGCTTATATATATATATATATATATATATATATATATATATATATATATATATGTTATCTGTTTTTTCGGACATGTACAAAGGAACAGATACCACACACACACACACACACACACACACACACATATATATATATATATATATATATATATATATATATATATATATAAGGCTCACCGGCCATTTTGCGGGGAAGCAGCCTACTCACGCCATATAAAATTCATATGCTTTCCATTGTGTGCCAGCCTAGTCCACTGTAACTAGTTATGACGTCAAGAATGTTGCGCAATACCTTAAAAGTAAAATGAATAATCTGAAAAGTTAATAGCATGTCAGAAGAGATGCTAAAATAATAATGTGTTAAGTTTCAGTTTAGTAACTTTAACAGTTTTCCAAATTTGGACATTTTACATAAAAATCATCGGCGCAACAGGAAGGAGCTAGAAACTTCAAAATTTATATTCGAATTCATTTTTCATTCTAATTTAATGGAAACAGCATGCTGGATCTCACAAAGTAAAATTTTGGTTGAAATTCATAATTTTCTGTTTTTATGTCCTAAAAGTTCAGAAGCAAAACAGATTAAGTAAGTGATTAAATAAAGCTAGGATGTTTAGATTTAGATAGAAGGGAGCTACGCTATAATAACAAAGATGTGAGAAGTTTAAAAAAGATAGCTATAAAACTATAGCTGTAGCATCTCTCCAAAGGGCAAGTTCAGAGCTCATCTATTGCATGCAGTACAACTAAAATAATTCTCTCGCCAAAAGTATTTAATCTAGCCACATTAGAATTTTATTACATATACTTACTTGTGTGCTGATTGCACAGTTAAATCTAGAGCTTCATTGGCCTTCAGCGAATGAAGCAATTAATTATTTAGTAAATTGAAGCGGTATTTTGCTAGCCCAGCGGCTAGTCAGTAAAGGCAAATGTTGTCGGCTGCGACTTCGGCGGTTTGCACCACGGCTATATAACTAAGAGTGTGCGAGCTAGAGTAAGGCCCCAGTTCTCTTCTAGATTCATATCAGTGCGCACTCCGTATCGGAAGACGCGTCGCATTTGTGCAGTTGCCAGGAACAGCCTTGTATGCCGTATTACGTAACTCGATATGCACGTAACAATGAGTTTGCATTGGGGTAAAGAGTTAATAAAGGAACGGCTCTAATGATTTATTCTCAGTTTGCGTATGTCGTATTTTCACGTGTCGCCGCAGGGCAGGCTTTCTACCACTACTAGCGTGGCGTTTGATGAGTATTAACATCAAATTTTGACGAACATTCATTTTGAACATTTACATCGATAACGATTATTGAACAGTTTAGTTATCTAGGGATAATAGGGTCCGTGCAATAAACTCTGAACAGCTCAGATAGTACAATAGCTGATATGGTTAATCATTTGTCTGGAATTTTACGCTTTGTCGTTTTCAGAATATAGTGAAAATTGTTACAGTAAACTGCTTTTTCTATGAATCCCAGACATCATCCTAAATCCTCAGAGTAATGAACTTCAATAATCAACAACTTTTATTCTCCATGAGAGTAGGCACAGTGAACTCTAATTACAGGCATACCATTTTTGTTAATCACTTTATAGTTGCCAACATTGTAGTCAGCCTGTGTTGAGAAAGGCAACAATAGAAATATAATATAATAATTCTTTAAATTTTCCACCCTCCGCCCCACAACTTGACCATCTTCTTCTGCGCAGATGCACAAACAGTGCCCGGACTCTTACGGGAGTCGGCAGTAAAGTTCCGATTAATGAGTATAACGGGCAGGGACACTATGAATATAGTGGGGGACAATAAGTGGCGAATGTTGGTCTCACGGGAGGCGTGCCAGAGATAAGTTCAAAAAATCGCTCTGAGCACTATGCGACTTAACTTCTGAGATCATCAGTCGTCTAGAACTTAGAACTAATTAAACCTAACTAACCTAAGGACATCACACACATCCATGCCCGAGGCAGGTTTCTAACCTGCGACCGTAGCGGTCACACGGTTCCAGACTGAAGTGCCTAGAACCGCACGACCGCACCGGCCGGCAGAGGTAAATCCCTGCAGTCGCACTATCCTCTGTGTCCTCGGAGGCTCAGATGGAGAGAGTATCTGCCATGTAAGCAGGAGATTCCGGGTTCGAGTCCTGATCGGGGCACACATTGTCAGCTGTCCCGTTGACTTATATCAACGCCCGTATGCAGCCAGGAGTATTCATTTCGTTGTAATTGTAATAATATCAAATTAAAATGTTTCCTTCTGCAGTTAGTTGTCCGTCCGCCTCTCCGTCCGTATGGGAAGACCCTTTTTCTCAGGAACTGGTGGAGATATGAAGCTGAAATTTATGTCAAATACTATGGCCCTCGGACCCTTGGTGGCGTAAGTAATTTAAACTTCTAAGTTAGTGCAACCAAAACATATGTCCGTATATGTCACATGTTTTGATTCTCACAAACTCACTCATCAAAACTTACAAACATCGGGCTTGGTCGTGCAGTGCTGAAGAGCGTGCGTGGAAACTAAGAGCACATGGGATCGAATCTCAGTCAGACCATGGATTTTTCCGTCTTACCTTTAACCTAGCCTTCACCTGTCAACGAAGTGAGGATGCGCTAGAACAACACTTGGTTTGGGTTTCACGTTAGGAGCCGGCCGAAGTGGCCGTGCGGTTAAAGGCGCTGCAGTCTGGAACCGCAAGACCGCTACGGTCGCAGGTTCGAATCCTGCCTCGGGCATGGATGTTTGTGATGTCCTTAGGTTAGTTAGGTTTAACTAGTTCTAAGTTCTAGGGGACTAATGACCTCAGCAGTGGAGTCCCATAGTGCTCAGAGCCATTTGAACCATTAGCCATTTCACGTTAGACCATAGGTCCCTCTCCCCGACTCAACGACTGGGATAGGTCAGCAACAGGCAAGGCGCCGTAGCGGCGTCCAGCAGAAATATATCCACCAGCTCACTGAGCTTCACAAATTAGCCGTCCGGGGTGACCGAACGGTTGTAGGCGCTACAGTCTGGAACCGCGCGACCGCTACGGTCACAGGTTCGAATCCTACCTCGAGCATGGATGCGTGTGATGTCCTTGGATTAGTTAAGTTTAAGTAGTTCTAAGTTCTAGGGGACTGATGACCTCCGAAGTTAAGTCCCATAGTGCTCAGAGCCATTTGAACCATTTTTATGATGTTTCAGCGTCCTGCGATGTATACAGCCCGTACTGCAGCACTCGGAACACTGTCAGTTTAATTATAACCACCTTGTATATTCGACTACAGAATTTGGCTTGCGTGAAAGATCACAAATCTAATAATGCTTGTCACGGATTGCACTAGTGATTACTTTAAGAGCCGAAAAAATTAACTGGTGAATTAATGATATTAAAGCTATTTTCCCTGGCAGTCTGTGACTACCGATAGCTTACCTAAGCTGTGAACTATTGTCTCGTGGACGCGGAGAATTTTTCTGAACTACAGATGAATTACGTGCTGCAGAGGCTCCCGAGCCGTTACTTTGAACTTCCGATCTTCGGCTATCTCGAGGCGTCATGATACCAGACCTTCCCGTCGCTACAGTCTAGTCCTGCACCTGAGCTGGGAGTCCAGGCTGTTGCTGGCCGGATGAAATTCTAATCGCCTCCCTTGTTAGGTTTGTTATGGGGCCCACTTTCTGTGGCGCTGGAATTGATATAAAGGACTCTTGCAACCCCACTGGCTCAGTCGGTGTGACTTGGTGATAGACGGGTGTCACTGTCATTGTCAAGTCTGTATGCATAATGCTTCCTGTAGTTCGTAGCAACCAAGCAAATAGGAGCTGAGTAGCTACCATCCACCATAGCTCAGCAAAACGTTCGCAGTTACTTCCGTCATAATTTCCTAGTGATAGTTCCGCTAACATCTCATGACGAAGCTGTGTGCTCTTCCACGATAAATAAGTTCATGCTGCCTGTACTTGGGCTATTCTCGACTCAGATATCTTGTCTATTAGTTACTTCCAGTGTGATTATCTGTTACACACTGACTCTAAAAAAGGGGATGGGTGACTTATTCATACTTTGTTTCATGGGTTCAGCGGTTCCTCTTATTTTGTCTTGACTTGCAGCAAGCCGTTTTCGTGACAGTTTGTTGCTTAATTTGTGTGTGTGTGTGTGTGTGTGTGGTTTATCAACAAATATAATGTAACAAGTCACTCCGCATTTCGTGAGTTTTATGGTCAATATATTTGAGTTTTTACCAGACGTCTCTGTCTTCTAGTCTGTGGCATTCCCCTGTTGCCCCCTTTCAAAAGCTTCCAGGAACTCTTGACAAAGTTCTTTGCTACAACCGTCGAGCAAAGGAAGATTGGCAGGTAAGACTGATTATTACGTCTAACAGGGAATCAGCGGCAGACAGTTCAATTAATTACGCTTCCAATTTGCAGTCATCATTTCACCTTCGTTTGATTTACAGCACCGCCAACCAGTCTCCAAGTTCCGACCCATTGTTTCCAGCCAAATCCCAACGACCTGGGAAGGGGTAGTGGGGCTAGCAAGAGAGAATACTTCGGAACGTATTACCATTTTAGGCTTTTACCTAAAGACTGTGGAACAAATCGGGAACTTTTATTCAAAACCGGAACAACTGAGTTACTTAATGATGTGCAGCCACTCGTCGTTTACTATCACGCACGATTTTTTTGATTTGGTATAATTTTTGGAGCGACACCAAAGAGTAACATCGGCTACCCATAGCACAGAATTCATCTGCTCAGTGTATCCATTTGGCCCTAATGTTGCGATCGCAGTTGTAGGAGAAACCACACTGTGAAAGTGTGAATACCGTCTGTCCGGTGTTTTTACGATATCAGTGGTCCTCGGCATATTCTGTCACCGTTACCGACATGAAAACAACTGGATTCTATGCATAAATTAATGCATAAATGGAGGATAGTTCTGCGCTATCTTAACTATACATACTTCCGTGCCACTGTACATGTAAATCACAAGAGCAAGTATGTTTCCTTCAACTGACCAGTGTTATTCACCTACGTCCGTTTGATTCGTTTCTGTTGAATTATGTCAAATATAAAACTTTTTCACAGTCAGTTGTAAAGTCTGTTTCAAGGAGAGTTTACTTGGGGGGGGGGGGGGGGAGAAGTCAAGGTATTAATAGAGGAATTCGGAAATCAGTTTAACGCTTATAATAAAAGTTTGAAGTGTTAAGCATCCACAGCCGAGATACTTGGTGGCAGTTTAAGTCCCTTTAATTCCGTCCCACTTGTAGTTAGTAGTACTAAGTTTTCCACAATTTTTCGTTTTTCTGCGTGGAATATTCATCAATCCGAAGAAACAACCGATGCGCGTTTCGAACCGATTCAAGACCAGCAGATACGCGACGCTACGTCGGTTCGTTGCATAAGCGGAATGTGGAGCATACTTATTTTAGATACTCATCAACGAATGTACCGTTTAGTAGCAAAATGCTCGTTAATAGGGACAGCCACTAGAGATCAGAAATGAGCTGTGTACCCTCGCGTTAAACTCGTCAGCGGGCCAACGACGTTATCTCCGAACTCGCAGTCTATCTGCACTCGTGAGTCTCTGCCACTGCTCATTGCACTGTAAACTGGTCGGTTGAGTCTTCGTGCGGTACAAACGGACTCCACCAGCGTTGAAAGGAGATCCAGTACATGGGATTGCAAGCATAACGGAGTAGTCGTGACACTGCAGCTACATACAGTATTTATTACTGTTATTATTATCAGGTGTGGTTGGATCTTCTTGGACAATGCAAAACTAGTAGGTATGTTTTTTATATATTACATATGTTTTTCCACGATGCAGGTGGAATTAATCATTTCGTACCCATTTGATGAACTCTACATGCTATTCGTCTGAAAGTTGGAATACATCATCGAACTTATACCAAACATTACTATTCCTGTAATGGTGTACATTTTCAACTGTATGCACTGCGCCACTTAATTTTCGTGTTACAGCCTCCTCAGCCTCGCAAGAAACGGCTTCGTTACAGACCATCTGATCGCGACAATCTGTCATTTCGCCCTCTTAGTGATACTTCACATCAGCAAGATCGTGCACTCAACTTCTGCACTGAGTCATGACTCGCCTTACGCCCCTGTACACTTCAGTAAAAGAGATTCGACGAGTAGGAAGCGACTGCAGCGTTACTATGCTCAGACTCGTCATACTCGCAGAATAAGATAGTTGGAAGGAAACTGCTGTACCACTGATGTAACAGCAGCGCCTTGATTTATAATATGTGTAACCCTCAACAGCAGGCTCTTGCTTGATCCGTTTCTGACCTCTAACCGGCTCGCAGGTCGTTAGCAAGACAGAGGAGGCAACGTTAGCAAACGTGGTATCTCCACTGTCCGCGGGTTTCCACGAGCAAATACGGGAGCCAGCAAGTGTGCAGTGTCTCCTTCACTCGCACATGGGAAAGTGGCACTGTCAGGTGCATTGAGAGCAAGAAACACATAATTGGCACATTGATGTAATGTCTGTTGTACTACACAAAACAATCATGTATAATCAATGGATCAGCAATAAGTACTCATTTTGAACCATATCCTGTCAATGCAAGGGTAATTTACGTGTTTGTCGCGTATACCTCCGTTAGAATAACATTTTTAAATTTACTCTCTTTCCACGAAGACACTACTCATCGAGAGTTTCCTCACAGTGAATTAAGGGTACAAAAATCGATAGTTTTTTGTAAATTTTATAATATATACCGTTATGTCTTAATTGATATAGTTACCCAGTTTTAGCGAAATCTGTCCACAGCTTAGTCATTGTTTCAACCATCTTCATGTCTTCGTCTGGTAACTCGTAATCTTCCGGATAGAACGGGTTTCTGGGAAATAAGTAGAACATTTCATCTGTATGTCCAGCACCTGAAAGTAAAATCGTGACAGCCATGCAGTAGTTCCAAAAAGCAGTAGTTCTATGAAGCGATAAGCTTTCACACGAGAGCAAGTCATATGAGCGACCAGTAAGAATGAGGCTGAATCTGCATTGAGATAGTATATGGAACTGTTCATAGGGGAAGACTCTTATTTACATCGGTAATCGTCTGTGTTGAACCCTGCACAAAGCCGAGGTACTGAGTTGTTCAAATGTGGCAAATACCTCCCAATGGCGGTTGTCTGCAACAACTGTGTAAGAAACTTTTTATAAAATCTAGTGAGATTTCATCCGTTCGAGGAACTGGTATCCTGCTAAAAATTTCAATTTTTGTATAAAAGAATGTAAATCTCTTAATTCTTCGTGATATTTTTCCGAATGTTAGGTTTCTCGAACTATTTAGATGTAAAGAATAGGTTAAAAATCTTGTAGTCTATTCTGCTTGCCTTATTATTAATAAGTGAAACAATTCATAGTTTGTCACAATTATTGCTATGTTTCGAAACAAATACACGGATTGCACGTAATTCAAGGATTCTGTACAGTTAAGAAATGCCCGCTGGACTCTTGGAGCATATTAATTGATACTAACATCTGCAAATTCGCTTAAACTTGGCGGTAGAACCATATCTCCCTCTATTAATGAGTAAATCCCTTTATTAACAAGTAGCACACCAAGCTCAATGAACTAAATTTACTCAATTTTATTAATCATTTCGAGTTACCTTCACATTTTAAGAGTTAATGAGGACAAATTTTGTGTCATATGTGTTTATGTGGGAAACAGTTCGCGGTCCGCAGTGCAAGATTGTATCGACAGATGAATTTAAAAAAATGTAACAGTTATGTGACAGGTAAAATCTGAATATTACCGTTTCACTGAAGATTATGTTGTTGCCTTAGGGGGTTTGTGATAATAGTTTGTTCTGTGTAAGAGAATACTTTATAAGAAAGTTGTAATTTGCGCTAACCGTACTCTGACACTTATAAGAATTTCGTGGTCTTGTGCTTAGTATTGTTAAATATTAGCATGAGGTCCTGGGATCGTAATTTACTAGTAGATGGAAGAGCCAGATGAACAGCTACGCAGCTAAATAAGCAGGTGTACAGACTCGCACGTGGCGTGGAATACACTTATCTTCGTACCAGTCGTTGATACAAATGGCGCTCGTGTAAAGCCTAACTAAGAATTTCACCAATGTAGTAATTTATTATTCATTATTACGCTGTTCAAATGAATGAGACGTAAGGAACCACATTTTCTGTAACACACTAGTCCAAGAATATAGCAGTACATTAAAGTGTAGCTAAATGTTTTATCTTACCGAAATCAAAGTCAGTTCTTCGATAAGGATCTGCTGTCCTGTACTTTCCTCTGTAGGTAAAATAATAATAGAAGACAGAGGCCGTGTTTTTGTAACGTCGGACTGTCTCATCACTACCGCATGTAAACGCGGCATCAGAGTACATCTATTGCAAAAGTTCAAAAACATATAAAAATTTGCTTGAAATTTAACAACTATTAATGAAATTATTTCTATATTAATAAATACATACATAGTAACGTGGATTTTTGGATTAATATGCTTAATTTTTACAAATAAACTAGGTTTTTATATTAGGAAAGTACACTGAAATAGGAAGTTCCCAAGCGTATACCATACATCGAATTTATACTCACGTCAGTTATACCCTTGGGAGACAGATCTCCAGATGGAAAGTAAAATTCACGAATCTTTTCTATAACGAGGTCTGCGTTTTGTTTTGGTATCACTACCCTCAATCTATTTTCGATCTCTTTCCACGCGGAATTGTTCGCATAAAGTCCTGAAAGAAAATGCATCGTTATTAAAAAAGCGTGACGCTTGTTCGTAGTAGGTATAAACCCTATTACAGTAGCTCCAACTAATATTAAGGCGATACGCATATTAATGAAATAGTAACTGACTATTTTATGTTAAAAGGATCAGCTGCTTTTCACTTACCGTAATTTACTGACTAGGTTAAATCAATTAAAATTTGATATCATTTCACATATGACAGTTTTCAATCCTACATTCTTTTCTAATGTGTGTTCACAGTAATCGGAGCCCGAATTTGTTCTTCCGTGGTCCTAAGATCAGACGCGCTTAGGAGGACGATGTGGCCATATGTATTTGAAACGTTCTACATTTTTCATTTCTTGCACGAAAATACTCGTGATGCAACAGCTATTGTGTCACGCTCAGTTACATTACGTTACTCATACTCCACATTTCCCACGAAGAGGGAATTCTGAGGTTCGGCAATAAGGATATACGTTTTATATACATGGAATACCAAGAAATTACTAAACATTAAGGAATATTAGTATGTTACAGTCGTAGTGTTAGTTTTAAAATTATAAAAGAACATTAGTTTTAACACCTTCTGAAAAGAAAGTTTTCAGTGAAATAGGAGTTGCCCAATACATATTTCCTTAATTTGGTCTTTAACTCCACCACACTATCCACGATAACTGCTGAATACAAGTGTACCGATGCAATTCTATCTGTGCTAAAGATAAACCTCAGAAGTTTTTGTAGAGGGAGTTTTTCATCCTAAAACTGTACTCACGACTTGCATTATTTTTTCTCTCAGAAGAGAAATGAATGGCTCAGCAGAGAGTTGGCAATATTTTCCGCTGACTCCTTCAACTATTTGCAACGACACAGCATTATTTTATAAGCAGAGTTTTCATAATGGAACTAGTACTAATTTGTATTTCCTGTCCTTGTAATAAAGGCAACTAGGAAGCTATTTTGAAAGATGTTGCAGAGGGCAAAACTTCAGTAGCCAATGTGTACCTCCCTGATTGATTGTCAAGTTAGAGAGTTGCAGCTTAAAATACTTGAGATGTATGATCTGTACCCGACCACATCCATCGCTTTTTGCCCCGGATCATTCAGTGTTTTTTATATTAGCTTTATTAATTATGGCACTAACCTACCTCTATTCAGAGGATGTGAAATTAAACAACGTACAGCAGTCTAGTTTCCAACCTTATTTTATTTGGCAATCAGTTTCAGCGTTTTATTACGCCTTCTTCAGGCCCCTGACCGACGTGTAGGAAGAATCTACCTCGGTTGTGATCAAAACAGGGGCCAGCGATATTGGTATTAGTGGATTTTTATTTTAGTGACCACTTCAACCATCACCTGCGGACCGACGTACAGCTACCTCTGTTTACTTCTGCGTCTCGAGCCTGTTTCGATACATGAGGTTTATTAGGAAAGTAAGTTCCGATCGGTCCGAAATGGAAACCACTGTGAGAATCCGATGCAATATTGCACAGATGTGCTGGGCAGTGTCTCTACTACGCACGTCGATCAATCACGTCGCCCTTTTCAGTTCTGAGCTCACGGTGAACATATAAAGATGCCCGGAAAATAGTGTCCGCCGCCAAGTACTAGGGCCTGGTGAGAAACTTCGCCTGAAGCTATGCAGCCCATTAACGTAACTGTCACGCGTTTCCTTCTTCAAGACAATTCTTAGCTGCATTCTGCAGGGGCAATGAGAATGCTCTTTCAGCGTTTTCGATGGAAGTGCTTGATTATTTACTATACAGGCCATAATTGTCTTCCTCTGAGTTTCATCTCTGCTCACATGAACCGCTGGTTATGCAGACAACATTATGGCACAGACAACGAGCTGTAGACCAACGTAGTTAATTGGCAGAAAGCTCTGGCGGCTGTCTTCTATGTCAATGGTATTGGAAAGTTGGTACAATGCCACGAGAAATGTCTAAGTCGGAACGGTGACTATGTTGATAAGTAGCTGGAAGCTGTAGCAAACTGTTGTAAACTATGCATTTTTCATTTTCTCAGTGGTTTCCATTTCGCGGCCGATCGGAACTTACTTTCCAAAAACCCCTTGTATTCAGACAATTTCACAGACAGTGTCAGCTCATACAAAAGCGTCACTTAAGATGAAAATTCATACGTATATTCATTGAGGCAATGCTCTTATCACGAACTATTTAGAATTGCATAGTGTTTTTTTCTTAGTAATAAAGGATTTTTAGCCACGTATCTGATGTTGAAATTAGACTGTAGTTTGTATATCGATGTAGCACTAGACGAAAGATGAAACTTGTCTGTTAATAAATAATAGGTTTAACATACATGTCGCCGTATTACGCATTTGAGGAAGCCAGCGAAGTATAGTACAGCAGCTACAATGCTACTCATAAATAAAAATTGGGGCAAAAATTGTAATAATTACAAAAGCTTGCTGTGGAATCACATCGCACTATTGGAAAATCTTATCGTATTTAGATTTTTGCACGCTTCCGTTTAGAAAATCGAGCAACTTAATCCAGACCGAGTGCTTTCTTCGAAAGCAAAAAGCTTGGAATCTACAACGACCATCTCTTCCAACAGAGCATAGCGTCCCGTCTGTAACTGTCTTGATCTGTAAAGGTCCTTTTAACCAGCTAGTATTCCTCCTTCAGCCATTTGTGCCAGAATGAATATCTAGTGCATCTTAATAAAATAAAGCTGAGTACGCTGGCACAAACAGAGTGCAGGTTTCCTACGTACGCGCTCGTTTTTCTGTAAGTGGTTTCATAGATGAGTTTGCGATGGACTTATGAAATTAGTATGTCGTATTTAAATCAACTGAAAACATTACTTGCACTGAAAAGTCCTCCTTCATTTTCATTCACGCCAACCATCCAGTCCACTTTAGCAGGCTCAAGGAGTGACGGGTGGCGGGGAAGAAATGAAGAATGCGCTGTAGCATCCACAACGGCCTGAAACGGAAAGACAAGCTGTGTGCACCATTTCTAGAAAAACAAAATACTACATAACATATGAGACTCAAAAGTATATTGAAGATTAATAGCCTGCTACATGCAAGCGGAAAAGTGTCGAATTATTCAGTCCTGTGACTTGAAGGTTACGGCTACCAGCACAGCAACGAAAGTAGAGCTGTCAAATTTTTAAATACTTCTGATTTACATCTGTTTTCAGTTCATCTGTTCGGAACGCATGCTGCGTTCGATCATCGTGAGGTGCCTCGAGAAAAGCAATCTATTGACGAATTGGCAGCACGAATTCAGGAAATGTTGTTCTGTTAAACACAACTGGTCAACTGTTCACACGAAGTGGTGGGCGGTTTCGGTGGGGATCTCGGCCTGCTTTCATATTTCGGGATTTCCAAACCGTGTTTGACATCGTTCCACACAGGCGTCTTCTAGTTGGGTTGTCTTCTTGTGGTGTGTCTCCTGCATTCATGATCTCCTGTCGGAGAGTTCAGAGTTTGTGGTGACTGACGGCAGGTCGTCAGTTGGAACAGGAGTTCCGTGGGGAAATATTGTGAGGCCTTTGCAGTTTCTCGGGTGACGCCAACGATTTGGCAGACTGTCTGAGGCTTCCTCTTGGATTGTTCGCTGATGATGCTGTCGTTTACCGTCTAATAAACTTGTCAGATCAGTACGAGTTACAGAGTAATGCACAGAGGGCGCAAGGAGTGGCGGTTATGCCTGAACAATAAAAGGTGTGTGGCCGTCCAGGTGAGCACTAGGGATATTCTGCTGAATTTCGGGTGCACCATAACAACGTTACCTACCTTTTAGGGAAAGGTAATATGATGTAGTGAGCAAGCCGCCGTGAAATATTACATTAGGGGCCGCAGGCTGGTAGCGGCAAGTGTGGCGACATATGGGTCACAATAATATATACGTATGGGGATTGCTAGATGAGGCTAGCTGCGCTCAGCGGAAAAATGCATTGCACTGTGGTAATGACTATAGCAGGTAGGTTCATGTCAACACACAAGGGTAAGTCTCTTGTTATGTGTGACATGACAAGGGGACAAGTCTTAGCGGAACAAATGCGCCCAGGACCGATGTAAATGTAGCTAATGCATTCACTTGCTGCCAGAGTCCAGCAACACCACCCCCCCCCCCCCCCCCCCCCCGACACGAGGATCCACGCTAGAAAGTGAGACGACTGGGCACCGGCAGCATCTATGGGTTCGAGACCAGGCTGCGCCTGTCACCGGCAATACCAAGTTAATCAGCATACTTAGTGCCACATCCTGCCAACCTGCCGTCTGTGCCTGGTGCCACCAGCACGTAGTTCATAGTGAAAGTTAAGGATGAAGTGCCAACCGCTGTTTGACTCCTACCAGTGAGCAGCAAGTCGAATCCCATGCACTATTATCTCCATGCGCCGCCACGGAAGACGTGAGCAGTACCGAGAACACCAGGGCCCCACGCTGCTGCGAAAATAGGACGCCGTTGACGTAAATGTAGTCTTCAAGAAGCTACCGGCCTTCCGCGGAGCTTCTATTAGCATGGCAGGGCCCCTGTTCAGCATCAAGGATGGATGCTGCTACCCATATATCAGCGTCGGCCAGGAAAACAGAGTGAGGTTTGCTGGCTTCGCTGAGTCGTGACACATCACGTATCGGAATTAAATAAAGACATTTTTTACTGTTAAGTGTTTCTAGTGAGCCGAGCAGCCTGTCACCACCACTCACTCACCCCCTCCCCCCCACCCTCAAATCCCCTTATCCCCTTAGCACAGCAGTAAACTCCAGAGTGGTGTCGATAATTCATCACCACTGGGCACTCTTCAACACAATGGATCATACAGGTTTGATGATTGTCGATACAACTAAGTGCCCAGGAACAGCAATTGCGAACAACTTAGTCTGAAGCAATCACATAGAAGGTGTTGTGTTGCAGGGTAAACTGGGGACTGCATTTGTTACCAGAGCCCTTAGAAGGTGCGGCGCTTGCACTCGGGAGTCTGGCCACAGTTTCTTCCTGTCTTGTGGAGTACTGTTGGGCAGTGTGGGATCATTACCAAATAGCACTGGCGCAGGACATTGTAAAAGCCTAAGAAGAGTAGCTAGTTTTTTGTTATCAAGAAACAGGGGTGAGAGTGTCAGGGATACAGTATTTTTTTTGTGGTGGCAATCATTAAAACGAAGGTGTCTTTCGTTGCAGCGAGATATTTTGGAGAAATTAAAATCACCAACTTTCTCCTCTGAATGTGAAATTATTTTGTTTACTCGCACTTACATAGGGAAAAGCAATCATTGTGGTACAAAAGGAGAAATCTTAGCTCGCTTGGCGGTATTTAGATATTCATTTTTATCTCCTGCAATTAGATGGTGGAAAGGTGGAGAAATAGTATAAAAGTGGCTCTATGAACCTTCTGCCAAGCATTTGAATTTGAACTACAAAGTAATTAAGTAGACGCAGGTGCAGACTTAGATCGTGCTTAAGCACAGCCACAACTTTGTTAATGTTTGCAGCATTATTCCTCAGTTGCTGTTTGAATTACATTTATCATATAGATAAGGACAAATCTGTCTTTTGCCATTTATTTTGGTGTTAGCCTAAAGAAACTGGGCCAGCGGCCTTGCCACTGTGGTAACACTATTTACCGTCAGATCGCAGAAGCTAAGTGCTTTCGGGCTTGACCAATACTTGAATGAGTAACCGTACATGTCTGCCGAGCGCTGTTGGCTAGTGGCGTCCACTAAGCCATTGTGAGGCCAATGCAGGAGCTACATGACTGAGAAGTCACGAAAACTGATAACGGCCGGGAGAACAGTGTGCTGGCCATATGCCATGCGCTAAATGCAGACAATGCAGGTCTCTAATTAATAATAGGAAGGTCATACAGCAGTAGTGCTGCTGACAAGATGACTCTTGTGTGTACTACTACTGTTTTTATAGATATTTGACGATGCTGGCACTGATTTTGTGTTTAGCATTTGACGATAGCACTATGGCTCGAGTATACTAGAACATGTTTTTATAAAACAGATCTGAAGATGGTCATTATGGACCGAAACCGGTAGTCTAATGACATAAAATATTTGTGACCATAGATGTGAAGTAAAGGAACTTTATTCTTATCATATCACTACATGTAGCTATTCCTGTTGGAACAGGACCTCGTTCACCGGTTGTAATGTCAATCCTTCAGCAATTGCGGGAGTCATGTGCCGTGTGCAACAGGAAAAGTTGTGTGTACTGGAATGTTTAAGTGTGATTTACTACCGATTAAAGACCTACATAGTGTATGTCTAGCGCCTACAGAAGAATCAATGGGCATACGCAAAATAGAGAAATGAAGATCACTAATGATTCCTAGTATGAGTAGGATAAAAATAAAATTAACATTCAGTGGGAAAAGGTGAGTTTGTTCTTGTCTAAATGATGATGAAAGCACGATTATGACATTAGATAAAATTAGGACCAAAAGGTGTTTATGATTGACATACATCAGTATAAGAAACAATACACACATTAATTTGATTTTCAATAAAAGATTTTTGGTCTACCCTAAGTTGCCACTCAACCACTCAACTCTTTTGTTTGCTATGGATGTGATAAATTTCTCCATGTTTTTCGGGCTTCTTGAGGCTACTGCTGCGACCAGCGGCAGGAGCAACACTAACCCTGGTGGGGGTCTCGGCGATCTGCAGCTCGTCGTCGTCGACGCCGCGCAGACAGTCGACCAAGGCGGGGTGGGGCTGCGAGGGGCAGCCCAGGGAGGCGGCCACCTGCCGCGCGCTCGCCACCGACTCACCCTTCGGCACCACCGACCAGGGCGACAGGGCGGAGCCGCTCTCCATGATGACGCGGTGGAAAAGACCTGAGTCGCACAGTTGTGGTAGCCTCATCATGCATGATCTACAACACTATCTCTTGAAGCGTCAGATAAATACAATGCTGGCCACTAAACTTGCAATACCACGCATTGTGTATGCACTGAGATCACAAAAATCATGGGGTACCTCCTTATATCACCTCGGGTATTGTTTTGCTCAGCGCAGTGCAGTAACTCGATGTGGCACGGAGTCAACAAGTCGCTGGAAGTCTACTGCAGAAATATAGAAGCATGCTGCCTCAATAGCCATTCATAATCGTGAAAGTGTTGCCCGTTGCAAGATTTTGTTCACGAATTGACCTCTCGGTTATGTCCCATAAATATTCGATGGCGTTCATGTCGAGTGATCCGGGTGGCCAAATCATTCATTCGAATCGTTCAGATTTTTCTTCAAACAATCTTGAACAGTTGCGACCCAGTGTATGGGAACATGAAGTTCGTGAATGGTTGAAAATGATTTCCAAGTAGCCAAAGATAGCTATTTGCAGACAATCATCGATTCAGTTGGAGCAGAGCACGCAGCCCATTCCATGCAGACACAGCCCACGCCTTCATGGAGCCACCACCGGCTTCCACAGAGTATTCTTGACAATTTGGGTCCATACTTTGTATGGTCGGTGCCACACTCGAACCCTACCATAGCTTTTACTAGCTGAAATCTGGACTCATGTGACCAGGCCACGGTTTTTAGTCGTCTGGGATCTAACTGATATGGTCACGAGCCCAGGAGAGGCGCTGAAGGCGATGTCGTGCTGTTAGGAAAGATCCTCTGTGGGCTGTCTGTGCCATAGCCCATTGACGCCAAATTTCGGTGCACACTCCTAGCGGATACATTCGCCGTATGGCCCACATTGATTTCTGTAGTTATTTCACGAAGTGTTGTTTGCCTTTTAGCACCGACAACCCTTCGCAGACACCTCTACTCTCAGTCGTCAAGTGAAGGCAGTCTGTGACTGCGGCGTCCGTGGTGAGAGCACACTCTTGACACCGTGGATCTCGAAATATTGAATTACCTCACAATTTTCGAAATAAAATGCCGCATGCGTCTATCTTCAACTATCATTCTGCATTCAAAGTCTGTTAATTCACGTTCTGCGGCCATAATCACATCGGACATCTTTGCAGATGACTCTCCTGAGAACTGACAGTTCTGCAAATATACTACCCTTTTGTACCTTGTGTACGCGAATTACCACTCTCTTTATATGTGCATATCGCTATCCCATGACTTTTGTCACCTCAGTGTATGTCACACGCCAAACTGGCACGAAATGTACTTCGTAATTGGATATGCAAATGTTTAACATATCAGTGCAATCGCACAAGTTGGTCAGGAGTAGCGCCGTCAACATTCTGTATACAGGGTGGTCATTTGATAGTGACCGGGCCAAATACCTCACGAAATAAGTATCAAACGAAAAAACTACAAAGAACTAAACTCGTCTAGCTTGAAGGCGGAAATCAGATGGCGCTATGGTTGGCCCGCTAGATGGCGCTGCCATAGCTCAAACAGATATCAGCTACGTTTTTAAATGGCTCAAATGGCTCTGAGCACTATGGGACTTAACATCTATGGTCATCAGTCCCCTAGAACTTAGAACTACTTAAACCTAACTAACCTAAGGACATCACACAACACCCAGCCATCACGAGGCAGAGAAAATCCCTGACCCCGCCGGGAATCGAACCCGGGAACCCGGGCGTGGGAAGCGAGAACGCTACCGCACGACCACGAGATGCGGGCTACGTTTTTAAATAGGGACCCCATTTTTTATTACATATTCGTGTAGTATGTAAAGAAATATGAATGTTTTAGTTGGAACAGTTTTTTCGCTTTGTGATAGATGGCGCAGTAATAGTCACAAACGCAAAAGTACGTGGTATCACCTAACATTCCGCCAGTGCGGAAGGTATTTGCTTCGTGAGACATTACCCGTGTTAAAATTGACCGTTTACCAATTGCGGAAAAGGTCGGTATCGTGCTGATGTACGGCTATTGCCATCAAAATGCCCAACGGGCGTGTGCTATGTATCCTGCTCGGTATCCTGGACGACATCATCCAAGTAACCGGACCGTTCGCCGGATAGTTACGTTATTTAAGGAAACACGAAGTGTTCAGCCACATGTGAAACGTCAACCACGACCTGCAACAAATGATGATGCCTAAGTAGGTGTTTTAGCTGCTGTCGCGGCTAATCCAGACATCAGTAGCAGACAAATTGCGCGAGAATCGGGAATCTCAAAAAC
The DNA here is from genome assembly GCF_021461395.2 of Schistocerca americana. Taxonomy (NCBI): domain Eukaryota; kingdom Metazoa; phylum Arthropoda; class Insecta; order Orthoptera; family Acrididae; genus Schistocerca; species Schistocerca americana. Next base: position 690,455,910 of record NC_060121.1, on the reverse strand, counting down.
GTCGGTGTTGAGAATGCTACACCAGCATCGATTGCACCCGTACCACATTTCTATGCACCAGAAATTGCATGGCGACGACTTTGAATGGCGTGCACAGTTCTGCCGCAGGGCACAAGAGAAATTACGGGACGATGACAGATTTTTTGCACGCGTTCTATTTAGCGACGAAGCGTCATTCACCAACAACGGTAACGTAAACCGGCATAATATGCACTATTGGGCAAGGGAAAATCCACGATGGCTGCGACAAGTGGAACATCAGCGAACTTGACGGGTTAATGTATAGTGCGGCATTATGGGAGGAATGATAATTGGCCCCCATTTCTCAGAAATGATAAGTTCACAAAGGTACATCTATCACATTGGAACAACAGAAATAAAATGTTCAAACGTACCTATGTTCTGTATTTTAATTTAAAAAACCTACCTGTTACCAACTGTTCGTCTAAAACTGTGAGCCATATGTTTCTGACTATTACAGCGCCATCTATTACAAAGCGAAAAAAGTGGTCCAACAAACACATTCGTATTTCTTTACATACTACACGAATATGTAATAAAAATGGGAGTTCCTATTTAAAAAAATGTAGTTGATATCCGTTTGACCTATGGCAGTGCCATCTAGCTGGCCAACCATAGCGCCATCTGGTTTCCCCCTTCAAGCTAGGCAAGTTTCGTTCTTTGTAGTTTTTTCGTTTGACGCTTATGTCGTGAGATATTTGGCCCGGTCACGATCAATGGACCACCCTGTATAATGAAATATTACGCAGCAGATTTCTCATTCTAAATTCGTATTTATAGTCTGCTACAAGATTGTACCCGTCCATTAGGGATGCAGTCCGCTCTGAGCGGCAGTGATGTGCGGACCTCTGCTGGGTTCAGCGACCGTCTCGCGCGCCTGCGGTGAGTCTGAGCACTTACTGCAGCTTTCCCGTGTAGTGTTTGCGTATTCGAGAATATCGGAAGCTGCATGTATGACTTAGCTCAATAGAACAGGAACTTTGAAGTTCAGCCTCGATCTGAACTTTGTCAAACCGAGTTTGAATCTTTTCTTAAAGAATCTGTGAAAGTAGGTTGTGATGATTTACTTGGTATCTATTTCAGGATCGTGAGTATTGTTGTGTACGTGAAACTGATTAATGCCGATCTCTGTGATAAAATTGTTTAATTTAGTGGAGGAAGCTTTAAATTGAAGCATTCTGACGGAAACGTTAGTGAAGTTACTGTTACCCAAGCAGGTTTCCGCATAAGAACAGTATGGATTTTTTAATTACCATTCGGAGTTCTGGGCGAAAAAAAAAATGCATTAGTCTCGGCTTTTGGGAAAGTGCTCAGTAATATTCCAGAAAAATGGTCGATCTCACTTAAATTTCCGGTGCTGAACTGTATCAGACAAGTTAAAGTGGAACGACTGTAACATATCCCATCGTACACTACTGGCCATTAAAACTGCTACACCACGGAGAAATGCAGGTGATAGACGGGTATTCATTGGACAAATATATTATACTAGAACTGACATGTGATTACATTTTCACGCAGTTTAAGTGCATAGATCCTGAGCCATCAGTACCCAGAACAACCACCTTTGGCTGTAAAAACGGTCTTGATATGCTTGGGCATTGAGTCAAACAGAGCTTGGGTGACGTGTACAGGTACAGCTGCCCATGCAGTTTCAACACGATACCACAGTTCATCAAGAGTAGTGACTGGCGTATTGTGACGAGCCAGTTGCTCGGCCACCATTGACCAGACGTTCTCAATTGCTGAGAGATCTGGAGAATGTGCTGGCCAGGGCAGCAGTCGAACATTTACTGTATCCAGAAAGGCCCGTACAGGACCTGCAACATGCGGTCGTGCATTATCCTGCTGAAATATAGGGTTTAGCAGGGATCGAATGAAGGGTAGAGCCACGGGTCGTAGCACATCTGAAATGTAACGTCCACTGTTCAAAGTGCCGTCAATGCGACCAAGAGGTGACCGAGACGTGTACCCAATGGCACCCCATACCATCACGACAGATGATACGCCAGTATGGCGATGAAGAATACACGCTTCCAATGTGCGTTTGCCGCGATGTCGCCAAACACGGAAGCGACCATCATGATTCTGTAAACAGTACCTGGATTCATCCGAAAAAATGACGTTTTGCCATTCGTGCACCCAGGTTCGTCGTTGAGTACACCATCGCAGGCGCTACTGTCTGTGATGCAGCGTCAAGGGTAACCTCAGCCATGGTCTCCAAGCTGATAGTCCATACTGCCGCATACGTCGCCGAACTGTTCGTGCAGATGGTTGTTGTCTTGCAAACGTCCCCATCTGTTGACTCAGGGATCGAGACGTGGCTGCACGATCCGTTACAGCCATGCGGATGAGATGCCTGTCATCTCGACTGCTAGTGATACGAGGCCGTTGGGATCCAGCACTGCGTTCCGTATTACCCTCCTGAACCCACCGAGTCCATATTCTGCTAACAGTCATTGGATCTCGACCAACGCGAGCAGCAATGTCACGATACGATAAACCGCAGTCGCGGTAGGCTACAATCCGACCTTTCTCAAAGTCGGAAACGTGATGGTACGCATTTCTCCTCCATACTCGAGGCATCACAATAACGTTTCACCAGGCAACGCCGGTCAACTGCTGTTTGTGTATGAGAAATCGGTTGGAAACTTTCCTCATGTCAGCAACCTTGTGTGAATGCTATGAAAAGCTAATCGTTTGAATATCACAGCATCTTCTTCCTGTCGGTTAAATTTCGCATCTGTAGCACGTCATCTTCGTGGTGTAGCAATTTTAATGGCCAGTAGTGTATATTAATGTTTGTCCCTACCGGTACCCCAATGGAAATAGCGGAGGGCATTCCAGCCGCACCGCAACCGATGGAGCATTCCAAGGAAGCCCTGAACGGTCCACTTCCGAAAGGTACTCCGAAATCGGATGCACCACCTGCTGATACGAATGTCACTGAACCTGACCAGGATGTTGCAGCAGAAAATTCTACAAGCTCACAGACATTCCGCTCCCCCATAAAAAATAAGGAACGACGGGTTGCACATCAAGGTGCTGAGCAAATTGTTCCACTAATGCGCGAAAAGGTCAACAAGTAGTGCGGAAATTAAATAAAAGTTCTGAGGAAGGTTCTAATCGTAGTAAGCTTGAATCTCCTTACACACCAGCCGCCTGTCATGCACCCACTCCCGCGGAAGCAAAACAAGACAAAAGTGTAGCTTCCTATTCAGATAGCTCAGAAATCCACTGTACAACTGCGAATAACATGTTCAGATCTTTTGTGAGGAAGTGGGAGGGCAAGACCGTGGAAGATGAGGAAATGACAGAAATTCCTTCAACTTTCAGGGAAGTACTTCAGTCTCTAGTAACCTCTAGCGCGGTAAGTGCCCTGTTTTTCCAAGTTAATTATGCATATAAAGGCATATCTCACCCAGACCAACTAACAGTAGGCGGATGTGTAGCCGAACTTACTGATAGCTTTCTTACTGACTGCGTGTGATAAAAGAATTAAATTTATAAAACGTAGTACATCATGAGCCCGCCTCAAACCTGCAAGATTGCAGCTCTGAACATCAACAGCATACGCAGCACCCTAAACCTACGTAGCTTGAAAGACTTTCTGTATGCGGCAATATTGATATTATTCTGCTTCAATAAGGAACGGACATTGCCCTACACAATATCTTTGGATATACCGCTGTAATTAATGCTGAAACTGGAAGTGAAATCGGAACAGCGATACTCTCGAAAGAGGGTATAATCGACAGTCACTTCGAAAAACTCACAAATAATAAAGGGCTCGCTTGTACTATCCACAACACCCGGGTAATTAATATATACGCTCCATGTGGTAGGAGCAGACGACGCAATCGAGCAGAGTTTTTTAAATATGGAATTGTCCCTTTCTTAGGAGTTTATTATGGTAATACCATTGTAGCGGGAGATTTTAACTGTGTCCTACGTCCCAAAGACCAAGCCCCTAATTTTAGCTCGTCTGCTGGATTAGAATACATAATTAAAAAGTTCCACTTAACTGACGAGTGGGAGCACAAAAACGGTGACGCACCTGGTGTTACGTCCATTATCAATTGCTCGGCAAGTCGCTTGGATAGGATATACGTATCTAACAACTTAAAGACTAATATCCTGCACACAGAAGTGTAGCCCACCAGCTTTATATGCATAATTAACTTGGGAAAACAGGGCACCTACCGCGCTAGAGGTTACTAGAAGCTAAACATTGCACACTTGCAAGATGCTGACTGCCGCGAGCGTTGGCAGAAATGCGAAAGTAAATTTATAGCATAAAATCCTTCCCTGACTGGGAGACTAAAATGCACGAAACCGCGATTACGGAAAATGTTGATCGAATATTCGCGGGAAAAAAGTTTCTGGTACAGGAAAGCAGCCAAATTTTATTTCCAGTGCCTGCGGGACCTCTGTTATTGGAAATTATGTTATGATCAGACGAATGAAATTCAAAATTTTGGTTCGGGAATGAAAACAGTTAGAAGGATCAAATACGTACGGGAAAGCAGGTGAAGAAACATCAGTATTTCATGTCATATGAGAACACAAGAGTGGACGTAGAAATATTTTCACAGACGTTAAAATAACTGACGGAACTGTTCTCACAACGTAGAAGAGCATTAAAAAGGAAGTCTATAGCCACCTTGCTGACCTGATGTCGGGCAGTGCTGTTAATTGTGAAGTACAAGAAGACGTATTACAAAATCTTCAAAGCAGACTTAGCATGCGGCATCTCGGAGTCTTCGAGAAGAGATTGACGATGACGATATGGTAACCGCAATTAGGCAGAGTCCCAAAAATAAAGTGCCTGGACCAGTCGGCCTTCCAGCGGAGTTTTACCGGGATTTCCAGGCTCAAATGAAAACTAAATTGCACTTGGAATGTAATGAATTACCCTCCTAGAGGCTACCGCTTTATAGTGGGCACCTTCAGTACCGGGCGGGAGGGTTCGCGTACTTCATTGAAGTCGAGAGCTATGCCGGCGGTAGCATAGGTACTGGCAGGGTCACCCAAGCCAAACTGGTCTCGGCTAAGGAGCCAGACGAAGTATGTCCCATAACGTAGGGCAGGGAGGGCTCTAGATGAGTAGTGAAGCCACCTTCCCTGTAGGAGTAAACCTCATACAAATCCTGGTCCTCCAGGTTGGGGGTTGGGAATAGGGCTAATAAACGCATACTGTGAAAAAAAAAAATGTTACGAAAATTCAACAGCAGCCTCGGAAAGTGGATGGAAAAACATGCATCACGACCCCGGCAAAGGAAACGGATAAAGGATCTGATAGTAGCATCATGGAATGTGAGGTTAATGCTTCAGCCTGGAGAAATGAAAGGCTACAGGAAATAAGATGGCAAGGGAATGGGCAGATAGATAAACCTGAATACTCATTGGTATATAGTGGGCCAGAAGAAAGAACAGGCCAACTTGGAACAGGTTTTATAATAACTAGAGAATTAGGAAAAGCCTTCTAGAATTGGAATCCAAAAATGAAAGGATGTGCAGACTCAGACTAAGACGGAAATTTGGGAATATATCAATAGTGAATGCACATGCACCAGCAGAGGAGAAAGAGAATCTAATTAAAAAACAGATCAATGAAAACTTGGAAAAAGTATGCTGCGCAGTACCTAAATATGACTTGATGCTAGTAATAGGAGGTTTTAATGCAAAAATAGGAATGAACACCCATATGGAGTTTCTGGGAAATATTCACTAAACGAAGAAAACAACGCGAATGGAGACTTACTACGGCAATTCGCAGCAAGGAATAATATGATTATTAAATGTACCTGCTTTCCTCACAAAAGGATCCATACGGGTACTTGGAAGTCTGCTGTCAATGGAGTAGTCAATCAGATTGACCATATTTTACTGATTGCACGCCACTCCACGTCAGTTACGGATGTACGGAGCTGCAGAGGACCAAACTGGGCCTCAGACCACTTTGTGATCATATCAGTCCTGGGAGAGAAATGTCACTAACAAATGGCAACAGAATAGGAAAGATGATGAAATGGAATGCAGACATACTGAAAATCCCTGATGAAGTAAAAAAAAAAAAAAAAAAATACCAAGCAACATTAAGCAGAAAGTTGAGCGATGAAGAGACTACAGTAGGAGTAGACGAAAGGTGGAACAGGGTTGAAAAAGCGATTAAAGATGGTGCAGAGGAAATAATAGGCATTAAAAGGAATAGAAGAACCCAGGAATGGTTTGATGAAGATCGCAGATCAGCAATAGAGGAAAAGAACAGGGCAAGAACAAAAGTGGTACAGTGAGAAACCAGAAATAATGGGAGAAAATATAGAGAATTAAGGAGAAGAGCTAACAGACTGTGTAAGAGAAAGATGAGAGAGTGGACTAAGAAGAAATTTCAATAACTAGAAGAGTTAAAGCAACAGAGTGAAATAAGGAAGTTCGATCATGCTATAAGCAAAATGAAGAATAGATTTCAGCCAAAAACAGTCGCCTGTTCCAGTGAAGATGGGAAAATGATAAGGGAGGAAGAACTAGTGGGAAGATGGGCAGAGTATTTGAAAGATGCACTAAGCACCAGCCTCGAAGATGGAGAGACAGCCGCACAGGAGGAAAGAGTGGAGTTGGTAGTAGGCAATGATTCCAATGAGGCAAGAAAGCCAACACTGCAAGAGGTCTCCCAGGCTGTGCAAAAGTCAAAAAACAATCGAGCCCCTGGGGAAGACAGCGTAATTGCTGAGTTAATAAAAGCTGGTGGCGAGGCTGTAATAAAGGAACTGCACACATTAACATCAGATATGTGGGAAACAGAAACTATGCTAGATAATTGGAAAACTGGAATAATAATAACCATTTAGAAGAAAGTGGATAGAAGAGCATGTGAAAATTGTAGAGGTATAACACTCCTAAGCACATCTTATAAGATCTTCATAAGTATACTAAACTAAAGGATACAGAAGTATGCAGAAGGAATGCTAGGGGAATATCAGTGTTGCTTGCGACCAGACAGAGGAACAACTGATCAAATATTTGTGATAAGACAAATGATGGAAAAGTTCTATGAATATGATATAGATCAGCATTTCCTATTCCTAAATTTCAAACAAGCCTTTGACTGCTTATATCGGCAAGATCTATACAGGGTACTGAAAGAAGTTGGTGTGTGTGCTTAACTAATAAGTCTAATCAGAATGAATGACAGAGACAAGAGTACAAGTAAGGGTTCTTAGCAGAACAAGTGAAAGCTTGAACTTTAATAAAAGCGTGAAGCAAGGTGATAGTCTCTCCACTGTCCTATTCAATATAGCCCTGCATAGTGTAAATCAATAAAATAAGCACCATATTTTTGAAAACTAGCCAGATGACATTGCTATATTAGTAAGAAATATTAATATACTCCAAGAAACATACCGGGCAATGGAAACAGAAGCCTTAAAAAGAGGCCTCATAGTAAATGAAAACAAAACAAAATGCATGGTAATGTCAGAATCTGAGGCCAGAAGAACCCCTAAAAACCTCAATATCAACGGGCAATGCTTCAAAGGAGTGTCCTCTTTTAACTACTTTGGAGCCTTAATAACAAATGATAACAGTATTGGAATGGCTATAAGGGAAATAATACAAGCAGGAAACAGAACTTACTTTGCAAATATACAACTTTTCAGAAATAGCCTTATTACAAGAAAAACAAAACTGCTAATATACACTCCTGGAAATGGAAAATAGAACACATTGACACCGGTGTGTCAGACCCACCATACTTGCTCCGGACACTGCGAGAGGGCTGTACAAGCAATGATCACACGCACGGCACAGCGGACACACCAGGAACCGCGGTGTTGGCCGTCGAATGGCGCTAGCTGCGCAGCATTTGTGCACCGCCGCCGTCAGTGTCAGCCAGTTTGCCGTGGCATACGGAGCTCCATCGCAGTCTTTAACACTGGTAGCATGCCGCGACAGCGTGGACGTGAACCGTATGTGCAGTTGACGGACTTTGAGCGAGGGCGCATAGTGGGCATGGGGGAGGCCGGGTGGACGTACCGCCGAATTGCTCAACACGTGGGGCATGAGGTCTCCACAGTACATCGATGTTGTCGCCAGTGGTCGGCGGAAGGTGCACGTGCCCGTCGACCTGGGACCGGACCGCAGCGACGCACGGATGCACGCCAAGACCGTAGGATCCTACGCAGTGCCGTAGGGGACCGCACCGCCACTTCCCAGCAAATTAGGGACACTGTTGCTCCTGGGGTATCGGCGAGGACCATTCGCAACCGTCTCCATGAAGCTGGGCTACGGTCCCGCACACCGTTAGGCCGTCTTCCGCTCACGCCCCAACATCGTGCAGCCCGCCTCCAGTGGTGTCGCGACAGGCGTGAATGGAGGGACGAATGGAGACGTGTCGTCTTCAGCGATGAGAGTCGCTTCTGCCTTGGTGCCAATGATGGTCGTATGCGTGTTTGGCGCCGTGCAGGTGAGCGCCACAATCAGGACTGCATACGACCGAGGCACACAGGGCCAACACCCGGCATCATGGTGTGGGGAGCGATCTCCTACACTGGCCGTACACCACTGGTGATCGTCGAGGGGACACTGAATAGTGCACGGTACATCCAAACCGTCATCGAATCCATCGTTCTACCATTCCTAGACCGGCAAGGGAACTTGCTGTTCCAACAGGACAAAGCACGTCCGCATGTATCCCGTGCAACCCAACGTGCTCTAGAAGGTGTAAGTCAACTACCCTGGCCAGCAAGACCTCCGGATCTTTACCCCATTGAGCATGTTTGGGACTGGATGAAGCGTCGTCTCACGCGGTCTGCACGTCCAGCACGAACGCTGGTCCAACTGAGGCGCCAGGTGGAAATGGCATGGCAAGCCGTTCCACAGGACTACATCCAGCATCTCTACGATCGTCTCCATGGGAGAATAGCAGCCTGCATTGCTGCGAAAGGTGGATATACACTGTACTAGTGCCGACATTGTGCATGCTCTGTTGCCTGTGTCTATGTGCCTGTGGTTCTGTCAGTGTGATCATGTGATGTATCTGACCCCAGGAATGTGTCAATAAAGTTTCCCCTTCCTGGGACAATGAATTCACGGTGTTCTTATTTCAATTTCCAGGAGTGTATAATTCCCTAGTCCGCCCAGTTATCACATACGGGTCAGAGGTGTGGACGTTGACAGAACATGATAAAAATGCACTAAGGACCACTGAGCGGAAAATACTACCCGAAATCCATGGGCCAATGAGGGAGGAAGAAGGCTGGAGAATACGCTACAATGCCGAATTACAAGAGTTAATACAAGGTAGGGACGTAGTAAAATGTGTGAAATCACAGCGAGTACGATATCTAGGACACTTGGAAAGAATGGCAGACGGTAGAATTGCAAAGAAAATGATGAAAGGTGTGATTCATTCAGCTAGGCGAAAAGGAAGGCCTAGAAGAAGATGGATCGACGACGTAATAAAGGATCCTACCAGTATGGGAGTTCGAAGGTGGGAAAGAGCAGCAAATAACCGAGAAGTGTGGAGGAAGATCGTGAAGAAGCCAAGGCTCACCAAGGGCAGTAGCACTACTGAAGACGAAGAAGAAGATGTAATGAACTAATGAACTCTGAAGGGGAATCTCAAAGGAACTTTGGAAGGAACTATGGTACTAGTTCCGAAACACCCACACTCAGTGTCAATAAAAAAACCTAAGACCAGTTACTCTCCTGAATAGTTATTACAAAATTATGGCGCGCACTCTTGCCCGCAGACTAAAAATGATAATGGATGAGATAACCGGCCCGTATCAAACTAGTGTGGGTAAAGATAGATCAATTCAAACTATTTGCGAATATAGGGGCCTCAAAGCGACGAAAGATGTTTTCAGGCGTTTGTGAACTATAACGTCGCTTGATTTCGAGAAAGCTTTCGATTGGGTTAACCACCGGTACCTTCTCAAAACAATGAACGCCCTGGATTTTTCCCGATGTTTTGTCAAAATCATTGGTAGAACTTTGAAGAGCAGCATATCGACAATCATGGTTAATGGTCAACTAACCAGGAAACTTGTGTTCACGAGTTCGGTGCGACAAGCTTGTCCGATGTCGATGGTCTTGTTTCCCATTGTCATTGAGCCCCTGCTAGCCATTCTGCAGAAACAACTACGATGGCTGCACAAACACTGCCAAAATATCGTATGTAAGGCATATGCAAATTATATGGGTCTCGTGATCAGCGGTGAAAGTGACTTGGAGAAGGCACTGCGGATCATCAGCAAATACGAACTTCCATCAGGTGCGAAGCTAAGCAAAACTAAATCATGCAACATGAATGTAGGGCATGGAATATTTTTGCAAAACCCGGGAGACCTCAATGTGGTCACTCATATACAAATTCTGGGTATCAACTACAGGTCTAATTCAAAGCTGGAAACTCTAAGAAAATCCTCGCCAGCGTGCGAGCCAACGTTAAAGAACATAGCTTGAGGAGACACGACGACATTCAAAAGGCAGCCTTTGCAAATATGTACATAGTCTCTAACATCAACTATGTGGCACACGTTTTACCCATACCACACGAAAGAGCTGCAAGAATTCTCTCAGCTTTGGGCCATTTTGAAACTCGTGGTAACATTTTCAAAGTGAAGTTTGACACGTCGACCCTATTCGTGTGTTCCATAAACAAGATGTGGAAGATGATACCGACCAGCCTCACGTCCCACTTACTTGATGAAATTACTCACACCGTCTTGCATGCAGACGTAGACGTACGGCACTTCCCAACGGCTTCTATAATCTCCAACAAGTCTTACTCGAACTCAGTTATGCTAAGACCAGAGTCCACCCGTCGGAAATGGAAAAAGTTAAGAACATATATGCGAACTTAATGGAAAACAAAATCAGAAATGCGAGGGAACAAAAATACTCGCACTATAACTGGAAGGCCAGTTGGAAAAATGTCAACATCACACACCTACCAGCAAATGTGAAAACTACTTGGTACAGAGCAGTAAACAGGAAAGTACAAAAAAAAAAAACAAACGGCCGAAACTTCATGTAATCCATCTCGGTATTCGCCAACATGTGAGAATAGCAACCTGATAGACACCGACGAACCTAGATTTGTGTGCACTCAAGTGAAGGACATCTGACGAGTTATCAGACAAATTTAGCCACGATGACACAATAGTACCCACCTCAGTATCTTGCCTGCCGATTTTTTGAATCCTCGTCATGTGCTTTTCAAAAAGATGTGCTGTAAACTGGCTAAAAGGCCAGACAATACGTTACCTCCCGACTGAAGAAAATTAGACGAAAAATGATTTCAGCATGTATATTTATCTTCAACTTCATCACGTAATTAAGAAGAAAGACTCCAAGAAAAAATTCACAAATTTCTTAGGAAATATAATTATATGAAACATAGTGTGCAAAGTGAATAGAATGAGACGTAAGAAAAAAATAACTAATTTTCATTAAGTCTTTTTTTTCTCCATTACACGGTATTCTTATTATTTATACATATCAAAAAATGCTTTTCATCAACCCTGTTCGCAGAACTCTTGAAGATAGATGTTCACTGTGGGTATTGTATCACAGACACAGTCCCTTTAACTGTTCAGAGATGTCACTAAACCCGCCCAAAGATGTAAACAACTATGCATGAGCTGCGCCTATTTGTCGGAGGGGGTCCGACAGCCGATCAGTCGCAGTCATTCCATCAGGAAGGAGGTACACGGCTCGTGTTTTCTTTAGTTGAACCATGTCTAGACGGTCAGTTTCGCGGTTCAATAGCGTCCGCATTGTTACTTTGTGCCAGGAAGGGCTCTCAACAAGGGCAGTGTCAGGCGCCTCGGAGTGAACCAAAACGATGTTGTTCAGTCATGGAGGAGATACAGAAGACACGAACTGCCGATGACATGTCTCGCTCAGGCCGCCCAAGGGCTACTACTGCAGTGGACGACCGCCACCTATGGGTTATGGCTCTGAGGAACACTGACAGCAACACCACCATGTTGAATACCGATTTTCTGGCAGCCATAGGACGCCGTGTTACGACTCAAACTGTACACAATAAGCTGCATGATACGCAACTTCACTAACGACGTCCATGGCGAGGTCCATTTTTGCAACCACTACACCATGCAGCGCGGTACAAATGGGCCCAACAGTATGCCGAATGGAACGCCCAGTATTGGTATCACGTTCTCCTCACCGATGAGTGTCGCATATGCCTTCAACCTGACAATCGTCGGAGGCGTGTTTGGAGGTTCAAAAAAATGGTTCAAATAAATGGTTCAAGTGGCTCTGAGCACTATGGGACTTCTCAGGTCATCAGTCCCCTAGAACTTAGAACTACTTAAACCTAACTAACCTAAGGACATCACACACATCCATGCCCGAGGCAGGATTCGAACCTGCGACCGTAGCGGTCACGCGGTTCCAGTCTGAAGCGCCTAGAACCGCTCGGCCACACCGGCCGGCAGCAAACCAACACCGACGACGATAGTTCAAGTATACACGCTGACGTCGCAAGTTGAAGAGGAAGAGGCAGACAAAGTGTATGCAGTTACTGAAATGGTAACAGTACGTAAAGCGAGATGGTAATTTTATAGTCATGGAGGGCTGGAATGCAGTTGTAGGGGAAGGAGCACAAGAAAACGTTACAGGAGAGTATAGGATTCGCACAAGGAATGAGGGAGGAGAAAGACTAATTGAGTTCTGCAATAAATTTCATCTAGTAATAGCGAATACTCTGCTCGAGAGTCACAAGAGGAGGAGCTGTAATTGGAAAAGGCCGGATGATACGGGAAGTTTTCAGTTAGATTACATCTTGGTCAGACTGAGATTCCGAAATCAGATACTGGATTGTAAGGCTCACTCAGCAGCAGATATAGACTCAGATCACAATTTATTAGTGATGAAGAGTAGGTTGAAGTTTAAGGTGCTATTCAGGAAGAATCAATATGCAAAAAAGTGGGGTACGGGAGTACTGAGGAATGATGAGATACCCTTGAAGTTCTCTATGGTTATACATAGAGCAATAGTAGCAGCAGTAGGCAGTACAGTTGTAGAGGAATTGACATGTCTAAAAAGGGCAATCACATAATTTGGACAGAAAAACCTAGGTACAAAGAAGGTAAATGCGAAAAAAACAACGGTTAACAGAAGAAATACTTCAGCTGATCGATGAAAGAAGGAAGTACAAAAATGGTCAGGGAAATTCAGAAATACAAGTCGCTGAGGAATGAATTAAACAGGAAGTGCAGGGAAGCTAAGGCGAAATGGCTTCGTGAAAAATGTGAACAAATCGAAAAAAATGAATGATTGTCGGAAGGGCTGACTCAGCACATAGGAAATTTAAAACAATCTTCGGTGAAATTAACGTCAAATGTGGTAACATTATGTGTTCATCGGGAATTCTACTGTTAAAAACAGAGGAGAGAGCGGATAGGTGGAAAGAATCTACTGAAGGCCTGTATGTGGGGGACGACTTCTCTGATGACTTCATAGAAGAAGAAATTCCAGTCGACACAGAAAAGATTGCGGATCCATTATTAGAATCAGAAGTTAAAGAATCTTTGGAAGACATAAACTCCAGTGAGGCATAAGAGACAGACAACATTCCACCGGAATTTCTAAAATCATTGGGAGAGGTGGTAACAAAAGGATTATTCACATTGGAGTGTAGAATGCGTGAGCCTGGAGACATACCATTTGACTTTCAGTAAATTGTCATCCATACAATTGTGAAGACTGAATGAGCTAACAAGTGTAGAATTATCACACAATCAGCTTAACACCTCATGCATCCAAGTTGCTGATAAGAACAACAAACAGAAGAATGGAAAAGAAAATTGAGGATGTGTTAGATGACGACCAGTAGAGGCACCAGAGAGGAAATTCTTACGTTGCGGCTGATAATGGAAGCAAGAGTAAAGAAAAATCAAGACCCTTTCATAAGATTTGCAGACCCGGAAAAAGCGTTCGACAATGTAAAATAGCGCAAGATGTTCGAAATGTTGAGAAAAGTAGGGCTAACAATACAAGACTGGAATAGAGGGGAGAACCGATAGAGGCACTCAAGGTACCCTCCGCCACACACCGTCACGTGGCTTGCTGAGTATGGATGTAGATGTAGATGTAAGCTGTAGGGAGAGACGGTAATACACAATACGTACAAGAGCCAACAGGGAATAATAAGAGTCTACGACCAAGAATGAAGTACTAGGATTAAAAAGGGTGTAAGACAGGGATGTAGTCTTTCACCTCTTCTGTTCAATCAGTACATAGAGGGAGAAATGATGGAAATAAAAGAAAGGTTCAGAAGTGGAATTTAATGACAAGGTGAAAGGATATCAATGATACGATTCACTGATGACATTGCTATGCTGAGTGAATGTGAAGAAGAATCACATGATCTGAATTGAGTGAATATTCTAATGAGTACAGAAAATTGACTGAGAGTAAATATAAGAAAGGTGAAAGTAATGTGAAGTAGCAGAAATGAGAACAGCGAGAAACTTAACATCAGCGTTGATGGTCACGAAGTAGGTGAAGTTAAAGAACTGCGCTACCTAGGCAGCAAAATAACCAATGACGGATGGAGTAAGGAGATAATCAAAAGCAGAGTAGCACTGTCAAAAAGAGCATACCTGGCCAAGAGAAGTCTAATATTATCAAATACAGCCTTTAATTTTAGGAAGAAATTTCTGAGAATGTACATTTGGAGCACAGCATTGTATGGTAGTGAAACATGGACTGTGGGGAAAGCGGTACAGAAGAGAATCGAAGTATTTGAGATGTGGTGCTGCAGACAAACGTTGAAAATTCGATGGACTGATAAGGTAAGCAACGAGGAGGTTCTGCGCAGAATCGGGCGGGAAAGAAAATGTGAAAAATACTGACAAGGAAAAGGGACGGGATGACACGACATTTTTTAACACATTAGGGAATGACATCCATGGTACTAAAGGGGGGGGGGGCGAGATGCAGAGGGCAAAAAGTGTAGAGGAAGAGAGAGATTGGAATACGTCCAGCAATTAATTGAGGACGTAGGTTGCATGTGCTATCTGGGATGAAGAGATTGGCATAAGAGAGGAATTCGTTGCGGGACATATAAACTATTCAGAAGAAAAATTATGGATTGTGTAAGGACCAAGGTCTACCAACGTGAGCTGAATTTTAACAGTGGCATGTGCGTGGCCTACTGAGTACATTGAGTACATTGTTACACGGTATTATATTGGTCAGGATCTAGTGGCTGTAATGTGAATGTGGGGTCAGTTGGCTCGATAGGGACACGCTGAGGGTCATGTAGGATCTCAACGGCCCCACGTGATATATTCTTCAATCCAAGTCACAAATATCAAGTCATAAATTGGAAGCAGTACAAGTATCAAAGCTCACACTGGGACGTCATCAGGATATCCACGCACTATTAGCATTGTAACGATTGTTACCGCTTCCCATGAGTCGTAGTAGATAGAGGCATGCCGACAGGGATGCGGCCAACGACAGCACCAGCCATGTAAGTGGCACCATGTCGTCTTTATAGACACGTACCAATTCAATGTACGGCATCATAATGGACACTCGCATTATCATCCGAAAGCTCTAAGGAGAAAGAACGTTACCAGCTCTCATGGGTCATCGCCATATGTGCCCAGCACGAGGGGCGATGGTCTGTGCCACCGTACGGTACGCAACACCATCACTGGTTGACAAAGCCAGTAACTTGAACAGAAGGCGATATATTTCAGCTGTGTTGTGGTCGGTGCCTATGCACTAATTTGATGTCTTCGTGGAGTGTCGTTTTAACGTGCAACACGACATGATGCTTGTGCCATCCTCATCTACATCTACATCCATACTCCGCAAGCCACCTGACGGTGTGTGGCGGAGGGTACCTTGAGTACCTCTATCGGTTCTCCCTTCTATTCCAGTCTCGTAGTGTTCGTGGAAAGAAGGATTGTCGGTATGTCTCTGTGCGGGCTCTAATCTCTCTGATTTTCTCCTCATGGTCTCTTCGCGAGATATATGTAGGCGGGAGCAATATACTGCTTGACTCCTCGGTGAGATACTGAGCGTCTCTCCTGCTAAGTCTTCCACTCGAGTTTACCTATCACCTCAGTAACGCTTTCGCGATTGCTAAATGATCCTGTAACGAAGCGCGCTGCTCTCCGTTGGATCTTCTCTATCTCTTCTATCAACCCTGTCTGGTACGGATCCCACACTGCTGAGCAGTATTCAAGCAGTGGGCGAACAAGCGTACTCTAACCTACTTCCTTTGTTTTCGGATTGCATTTCCTTAGGATTCTTCCAATCAATCTGTCTGGCATCTGCTTTACCGACGATCAACTTTATATGATCAGTCCATTTTAAATCACTCCTAGTGTGTACTCGCAGATAATTTATGGAATTAACTGCTTCCAGTTGCTGACCTGCTATATTGTAGCTAAATGATAAGGGATCTTTCTTTCTACGTATTCGCAGCACATTACACTTGTCTACATTGAGATTCAATTGCCATTCCCTGCACCTTGCGTCAATTCGCTGCAAATCCTCCTACATTTCAGTACAATTTTCCATTGTTACAACCTCTCGATATACCACAGCATCATCCGCAAAAAGCCTCAGTGAACTTCCGATGTCATCCACAAGGTCATTTATGTATATTGTGAATAGCAACGGTCCTACGACACTCCCCTGCGGCACACCTGAAATCACTCTTACTTCGGAAGACTTCTCTCCATTGAGAATAACATGCTGCGTTTTGTTATCTAGGAACTCTTCAATGTAATCACACGATTAGTCTGATAGTCCATATGCTCTTACTTTGTTCATTAAACGACTGTGGGGAACTGTATCGAACGCCTTGCGGAAGTCAAGAAACACGGCATCTACCTGGGAACCCGCGTCTACGGCCCTCTGGGTGTCGTGGACGAATAGCGCGAGCTGGGTTTCACACGATCGTCTTTTTCGAAACCCATGCTGATTCCCACAGAGTAGATTTCTAGTCTCCAGAAAAGTCATTATACTCGAACATAATACGTGTTCCAAAATTCTACAACTGATAGACGTTAGAGATACAGGTCTAAAGTTCTGCACATCTGTTCGACGTCCCTTCTTGAAAACGAGGATGACCTGTGCCCTTTTCCAATCCTCTGGAACGCTACGCTCTTCTAGAGACCTACGGTACACCGCAGCAAGAAGGGGGGGGGGGGGCAAGTTCCTTCGCGTACTCTGTGTAAAATCGAACTGGTATCCCATCAGATCCAGCGGCCTTTCCTCTTTTGAGCGATTTTAATTGTTTCTCTATCCCTCTGTCGTCTATTTCGATATCTACCATTTTGTCATCTGTGCGACAATCTAGAGAAGGAACTACAGTGGAATCTTCCTCTGTGAAACAGCTTTGGAAAAAGAGATTTAGTATTTGGACCTTTAGTCTGTCATACTCTGTTTCAGTACCATTTTGGTCACAGTGTCTGGAGATTTTGTTTAGATCCACCTACCGCTTTGACATAAGACCAAAATTTCTTAGGATTTTCTGCCAAGTCAGTACATAGCACTTTACTTTCGAATTCATTGAACGCCTCTTGCATAGCCCTCCTCACACTACATTTCGCTTCGCGTAATTTTTGTTTTTCCGCAAGGCTTTGGCAATGTTTATGTTTGCTGTGAAGTTCCCTTTGCTTCCGCAGCAGTTTTCTAGTCGTTTGTTGTACCACGGTGGCTCTTTTCCATCTCTTACGATCTTTCTTGGCACATACTCATCTAACGCATATCGTACTATGGTTTTGAACTTTGTCTACTGATCCTCAACACTATCTGTACTTGAGACAAAACTTTTGTGTTGAGCTGTCAGGTACTCTGAAATCTGCTTTTTGTCACTTTGGCTGAACAGAAAAATCTTCCTACATTTTTTAATATTTCTATTTATGGCCGAAATCATCGATGCAGTAACCGCTTTATGATCGCTGATTCCCTGTTCTGCGTTAACTGTTTCAAATAGTTCGGGTCTGTTTGTCACCAGAAGGTCTAATATGCTATCGCCACGAGTCGGTTCTCTGCTTAACTGCTCAAGGTAGTTTTCAGATAAAGCACTTAAATTTCACTGGGTTCTTTGTCCCTGCTACCCGTTATGAACGTTTGAGTCACTCAGTCTATATCCGGCAAATTAAAATCTCCACCCAGAACTGTAACATGTTGGGGAAATATACTGGAAATATTTTCCAAAAATATCCTTCAGGTGCCCAGCCACAACAGCTGCTGAGCCAGGGGGCCTATAGAGACATCCAATTACCATGTCTGAGCCTGCTTTAACCGTGACCTTCACCCAAATTATTTCACATTTCGGACCTCCGTCAATTTCCTTCGATACTATTACAATTCTTATCGCTATAAACACGCCTCCCCCTTCACTGTCCAGCCTGTCTCTACGGTATACATTCCAATCTGAGTTTAGAATTTAATTACTGTTTACATCTGGTTTCAGCCAACTTTCTGTTCCTAGTACTATGTGGGCATTGTGGCCATTTATTGATGAGAGCAGTTCTGGGACCTTTGTATAGGCACTCCTGCAGTTTACTATTAGCACATTAATATTGTTATTCTCTGTTGCATTTTGCCTACTCCTACCTTGCCGCGTCTCAGGAGGCGTCTTGTCGGGCCTAGGGAGGGAATTCTCTAACCTAAAAAACCCACATGTGCACTCCACACGTACTCCGCTACCCTTGTAGCCGCTTCCTGCGTGTAGTGCACGCCTGACCTATTCAGGGGGACCCTACATTTCCCACCCGATAGCGGACGTCGCAGAATCGTCTGAGCCTCTGGTTTAAGCCTTCCACTCAGCTCCAAACCAGAAGACCGCGAGGTTATTCGAGTGTTGACCCGTTCAGCACATTCTCCAGTTCTCTCGCCCATTGAAATAGCTTCTGGTTGCCAAGAGAATGGCTCGCCAACATTTGACACCCTCTACGACTGATGAACTCTGGCAGAGTTGAAACAGCATGGAATGGCATACCTGTATCTGTCATCCAAGCTCAATTCGACTGGACGTCCAGCCAGGTTTGAGCCGAAGCTGCTCCAACAAGTGGGAGCTCGACGTATTAAACTTTCCACTCTGCATAATCCCAGTTCACCTTCAAATGTAATGTAGTCCTCCTACAATACTACATGCGCATAGTAAGTAAAGGTTTATTTACTTGATATCTTTCTCGGTATTACTTTAATGGGGAGCAGACGACAATGGAAATACCATTAAGGTTAATCATCCGGTTGTCAATTGATTCATTAGAGATGGAGCACAAACTAGGAATGACAAAGAAATTGGCAAAGTCCTAATCAAAAGAATAATTTGATCATTTGCCTTAAATGATTTAGGGAAACTGAATATTTTTTGCAAGCTACTGTATGACTGCTAGTGCCTACCATAATTTTATGCTGACCATAGTGCTCCACACAGACCTCTAAAGTGCCCTCGGTCCCACCGCGCATCGGAATGATGCTACTCAATTGAGGCCGCTGGCACTGTTGCCCATACAGCGTCAAATGGAGGTGGAGCTGCTTGGGGTCCTTATGTCTGCTCCTTGATAATGTTTCATTTATTACAGCAGTTATAATTATTTTTTAAAGAAAAGTACAAGAATTAGAAAGTTATGGCATATTTTAAGAAGAGAACTGAAAGTAGACAGGAAACATTAGGTACATTATGTGATCAAAAGTATCTGGACACCTGGCTGAAAACGACTTAAAAGTTCGTGGCGCCCTCCATCGGTAATGCTGAAATTCAATATAGTGTTGGGCCACTATTCGCCATGACGGCAGCCTCCACTCTCGCAGGCATACGTTCCATCAGGTGCTGGAACGTTTCTTGGGGTATGGCAGCCCATTCTTCACGGAGTGCTGCACTGAGGAGAGGTATCGATGTCGGTCGGTGAGGCCTGGCACGAATTCGGCGTTCCGAAACATCCCAAAAGTGTTCTATATGATTCAGGTCAGAGCTCTGTGGAGCCCAGTCCACAACAGGGATGTTGTTGTCGTGCTACTACTCCGCCACAGGTCATTACTCGGTCGTATTAAAAGACACAAATACCAGCCCCGAATTGTTCATCAAAAGTACGAAGCAAGATTATGCTTAAAACATCAATGTATGCCTGTGCTGAGATAGTACCGCGTAAAACAAGGGGTGTAAGTCCCCCCCCCCCCCCCATGAAAAACACGACCACGCCATAACACCACCGCCTGCGAATTTTACTGTTGGCACTACACACGCTAGCAGATGAAGTTGACCGAGCATTCGCCATACTCACACCCTGCCGTCAGGTCGCCACATTGTGTACTGTGATTCGTCACTCCACATAACGTTTTTCCACTGTTCAATCGTCCAATGTTTACGCGCCTTACTCCAAGCGAGGCGTCATTTGGCATTTACCGGCGTCATGTGTGGCTTATGAACAGCCGCTCGATCATGAAATTCTAGTTTTCTCACCTCCCGCCTAACTGTCATAGTATTGTATTGTGTTGTACTGTATTGAATGGAACTGGGGACCTAGAAACGACGGAGAGGGTGCGTCCCTGCGGTAGCCCTCGGTGGTTCACAACCCCACAACAGGCTACAGCAGTCCACTCACCCCACCGCCACCTCACACCGAACTTAGGGTTATTGTGTTCTTCGCCCCCAGTGGACCCCCACTCGGGAACGTCTCATACCAGGCGAGTGTAAAAATTATTGCGTGTTAGAGGAATGATGGTGTACGTGTATGTGGACAGTGTTTGCGCAGCAATCGCCGACATAGTGTAACTGAGGCGGAATAAGGGGAACCAGCCCGTATTTGCCGAGGCTGACGGAAAACCCCCTTAAAAACCATCCACAGAGTTGCCGGCCCACCGGACCTTGACACTAATCGGCTGGGCGGATTCGTGCCGGGGAATGGCACGCCTTCCCGCCCGGAAGCAGTGCGTTAGACCGCACGGCTAACCGGGCGGACAATGTTATATTACTTGCAGTGGATCCTGATGCAGTTTCGAATTCCTGTATGATGGTCTGGATAGGTGTCTGCCTATTACACATTACGACTCTCTTCAACTGTCGGCGGTCTCTGTCAGCCAATAGACGAGGTCAGCATGCACGCACTTCTGCTGCTCGTGTCCCTTCATGTTTCCACTTTACTATCACATTGGAAACAGTGGACTTAGGGATGTTTAGAAGTGTGGAAATCTCGCGTACAGACGTATGACACAAGTGACATCCAATCACCTGACCACGTTCGAAGTCCGTGAGTTCCACGAAGCGCCCCATTCTGCTCTCTCAAGATGTCTAATGACTACTGAGGTCGCTGATATGGAGTACCTGGCAGTAGGTGGCAGCACAAAGCCCCTAACATGAAAAACGTATGTCTTTCGGGGTGTCCGGTTACTTTTGATCACATAGTGTATTTATGTCCCTTCAGCAACATGACTCGGAGAAGAGGACTTGGTATTGAACTTCAACTCCAGAGTCCCTGTGTGGTGCTACCCAAGTTAGTATTACCGACATAACCGTTGCTCCTCAGGAAAACAATATTTGTTCAGTCCATGCCGTTTTGAGGACCGAAAGAAGGACTATATGCAAAATCGGACTTAAGAAATTAACCACGAACATAAAAGGAACCCGAATACACCGCCTGGAAAAAATTACTACACCCTTTTATAAGTTTCCGATTCACTCTAGATGAATGTGGAGTACATGATATGATTACATTTACAGATGAACAGCACAAGCGGTTGTGTGGTACCAGGTTATCGACGCTTGCTGAAACACCCATATTAGTAAGGGGTGTAGCCTGCATGGGCGGCAGTCGATCGTAGAGAAGGAGAATACTGTCCTGGGATACGTTATGCCACGCCTGCTCGACCTGTTCACGTACTTCAGGAAGAGTTGTTGATTGACGAGGCACATGAGTCACTTCTCGTCCCAACACATCCCACACGTGCTTGATTGGGGAAGCTGCTACACGTCTAGCAGAGCACGTTGAGTTTCACGGGCAGTGTGTGGCCGAGTATTATCATGCTAGAGGAACACGTCACCTTTCAAAAAAATGGTTCAAATGGCTCTGAGCACTATGGGACTTAACAGCTACGGTCATCAGTCCCCTAGAACTTAGAACTACTTAAACCTAACTAACCTAAGGACAGCACACAACACCCAGCCATCACGAGGCAGAGAAAATCCCTGACCCCGCCGGGAATCGAACCCGGGAACCCGGGCGTGGAAAGCGAGAACGCTACCGCACGACCACGTGATGCAGGCACACGTCACCTTTCTGTCACAAGAACGGCAAAAGAACTGGTCTAACATTCTGCACGTACCGAGGGCGGTTTAGCTCCCCTTCAGAAACGCCAAAGGTGATCGAGAGTTGTAGCTTGTCGCATCCCACAGCATAAGGCGTGGGGTGGGGTCAGTGTATGTTGGACGCATACACTCTACGAGAAGCACTCACCAGGCCTTCGTCGTATGCGCAGTAGACCATCCATGGGTGCAGGCAGAATCTGCTTTCATGACTGAAGACCGTGGTGCGCTATTCTATTTTCCAAGTGATCCTCTGACGCCAGCAATCGAGCCATGCACGTCGATGCTATGGTTTGAGTGGAAGACGGGCTAGAAGTGTCCGTGCCCATAGTCCCATGGCTAATAACCGGTACGTGGCGTGTAGATTAGATTAATTATTACTTGTTTCATAGATCATGAATACGACCCTTCGTAATGGTGAGGTACGTTTCAGGTTAATAAAAGGCGTCTATACAAGACATTACATCACACAAAATATTACATGACAATATTTTTTTTTTTTTTGTGTGGGTTGAGGAAATTACCCACTTACTATATCCAAAAATTCGTATTAGTAGAACGAGTTGCCATTAAGAATTTCTTTTAACTTCATTTTAAATGACATATGGCTATCTGTCAGACTTTTGATGCTATTAGGTAAGTGACCAAAGACTTTTGTGGCAGCATAATTTACACCCTTCTCAGCCAAAGCTAGATTTAACCTTGAGTAGTGAAGAACATCCTTTCTACAAGTGTTGTAGCCATGTACACCGCTATTACTTTTGAATTCGTTCGCATTGTTAATAACAAACTTCATAAGTGAATATATAAGTTGTGAGGCTACAGTGAAGATCTCTAGCTCTTTAAATAAGTGTCTGCAGGATGATCTTGGATGAGCTCCAGCAATTATTCTGAGTACACGCTTTTGTGTAATGAACACTCTTTCACTCAGTGATGAGTTACCCCAGAATATGACGCCATACGAAAGCAGAGAATGAAAATAGGCGTGGTAAGCTATTTTACTGAGTTGTATATCGCCAAAATTTGCAATGACCGTAATAGCATAAGTAACTGAACTCAAGCGTTTCAGCAGATCCTCAGTGTGTTTTTTCCAGTTCAACACCTATTCAATGCATACACCTAGAAATTTCGAATATTCTACCTTAGGTACCGCTTTCTGATCGAAGTCTATATTTATTGTGTCACTCCATTTACTGTGTGGAACTGTATATACTGTGTTTTGTCAAAGTTTAATGAGAGCCCATTTGCAGAGAACCACTTAATGATTTTCTGGAAAACATCGTGTACAATTTCACCAGTTAGTTCTTGTCTGTTGGGTGTGATAGCTATATTTGTATCATCGGCAAAAAGTACCAGCTTTGCAACTTCGTGAATATAGAATGGCAAGTCATTAATATATACACTCCTGGAAATTGAAATAAGAACACCGTGAATTCATTGTCCCAGGAAGGGGAAACTTTATTGACACATTCCTGGGGTCAGATACATCACATGATCACACTGACAGAACCACAGGCACATAGACACAGGCAACAGAGCATGCACAATGTCGGCACTAGTACAGTGTATATCCACCTTTCGCAGCAATGCAGGCTGCTATTCTCCCATGGAGACGATCGTAGAGATGCTGGATGTAGTCCTGTGGAACGGCTTGCCATGCCATTTCCACCTGGCGCCTCAGTTGGACCAGCGTTCGTGCTGGACGTGCAGACCGCGTGAGACGACGCTTCATCCAGTCCCAAACATGCTCAATGGGGGACAGATCCGGAGATCTTGCTGGCCAGGGTAGTTGACTTACACCTTCTAGAGCACGTTGGGTGGCACGGGATACATGCGGACGTGCATTGTCCTGTTGGAACAGCAAGTTCCCTTGCCGGTCTAGGAATGGTAGAACGATGGCTTCGATGACGGTTTGGATGTACCGTGCGCTATTCAGTGTCCCCTCGACGATCACCAGTGGTGCACGGCCAGTGTAGGAGATCGCTCCCCTCACCATGATGCCAGGTGTTGGCCCTGTGTGCCTCGGTCGTATGCAGTCCTGATTGTGGCGCTCACCTGCACGGCGCCAAACACGCATACGACCATCATTGGCACCAAGGCAGAAGCGACTCTCATCGCTGAAGACGACACGTCTCCATTCGTCCCTCCATTCACGCCTGTCGCGACACCACTGGAGGCGGGCTGCACGATGTTGGGGGCGTGAGCGGAAGACGGCCTAACGGTGTGCGGGACCGTAGCCCAGCTTCATGGAGACGGTTGCAAATGGTCCTCGCCGATACCCCAGGAGCAACAGTGTCCCTAATTTGCTGGGAAGTGGCGGTGCGGTCCCCTACGGCACTGCGTCGGATACTACGGTCTTGGCGTGCATCCGTGCGTCGCTGCGGTCCGGTCCCAGGTCGACGGGCACGTGCACCTTCCGCCGACCACTGGCGACAACATCGATGTACTGTGGAGACCTCACGCCCCACGTGTTGAGCAATTCGGCGGTACGTCCACCCGGCCTCCCGCATGCCCACTATACGCCCTCGCTCAAAGTCCGTCAACTGCACATACGGTTCACGTCCACACTGTCGCGGCATGCTACCAGTATTAAAGACTGCGATGGAGCTCCGTATGCCACAGCAAACTGGCTGACACTGACGGCGGCGGTGCACAAATGCTGCGCAGCTAGCGCCATTCGACGGCCAACACCGCGGTTCCTGGTGTGTCCGCTGTGCCGTGCGTGTGATCATTGCTTGTACAGCCCTCTCACAGTGTCCGGAGCAAGTATGGTGGGTCTGACACACCGGTGTCAATGTGTTCTTTTTTCCATTTCCAGGAGTGTATTAAGAACAGCAGAGGACCCAAGACCGAACCTTGCGGCACCCCATTCTTGATTGTTCCCCAGTTCGAGAAATCACCAGTGTTTTGCATATGTGGCCTTAGACCCACCGCTAATCATCGGTTTGCAACACTTCTTTTTGATACGTCTGGACTCACAAGCCCTCTTATGTGTGCTGTGTAGCTGTGCGGCCTGACACTGCTGCCCTTAGAATACGAGCAGTGCTGCGTGGGCGTACAGAGCCTCATCTACGTGTGTGAGAAAGTTTACGTGACCACTGACGCTAGCGGCGTTCAACTTGTTTGCAATTCTCCGAAAGGACGATTCCGCCACTCGGAAGACCACAATATAACCCCTTTTCAAACTCGCTTAGCTGGCTGTAGGAAGCACGAGTGCGTCTCCGTGGCAGGGTTGACTGCTTTCTTCACGTTTCTCACCACACTGTGCCTTCTTGCTGTGAGCATACCGTATTAAAGGGTAGATATACACTCCTGGAAATGGAAAAAAGAACACATTGACACCGGTGTGTCAGACCCACCATACTTGCTCCGGACACTGCGAGAGGGCTGTACAAGCAATGACCACACGCACGGCACAGCGGACACACCAGGAACCGCGGTGTTGGCCGTCGAATGGCGCTAGCTGCGCAGCATTTGTGCACCGCCGCCGTCAGTGTCAGCCAGTTTGCCGTGGCATACGGAGCTCCATCGCAGTCTTTAACACTGGTAGCATGCCGCGACAGCGTGGACGTGAACCGTATGTGCAGTTGACGGACTTTGAGCGAGGGCGTATAGTGGGCATGCGGGAGGCCTGGTGGACGTACCGCCGAATTGCTCAACACGTGGGGCGTGAGGTCTCCACAGTACATCGATGTTGTCGCCAGTGGTCGGCGGAAGGTGCACGTGCCCGTCGACCTGGGACCGGACCGCAGCGACGCACGGATGCACGCCAAGACCGTAGGATCCTACGCAGTGCCGTAGGGGACCGCACCGCCACTTCCCAGCAAATTAGGGACACTGTTGCTCCTGGGGTATCGGCGAGGACCATTCGCAACCGTCTCCATGAAGCTGGGCTACGGTCCCGCACACCGTTAGGCCGTCTTCCGCTCACGCCCCAACATCGTGCAGCCCGCCTCCAGTGGTGTCGCGACAGGCGTGAATGGAGGGACGAATGGAGACGTGTCGTCTTCAGCGATGAGAGTCGCTTCTGCCTTGGTGCCAATGATGGTCGTATGCGTGTTTGGCGCCGTGCAGGTGAGCGCCACAATCAGGACTGC
Organism: Schistocerca americana; assembly: GCF_021461395.2. Classification (NCBI taxonomy): domain Eukaryota; kingdom Metazoa; phylum Arthropoda; class Insecta; order Orthoptera; family Acrididae; genus Schistocerca; species Schistocerca americana. The sequence continues at coordinate 690,429,480 of NC_060121.1, read as the reverse complement.
ATACGACCGAGGCACACAGGGCCAACACCCGGCATCATGGTGTGGGGAGCGATCTCCTACACTGGCCGTACACCACTGGTGATCGTCGAGGGGACACTGAATAGTGCACGGTACATCCAAACCGTCATCGAACCCATCGTTCTACCATTCCTAGACCGGCAAGGGAACTTGCTGTTCCAACAGGACAATGCACGTCCGCATGTATCCCGTGCCACCCAACGTGCTCTAGAAGGTGTAAGTCAACTACCCTGGCCAGCAAGATCTCCGGATCTGTCCCCCATTGAGCATGTTTGGGACTGGATGAAGCGTCGTCTCACGCGGTCTGCACGTCCAGCACGAACGCTGGTCCAACTGAGGCGCCAGGTGGAAATGGCATGGCAAGCCGTTCCACAGGACTACATCCAGCATCTCTACGATCGTCTCCATGGGAGAATAGCAGCCTGCATTGCTGCGAAAGGTGGATATACACTGTACTAGTGCCGACATTGTGCATGCTCTGTTGCCTGTGTCTATGTGCCTGTGGTTCTGTCAGTGTGATCATGTGATGTATCTGACCCCAGGAATGTGTCAATAAAGTTTCCCCTTCCTGGGACAATGAATTGACGGTGTTCTTATTTCAATTTCCAGGAGTGTAGATGGCGTTCTGGTAGCTATGCGACTACACCATAGGTTAGAGGGTGACGTTGAAACCATTGTCAGTACATGTATTATCCCCCAGGTAGCATATGCCGTCATTGGATCAAAATCAACGTCGTCTTACCATGTCCACTAATTTATTTATTTATTTTTTACAGCATTGTATATCTGAACATTAATGGATATCGTATTATGTCGTGTGAGTGCTTACGTCAATTTGTGTATATCGTAATGGACACATTTAAGCATTCTGTCAAGAATACCTTTGAAGAATGAGACCTTTATAGATCTGACAAGCCCATGCAATGTCATACGAACATTACATTTACAAGTGGACGACAAACCTTTAACAGAAAAATGATATCGAACTGTCAACAGAAAAACGATTTTCAAATTTCAGAGTGGTAATAGTCTCTTAAAGTAACAAGGCACACTATTAACTCACCTTTGGGCAGATCTACATTCCTAAAACGAATGAATGTAAATTTACAGGAGTATGTAGTGAAGGCTACCACAGTTGTTGAATCGATGAAGTATCAACCTCCTTACCTCTGGCGAGCGGTGACAAAGCGAGGAAGTGTACGCTGACCGACCCCGCGCTTTCGCCGAAGATTGTGACTCTGTTCGGGTCTCCGCCAAACGCTGCGATGTTCTCCTGCACCCAACGCAGCGCTGCCACCTGGTCTTTAAGACCAAAATTTCCGGGAGCAGCTTCATCTTCGGTGCTCAGAAAACCTGCACAAGCGACGCAGAAGTGGCATATTTGGGAGTGTACCTAAGAACCTAAGTGATTGTATTCTGTAATTACGTTCTACCCATCTATTGATAAAAGATCGAGACGTTAGGTATTTACACTATAAATAGGAATTCACGCATGTCGGTGGTAAATTACACTGTTTCAGTAACTTAGCACGTGCAATAAGACGTCAAATTGGGTCAAATACAGCAAATAGTTCACTGTGGAATAGGAAAAGAAGATGATAGTAAGGAATAGTACAAGAATTTAACCTCGCGAAAAGTAAAATTCGTGTACTGCCCCATGATTCCAGCAGAAGCCTATGAACTTCTGAGACAGGACTCATATCGGCTGAGCTGTGGACGCCCGTCTAATTACCAGTATTTACAGCCTAAGTGTAACTCGCCCCTACTTTCCAGACTTAAAATGGTTCAAATGACTCTGAGCACTATGGGACTTAACTGTTGTGGTCATCAGTCCCCTAGAACTTAGAACTACTTAAACCTAACTAACCTAAGGACATCACACACATCCATGCCCGAGGCAGGATTCGAACCTGCAACCGTAGCAGTCGCGCGGTTCCGGACTGAGCGCCTAGAACCGCTCGGCCACCGCGGCCGGCTTTCACACTTCACAAGCGCTCATGGTCAATCGGTAAACTCTAAGTTTTTCCACATGGATTAATCTATTCAGAAAAAAAGATTGTCCCATTGTAAATTATATGTGTTTGCTCGATACGCAAGTCAAGAAACACGCGACAAATATTTTTTGATTCACCTACATAGCTCCGTGTATCCTGGGAATAATTCGGTACAGAGTTTTCCATTAAGAGATGAGTGACGGCTGGGCAAGTGACGTGCAGTGCACAAAATTTTATTTTCTGTATAAAGATTCATAAGTTGAAATTGCCCCATCAGTTTCGGAGCTATTTTTTATGTCACCCTCTTAAAATTCCACCTTCAACGCTAGGTACGACAGGCATATTTCACCCAACTACACCTCTTTTGCAAATAGTAAGTAACAGATATTCAAAATAATTTGAAATTTTAAAATTCAGTAGATATCCAGCAGTATTCTGCGTCTGAAAAAGCACACACACACACACACACACACACACACAAATTGCTGACTGTGCACTACAGTGGTTGCAACTAGAGTGCAAGTGGCGGTGTCTGTGTACGACAACAGATGCGAAGCACTCGAAGAAATAAGGAAAAAATTTGAGTTTTTCCTTTTCTTGTAACTCAGACCCTACAAACATATAGAATGTTAAATTTAGGTTTATTGAAACTCTTCTGTATCTTTTATTACATACGCAAGAGTTGTAGAGCAGCCAGAGTCGTTACATTGTTCCAAGTATGGCAAGTAAAGCATTACAGAAGCACATTGATTGTGCAACGTCTTTCTGTTATGTTGTGGAACGGAAGAACTGTGTTTGAAACTATCTAGTAGTAGTGATCAGCTGACAATTTAGACAAGCTAAAACGGTATGTGCTCAATAGCTGCCTGAAACTAAATCGAACATCAAAATATCAGTTTGCAATCGATACATGTGTAGATTTTTACAGCTTTGTTAGTTGGTTTTCTTAATTTGTTGCGTAGCCAAAGTAGTTGCACGCCAGCCTACTGTAGATATAAATGTATGGAGTCATTATTATTTATTTTCTAAACTTAAATGACTGTCTCGCTGACACGACTTGACATGTGTTTTAACGACCTTGCTCAGAATGTACACCGAATAACGTATAGTTTTTTTTGTTTTTTTTTTTTTTTTTTTTGTTTGATACTGTCACTTGTGGAATGACACAGAAACTTTTGACATCAAAATTCTGAAATTACTTTGGTGGTGTAGGAGGAGCGAAACTCTCTCTTTCCTCCACTTGTTCACTGGAGCCGATGAAAGAAGGGCGAGACTAATCCTAAGCGACATCATCTTCACTCCGTAAAAAAAAAAAAAAAAAAAAAAAAAAGAATTGTAACTCATCTCATCTTACCTAATGTGCCGAGTCGGTAGTTGATAGTTACTAATACAACATCATAATTCAAGAGGAAATCCGGTCCATAGACTGTGCCTCCTCCATAGCTAAATCCACCTCCATGAACCCAAAACATGACCGGCAATGGATTGGAAGGTGACAGCTGAAAAAGAGTTGATGCTGCAGCAAAACAGCAGAAAATGGGACCTATATAAAACTGCATAACGAAATCAGATATCACGATCACTCATGAGTAACTACATAAGACAAACTTTTGCTTAACTGCGATCCCCAGCTGCAAGAAATACCCCCCACAGAACTTTATGTGTAGCATGTAATAATTATTTGATAAACATTTTACGAAATTTAGAAACACATAAAACGAATATACTAGTAATAAACTAGTAATAACCTAGTAATAACACTTCCGATAAAGAGATAGTTTTAACATTGAGGAACCGAGAAAATATCTGAGTAATCCAAGAAAATAGGGTACCTCTGGTGTGTAGACGTTGAGGTAGAGGCAGTCTTCAGACCCAAACACTCCAGAATTGAAGAAAAAGTTGTCGTTCTGTATGCAATCGGGCCCACGGACAGTGGCATCTCGGATGTGCACCCATCCATCTGGCGCTTGTGGATCCTGTAAACATATTTACGTTGCTAAGTACTTCGTTGGTATTTATGTCACACATGTCAGAAAGTCGTCATAGGAAACAAATGATTTGTTTCATTCAACTGATGGAAAAGCTCTCCGTGTAATGCAGCGATGGTTCTGTACTGTGTAAGAAAATGTTAATTTGCATCGGCACAGCAACCTGAAAAAATTAATGAACACTTGCGTCAGTAGAGGGTACGAAACTGAACAAATGTTACTTTCGTCAACGGCATCATTAATTTAAAGAACAGCGAAAGGATAACGAGATGGATGGAAAGAAAGTAGGTAAATTGTTTTTATTTCAAATGTAACTGCCTTAACTCTTAATACACTTACACCACTATGAGATAAGACGGTCAAACTTTCATGGAAAAATGATTTGGTTGTCTACGAAATCGTGATTTACCCACTCGTGCATCTCTTCATCGGAAGCATGCGTTTCCGACGGAACATTGCATCGTAATTCTGAACAACACAGGTACTGCAATGACGTATTTATCGGCGGACATCGGGCAAGAGATGTTCACTCAAAATATCTCTCCTTTACGGGAATATATAGAATGAATGTACAAGTGGAAGTTGTAGACACATTGTTGAAGGCATATGGAAATCTGGTTCTGGCCGTGGAGCGTGATCGGATAACCTAATGATGAGGCCACCACTCGCGATAAGCTGGAAATCCGGGCTTCTGTTCTGACACAAAGTTTCATTTTCGTCATTTCAATTTTGCAAAGTGTCCTGCTATTTCAGAAAACTGTCTGCTCATAAATACTGTGCACTAGCGAAAGCCTGAAACTGTATACAGTTGACAGTAACTGGAACAGCCTTCTAAACTGAAGAAGTTCCTCTTCCTCTGAAGGAGTTCTTAGCTGGTGGCAGTAGTAGGAGTCAGTTTTGTACACCATTCTTTTGAAGATTACAATTGGTGCTTTGTGTTTATCAGTATGTTTCATCAACACATTCTAAGCAGTTGGGTCTTCAGAGGTTTTTCGTCCAGACAGAAGCCACTTTCAAAGTTGTCCAGCAGTTAGTCCAGAGAAAACTGTGAGGCCTCGTCGTTGTTTCGAGAGTAAATTACCTGCAAGGATGCCTCAGTTTTATTCTGAAAAGGACTAGTTAGTTTCTCCCTTCATCCTGTGGTCGAGCATAAGTCTTTTTCATGTAAAAAAGGTAAAACTACCTCTTTCCTGATATTAAGTCTCAACGGAATTTTTATTTTGTAGGCACAAGACGAAACCCTTGAGAAGTCGGGTTTGTTTGTTTAATAACTAGGATGAGCACAACGGTCCACACCAAAGACAACCGCATTTGATAGCAAATGTTGGTATAGATGAAGGATGATTTGAAATGGTATGAAAATTTTTGAATCAGGTGACTATCCATCAGATTTACCAGACAATGATATTCATCACATTACCAAAGCAAGTGAGGATAAAAGTAAAACTATCGGACGTTTACTCTGTCCAATTACGCTAATAAACTACAGATTGGAATGCCGTAGAGAAGAACAGAAAGTATAACTGAAGAAACACTGAAGGAAGATCAGGTTTTCTTCAATAAGGAAACAGCTCTTAGAGAAGTAAATTCAAAATGAAATTTTCACTCTGCAGCGGAGTGTGCGCTGATATGAAAATTCCTGGCAGATTAAAACTGTGTACCGGACCGAGACTACAACTCAGGACCTTTGCCTTTCTTGGGAAAGTGCTCCACCATCTGAGCTACCCGACACGACTCACGCCCCGTCCTCACAGCTTTCCGTGCAGATGAGGTAAGAGACGAGGTACTGCGGAATTAAAGCTGTGAGGATGGGCGTTAGTATTGCTTGGGTAGCTCAGATGGTACAGCACATGCCCGCGAAAGTCAAAGGTCCTGAGTTCGAGTCTCGCTCCAGCACAGTTTTAATCCGCCAGGAAGTTTCAAGTAGTTTTCACATTACGCTAAGTAACGGAAAGCTCAGTAAAGAAAAGTCAAGATGTCTTTCAACATTTGGGGACTTGGTGGAAGAATTTACACAATTTAATGTGGAGTAAGATTTTTACAATCCTAAGAAGATTGGGACCAAGTATGGATATAGACGAGTGATGTGCAACGTCAACAAAACGTAAGAGTGAGTAATAAAGCTGCGAAAGGTCAAGAGAGGATGTGAGCCAGGATTACCACTCATCGCCGTTGTTTGTAACACGTACGTCATAACAACAATGAAGAGCGACACAATTGTAAAGTTCTGGAAGAAAGACGACGGTGTTCTAAAGAAAACATGGTGAGAAATCTTATAGAACTAGTTCTTGAAAAAATGTGTGATGAAACACTTCTGTTACTTATGTATCTCCTGTAGGTACCACGAGACGGAGGTAAAAGGGATCAGGGCTGGTACAGAGGCATCTAGACAGAAACTTTCCCTTGCTCAGTACGTGAATGAAATGTGGCCCAAAAGTCACTAATACTGGCACAATGTATCCCCTGCCGTGAACTGTGTACTGGCTTCAGTAGTATACATAAGGCTCTTAAAGGAAGTCATAGAAAATTTCGGAGGAGGAATGACAACGAAAGGGAAACTAATACCAATGTTAACTTTTTTACTTGACAATGCATCTCTGACCAGGTGTGTGAAATACTTAGCAGAACTTTTGAAAGGTATGCAGCGTATTTATTGCAGAATGTGACTTGGCCGATAAAGTGCAAAATGAAGTACTAAGAAGAATAGGCGAGGAAATAGTTTTATGGAGTATCCCTGTCTGAATAAGAGACATGTATGACATCTGCTACAACAGTCAGACAATGTTAACTTTCTTGTTTTACTCCTCTACTGCTGCTTCCAATACAGAGGCAGAGAATGACGAGGATATTCAAAACTTATTACAGAGGATTTTGGGTGCAGAAGTTAAGTCGAGATGAATCGATCAGTGCAAGACAGGAAAAGATGGAATACAGCAACAAACTAGGTGAAAGATGGGCTTTATTTATTTTGTTTTTTAAGGAACTTTGTTGTATGTGTTAGTATTAATGAATATTTTCAGGACAACAGTATTCAGTACTAATTTTTAACAGCCATTTGTTTCACGAGCGCACATATTAAAAAAACCTGTATTCGATATCTTAAGAAAGAACAGAAAGTAACAGTCGCACCATCTGATAGTGGAACACGAAAAACGTATCGAAATGTGATGGCTCTGAATAAGTACGTCCAAAAAATGGTAACAGAATGTACTCGTTTCATTTTCGGTTCAAAGTACATTTCTAAATTGCTTTTTCTCATTTCTGCTATAGCACAATCACGGAGATAGATTCTGAAATAAACCAATTACCTTGGGAAATGAATATACTGTAGTCAATTTTAAAGTAATTCAAAATTTAGTAACTCTGATTTTTTCGGGTCCTTAGAGAGAGATTAAAAATCTCCTACACTTCCACGATTAGACCTCCTACCTCGAATATTTTGTTTTTATTTTAGTGCATATGTCATATTCACTAAGTACCTCATGTTGCACATTTAGAGAGTTTTAGGAGTTACAAAAATGGCAATGCTTTTATATATATCATTAAATAAAATTATATTTAGATGGCTGCAGAATGTTTGTTCATCATATACGTACATGTAAAAGATCCGCAACTCATAAAATATACATGTTCGTGATGATCCTAACAAGACACTCCGCTGAACGAGTCTGGTGGTAATGATGGCATATGCAATTCACCAACTACAGAGCATCTACACACGCAGTAAACTTAAGCCACAGTAACATGATTATAGGTCAGCTGAACTGCATTAAACGCACTACTTAAATTCATAGACCGTGTTACACAAAATGTTTACCCATGACTTTTACTGCTTTCACACACCACGTGTAGCGGTGTACACGACTCATTACTGTCATTACAATACCCTTTCCAAGAGAGCGCATCAGACAGCTATTTAATTTGCGCAATATGGCGCAATAAGACGTCACTCAAGTACTGTGTAGTACTTTTTGTAGGACAGAATGCCAGACTACGTAATCTTGAGTGCCCACGTATTCAGTAGATTGTGGTCTCATGCGGCATTTGTTTGTCATCACTATCTCTCATCTATAAGCCTCTAGATTGCTTATCGCGGACCCTCTCCTCGAGAGAAGAATTTCCAACTATAGGACCGATTACTTACGCAATTGTACGTTCTGAAAATCATAATTACTTTTTGTCCTTTTAACCTAATCGATATTTCTTGCCTCGCAGAAACGGACTTTTAAGAGGTGCATCGTTGTGTTTCTTGAAATTTCCAGGGAGAATTAAATATTACAACTAAAATAGTTCAATTGGCTCTGAGCACTATGGGACTTAACATCTGAGGTTATCAGTCCCCTAGAACTCAGAACTACTTAAACCTAAGTGATATAAGGAAATCACACACATCCAAGCCCGAGCCAGGATTTGAGCCTGCGACCGAGCGGTCGCGAGGATCCAGAATGAAGCGCCTAGAATAGCTCGGCCACTGCGGCCGGCTGAATATTCAAACTAAATTTAACTTCTCGTACTAATATGAGGGCTAGAAACTGAACAGACGATTTCAGTATCTTCAAAATGGTTGAACTGCTGTTAGCGGAAATATTGGCACATGGAATGATGCTGTTCGATTTGCATTTCCGAAAAGAGAAGAAACGTAGCTAATTTTTTGAATGAACTAAGTCGCACTCTTCTCTCGAGGAAAGGGTAATCTTTGGTCCGCATAAGTAAAAAAGGTCATCAATAAGAAAGCAGGGGGCTCATAGGTGAAAGGAAATACTGTTTCGTGATGAAAAACAAGTGCGGGAATTCAAATCGACTAGCATTATACCTTGTGTCAATATTTAGGGTAGCAGTCTTACTGCCCTTTTCAAGGTAATGAAAATGTCCGTTCTACTTTTAGACCAGATATCGGTAAATGAAGTTAAATTTAGTTCGAATATTCAATTGGCCCTGAAAACTTCAAGAAACACAACAACGCGGCTGTTAAAAGTCTATTTCGGCGATGTAAGAAATATCGATTAGGTTAAACGGACAGAAAGTAATTACGATTTTCAGAACATACTGTACCGTAAGTAGTCAGTCCTGCTGACTACGGGAGATTCCAGAGGGCATTATCTGGAAAACTGGCACCGAATTAACCAGTATATGGTGGCCAAGTGTTACAGCGTAGTCAAATTTTGATTTCGTTTGCCTGCTCTACATAGAATTCGCAAGTGCTGGACTGATCAATTATTAACAGCGAATAAAAATCGGAACTGGACTATTGTAAGAGTGAATGACGATTACTTGATGACTGTAGTTCCTCAAGGTGACAAGACGTCAGGGTTCGTGTGCAGTTTTTGACGTCATGGTGAATGACACACTCAAGTTTCATTGCTTCTTTTTATTCTCGAAACTGATAAACGCTATCATGGCTAGATCGTTTCAAAACGTCCATTAGTGACTCCTTCACAGAAAACAAGAATCCATTTCCCGAGAAGTGAATCAACGATCTGTTACATATTGACCCGTTGTTGCTTTGCAGTAGGGAGTGATGCTGTGTTTGCTATCGGAGCACCACTCTCCATTAGCTCCTGGCTGTTAACCATAAAACAAGTTACGTAACTGTAACCATAAAATGAGTTACATTGAACTTAGAAAACGTGGGATGCCAGTAGACCCACACTGAGATCTCAGTAATAAAATGATACGACTTGGATGTTGTTGTGAAAGAGGAAAGAGCAAATACACTGGTCGCAGAGCATAAACGGTGGATAACGATGTGCATGTACAGGCAGAAATATATATAAGAACGGGGGAATAGTCACTGCGGAATGCGATTGATGACCTCAAATATCTGTATCTCTATGAGAGTGGGGGATGTACGAATCAGGAAGCAGAGCTGACCAACCGGTGGTTAGGCTTTAGACAGGCGGACGGGGTGGCCTACTGATGCTAGACGGGGCTGTGACGCCTAATACTGTATATAGAAACCTCGCGGAGGGTGACGGCCAAGTACCAACTACTCCTGTTGGTCTGTTTCCTGGAAACGTATTTATAAAATCTCGCTTACATCGTCCATAACCGTGAATGTCTAAAAGAGCTTGGGTAACTAACGCTTCTGCCACCCCATCGTTGTCAAAGTGGGAATATAAACATTACCAAATGTAGGTGTGTGATAAGAAATGTAGGAGATATTCAGTAAATAACATATAGTGTGATATGGCAAAACTGTTCATCTCCCCTTTCTGGAACTGTTTAAGATAGCATAATTCTGTTTTCACCTAGATGAATTGTGAAAGAGGTCTCATTAAACAATGTCAAAAGTTTGCTAATGACTAACTGCAGAGCATCAGTGTGAAGTACGCTTTTACAAATGAAGCTGTGGTATTTTGTGCTGGTATTGTTGTAATACTCTAAGTGGTTTAGTTCCTTAAAATCAGAATATTGGTTTAGGAGAAATTACAACATTTATATCTTAGAATCTATTTGTTTTGAACATGCCGCCGTTTTGTGCCTTACACAGGAGTTCGTTAGTTCATACTCAGATATGGAAATCAGTCACGTGGGGTAAGGAGGAAACAGTGATGCATCACCGTGGTACTGGTATAAAATCGGCACGCAGGAAATTTAGCTTTCACTGTTTGTATCGTTCACATACGTCGAGCGCTGATTAGAAAAAGTAGGAATGCTATTTCACTACGGAGACTGCAGAACGGACTTGGAGAGAACACGAGGGAAAAGAAATACCGATGTCAGCTGCGTAAGGGCATTGATATAGTTCAGTGGCGACAAGTGAAAATCTGTACTGGACTGGGACTCCAACCCGGATTTCACAGTTTACAAGAGCGGTCGCCGTCACCACCTCTGCTATTCAAGCATGCTTCCTGTGAGAGGTGGCACGAGTCTGCTTTCATATTTCTATCTTACTCTGAGTAATTCGATTTTCCTCTCTAATTGCATGCGGTGAAAAGTCACTATTCCTGCACACACGGACTTCCCACGCAGGGTCTCTCATCACCCGGGTGGTCCGGTCTGCAGATCTTGGAAGGGTTAAGCCGACAGGTTTGAGGGAGTCGAGTGGATGCTTTCCAGACGCTGACATTGTCATAAGAGTGGGGGCGACACGCCCAGAGGGGCCTGATGGGGCACCTGGGCTAGAGATTCCGTTACTTTACAGAAACTTAGTGAAAACACTTTCTGGCGGGCTACCAGCGAGGCGTGGGAATGACTTGTGTTCCCAGGCAGTTTTGGCGGGCAAATTCCTGCGTTTTCTGCAAAATCATAACTGTGATTGGCTTGCCCAGTCAATGGCTCCGTGACGTAGCAAAATCGGCGCAGAAATTGGCGCCAAGTATCTCGATTGGTGGAATAATACTGCGTCGGCAATAGAGGGGAATTTTCCGCCGGTTTTCGAGTTGCCGATTGGAACGTTTAACCACGACCACTGTCGTGGGGGTGGGAATGTTCTGTGTTCGGCTTGTACAGGTGCTCTTGAGAGAGTCGGCTCTCGCCTTTCGGTCAGAGTAGATTACAAGACTGAGCTCTCGCTGCTCTGGACACCCTGCCTTCCGTTGGCTGTCTAATATACTTTCATTTAATTGTAACTGTTTGACGAAGTTACTGAAGTTTCGGCTTCAACATAACTTTCCGAGTACAGTTGGCAATTGAGCGTTCTGTGTACAAGCGGCCTATGTTGTCCGTCTTGAGCAGTTTTGGCTAACGTTGACTGTACCAGAGTTACTGCGTGACTTCTCTTGTTAAAATCACTCACTGTACCGTCAGTGATTGTGTAGTGAGCCTTCTTCGTCTCCCTCAGAGGCGTATTTGTGTTGCTAGGAAGTCTTTAGTCTGGAACAACCAGACCAGGAGAATTTGTTTCGGGCTATACTCACGACGTTATCATCACCACGATGGGATGTCGAAGCAACCAGCCATCACCTCCGGTATGCCAGATCGTGCCCTTGCAGTTAAGAAGACAGCTTGGTAATGTACATCCGCAGCACCGGAAGATTAGGGAATTTTGCTATCAGAGCTCAGCAGCGCGCGCCTGTTCGTCTTTTCTAACTTTTTTCAGTCTTGGGTGTTCATTATCTGAGTTATCGCTACTGTAGCAGCAAATTAATGTTGGTTTGGCTGGGTATTTCTCTTAAGATTTAAGTTGCAAGCAATTGGCTCCACATACCACTTGGTCATAAATGTCACAATCTAGTTTATGGACAACTTCACCTTCACAGCGTATATTTGAGTATCCAATTTGATGTATTGTAAATGTTTCATTTGTTTTGTTTATTATTTTGAGTTTAGTCATAATAAATCAAATTGTTATTTTGGACAGAACTTAATTCTGTTAATCGGTAGAGCAACCCTTTCATTTCTCGCTACGTTAATGAAACTTTCCTTTATCTAATTAATTTCTATCCAATTAAATTATTGCAGGTGCCAAACTCTTTTCTACTCCACTTGCAGGGTCGATTACAGTCAGTTCGCGTTTCTTCTTGTTCCATGTGCAACAGCAATAGTCGGAGTTAGAAAAGGGGGGAGCTTAGAGCATCATTCCCATATGAAGATTCGAGAAGAATTTAGTGTTAAATACGCTGCTAGCCCCAGCACCTCGCACCCGTTCCAAATTCCCGACATGTTGCACACTACTTCCATAGCGCCCCCTGTTACCATCCAAATTGCTCGCAGAATTTATCACGAATCTCTCAGGAGGTCGGGCCTAGGTTGCATCCACACTCACGATACCATGAAATGCTGTCGGACATATTAGAAAGAAGAGACACCACACACATAACAGTAGCATATAAGCCTTGACAGCCTCATAAGCGGCTGTGAAAACATGAGTGTCTGGAGTTCGTTCTTTTGGACATGTCCAAAAGAACACGCATCGTATATCTAAAGATATTCCAAGAAACAGTATCCAACAAGAATGGCAAATAAGCGAATTCGAAAAAATTGTTATCGGAAGGAGCTGGAATACTACACAAAGGGTGAGGCGCAAATCTGCAACCAGTGGAGTGAGCGAATTGATGTTCTAGCAGCTGGTGTGGATGTTCCACCTGTTAACTCCAGAGAATTTATAAGTGGCTCTGGAATAAGTCAGTCCACCTTTGTTCGTATTCTGTACACCAAGAGTTTCCATCTGCATCGTGTGCCACTTCACACCAACAGTCAGAAGACGAATGGAAATATGTTTCTCAACTCTGACGTCACATAGGACAACCGGTTCTTTACTCAAAGATTTCTCTTTCCCAGTGATGCCACCTTCACCAACTCTGGGAAACTGAATGTAAGAAATATAGGTCGTTGAGAAACCGCACTGGCTGAGGTAAGTTAAACATCAGAGGCACTGAAATTTGAGTGTCTGGTTTGGGGTTATTGGAGACCACGTCTCTTGTCCTCACTTCATCGAAGAAACCTTAAAACGTGCAAGACGTGCACAATCTCTCACCGAAGAGCTACTGGCTTTCCTAAGAGAAAGCAGAAACTAAAATACGTAGACGCATCTGGTACCGTCTCACCACTCCTTCGGGGCTAGAAAAGCGCTGACGCAGTTCTATCCTGGTCGCGGGACCGATCGTGACGGTGTTATCAGTTGGCCTGCACGTTCCCCTGATTTGACTGCAATGGACGTTTTCTCCGGGATAAACCCCAAGATAAAACCTGTATAGCAGAGCAGATATCCCAAGAGGATTATGAACATCGGAGTTGCTACACTAAGACTTCGTCTGGCGTAACAGAAGAATTCTGTGGTCAACTTAGCAGTAGACATCATAGCATGGTTGACGCAAGAAACCTCAGTAACAGAGGCAGTTAGTGGATAAGAAGCAGTGCGCAGGATATGTTGACCCAGCAAAAATTGCATCCCAGATCTCCTGAAAGGCGAACCTATTGCAGCACGACGACACAACCGGAGCAGTGAAATCACGAACACAACAGAAAAGCTGACCCATTGCTGTCAGGGTTGCCCAATGGCCACGCCCTTGAGCCTCGGTTCCTCTATCACATGGAGGTGAGAAGTACTACTGTTTCAGAAAGAATGCCGGTATGAGCTCGCGTACAGGCTGCTTATTTTAGACAGGATGCCAGCTATGGGGGGTAGACTATGCCGGACATCGTCTAGGAGTGAGTTACCGAATCGTCACCACTAGATGTTACCTCTACCATTTGTAGGTCTGCTTTCCGCAACCAAGGCTGATGTTGGTGACTTCCAACCGGCTGGTCACATTTTAATTAAGTTCCATCCTCTACAGGGCCGCTATCCTGGAGGTCTGCAGCTCGTGTATGGATCACTTAGACCACATTTCTTTCGAAAGGTAATGTGTAAATTTTATTGGAAGTCGCTAAGTAACTGGCTTCTCAAATGTTGTTGTTGTTGTGGTCTTCAGTCCTGAGACTGGTTTGATGCAGCTCTCCATGCTACCCTGTCCTGTGCAAGCTTCTTCATCTTCCAGTATTTACTGCAACCTACATCCTTTTGAATCTGCTTAGTGTATTCATCTCTTGGTCTCCATCTACGATTTTTACCCTCCACGCTGCCCTCCAATGCTAAATTTGTGATCCTTTGATGCCTCAGAACACGTCCTACCAACCGGCCCCTTCTTCTTGTCAAGTTGTGCCACAAACTCGTCTTCTCCCCAAGTCTATTCAATACCTCCTCATTAGTTATGTGATCTACCCATCTAATCTTCAGCATTCTTCTGTAGCACCACATTTCGAAAGCTTCTATTCTCTTCTTGTCCAAACTATTTATCGTCCATGTTTCACTTCCGTACATGGCTACACTCCATACAAATACTTTCAAAAACGACTTCCTGACACTTAAATCTATACTCGATGTTAACAAATTTCTCTTCTTCAGAAACGCTTTCATTGCCTATGCCAGTCTACATTTTATATCTTCTGTACTTCGACCATCATCAATTATTTTGCTCCCCAAATAGCAAAACTCCTTTACTACTTTAAGTAGCTCATTTCCTCATCTAATTCCCTCAGCATCACCCGACTTAATTCGACTACAGTCCATTATCCTCGTTTTGCTTTTGTTGATGTTCATCTTATATCCTCCTTTCAAGACACTGTCCATTCCATTCAACTGCTCTTCCAAGTCCTTTGCTGTCTCTGACAGAATTACAATGTCATCGGCGAACCTCGTGCACCGATGACATTCTCAAATACTGAATGAAAATAGTCTGGGTAATTTGTGCACTACATCTACCGCGTTGCCACAGTGGTGACACTGGTTCCCCTCAGATGTTAACTACTGTTGCACTTGGCTAGCTGTTGGATAGTTCACATACGGGTGTGCCGAGCGCTATTGGCAAGCGGGGTACATAAGGCATTGCGAGGGCAATTGAGGAGCTACTTGACTGAGAAGTAGTAGCTCCGGTCACGAAGAATGGCTAGGGGAGCATTGTGCTGACCACATGCTCCTCCACATCCGCAGCCAGTGATGCCTATCGGCTGAGGACGACACGGCGGTCGGTAAGTACCGCTAGGCCTTCCAAGAGATTTAATACGCAAAATGTGAATTACGTTGCCGCAAGACTGCACCACTTTCTAACTTTAATACTTGACTTATAGTTTGAAACCATCTGCATGACACAGTACCTCATAATGAGTAAATTATGACAGAATTTTAAATTTTTAAATTCTGTCAGTTATTATATTAAACAAGTCGACCATTTAGTAATATAGATGCTGTGTGGCGATTGGTAAAAATTTATTCAGATTTTCTTTAGTTTAGTAATTTTTCGTAGAAACTGGAATATTGAACAAATTAATTATCGGTTCCTGCTGAGAATCGAAATCTTTAACATTGGCTTAGTTGTCTTCATAATCTGTAACAGTATTTAAACCTTTAATTTTATATGAGATTATTATGCAGTTTCCCTGTTCGCTCCATTCATGGCGCGCCTTAGGAGTTGCCTAGTGAAGGAGGAAAATCAGTATCTCGCTCATGCCACTAGACATACCGAAAGTGCTTGATTCCCCACACTACTAGCACCAGGAATTACTATATTTCCTACTGAAAATACGAAGTTAATACCAATATCTATCTAACTGATATAGCTTTGATAAGGTACTTTGTTTCATATAGTGAGAATGCAGAACGAGAGCCTCTGAAACAGGTCAGGAGCCAGCCGAGGCAAACAGTATACCCAGATGACACTGTCTGTATGGTGGTGGAACGTGTTGCTTCATGATGCACCAGTGTTCATCATATTACAGGTAATACATGATTATAAACTTTCGAGCCATTTGGAACTTACGTCCATCATCAAAGCAGTGTATAGCTGAGATGTCAGGAGACACCCCAGACAGCAGCTTGAAACTAACCTGACTATCTCCCACCATACAGCCCAACAACCAAGACATGACTGACTTGCTCAATTTGTGAATCCCCTTCTCTAGAATAAATCAGAAGTTTTTCCTGAAATTGTAACCATTTGTTTGTCAGTACATGAACATAAAATCTGCCGATTTCCTTTTCGTTAGGAAAATTTCTGCTTGGCGCGCCCTTTTCCTTTTCCAGTCTTAGAGTGTAATTCGGCTACCTTCCAATACGCTTGTGTAGATCCGTACCGCGAAACGCAGCGACCCGACGGGCGGCTTGGCGTACGGCAAGTTGTAGAAGGCGAGCAGGGGGCGGCCCTTGCTGGACGCCTGGCGGCGGCCTCGCACCGCCCCCTGGCGCGTCCTCACCACCGGCGGCTCACCGCCCCCACCCTCCGCCCCCGCCTCCGCCGCCGCCTGCAGCTGCACCAGCAGCAGCAGCAGACACAGCGCCGCCAAAAACCACGCCAGCTGCGATCCCATCGCCGACTGACACTTTGCCGCCTGGTTACTTGCGAGATCTTGGTGGCCAAGGTCGCTAGCGTACGGAAAGATATCTCAGCTCCCGCATCTCGTTATCAAACAGCCAGGAGAGTCACACTATCTTACTGCAGTTTATTTGCAGATGAAGCATAGTGGTTCTGACACGCACCTCGGGGACTTTACTTACAGCAGATCTATTTAATTTTCAAACAAACGACACGAATAAAGTTGCTACAGTCGAAGTAGCAATCACTAATGGACAACACGTCAGTTATTCTGTGTATGATGCTTTTGGCTGGTAAATTACCGCATGTTTTATCTTTGAGATAGTGCTTGGTTCTTGATGGCAAAGGGTAAAACTAATATGTGTATTGAACCATTTGTGTATTTCCTGTACAGTTCGACAAATCCGACAAATCAGACGCCTGTCGTCTGTTCTACAGCCCGAGCAATATGTAATAGTTTAGGCAGCGGACAAGAATTCTGGAAGAGCGGCGTTCGATTCATCAAACCGCCATTCAGAGTGGTTTCCCTAAATCGCTTAAGGTGAATGCTGGGTTGGTTATTTCGGAAAAGACCTAGTTCCTTCCACTACGATGTACTATTCGATTTTGTTCTCTGTTCCTAATGACAGGATAAGACCCTAATCTTCCCCATTCTTTTTTTACCTGACACAACTGGTCAGTCAGACATAAGGAATCAAGCTACTCGTTTCTTGCGCTTAAAAACTCTGAATTAGAATAGTGTTCAACCGAATGCAAATTTTTTCTAGGAACATTTTCCAGAGATGTCAGATTCATCATGGCTCTTTTGGTAAATGATTTCTTTGACATTAGAGGTTATTCGAGTACGATCCACAGTAAGCACTGAAAACATGGGAAAATAGCAGAAGAATATGGACTTGGGGAAAAGAATAAAAGCGGAAGCCACTCAGAGAACATCCTAAAACTTGTTATAAGAATCAAGTAAGTTGTATATGTGGAAGAGATCTGGAAACGTCGGAAGTTTTCAAATAGTGAGGTAACAATTAAGAAACGATATTTTAAACTGCAAAATATTTTCAGGGTCTGACCAAAATTTATATGTTATTAAATGCAGATTAAAGTTGTAGAAATTGCAAAGGTGTCGGTAGTTAGGGAATTGGGACCTGGATAAGCAGAAATAACCAGAGGTTGTTGAGAGACTGAAGTGAGCATTAGACAACGATTGATCCAAATGAAGGCAATACAAAATGAATGTGTAACTTTGAGAGATGGAAGACAGCAGAGAAAGAACTAGGCAAAACAACAAGCCCCAAATTAAGTCCTTGGATAACATACAAGTCGTGCACCCAAAACTAGTACCACTATTCTGCCTGTCTTTTACGAAAATTAATTCTAGCGGATAGCCAGAGAATCAAATCGTTAAGATGACCTCTTAGAAAAAAACAAATCTAACGTAGAGAGGGTATCAGTGATTATAATGCATTTTAGATAGGGAAGTATTATTGGTTAGCAGGAGTGACAGGATACAAATTGTTGAATGTTACATTAGTTAACATCCAATATTCGGATATGAGGACGAAAATGTAGGGTACAAATATAAGAAATTGAAATGTATCGTTCAATATGCCTTAGACAAGTATGTTCCAGAAAACATATTAAGCGATGGGAAAGACACACCTTGGTTTAATAGCCGTAATAGAAAACTGCTACGTAAACAAAGAGAGATTCATTGTCGACGGAAAAAACCTCAACGAATCAAAAGTAGGCGTAAGGAGTACAATGAGATAAGCGTTCAATAACTTTCAAAGAAAAATTTTGCCAACCGATCTAAATCAAGGCCATTAGAGGATTTGGTCTTAAGTAAACTCTCTACGTGGATAGAAATAATGTCATCAGCCAATAAGTAACCATACTTGCACTGAAACGGAAGACGACCGCGGATTAACGTACGAATATCGAAGTGGCAGACACTGAGCTAAGTGATCACGAAATAGAAAAGCCACAACCATTACTTAAGCCGTCGGCAAACGGGACGAGGCAGCGAACGTTGACGTGCACACAGACGGGCGTCCAACGTCACGAGACACATTGTAATGTTGATGCATTAAGTTGTTCTGAAAGCGGTGCTGATATTGAAGGCAATAAAAGCGGGTTAAAAGCTGTGAGCTATCTGGGGAAGTTAACCTTGCATTACTGAGCAACTGTTTCACCAGGTATCCAGTCTAGCTTACCAAATTCCCAACCAGACTAACATTAATTATAATCTTTTAATAGTTATCTTACGACAACCGGTGATACATATATAAAAAGAGAATTTAAATAAAAAGAAATAAATCAGTTTATATTTGGACATTGCATTCATAAAATAACACATGAAGAACGTTGAAACATATGCAAGAGGAAATTAATCACAACCAACCAACCAACTCAATTTTCACCAAAAGAAGTTACGTTCGCAGCGCAATCCTGTCCGTCATGAAACAACCACACACTGGTATACTAAATTCATACTAACTCTCTGTGAAATCTTCCGAAAAGAATAGCTGAGGGCTTATTTGATGATTACACGACATGCTTCACGTGGTCAACTTGGTTTACACGAAGAGTGTAACTCCACAATAATTTTGATAGTTAAAATAAATTACATCCAAACGCAATTTACAAAAGAAAAACCTACAACTGGTTACTATCGTCTTACTATTAACCTTATGGGTCAAACAATTGTATAATCACGTGGTACTGGTCTCACAAAGTACACCCCACATGGGTTGAACATAAAGAAAAGTTGCTATATTGAAAAATAGTGTCAAGACGAGACATTATAATCTCACGCACATTCGCATTTAAGATTGATGATCTTAGTTAGAGTTACGGATCATCAACACATGGTTCCACTTTACTCACAAAGTAGTGACAAAGAAACTACTGGAAGATATTCTGAACTTCACACTCGAATTACACTGCATTGCAATTTAAGATAACATAAGATATTTTAGATCTAAACCTGAAATAAAGGTGATTAAATTTTTAGTTAGGCTGAACTTAAGAAATCCATTGTCCTACAGAATTAGTAGAGACACGCTGAGCTGGAGATCTTACAACTTCAGACACTCGCCGCAGACAGACTGGTGTGGGCCCCTACTGAGGGTACCTCACGGATACAAACGGAAGTGACCAGAGAGGCAGCTTCCTATACCGACCTGACAAGGGACAGAGAGGACCATACCAAGAATAGAAACCTCTTTGCTTTTAGAAAGCATAGCTACCTGTTCCGACGTTGGTCCTACTGTTCTCTAGCAGTAACACGTTCCACTGCTCAGTCTCGTCCCAGATATAGTCAGAAACACCACAGTAAATTTAGAAGTGGAATGTATGCCATAAATGACAACAGATTTAAGAAATTAACATAAAAGGAATCCAACACAGTCCTTTCATAACCCCAACGCTTTGGGAAAAGACTGTGTAGGGAATTTTCTGGCCAGGCTTCTCACACCCAACTTAAACCAAAAATGTAAAGAAAAGGCAAAAGGTCACCAGCTACTTGCTAAAACACAATAATTTCAACACATCTTTAGAATTTACCAATTTCAAAGACAAAGAAACAATCTGTGACACCTGTTTGAAAGATAGTGTAGACCTAGTTTGGTCAGCAAGTATAAACAATGCTCCCTGTGTCATTAATAAGAAAACAATTTCTGGCTGTTACACTTATAGAGCTCACCAATATTTGCTCATTGCAAGAGCCAGCTGATCACAGGAAAATTTATGACTGTTTATTAACAAGTAAAATTTATGAAAATAGCAAAGGTGCCACAGCAATTTAAAAAAAAAAACATGAAAATAACATCAGTATTATAAAGCAGAACATTACAATGCACAATCTGTGAAAGAAAAAGGAACGATAAGAGAAAAAACTTGTTTCACAAAGTGGTTATCGCAAAAATTCTATATCTTATAAAACTATTAATTTGTAGAATTAAAATAACTTTGTGACACTAACTTAATCACTCTACTATATTTCAGTTAGTTATCAAACAATGATCACTGTGTCGTTACACTGAAACTACAATTAATTATGTGATTGTTACCCTTATGGGGTTCCTCACTATAAATATGCCCCATGCAAAGGCTAATCGATCACAGTCCAATGAGAATGAATAGCTGTCTGACTGATAAACGAAACAATGCCACAGGAATGAATTTACGAAACAAAATATCACAAATCTAATACCTCACACAAAAAAACTTGATAAATAAAACAGCTCTGAAAGTTCAATAGTCAACGTCTGAAAAAAAACCACTAATAAATAAAACACCTGCAAAATACACGAGTCAGTCTAATAAAAAAAACACCAATAAATCGAACCCCTGCAAAATACACGAGTCAAAGTGTCTCTGAAAGAAACACACGTATATGCATTGGACTAAGAACCGTATAATCACTGTTCACTGGCACACTCAGTAATTCCACTGTTCCGAGGCACAATATAACGGGGGTGTGGGGGGGGGGAGGGGAGGGGCTCATTGCGGCAGCTGTCAGTAGGGATTTTTGTCCATCTGTTGCGTGTGCAATCCCGCCATCTCTGCCCTCTCATGAAGTTTCTCTTAGTGGCCCGTGTCACGTACATCTCGATTTGGTTCCATGTTTGTGTTATCAAATTCATGCCGTATCCGCGTTTGACACGCCAGGTTGATATTCCTGGATTCCTGGGCAAGGATGACACTTAATGCCTCTTCTTTGTGCCACCCTTAGCTACCAGAGAACACCGAACCATGATTTACTGTCGCTTGACAATGGGCTTCCGCCAGGAAATGTTGACAGGCGTCGTTGACGTCTGCGAGTTTCTCTGGACAGTACCTGTCAAAAGGCTCCATGCCCCTTTATCCCCTGTCTTCCGTCGTTTCACCTCGGCCGTCTCGTCACGGTCGTGTGCGTGTGGTGCATTGCCACAGATGGATTTCCACGCGGTGGACCGCTCTGCCATCTCAGGTCATCGTGTCCACGAAGGGTCGCACTGGTGCGGCCGGCCATTAGGTCCAGGTGCAATGGAAAGTGTTTGCCTCGCACCCTTCTTTTGTTTTCAAGCGCGCTCCAGAAGTGGCCCAGCTGACAGTGTGACCTGCTGGGAAACCCGCCTGTTTACAACTAGTCCTCCTCCTCGCTGCTCCCACTGTCTCGTAAGAGTTTAGCTGGTTCGCTTTCACATTCTCAACTGCATTCACAGAAATTGTTCATCATAGTTATGTGATTACAAAATGTCATACGTAATACTGAAACGTCCCCTTAGAACAATTATACATGACTGTCCTTAACCTGACACACAATATTTTTAGCGCAACGCAATCTGACTTTCAAAAATCCCTACAAAAAAAATGGCCCTGACTAACATTAACCTATGCGTTTCACAAATCGCTTACCTCACAAAAATCTTGGTTACTCGAACTACTGCACTACATCAAGCGCCACTACTGCCAGCTAAATAAAAGATTCAAACTATGGAAGGCACTAACTACTGATAGGGATAGTTAGCAAATGAAAGATATTAATAGAGAACAAACAATGTATTTACCTTAATATCATCATATATATATATATATATATATCAGTTCATGACAAATTTCAAAACTCCGCCATCTCTCTCCCCACATCCACCACTGCTGGCGGCTCACCTCCAACTGTGCAACGCTACGCGCTGTTAACATCCAGCTGCCCAACACTACAATGGCAGACAACAATGCAAACTAGCCACAGACTGCACACAGCACAGCCAGTGATTTTCATACGAGCGCTAAATAGCCTACTTACATAGCCCCCATGCTGCCCACAAAAAATTTTACAAATTGTTTTGGGCAGTGGCCAATACAGATTTGAAAAAAATTTTCATAATTACAATAACAAAGAAATCAAAGGCACACACTTATTGATACAATGTTGGTCAAAAGCTAAAGTTTTCTCACAGTCTATAAAGACAGTCCTGATCGTTCATCACAGTAAAATAGCATTGTTTTTCTCAAAGTCTGAGCAGTAAAAGAAAATGCACACGGAAGTAGTGGATTTCCATGCAGTCTTGAAGAAGTAGTGTTGTCCTTCTAACGGAAAGACAGTGCTGACTCTTGACATGCAGGCAGGTAATGGGCCACAACAGAGCAAACCCACAGCAGAATCAGTCAAAGTTTTGAAGAATATTGGTAGGTCATCACAGAGCAGACCCACTGTAGTCCTGGTAGAGATTACGGTATTGGTGGGCCACCAGAGGCGCAGACCCACTGCAGTCCTTGTAGAAATAATGGTACTGGTGAATCATCAAAGGTGTAGACCCACTGTAGTCCTTGTAGAAATAATGGTGTTGGTGGATCACCAAAGGTGTAGACCCACTGTAGTCCTTGTAGAGATGGCCAGCAGCCATCTGTTGTGACTGTGCAGGTACACAATCACCATTGAAGAGTCTTGCCAATAATATAGCAAGTCCATAAACCACCACTTGTGCACTCACAAAGTTTTTGGAATTGTCCTTAGAACCAGCAATGCTGTTATCCAGTCCTTTGCTGAATTATTAACACACATGCAAACACTATCAGTCTCTACTTCTCACATATTGTCCATATACTATGACCAACAGAAACGTGTGCGGTGAAATGGAACTTACAAGTTACTTAATTTGATAAACTGGTGTCAATTACAATTTTATAACATGAGAATTCAATAACAAAGGTACAAAATACATCATTAAAGAACATAACAATACAGATAACATTTGTAGTACAGGCTTTACAAAAGAATTGAACTAACATATACATCAGTGTTACAGGAATTATGACATAAGTACAGACATAAAAGATCAGAATAACTTTTGAAACATCAACTTCACACATGAGCATTAAAAGAGACCAGAATAAATAATGTCTAAACATCTTTACAAAGAAAATAACATATTACAAATGCAAATTATATTTGAGGATAACAGTATTCCTCATCATAGTGAATGTAGCTTAGTACTACAACAGAAAAAAATTTCTATGGAACAGTACACAGAGACAGGAAGAAAAGAAATACACAAGGGTACACAAACACATAGCATAATAATACAAAAGGAAAGGACAGGGTTTGTTTTACTGCAGTATTTTGCAGACAAAACTTTCTTTACTTCTTGGAGATCTCCCATCATCCATCATTATTCCCAAAAAGTCCTACCTATACCTGCTTTCTGTATTCTATTCATATTTCTTTCAAAATAATTATTTCTCAGTGCACAATACTCATTTTTACCAAATCTGTTTCTTATATCTTCTCAATGCGTTTCTTCCAATTCATCGCAACTCATTCTCTTATATAGTCTACCCCCTCTTAAGCTAACATAAATCTACTGAGCTCTGATGCTAAACTAAGGGACGGGGCAATGCAGCAGCACAAAATAAGTAACACAAACATCAATGACAAAAAATTCAAACTGGCAAAGCAATTGCAATATTACAACTAATATAAGGCAACGTGCAGCAAACAAGAAAAATAAATCAGTAGTAAAACTGGCTTAGCAGAGTAACACAAATTAAAATTCAGTAGCACTATGCCTGGCAAACAGCAGCTTATATCTAAACATGACAAAGCTCAAGCAGAAAAAATATTACACTGAAAATGACCATGTCTAATACCTATGTCACATCTTAACACTAGAGTGATGCATCACAATTTATTCTAGAAAAGAAATTACCAAGTCATTAAAAATAGTATTTATGCAATTCCTGTGAAGGGAAATGTCTATTTGTGCTCTCTTTTCCAAGAAAGTTTATCAGAAACGTATTCTTTACTGGGTCTGTAGACAGAAAATAGTGATATTAGTACATCTATTAAATTTTATTTTAACCAATGCTGCAGTGCAGCTAGGAACTAAATATTAAAGAAAATAGGCAAAGCAAGGCGTCAAACGTCATTCACTAGCCATATGGTAATTCATAATGCAGTAAACAATCTTTCAACTAGCAAGACAATAGACATAAACTGTTTCTCATCATTTCATTTCAGTAAACATCATAAATTAAGAACTCTACAGTGTAATCATGTTTTCAAGTTTGAGGGTGTCGTATTTACGATGCTTTCTACTAAGGAATGTCAATAGCGAGGATAACGGCCTCCTTTTTTTTGCACCTAATGGCTTTCTTTTGTCAGACGTCTACCTCTCAGCTGGACGCCAAAAACGCATTACGCCAAGGTCACTTACCTTTCTTGTTGAAATATTTACGATGGCAGTTTCTGCCACAGTGACAGTCTCATATAAAAATATTTCACAGGTCAAGAATTTGGGTTACACATCTGTAGAAACAAAATCCTATAAATATAACAGCGTCCAAAAAATTTTCGCCAGCATTGTGATATATTCACGCAAATACACGCATTTCATAACTCTTAAAGTACGATTCTTGGTTTCCAATAACCTTTTTCACAAACCAGAGTCCCTAACCACTACTCATTATTCCTTACCTTATTCGTCGACACTTCTTCAATATTTCATCATTACAGATATGTAGCATAATCAAATAACTCATATAGCATCAGCTTACTGATCATAAACATACCGCAACAGCATAATACACATAGTCATCATAATAGTAACATAATAACACCTCAGTCAACTCTCAACATCATCGTAGCTTCCTCCAATAATTTCAAAACCTAAAAAAAATTCTCTGCTCATGTCAAAAGTGTCATCTGCCTCAAACGTACTTTAAAAATTATGACCCCATACCAAATACATCATTCAAAGCTCTCATAGTATCACAATGGTTCTAAAAAAATATGAACGGTTCACAAAGTACAAACAACAATCAATTTCGTAAGTGTGAAGTTATACAACGGTGGAATTACGTAAACATCTGTCACTGCCGTAGTGAAAAGGTTTGTCTCTCTCAGTTAAATGATCAGATAGCTGTGTAATTATGTGCTAGAGAAATATGGTACCGATGTGTAAAGTTGTGTAAGCAAATACCATATTAGCTAGGGCTCCTTGTGCTTGCCAGACACATGGTACACAAAGTAAGCGTGTACCCCCCTGAGGATTAATGAATAATACCCTCAGGTGTTACAGATTACAGCAATGGAATGAAATGTGTCACGGAAAACCTTTGTATCATTGTACTTCAAATATCTTTAAAAATAAATGATTTAAGTGCAAGATTAATCACTCAAACACGTGTCCTGTAGCGCTAAATGTGCCTCTTGCTGTAAGATAATCTCTGTGGAAGTGTCGTAGTTATTGTCCTCTGAAAGCTAAGTTCTGCAGAAGTCAATGTACTTACCTCATGATAAACAAAAGTGAAATGCTTTGCGTATAGATATCTTAGTTATTACGCTTATTGCCATGATTAAGAAAGTACTGTGCTGTAACGTATTGTTGTGCTACGGAAAAGGAAGTCTCATTGTAGCTATACCACAAAAGTTACTACTAAAACGTGTTTTACTTTCCAGAATAAAACAGAAAACTGTGCAGATATAAAACAGAAACACTGCAAAAGCAACATTGTAAATTGTCACTCATTAGTAGCGTCGTGATAAAATCGTGTAGCTGTCACATAAACTAACCACTGTGTCATCTGGTATCTCACTGAAAGTACTTTAAATCCAGAATATATTTTCAAGTAAACCAAAATGTTGCATTAAAATCTCATTAGTAGTACTGGTAAATGTTCTAAGTATATAAGCCTTATAGTCATTCCATAATCGTGCAACTAACAAGCAAGAATGTACACACACAATAATACTGTGACGTCTGTTCACTATAACAATGCATTCGTCATTTCTGCTTAAATAAGTTCTTTTGGTTCTTGTTTGGATATTTCACTTCAAACATTGTTGTATGTTACCAGATTCTAAGTCTGACAAAGCATATTAGTAATGTGAAGCGAAAAATTTTACGGCAAAGACTAAGTTAAAAAGCAGATTATCTTTCAATAAACGGTTTTACATGTGAAATGTGGTGTAAACCTTTACTCTTCTTAGTACGCAGAGTTTCAACTTCAACGCAATTATCATGTGGTATACGTCGGATTCTGTAAGGTCCATTGTAAACTAGAAAGAATTTGTGACTCAAGTGTTTCTTCTTATGTGACAATGAATGAGCTTTAATGAGAACTTTCTGACCAATATACAATTTCTGTGCATTTGCTTTACCGTGTAGTTTTCTCCTTTTGTCTGCTGCAGATTTTATATTTTTAAGAGCCAAATCAATTATGTCTTTGTGTCGAAGTTTACGTGTATTTGGGAAAGGTACAAGCTCTCTGATTCTGTTCGGTGGTTCTTCATTCTTCAGTACAAGAGTAGGTGGTAAAGCAGTGGAGTCATGAGGCATTTCATTCAGCACGTTTTGAAATGAGTGTAAATATCTGAAATGACTTTACTAACGTGTCCAACTTCACGTAAGAAATTTTTAACAAAGGCGTTGGATACAGACCGTCCAGTGGCTTTACGTAACGGAGTGAAAGAAACAAATTTTGAAGTAAGTTCAACAGCGACTAGAACGTACGAAAATCTATTAGATGTTCTGACAAGCGGTCCCAAGAGATCAACAGCAGCAAATTCTTTTAATTTAGAAGGAATGATAGGAAACAGCGGAGCACGATGGGAGATAGTAGATGGTTTCGCCTTTTGACAAAGTTTACAAATAGACAAGACTCTTCGAATTCTCTTTTCCATATTGTTAAAATAACAAGTCGTTCCAAGAATATGATAACATTTTCGTGGGCCAAAATGTGCGTAGCTGAAATGAATGTACCAAATGAGCTTATTAACAAAATCGTCTGGAATGCAAAGTACCCATAGCTTGTCATCAACAGTGCAGCGTTTGAAGAGTATGTTGTTTCTAACCAGGTAATAATGCCGAATCTGTGTGTGTGTCTTTTCATGGCATTTGCTCTTGATGTCTTTCCAAATCGGATCTTTATCTTGTTCATGAGCAATGTCCTTTAAAGATGTGGTGATGAAGTTTTCAAAGGCGACTTTCTGAATGTAAAGAATACTCAAATTTTTCTCGAGGTTGCCTTCTGTGTTACTTCTCTCAAGCCCAGCCGGTGCGCGTGACAGTGCGTCCGCAACAATGTTCTTCTTGCCGGGAATGTAGACTATTGTGAAGTGGAATTCTTGCAGAAACAATGCTCAACGTTTTAACCTGCCATGATTTAATTTTGAAGACATAAGAAATTGTAATGCACGATGATCACTGTATACTTTTATGTGCTTACCAGAAAGAAAGAAACGGAATTTGTTAAATGCCCAAACGATAGCTAAAGCTTCTAATTCAGTAACGGAATAAGTTTTTTCAGATTTTGTTAGCACTCGGTTAGCAAAAGCAATGGTTTTCTGAATGGTAGTGTCATTTTCTATGGCTTCTTGAAATAAATGGGCACCAAGACCGACTTTAGAAGAATCCGTGCTAAGGCAGAAATCTTGTGACAGATCTGGATGAGCTATAATTGGCGCGTTAAGTAGCGATTCTTTCAAAGAATTGAATTCCAACTGTGCTTGTTCGTCCCAGTTCCAAATAGTATTTTTTCCAGTGAGAGAACAAAGTTTTGGTGTAACAAGAATTTGCATGTTCAGAAAACGACGGTAAAAATTTACGAGACCTAGACAACTGCGGACTTGTCTTTTTGTGGATGGAACTGGAATGGCTCTGATTGCTTCTAACTTTTCAGGATCCGGCTGAATGCCTTCAGAAGAAATAATATGTCCCAAAAACCTCACCTTTGACCTACCGAATTCAGACTTTTCCAAGTTAACTGTAATTCCAGATTCTGCAAAAATACGTAACAAACTGTTGAGGATGCGATTATGTTGTTCCCATGAAGCTTCTGCTATTAGAATATCGTCCACATATAAGGTGATGTGACGTTTTAAGAACTCAGGTAATATGGAATTTAGCCCACGAATGAATGCTGCTGAAGAAATGTTCAAACCAAAACGAAGTTTCCGAAACTGATAACAAAACGCCGAAACAAGGAAAGCTGTGTATTTTCTACATTCTGGATGAAGTTCGATCTGATAAAAGCTGGATCTGAGATCAATGGAAGATAACACTTTTACACCATTAAAATTTTGAAGAAGTTCTTCCAACGTTTGCGGCCTGTCTGTTTCAGGAATGATGATAGTATTGATTTGTCTCGAATCTAAGACAAGCCTGATCGATCCATTTTTCTTCTCAACAACATGTAATGGATTGTTGTATGAGCTTACTGCAGGCTCAATAATGCCCTCGTCAAGCATAGATTGTATTTCTGTTTTAACACGGTCCCTATAATGTGCTGGAATTACGTATGGTCTAACACAAAATTTAGTATGCTCACGAACACGAAATTGGTATTGAAATCCCTTGATTGTTCCTGTTTTGCGAGTAAAAACTGTGGAATGTGCTTGTAAAATCTCAAAAAGGTCCTGCCTATCAGTGTCATTACAATTCTCAATTGTTTGAATTTTATTCTGAATTAACTCATTAATTTCAAGTATGCCGTCGATATCATCCCTGTCAGTACTTGCAGAGCGATTGTTAGTGTCTAGCTCTGTAGAAAATTCCGAACTGTTGTCTAACAGAAGGTAAAGCCGATTAATTTCCTCGTCATGGTTTGAGAGCCAATCTTCAAATTTCAAAGCTATTGACTTACCTTCCTTCTCTAAACTTATTTCAGCATCATGAAAGTTTAAGATTGCTTTGTATTCATTCAAAAAGTCTACTCCCAATATAATTTCCGTCGACAATAATGGAACAATAAGAAAGTTCATAGAGAAGCTGTGGCTTTGACAAAGGAATTCTAAATTGGTTTTTTGGCGTACATCTACACTTTTTCCAAAGATTGCACCTTGTAATTTAATCTTACGTAACGGAAGTGTGGGGCAATCGTTCGATTTGTTGCATTTGCTAAAAGCTGTTTCACTAATTACTGAAATGGGACTGCCAGAGTCAAGTACTGCCGTAAATTTTACGTCATTTACAGTAATGTGAATCACAGGATATGCAATGTTGTTATGTTTTACGTTGTGTTCCCGGAGTAAGATGTCCCTAATGTCTTCCATTCTTGCGTAATTACTAGCTACAGCAGCTGCGTCGTCAGTTTCATAAGTACGTTTTGTGGCTGCCAGCGGTGTGAGTCATTGCCTATTGTCTCTTTGTTGGCGCGCGTCGTTATTGGGATTTGGAGACCTAACTTCTACAAATTCACCGTGACGAGAGGGCCCTGCCCTGTTTAAATCCCGCCAGTTCTGATGCAATTCAGGTCTGTCGTTACGATCACATCGTCTGTCGTCATGTCGGTAGTTCCTGTAGTTTCTTTCTTGTCGGTTAAGTGGTGGAGAATTTCTCCCTGAATCGTAACTGCGCGCTGGACCGCTGCGTCTAAAGTTATTCTGTCTCCCTTGATAATAATTGTTTTGGTTCCCATATTGTCTGTTTCTCTGATTGTCTCTGTGATAGTCATTTCCGCGGAGAGGTGATCTTTCCCTGTAATTATTACTACTCTGCCAACGGTTGTCATACGGGTGGTGTCTGTTTTGGTCACGATTTGTGTTGTGAGAATAGCCTTGCCGTGTCCAGTTATGGTTTCTGTCGTCACGGAATTGTGACGGATATGACCTATAATTGTTGTGTTCCTGTTTCCGCTTTCCGCGATTGTCAGTGTCAATTTCTAATTCTTGTAAGAGTCCCTGAAAAGCTTCAATGTCGTCTTTGCAACGTCCTGCTAAAATAATATGCCGTAAATGTTCAGGTAATTTGATTAAGTAAATGCGGATGAGTTCTGAGGGGCTGTATGGGCTTGAAAGATACTGATTCTTATGCAACATGTCTTCAAAATATTTGACAAGACTGGAAAATTCAGATTGTTCGAAATGTTTCATCATTATGATGCCATGTTTTACTCGGTCTTGTGTGGCTTGAGACCAATATGCTGAGAGGAAGGCATGATAAAAATCTCCTTGACTGTGACAATCGTGAATGACCGATCGCATTCTTACAGCTGGTTCATTCTCCAAGTAGCCACACATAAATTCTAACCTGTGCTCCAATGACCTGTTGGGAGGAAAACAATGAGAGAATTGATGGAGCCATGCTTGTGGATGAATGTCGTTGCCAAAATTCTTAAATGTTTTTAATTTACGTGTAGTAATGAACAGCTTATAGTCAAAGTCATCATGTCGGCGAGTCGCATATCGGTCATTGTTACGACGTTTCGGCGGTTCCATTTCAAAATTCGGTGCATCTTGCCAATTTCTTTCATAATTTCCGAAATGCGCTGTATTATTATTTTGTGGCTGTTCCGTATTTCTATGTCCCTCTTCCTGTATTGGGGCGCGAGTGTCCTCTGAAATACGTAATTCTTGTATTACCTGTGTCAGCTGATCTTGTACTTCCCGGATTTCTCTTTTGTACTGTGTATTGATTTGATTTTGATTCTGTTTGAATTTTCTAATTTGTTCATACTCTTCTGTGTCAGTGAAGGCTACAGGTCTTGTGTCATTCAGATCATCATCTACCTTTGTAGATAAGTCAGTGCAACGCAATCTGACTTTCAAAAATCCCTACAAAAAAAATGGCCCTGACTAACATTAACCTATGCGTTTCACAAATCGCATACCTCACATAAATCTTGGTTACTCGAACTACTGCAATACATCAAGCGCCACTACTGCCAGCTAAATAAAAGATTCAAACTATGGAAGGCACTAACTACTGATAGGGATAGTTAGCAAATGAAAGATATTAATAGAGAACAAACAATGTATTTACCTTAATATCATCACATATATATATATATATATATATATATATATCTGTTCATGACAAATTTCAAAACTCCGCCATCTCTCTCCCCACATCCACCACTGCTGGCGGCTCACCTCCAACGGCGCAACGCTACACGCTGTTAACATCCAGCTGCCCAACACTACAATGGCAGATAACAATGCAAACTAGCCACAGACTGCACACAGCAGCCGGCCGAAGTGGCCGTGCGGTTAAAGGCGCTGCAGTCTGGAACCGCAAGACCGCTATGGTCGCAGGTTCGAATCCTGCCTCAGGCATGGATGTTTGTGATGTCCTTAGGTTAGTTAGGTTTAACTAGTTCTAAGTTCTAGGGGACTAATGACCTCCGCAGTTGAGTCCCATAGTGCTCAGAGCCATTTGAACCATTTTTGCACACAGCACAGCCAGCGATTTTCATGCGAGCGCTAAACAGCCTACTTACAATACCACTTAGTATTGACTATCACAATTTTTAAGAACAAAAGTGAGACTAAATTTTTTTTTGCAAATAAAAAAGTTACATGAATCGACAATATAAAAATAAAAGTTAAATGACTTGAGAATATAAAAAAAATATAAGTGAAATGGCTTGACAGTATAAAAATTAAATGAACTGACAATAAAATATCTAAATCCACATCACTAATGTGGTATGCTTCAAATTTAAACAATTCACTTCCTTTTTAATAAATCAAATGCTACCTATTAATTCACTAAAATGAGTAGGATTATGCATTGTGCAAGTATAGGTCAGGACAGCATAGGGTTAACATGTTATTTGCACACACACATGCACACCTGTTGTCTACTCTACAAACTAACTACACATAAACATGAATTATTCAAAATTTTACTTCAGTCCACTACTAGTTAATGCAACAAGATACTTAAATGCTACTTCAACACAGTGTTTATACCACTACAACATTGTTCTAATTCGTCCTCTTCTTGACGCTCACAGCATATGTCTTATCGCATGATACATATGGAGAAACTTTCCTCAAACATACATAGTAAAAAGAAGAATGGTTATTTACACGCCACGACATTTATACCAGTTGACACATCTGGCAAGAGACTCGCAATTATACATTTATCATACTCATATGTTTATAAATAAAACAGTAAGACAATTTCATCTAAAATTACGTTACCACAAGAATTAATCACACAGATGACTCTGAGAAGGGTAAAAATATTTTCATCATACAGGTTATACTACATTTTCTTACCCATTTCGCCCCAATTTCGTTCCTTCTTTAAGTTACCTTTCGCTTCCAAATCAGTTATTTCGCCTTTGGTGGTTATTCTGGATTCATTTCCCATGAATGGCAAAATTGTGGTCTCCTCTATTCTGTAAAACAGTTTCATCTTAACATCCTATTGAACTTGCAACTGACGCAAAAGATCCGAATCCTTATTACAGTAAACCTAGCTTTCCTTCGGTCCCATAATCAAAATTATTTAATCTTCCTTTACCTTCAAGAGGGAAATTTCTTCAGTTGAACACATATTGGCTGCAGCGCATCCCGCACCAGCGAAAACAGTAAGCTGTAATGCTCACAGCATCAGCAAAACACATAAACGTCACTTTTCTAGGAGAACTACTAACGCAGAATAATTTTTCAGGCTCTGGCTCAACATCAATCAAGACTACAAAAAAGATCCATATTTCTGTTCCATTTGCTGTAAAAGTGCTCGTCTTTTGACTACCACAATAAAATTTCAGGGCCACGTAAATTACACAAACCACAATTCTTCTTTCACCTTGAAGGGAATCAATCCACTTACGAAATCCACAGATAGAACTTTACGTACTCAGCTGTAAAGAACAAAAAAGACATATATCATCAATATTAACATATCATCGCATATTGCGAAGCCATTGGTTAAACAATCATATTATTGCATCCTGTTTTAAAAATTCTAAACTTACTCATTCCTTTCTCAGAGTTCTCCTATTTTAAAATATTCATTCAGCGCGCATACTATAGTAAGAGATCCTCATTTAAACTGACAGATATAGAATAGTAATAGATAGATAGTAGCACTGAAAGCATAAAATCAGAAACAAGACTACTAACAGCTGGGGACTTCGGTTTACCAGACCCATAATACCCACAGATCGGATATTCCCCTGAGTTTTGCATTAATTCAACACAGATCTTGCCCCTCTCAGGAGCGACTCTTTTCAATTTACACAAAAAAACATAAACAGCATTTCACTCTTTCACAAAGAAACCTTTTATCTTCACATTTCAACCAACCTAAATCCTAATTGCACAAGGAAAGGAAAAAAAAACCACAAACATCACTTCAATCAATCACATAGAAACATCTTTATCATTATTTTTACCAACATATTATTCAAAATGCATATTTCACAAATGTAAACTAATCGATTCTTTCTCTTCACCGTCCTCTCTACTCCTCACTGTCCTTTCTACTCAATGTATGGTTTTACGTTTGACACATGGTGTAGCCCTTACGATTTCTTCGATCGAAGAGTTTCAACTTCTATTGCGTTTTCATCGGGAATCTTCCTTACCCGATACGGGCCGTTAAAGAGATTAAAAAATGTCTTGCGGACGCCTGACCGTTTGTTAGACAGCTTGTGTGATCTGATAAGAACTTTTGTCCTACATGAAACACTGTTTTCCTCACGTTTTTCTTATACGCCTTGACCAAGGCTTCTGCTGCACGCTTGATGCTGCGTTAAGCTAAGTCAACAACTGCGTTCCGGCGTAGTCTCGGCTCTAGTGGCCAAGGCACCACCTCTTTGATTTTGCTCGAGGGCTCCTTGCTTTTTAGCACAGTGACTGGCGGAAACTTCATTGACGCATTAGGCAACTGATTAATTATGTTCTGAAATCCTTTTAGGTGTATGTCCCACGATCGGTGGTTACGACTGCAGTATAACCTACACAATTTTCCTAATTCACGCATAATACGCTCACTGGGGTTCGAGCGGGGGTGATATATATATATATATATATATATATATATATATATATATATATATATATATATATATATATAGTTGTTGTGGTCTTCAGTCCTGAGACTGGTTTGATGCAGCTCTCCATGCTACTCTATCCTGTGCAAGCTTTTTCATCTCCCAGTACCTACTGCAACCTACATGCTTCTGAATCTGCTTTGTGTATTCATCTCTTGGTCTCCCTCTACGATTTTTACCCTCCACGCTGCCCTCCAATGCTAAATTGGTGATCCCTTGATGCCTCAGAACATGTCCTACCAACCGATCCCTTCTTCTGGTCAAGTTGTGCCACAAACTTCTCTTCTCCCCAATCCTATTCAATACTTCCTCATTAGTTATGTGATCTACCCATCTAATCTTCAGCATTCTTCTGTAGCACCACATTTCGAAAGCTTCTATTCTCTTCTTGTCCAAACTATTTATCGTCCATGTTTCACTTCCATACATGGCTACACTCCATACGAATACTTTCAGAAATGACTTCCTGACACTTAAATCAATACTGGATGTTAACAAATTTCCCTTCTTCAGAAACGCTTTCCTTGCCATTGCCAGCCTACATTTTATATCCTCTCTACTTCGACCATCATCAATTATTTTGCTCCCCAAATAGCAAAACTCCTTTACTACTTTAAGTGCCTCATTTCCTAATCTAATACCCTCAGCATCACCCGACTTAATTAGACTACATTCCATTATCCTTGTTTTGATTTTGTTGATGTTCATCTTATATCCTCCTTTCCAGACACTGTCCATTCCATTCAACTGCTCTTCCAAGTCCTTTGCTGTCTCTGACAGAATTACAATCTCATCGGGGAACCTCAAAGTTTTTATTTCTTCTCCATGAATTTTAATACCTACTCCGAATTTTTCTTTTGTTTCCTTTACTGCTTGCTCAATATACAGATTGAACAACATCGGGGAGAGGCTACAACCCTGTCTTACTCCCTTCCCAACCACTGCTTCTCTTTCATGTCCCTCGACTCTTATAACTGCCATCTGGTTTCTGTACAAATTGTAAATAGCCTTTCGCTCCCTGTATTTTACCCCTGCCACCTTTAGAATTTGAAAGAGAGTATTCCAGTCAACATTGTCAAAAGCTTTTTCTAAGTCTACAAATGCTAGAAACGTAGGTTTGCCTTTCCTTAATCTTTCTTCTAAGATAAGTCGTAAGGTCAGTATTGCCTCACGTGTTCCAGTGTTTCTACGGAATCCAAAGTGATCTTCCCCGAGGTTGGCTTCTACTAGTTTTTCCATTCGTCTGTAAAGAATTCGTGTTAGTATTTTGCAGCTGTGACTTATTAAACTGATAGTTCGGTAATTTTCACATCTGTCAATACCTGCTTTCTTTGAGATTGGAATTATTATATTCTTCTTGAAGTCTGTGGGTATTTCGCCTGTTTCATACATCTTGCTCACCAGATGGTAGAGTTTTGTCAGGACTGGCTCTCCCAAGGCCGTCAGTAGTTCCAATGGAATGTTGTCTACTCCGGGGGCCTTGTTTCGACTCAGGTCTTTCAGTGCTCTGTCAAACTCTTCACGCAGTATCATATCTCCCATTTCATCATCTACATCCTCTTCCATTTCCATAATATTGTCCTCAAGTACATCGCCCTTGTATAGACCCTCTATATACTCCTTCCACCTTTCTGCTTTTCCTTCTTTGCTTAGAACTGGGTTTCCATCTGAGCTCTTGATATTCATACAAGTCGTTCTCTTATCTCCAAAGGTCTCTTCAATTTTCCTGTAGGCAGTATCTATCTTACCCCTAGTGAGATAGGCCTCTACATCCTTACATTTGTCCTCTAGCCATCCCTGCTTAGCCATTTTGCACTTCCTGTCGATCTCATTTTTGAGACGTTTGTATTCCTTTTTGCCTGCTTCATTTACTGCATTTTTGTATTTTCTCATTTCATCAATTAAATTCAATATGTCTTCTGTTACCCAAGGATTTCTACTAGCCCTCGTCTTTTTACCTACTTGATCCTCTGTTGCCTTCGCTACTTCGTCCCTCAAAGCTACCCATTCTTCTTCTACTGTATTTCTTTCCCCCGTTCCTGTCAATTGTTCCCTTATGCTCTCCCTGAAACTCTGTACAACCTCTGGTTCTTTCAGTTTATCCAGGTCCCATCTCCTTAAATTCCCACCTTTATGCAGTTTCTTCAGTTTTAATCTACAGGTCATAACCAATAGATTGTGGTCAGAGTCCACATCTGCCCCTGGAAATGTCTTACAATTTAAAACCTCATTCCTAAATCTATGTCTTACCATTATATAACCTATCTGATACCTTTTAGTATCTCTAGGGTTCTTCCATGTATACAACCTTCTTTCATGATTCTTAAACCAAGTGTTAGTTATGATTATGTTGTGCTCTGTGCAGAATTCTACCAGGCGGCTTCCTCTTTCATTTCTTAGCCCCAATCCATATTCACCTATGTTTCCTTCTCTCCCATTTCCTACACTCAAATTCCAGTCACCCATGACTATTAAATTTTCGTCTCCCTTCACAATCTGAATAATTTCTTTTATTTCATCATACATTTCATCAATTTCTTTGTCATCTGCAGAGCTAGTTGGCATATAAACTTGTACTACTGTAGTAGGTGTGGGCTTCGTATCTATCTTGGCCACAACAATGCGTTCACTGTGCTGTTTGTAGTAGCTTACCCGCATTCCTATTTTCCTATTCATTATTAAACCTACTCCTGCATTACCCCTATTTGATTTTGTGTTTATAACCCTGTAGTCACCTGACCAGAAGTCTTGTTCCTCCTGCCACCGAACTTCACTAATTCCCACTATATCTAACTTCAACCTATCCATTTCCCTTTTCAAATTTTCTAACCTACCTGCCCGATTAAGGGATCTGACATTCCACGCTCCGATCCGTAGAACGCCAGTTTTCTTTCTCCTGATAACGACATCCTCTTGAGTAGTCCCCGCCCGGAGATCCGAATGGGGGACTATTTTACCTCCGGAATATTTTACCCAAGAGGACGCCATCATCATTTAATCATACAGTAAACCTGCATGCCCTCGGGAAAAATTACAGTTGTAGTTTCCCCTTGCTTTCAGCCGTTCGCAGTACCAGCACAGCAAGGCCGTTGTGGTTATTGTTACAAGGCCAGATCAGTCAATCATCCAGACTGTTGCCCTTGCAACTACTGAAAAGGCTGCTGCCCCTCTTCAGGACCCACACGTTTGTCTGGCCTCTCAACAGATACCCCTCCGTTGTGGTTCCACCTACCGTATGGCTATCTGTATCGGTGAGGCACGCAAGCCTCCCACCAACGGCAAGGTCCATGGTTCATGGGGATATATATATATATATATATATATATATATATATATATATATATATATATATATATATATATATATGTTTAATTCTTCTCCTTCGAAGAATCCGCTGCCAGTATTGCGATATAAATTGTGGTACATTATCTGAGATAACCCTTTTCACACGCCAAGCCTCATGCAGAAACTGCTTTGCAAATGCAGCTGCCACTGCCCTTCCTGTGGCTCGTCTCAACGGAGTCAGACACACAAACTTGGAGGTTAGCTCCACCGCTACGAAAACATATGCAAAACCTCCTTTACGTCGTATTAGTGGCCCAAATAGATCCACGGCCGTGAGGTCACAAAGTTTGCTTGGTATTATCGGGTGCAATGATGCAGCATATGTCACTGTGGCCGCCTTTGCTCGCTGACAAGGTCCGCACACTCTAAGTTCACAACGAATACTCCGTAGCATGTTATTAAAATAGCATGTCTCCTTCAGTTTTTCACAACATTTCTGTGCTCCGCAGTGACCGTAATTTAAATGTATGTATCACATAATTCTGTTTACGAGTTCCTACGGAATCACCAACACCCATCTGGAGTCGTCCAGGGCTCGTTTCTTGAAAAGTATTCTATTGCGCACTAAGTAGTACTGGCGTATTCCTACATTCTCCTTGTCCTCCCACTTCTTCTTTATATCTTTCAATACTGCGTCCTTATCCTGTTCGTCCGCTATACTCCCTAAAGAGGTGGTAACAAAGTTCTCGAACGCAACATTCTGTAAATATAGGATGCTAAAATTATTTTCACCGAGTTCCCCTTCTTCTGTGTGAACCATACCTATAGGAATGCGCGATAAAGCATCAGCAATTACATTTTTCTGTCCCGGAATGTATTCTACAGTGAAATTATATTCCTGTAGGTATAGTGCCCAACGGCCTAGTCTCCCACGCGTGATTTTTGTGCTCATAAGAAATTGGAGTGCACGATGGTCAGTGTATATACCCTGGTGGTCCTCCCAAATAAGAAATACCTAAATTTTGAGAATGCTCAAACTATCGCGAGTGCTTCGAGTTCTGTCACTGAATAATTTTTTTCACATCGAGAGAGCACCCTGTCCCCAAACGAGATTGTTTTCCAAGTTGTAATATCATCATTTTCTTCCGTTTGAAACAGTACCTCACCTAATCCTGACAAGGAACTGTCCGTCAGCAAACAGAATTCTTGTGTCAGGTCAGGATGCACGAGGATGGGTGCCTCTACCAATGCCTTTTTCAATGTATAAAATTCATCCTGTGCTTCTTGATCCCAGACCCACAAAGCGTTCTTCCCTGTTAGTCCACATAGACGGGGTGTACCAAGTACACTAAAATTTCTAAATCGCTTATAAAAATTACACAGGCCTAAGAATCCTCGCAACTGTCTTTTATTTGTCGGCATTGCACACTCCGCTATCGCCGCAATTTTCTCAGGTTGTATTCCATTTGCTGATACAATATGGCCTAAGAATTTTATGTTCTCTCGTCCGAACTGTGACTTATCTAAGTTGACTGTTACACCTGCCTTCTCAAAAACATCCAGTAGTCTGTTCAGAACGTCATTATGATGCTCCCACGACTTTTCCGCAATTAATATGTTGTCCACGTAAATTGTCACTCGCTGTTTCAAATCATCAGGCAAAATGCTATTTAATCCCCTTATAAAAGCAGCTGATGAGACGTTTAGTCCGAACTGGAGACGCCGGAATTGGAAACAATTTCCACAACACAGGAACGCTGTATATAATCTGCAAGATTGGTGTAGCACGATTTGCCAAAAACGCGAACGGAGGTCGACAGATGATAGTACCTTTTCCCCGTGGAAACGTTGTAAGAGTTCCTCAAGGCTCTCATGCCTCTCCGTTTCCGACATAATAATTGTGTTTATTTGTCTCTAGTCTAGTATCAAACGAACCGAGTTGTCGCGTTTTGGTACGACAAGCAACGGTGTGTTGTACGAGCTTACTGCCCACTCAATTATAGCTTGTTCTAACATCTTGTTTATTTCCTTCTCCACCTGGGCTTTATGCGCCACGCGAATAGGGTATGGTCTAACAGAAAACTTCTGATGGTCACGTACTCTGAATTGGTAAGTAAAACCCTTAATTGCCCCCGGAGTCTCAGAAAATACCCGTTCATGATTCCTAAGTAGGCAATACAATTTCTCCTTTTCCCTGTTCGTGGTTCTGACACCCGCGATGCTCTTTCTCAGTGCATCAGCAAAAACAACATCATTCCCTAGTTCACTAGACGTAGAGCATGACTCACTTACATAGTTCACGAGTAGCTCCAGTCTGGGTTGCGACTCGGTTTGAGCTTGAAATTTTAGGCAACTAATTTCTGACTCGGCACGTAATGTGCATTCATCAAATACTAAATTAATTCGCGGGTCCCCAACTTGAACTGTCATTACTCCTCCACCCATGTCAATTACTGCATGGTGGGCATTCATGAAGTCATTTCCTAAAATTATTGCCACATTCAACATTGGGAGCAAAAAAAAAGTAGTACCAAACTCTCTTCCCTGGCCGGTAAAATTAAGCCGAGTCTGCCTTCGGATTTCTACGCTCTTACCGTAGATTGCGCCCTTCACCTTTATTCCTCGCACTTGAAAAACGGGCCAAGTCCCAGTCCGTTCGCATTTTTGAAATGCTGCCTCGCTCACTATCGAGAAAGGGCTTCCAGTGTCAATGACACACTTAAAACATATTTCATTTACTGCAACTGTCAAGACTGAATTTATTCCCGAAATTTTAGCACTCGTAGTTTCTTGCAACAAATCCTCTCTAATATCTTGACTCTCTGTAAACCCTATGTACTCATTTGCCATGTCGCTCATTTGTTCCGATTGGGTGCCTTCTGCGCTGATCGTTTGTCATTGCCGGTTTTGTTCATTTCCATTTTCTGGATTATGTCTAGGGTTAGCCAGCCGAATTTCAACATCATGTGGTGCTCCGCCTACAGTCCTATTCCCACCTTGTTCACCGTAGTATCAATTCTGGTTGCCGTAACTGTTGCGTTCACGATCTTGTCCACGTCCTCGATCATTTCCGTTATTTCACCTGTGTTCGCGACTGTTACCCCAGTTTCAATACGGCCGTCCCGATTATTGTTCCGTTCGCGTCGCGACGACCAGTCACGCCGTTGATTAGTACTACGGCCACGACTGCGGTCGCGCTGCTGTGCCCCGTAATAACTTTGTGCTTTATTAGGCGGGCATTCTCCTGTATATATTACAACTCCTGGAGAAGTGTCTTAAACGTTTCCACGTCCTCTTTGCATCGTCCCGCAAGAATGACGTGGTGCAAGTGCATCGGCAATTTGGTGATGCATATCCTAATTAGTTCCGCAGGTCAGTATGAATGGTATAGAAATTGATTCGCCTGCAGCATGTGGTCGAATAGGCGTGCTGGGCTGCCGAAACCAGACTGGTTCAAATTTGACAGCATAATTGTGCCATGCTTGACCCTATCTTGTGCCGCTTCCGACCAGTAGGCGGCTCTCGGATCGATTTTTCGGATGATTCTTTTTGTTCTCGGAACGATTTTTTTTATTTCTCTGCGTTTTCTTTATTTTGATGCAATAAGGCTTTCATGAGTTCTGCCAAATCAATTTGGTTAGTTGGAGGCAAATTAATTTCTGGCTCTGCTGTGAGGACGTTCGTCCTGTTTTGCATTTCCTCTGAAGTATTCCCCATTGCATTTTAGGAACCGTCCGAGGCGTTAACAGTCGAAATCAAATTATCCCCTTGGTCCATGTTGCTTAAGTCATGGACCGCCTACTCTTAGCTTGGTTACGTGTCTGCATTAGTTCAATTTATATCTGGTACACAACGCACTAATCACAATAAATGTATACCCCAAAAATTACGACAGTTACACGAAAGGTACCCAATCTAGATCACACTTTTTCACACGTAAAACAAATTTATATCTTTGATTGAAGTCAGTGCAATTTACAAGCGAGATAAAAACACACACATATAAAACACACAAATATAGAAAACAAAACAACAAGACAAACAACACAACGCCGCTCAACAATGCCGTGAATCTTTTGAAAGTCTACTCAGAAACAACGCAGGAGTTGTTTGAGCGCTGCAGGAAAAAAAAATTAAGGTTACTTAAGCCGTCAGCACACAGGACGAGACAGCGAACGTTGACGTGCACACAGACGGGCGTCCAATGTCACAAGACACATTGTAATGTTGATGTATTAAGTTGTTCTGAAAGCGGTGCTGATATTCAAGACAATAAAAGCGGGTTAAAAGCTGTGAGCTATCTGGGGAGGTTAACCTTGCATTACTGCGCAACTGTTTCACCAGGTATCCAGTCAAGCTTACCAAATTCCCAACCAGACTAACATTAATTATATTCTTTTATAGTCGTCTTACGATAACTGGTGATATATTATATATATATATATATATATATATATATATATATATATATATATATATATAAAGAGAATTTAAATAAAAAGAAATAAATCAGTTTATATTTTGACATTTATTTCAACATTGATCATTGTTCGGTTAAAATTTCAGCATATTAAACTTGATTCATAAATAAACTGGTGCCTTATTTAGGATTGTAAAAACGTGAGTTTGTAATCTTACAGAACACATCAAATATGGAGCCAAGATTGAGAGACTGCATACAACACTGCATTCATAAAATAACACATGAAGAACGTTGAAACATATACAAGAGGAAATTAACCACAACCATCCAACTCAAATTTCACTCAAAGAAGTTACGTTCATAGTGCAATCCCATCCGTCATGAAATTACCACACACTGGTATACTAAATTCATACTAACTCTCTTCCCGAAAAGAATAGCTGAGGGCTACTTTGATGATTACACCACATGCTTCACGTGGTCAACTTGGTTTACACAAAGAGTGAAACTCCACAATAATTTTGATAGTTAAAATAAATTACATCCAAAGGCAACTTACAAAAGAAAAACCTACAACTGGTTACTATCGTCTTACTATTAACCTTATGGGTCAAACAATTGTATTATCATGTGGTACTGGTCTCACAAAGTACACCCCACATGGGTTGAACATAAAGAAAAGTTGCTATATCGAAAAATAGTGTCAAGACGAGACGTTATAACCTCACGCACATTCGCATTTAAGTTTGATGATCTTAGTTAGAGTTACGGATCATCAACACGTGGTTCCACTTTACTCACAAAGTAGTGACAAAGCAACTACTGGAAGATATTCTGAACTTCACACTCGAATTACACTGCATTGCAATTTAAGATAACATAAGATATTTTAGATTTAAACCTGAAATAAAGGTGATTAAATTTTTAGTTAGGCTGAACTTAAGAAATCCATTGTCCTACAGACTTAGTAGAGACACGCTGAACTGGAGATCTTACCACTTCAGACACTCGCCGCAGACAGACTGGTGTGGGCCCCTACTGAGGGTATTTCACAGATACAAACGGAAGTGACCAGAGAGGCAGCTTCCTATACCAACCTGACAAGGGACGGACAGGACCATACCAAGAATAGAAACCTCTTTGCTTTTAGAAAGTGTAGCTACCTGGTCCGGCATTGGTCCTACTGTTCTCTAGAACACCGGCTTGTCTGCTACCATCGAGCATGCAACTAGAAATACATTTGCTCATTCATCCTTTCACACAGAAGTGGTCGGGGGATGACAGTATCTTATCATATACAGTATATAAAAGAAAGCGGATGTAAGTTCTGTATGCGACTGTGTGACATGAATTACATATAAACTGTGTTTTAAAGTGTAGTAGTGAGACAGATCGTTGATGATTATGTGTAAAAGTCACACGTTCCACTGCTCAGTCTCCTCCCAGTAGAGTCAGGAACACGACTGTAAATTTAGAAGTGGAATGTATGCCGTAAATGACAACAGATTTAAGAAATTAACATGAAAGGAATCCAACAGAGACCTTTCAACATGGACGAGGAAATTAAAGTGATTTTGCGCTCTTCAGGGTCGCTTGGAGCGAGGACGGGGCCTGGGGGCAATATGTGTGATTGGGCCCCATCTCCAGGTACAGTAACTCAGTTTTATTACTCTTTTAAAGGAGGTTTGCTAAGATTTAAACATAATGCAATTCCTGGAATAGTGGAGAGTGCTCATTGGAATGATATATAGAATAAATATGCATTGAACAGCCAAACAAACTGGTACACCTGCATAATATCGTGTGGGGCCCCTAGAGCACGCAGAAGTGCCGCAACGCGGCGTGGCTTGGACTCTACTAATGTCTGAAGTTGTGCTGGAGGGAACTGACACCATGAATCCTACAGGGCTGCCCATAAATCCGTAAGAGTACCAGGGGCTGGAGATCTCTTCCGAACAGCACATTGCAAGGCATCCCAGACATGCTCAATAATGTTCATGTCTGAGGACTTTGGTGCCCATAGAAAGTGTTTAAATTCAGAAGAGTTCTATGCAGTTCTAGACATG
This sequence comes from Schistocerca americana, assembly GCF_021461395.2. Lineage (NCBI taxonomy): Eukaryota > Metazoa > Arthropoda > Insecta > Orthoptera > Acrididae > Schistocerca > Schistocerca americana. The sequence goes on along the minus strand of NC_060121.1, from coordinate 690,385,143 downwards.
TGGGGTGTCTCATTGTGCTGCTGGAATTGTCTGTCCGTTGGAATGCACAATAGACATGAATGATCAGACAGGATGTTTATGTACATGTCACCAGTCAGAGTCCTATCTAGACGAATCAGTGGTCCCATATCACTCCAATTGCACACGCCCCACACCATTACAGAACCTCCATCAGCTGACATGCAGGGTCCATCTCTTCATGAGGTTGTCTCAATACCCATACACGTCCATCCGCTAGATGCAATTTGAATCGAGACTCGTCCAACCAGGTAACATGTTTCTAGTCATCAACCGTCCAATGTCGGTGTTGACGGGCTCAGACGAGGCGTAAACCTTTGTGTCGTGCTGTCATCAAGGGTACAAGAGCGGGCCTTCGGCTTCGAAAGGCCATATCGATGATGATTCGTTGAATGGTTCGCACGCTGGTACCTATTGATGGCCCAGCATTGAAATCCGCAGCAATTTGCGGAACGGTTGCACTTCTGTTTCGTGGAACGTTTCTCTTCAGTCGTCGTTGGTTCCGTTCTTGCAGGGTCTTTTTCCGGTCGCAGCGATGTCGGAGATTTCATCTTTTACCGGATTACTGATATTCACGGTACACTCCTGAAATGGTCATACGGGTAAATCCCCTCTTCATCGCTACGTCTGAGATTCTATGCCCCATGGATCGTGCGCCGACTAAAACACCACGTTCAAACTCAGTTAAATCTTGATAACCAGCGATTGTAACAACAGTAGCTGATCTAACCTCTGCGCCAAACATTATTGTCTTATATAGGCGTAGCCTACCGCAGCACCGTTTTCTGCCTGTTGACATATCTCTGTAGTTGAATAAGTTTGCCTATACCAGTTTCTTCAGCGCTTCAGTGTAATTTCTTATTAAACACTAAAGACAATTTCACAAATGCAATCGGTGTATGTATGACAGTACAAGGTACATATGTTTCAAAAGGCCGCGTGCAAAAAGTAGAATTTTGGGGGTCATATCAAGGACTGTATTGATCATAGCCGGCCGAAGTGGCCGAGCGGTTAAAGGCGCTACAGTCTGGAACCGCACGACCGCTACGGTCGCAGGTTCGAATCCTGCCTCGGGCATGGATGTGTGTGATGTCCTTAGGTTAGTTAGGTTTAACTAGTTCTAAGTTCTAGGGGACTTATGACCACAGCAGTTGAGTCCCATAGTGCTCAGAGCCATTTTGTATTGATCATAGAGATAAGGTGTCAACTGCTTGGGGTAGCCCTCGGCCTAACGACCATTTGTAGAGCTATCAGAAAAATTGTCGTACTATAGCTATCATACCGTAAAAGGTCAAAATTTAAATATTACACGCTTTCTCCAGCCCAGGCAAATTGAGCAACCCGTTTGGCTCTTTTGCCTTAGGTGTGGTTTAGGGTGGACCTCAGGTGGTTTATAAAAATCAACGTTTGCTAATGGGTCATTCCCTAGAAAACCCCGAAAAGACACGATGTTTGCGGGCGAAAAGTACCAGTTGTGGAGATGGTTACTTCTAAATTTTCTGTTCATGGTAGATCATCGAAAATTTTGCTACATGTTCTTAAGATAATATTCTCTGGAAAATTCGAAACACTTTTCGATATCATGATCTGATACCAAGATCCAGAGGTTCAAATTTGGCGCACTTGTGCAGTAAATAAACAAGTAATATCCGGTATGAGGTGTACATGTACTTTTAACAGGCGTTGTGGACACATGGCAAGGGTTCTACGATCATCGCAAGGATTCTGAGATCACCAAACACTTATCACAAATAAAACTGTCTCTGTATAATGGGCACTTCACGCGCATACAGATATGCCCAAAGTCGTACTGCAGTAAGAAAAAATATGCCTAAAACGAACTAAAACGCTGTCAAAAATTACGTACAGTAAAACCGGAAAGACAGCAAATTTCAGTAAAATATTTCTGATAACTTCTTCAATCACTAACGATACAAATAATAAACTGGGCGTTGTCGATGAATTGCCACCGACGAGCAAAGTATTGAGAAAAAAGCAAAGCCAACTACTCTGTATCAACCTTTACGGGTTGTTTAAAACGAGTATCTACTTACATAAATATGTCGAAGGGTATTAATAAACTTTTAAAGCCGGCCGGTGTGGCCGTGCGGTTCTAGGAACTTCAGTCTGGAACCGCGTGGCCGCCACGATCGCAGGTTCGAATCCTGCCTCGGGCATGGATGTGTGTGATGTCCTTAGGTTAGTTAGGTTTAAGAAGTTGTAAGTTCTAGGGGACTGATGACCACAGATGTTAAGTCCCATAGTGCTCAGTGCCATTTGAACCAAACTTTTAAAATTTTGCTGACCATAGAATTCGTTTTATAGAAGCTTCATACACCGCTGTAGCAGGGGAAACAGGGGAATAAGCGGAAAAATGCTCCTGCTGGAGCACAAAATGGCAAATATGTTCCTCTTGAAAAGAATCTGAGAGATAAGCGGGGAACCAGCTGCTTCAGTCCTCATTTCTCCTTCCTCACGAACATGTCCACCCTGAAAGAGAATAACTGAGAGTAACTGACGGTGGAAGAGAGAGGAGATAGTGCCAGTGAGACAGAAAGAGACACGAGACAGTGATGGTGACACACAAATTTTTATCTGAGTTTTCCAGTTGCGTCTGAGTATAACGTGCGAGATGGCGCAATGGTTAGCAACTGGATTCTCATTCGGGAGGACGTCGGTTCAAATCCGCGGTCGTCCATCACTGCAGGCAAATGTTGGGATGGTTCCTTTTAAAGGGCAGAGCCGATTTCCTTCCATCCTTGACACAATCCGAGCTTGTGCTGCGTCTCTACTTATCTCGGATGTCGACGGGACGTTAAACTCAATCTTGCTTCCTTCCTTCTCTCAGTTAATTTAGTACCGACTTGTTTTGCATTCTAGTATCTTAAAAGGGCGATCTGTTCAGCATCTCAGAGAGCGAGTTTTCGCTTTTTATGTTGCTTTTGATATGGACTTTTAGTTGAACTTTCGACGTTATTGGTTAGAAAATGGCTCTGTGTATTATGGGCCATAACATATGAGGTCATCAGTCCCCTAGAACTTAGAACTACATGCACCTAACTAACTTAAGGACATCCCACACATCCATGCCCGAGGCAGGATTCGAACCTGCGATCGTAGCGGTCGCGCGGTTCCAGACTGAAGCGCCTAGAACCGCTTGGCCACTGCGACCGGCCTCCGCAATATTACTTACGACTTTCCCATACATGGATACTATTACGGAATTTATTTTGTCGCTTGTCGCTTCAGAGGGTATTCTGAAAATTTAGACTGTTCTAATACCAAAACCGGCATGGGTGACATTCACTTCACAAATTTTACCATCACTATGATTGAACTTTAAGATTTTCCCACATGATTCAACCATCTCCTCACATAAATCAGTCGTTTTCAGCAATTCGTAATGAGAGTCGACTCTCTATTCGTATTGACGTGTATGCCTGGGAGATGCTTCCATCACACTGTGTAAAGGGGACACACAGGCAAGGTGAAAGCCAAGGAGGGCCCACGATTAGAAGTTTCTTATAAGATACGTCTAGCTTGCCCAGGGAGCCAGATAAGCGGGAGCTGCACTGTAGACATGGGCAGTGACCAGCGCCTTTCATGTTTAACTAGCTGATCCTAGGAAGAGCGGGTGAGTGACCTGGTCGCAGGGCGCCTTCCTGAGGCATGCATTAAGCTATGTTGTTGTATCGTCCAGGTCAAGCCAAGCTGGTCATTCACGAGTTCAGAATGTCATGTCCAACATTCTGGCACCTACTTAACCTACTGCTCTTGGGAGAGGAACGTTGTCTGCCACTGGGAGAAATTTTTGATTTTTGCTGGACTCGCTAGCGCCAGGAAAGTGAGGGATCCTATAGCCTACCAAAACCGCTCCTATGCTGGAATACATTGTGAGTTGAGACATTAGGAGACGAGGAATCTTATACTACAATTCCACTGCTGGGGGCCACACTTGATCATCGGCGTTGCGAAGTACGCTGTGAGTGGTGAGCCTTAATGGTGGTTCTGACATGAGGATGAGTTTCCAGGTATTCCAGTAGTTTAAATTGAACTTTATCTCTCACTGCTTTCAAACCACCATGGCGATATTCTGTAAGCTGGCTTTCCAGTAGGATAATTGAGTTACATAGCCAGATCAACAGTGCTTGCTTTTTATTGTTTCGTGTCAGTAGGAGATAGTGAAGAAATTAGTCTCGCGGCAATCTTAATTTGCTGGCATGATATGTAATAATATAGTTACTTTCCTTTCAGGTGTATATTTTATTGTATATTTATGCCCTGTGGTTTCTGCACCGCGTGTGTTGACGGAGTTGATGATAAAACTGTGATCTTTTGGAGGGTTAGCAACCCATCAGTGGCTCAAAATAACACGAGGACCCATCTCTGAGCGGTAAAAGGGCAGGTAGCGACACGATGGACATCGTCCTTGATTTTTTGAGGCAGTCCAAAGAGAGCAGGCACAAAAAAGCTAAGAATATAGAAAGGAGAAAAGAAAACGCTAAAACGGTAAGAAGGAGTGAGGAAATGAAAAAAAATAAGGTAGAAGGAACTCAAGGAAGCGGCAAGGATGATGGAAGCAGATGCAGAAGAAAGAGAGCGGCCACATAATTCGAAGATAAGCTGTCACAAAGAATCAGATATGTGTTATCAGAGGTTGCTACAAGCAAGAAGTTAGCAGGTAAAGCGAAGGAGGTTGTAAAGTATTCCTAGAAAGGTGAGTGGTTCCTGTAGTTAAGCATTGCTGGCCAAGAAGTATGCCAGGACAGCCACAGGTGTGACCCATGAAACCCAGAGAATTCCTACAGTTCTCACCGCAGTCCAGGAACAGGGGTGCGAGAATATATGGGAGACTCAAAAACTGATTTAGGAACAATTCAAGAAGACACTGGAAGAACAGTGGAGCAAAACCATGAGTGGGTCTCCGAGTAGCAATTTGAAATTCTGAATGAAGCTGAAGATACTCGTGAACGTACAGTATGCTAATAGACAGAAGGAGGACGAAGAGTGTCAGCAGCAAACCGAACAAGAAACGAACAGGACTGGCACCTGCTTCGATACCACTTAACTGATAAACAACGATCAATCTCTACAACAGAGGTCTACTGAAGTTCTTCCACCACGAGTGTGTGCAATGCCAGCAGTGTGGTGCGTAACAATAACAGAACAATCACCTAATTGTATACTGACTAGAGGATTCGATGCACAAATTTGTTATAGGAGTAGTGCGGAGTATGCTATGATAATTGATGGAATGGGATGTTCCAAAAACTATCGAACACATAAGGGTCACAGAGACTGGAGTGGGTGCATATGCCTCTGAAATTTTGGTTTCGCCGACGAACATTTTGTTTCTCTGCAAAATTTTCAGTACTGTGTGGGTGGTGGACACACACTACATCCAAAGGCTTGGATAACTGAATTTGACAGATGTTTGTCCCCTACTAGGCTTCTTGGCTGCAAACTGGAGTTTATTTGCAGACATATGGTGGCTGTTGTGGTGATGACTATGAGAAACATGTTGGTCGCATTTCGACCACATGTAACTCCGAATATACTGGTCAATAGAGATGCAGGATAGGCTCAGTTAGGAGATAATGATGTGCAGGAACCTGGAGTTGTCAGGACTCCAAAGTCTGGTGAAACGTTTTGAGTCAATGGTTAAGGAAAAATCAGTCCCTCAATGCACCAGAGAGCTCAAGTAACATTATACTCTTCTGTGACATGAAGCTTCCCATCCACTACCAACAAGTTCTAGCGGACAGATCCCAGATTTAGGCTTTTAACAGAGTGTATTTCGAGAACTGAAGTACGCCTGCAAATAACATAATGCAAATGAGATTAGGTGTACTATGGAAAGTAACACAAGGAGGTCTCATAGGAAAAACAAAGACAATAGGAACATTCGGAATGGGCTATCTGGTTGACAGGGTCGCTTCGGACCACCACCAGGAAGATGGGGAAATTAGAACGATTTCAGTGGCCACAATAACAAAAGTCGATCTAATGACAGGAACTGGCATGAGCCGAGAATGAGCTACCCATAAGCAGAGAATGTCGAAATTAGGCCTCCAGAGCCTCAAAATGAGGAATGAAATGACAACACACTTAGTGACTGACTAAATACTGGAGCAGGCATGGCTCAAAATTTACCCACACAAAACATAAATTCAGCCACGTTAACATGCTGGAGTATGATGACGTAAGAAGATTGTTGTTCAAGGAAAAAGAGGAGATCTTATAGTAAGATGTGCACTCATTAATTGAATTGATAATGGAAGACTTATTTCTTAAGGGCATTGTGGACCAGGGAAGCAATGCTACAATATTGTTGCCGTATCGGAATCGGAATTTGAAAGATGCTCACATAATTGATCTCGGCCGACACTACTTCTCAAGAAAATGGAGAGTAAGGGACACCACTACCACTTCAGTCGGTAAACACACTGAAGTTACGCAGAAATCGCGATTAGAATCTATGTGTTAAGGGCAGACATTAGAGGCCAATATTCTAATGGTGCCTATTTAATAATCGGAATGAATTTCCTTAATGAAAAAGCCATACTCGATATCAGAAGACGCGAAGTTGTCTTAAAAAAGGGACACTTAACACAAATTCGGTTTTGAGGAACGAGGAGTCAGGGCGCAAATTCTGCTGAACGTTCGAAACTTAGTTGTTCTAACAGATCAGAAGAAGAGGAATCGAAACAGTTGCGCTTTGATTGGAAAATCCATGTAGCAGACACGAAACTGTTCGGACGAAAGGTTAATGTTGGACTACAGTCTATGCAAAACTTAGGAAATAACAAAAGGGAAGAACTGCAGGATATTTTATTAGAGAAAAGCAAGGTATTCTCACTGAAGACCGGCACCATAAGGAACTTGCAGTACCGCTTGCGAATAACGGAGCAGCGCAAATTTTTCGAGCCTCCATACAATGTACCACTTGCACACAGATACGAGGTACTTTTAGAAATTCGGAGAGTTTAGGAAGATGGCGTCGCAGAAACTGCAAGGACAACACACAACAGCCCTCTATGTGTTATTGAAAAGAATGGTGGCTCCATTCGACTGGTATAGAACTCCCATCAAATCAACACAGTCATAGACTCAGACACTATTTGGCCCAAGTATTTAGAGGAGTTATTGCAAAATTTCCATGAAGTGTTGTGTTTTTTCTTTGACAGAGCCACGATACAGCTTTTGGCAGATCGAACTTCATCCTGGGCGCAGGCAATACATCACCTTTCTAGCTTTTGGACGTTGTTACCAGTTTAAGCGTTTGCCATTTGGATTAAACGTATCTGCATCTACAGTTGTTTGTGATGTAGGTGGTAATCTAATTGAGTCACTGAAGGAAATTCTCACCAGATATGTGGGTTACCTATTAATAACTAAAAGAAATTGGTGGAACGCAACTGAGGCTTGTGGCATGTGTTTGTGGACAGCACTACTTAATGTACTGATTCTTGCCCGCCCCAACCTTTCCCGTCAGTTTTGGATGGCCAAAGATAGCACCTACACTGGTCTACCAGTACTGATGTTCCAGGGATATGAAGAAGAAGAAAACAGTGTAGAGGCTGCACTCGGTAGCAGAGTTTTGACCAAAGCAGAGAAGAATTACTTGGTTACCGAAATGGAACCACTAGCCATTATGTGAGGCTTTCAGAAATTTCGACTGTTTTCATTCGGCGAAAAATAAAAATATACACAGAACACAAAGTTCCGGAATTTCTCCCTGCTGAGAGATTAACTCAAGGAAGGTTGGGCAGATGGATTCTTGTCCTGCGGCATTTCGATTTTATGATACACCTGTACTGGGAAAAATCCATCTTAATTGCTGATGCGCTGTCTTGTTCACCTACTGCCCTCGTCGAAAATGTTACTGATGACAGAGAAGAAAATCATTTTAGCACACACTGTTTGTGGAAAGTTGCGTTTGGGTACTATGTAATAAATCGAATGGAGGGTATTAAGAAAGAGCGGACCCTACTTGCTTGCTTTGAATTTGAAGTGGAAAGACGAGAATCAAGCTGCCATCCAGCAGTATTACCTTTAGAGGAGGGAGTTTTGTTAAAGCAGAGCAAAGTTGGCGAGTTGGTTCTGCTGCTACGTATAACAAAAGAACTGATAAACAAAGAAATTTGGCATATACACCTCAGCTATGGCCATTTTCAATTCACGAAGTGTTATCTAAAGCTGTGAACGCATGCTACATGCAGAGAAGTACAGAGGGGTTTTGCCAGTATGGAAGTCTTGCCAGAAGGCGAAGCTCACCAGCCGGCCGCGGTGGTCTAGTGGTTCTAGGCGCGCAGTCCGGAACCGCGGGGCTGCTACGGTCGCAGGTTCGAATCCTGCCTCGGGCATGGATGTGTGTGATGTCCTTAGGTTAGTTAGGTTTAAGTAGTTCTAAGTTCTAGGGGACTGATGACCACAGAAGTTAAGTCCCATAGTACTCAGAGCCATTTTTTGAAGCTCACCAACCTGAGACTTTAGGCTCCATTATACCCGATAATGCCTAGAAAACTGAAGCAGTTAACCAAGACAGATATGACTGGACTGCCCACAAGAATCCACAGAGGATTCTACTATATTACCTCGACTCGTCTGAGCAAAACAATGCGTCGAAAGGCGGCAAAGATCTTAAGAAAGGATTTATTACCTGAAGTAGCGCGTGACGACAATATTATTTCAGACAATGTTCGACGGTACCGTTCCTAAACGACGCAAGAGACGCTTAAGACACATTGGATCGACCCTATTTGTAATATTGTCAGAACACTCGAGCTCGAATCCAGCGGAATATCTCATGAAGAAATTCGGGAATCTATGTCGCAAATATTATTAAATACAACACATGACATGGGACTTCTTCCCAAAAGACTTTCGATATATAATGAATGAAGTGCCTCATTGGATTACAGTGATTACCCATGTCACAGTACTTAAGAATAGTCAGCCCAAGGACCTAAAACTAGGAGTCGACTTCCCGGCCCCCTCGTCGCCGATAGCAGAATAAAAAGGTAGTAGAGGATGCCCTGCAATGCTCTACAGTAGACACAGATTCCAGAGAGGAGAAGGAAAGATTGTGAAACTTCTTTATTAAATGTGTGAGTCTGTAATCAAATTTCTGAATGACTGAGAAGATGAAACTTCTACATTATTTGATTCTGAAACAGCTGAGTAAAACTGAACGTACTGAGCCTACTTTCTCTTTACTTTTTTCTTACCATGTCAACACAGACCCACAATATTCTAGCGCGACGCAGTCTGATGGCTCAAAAAAATTACAACCTGACTTCAAATAACTAATTCGAAAGAATGGCCCTGACTAAAAAGAAATCTTAACAATAACTTATACATTTCATCAAGCACTTACCTCACAAAACTCTTCATTACACGAACTACTGCACTACAGCGAGCGTCAATACTGCCAGCTAAATAAAAGATTCTAACTACTAAAGCCACTAACTATTAATAGGTATATGGTTAGGAAAGGAAAGATTTTGTTGCAAACCAAATAACGGATTTTTTTTACCTTAATAATGTGACATATATAATAATGAATAATTTTCAATCTCCAAGTCGGATACTTCCAGGTCATTAGCCTACACAAACACTTCAGACCTCTAACCTCCATCAGTGCTAACTTCTCACATTTAACATCCACCATTGCTGGCTGTTCACCTCCAATTGTCCAACAGTACTTCCATCACTGCTGGCGACTAACTTCGAACTGCCCAACAGTATTGGAGATTAACTGCCAACAATGAGTCCAACCAGCCATATAGTCTCTTACAAAGAAAGCGCAGTCAGTGATCCAATGCAAAGCGCTACACAGCGCTGCCAATGCAGTAGCAGCCCACCTACATAACCCCCCTGCTCCCCACAAAAAAATTTTACTACTAATTTTGGCCAGTGGCTATGATCAATTTGTTAATTTTTTTATATTAACAATATTAAATAGACCAAATGCACACAGTTATTAATGCATTGTTGGTCAAAAGCAAATATTGTCCTCACAGTCCCTAAGGACAGTCCTAATCGTATATCACAGTAGTAGTCTACGACAGTTTTGTGCACAAAGTCTGATCAGTAAAAGAAAATGCACACACAAGTAGTGGATCTCCAGGTAGTCTTGAACAAGTGTTGTCCTTCTAACGGAAACACAGTGACATGAAGATTGGTAATGGGCCACAACGCATCAAACCCACAACAGAGTCAGTCGAAGTCTTGAAGAATATTGGTAGAATTATTAGGTCACCACAGAGGAGACCCACAATATATTTTGTAGAGATTATGGTAGTAGTCGGCCATCAAGGGTGCAGACCCACTATAGTCCTTGTAGAGATGGCTAGCAGCCATCCACTGCGACTGTGCAGGTACACAATTACAATTGAAGAGTCTTGTGGATAATAAAGCAAGTCCATAACCCACCACTTGTGCACTCAAAAATTTTTTGCGATGTCCCTAGAACCAGCAGTACTGTTAACCAGTTCCTTGCTGAATTATCAACACACATCCAAACACTAACACAGTCATTTAGCCTCTGAGATATTACACATACAGTATGACCAACAGAAATGTGTGCAGTAAAATGAATCCCTACTATTTACATAATTTGAAGAAGTGGTGTCTATACGGTTTACAATTTTGCAGCACAAGAATACAACTACAAAGGCACAGAAGACATCGTTAAATAATATGATGATACAGATAATATTTGTACTAATACAGGCTTCACAAAGAAATAGAAATAAGCATACTCATGAGTATTCCAGGAATTGTGAGATAAGTAAATAAATGAAACATGAGAATGTTGTTGTTGTCGCCTTCAGTCCTGAGTCTGGTTTGATGCAACTCTCGTTGCTACTCTATCTTGTGCAAGCTTCTTCATCTTCCAGTACCTACTACAACCCACATCCTTCTGAATCTGTTTAGTGTATTCATCTCTTGGTCTCCTCTACGATGTTTACCCTCAACGCTGCCCTCCAGTACTAAATTGGTGATCCCTTGATTCCTCAGAACATGTCCTACCAACCGATCCCCTCTTCTAGTCATGCTGTTCCACAAATTTCTCTTCTCCCCAATTCTATTCAATACCTCCTCATTAGTTATGTAATCTACCCATCTAATCTTCAGCATTCTTCTGTAGCACCACATTTCGAAAGCCTCTATTCTCTTCTTGTCTGAACTATTTATCGTCCACGTTTCACTTCCATACATGGCTACACTCCATACAAATACTTTCAGAAACAACTTCCTGACACTTAAATCTATACTCGATGTTAAGAAACTTCTCTTCTTCAGAAACGCTTTCCTTGCCATTGCAAGTATACGTTTTATACTCTCTCTACTTCGACCATTCTCATTTCCTAATCTAATACCCTCATCATCACCCGATTTAATTCGACTACATTCCATTATACTCGTTTTTATTTTGTTGATGTTCATCTTATATCCTCCTTTCAAGACACTGTCCATTCCATTCATCTGCTCTTCCAGGTCCTTTACTGTCTCTGACAGAATTACAATGTCATTGGCGAACCTCAAAGTTTTCATTTCTTCTCCATGGATTTTAATTCCTACTCCGAATTTTTCTTTTGTTTCCTTTACTGCTTGCTCAATATACAGATTGAATAACATCGGGGATAGTGCACAACCCTGTCTCACTCCATTCCCAACCACTGCTTCCCTTTCATGCCCCTCGACTCTTATAACTGCCATCTGGTTTCTGTACAAATCGTAAATAGCCTTTTGCTCCCTGTATTTGACCCCTGCCACATTCAGAATTTGAAAGAGAGTATTCCATTCAACATTGTTAAAAGCTTTCTCTAAGTCTACAAATCCTAGAAACGCAGGTTTGCCTTTCCTTAATCTTTCTTCTACGATACGTCGTAGGGTCAGTATTGCCTCAAGTGTTCCAACATTTCTACGGAATCCAAACTGATCTTCCCCGAGGTCGGCTTCTACTAGTTTTTCCATTCGTCTGTCAAGAATCCGCGTTAGTATTTTGCAGCGGTGGCTTGTTAAACTGATAGTTCAGTAATTTTCACATTTGTCGACACCTGCTGTCTTTGGGATTGGAATTATAATAGTCTTCTTGAAGTCTGAGTGTATTTCGCCTGTCTCATACATCTTGCTCACCAGATGGTAGAGTTTTGTGAGGGCTGGCTGTCCCAAGGCTATCAGTAGTTCTAATGGAATGTTGTCTACTCCCGAAGCCTTTTTTCGACTTAGGTCTTTCAGTGCTTTGTCAAACTCTTCAAGCAGTATCATATCTCCCATTTCATCTACATCCTCTTCCATTTCCATAATATTGTCCTCGAGAACATCGTCCCTGTATAGTCCCTCTATATACACCTCCCACCTTTCTGCTTTCCTGTAGACAGTACTATCTTACCCCTAGTGATATACGCCTCTGCATCCTTACATTTTTCCTCTAGCCATCCCTGCTTAGCCACTTTGCACTTCCTGTCGAGCTCATTTTTGAGACGTTTGTGTTCCTTATTGCCTGCTTCATTTACTGTATTTTTATGTTTTGTCTTTTCATCAGTTAAATTCAATATATTCTCTGTTACTCAAGGATTTCTACTAGTCCTCGTCTTTTTACCTACTTGATCCTCTGCTGCCTTCACCATTTCATCTCTCAAAACTACCCGTTCTTCTTCTACTGCATTTATTTCCCCCATTCTTGTCAATCGTTCCCTAATGCCTCCCTGAAACTCTCTACAACCACTGGTTCTGTCAGTTCATCCAGGCCCCATCTCCTTAAATTCACACATTTTTGCAGTTTCTTCAGTTTTAATCTACACCTCATAACCAACAAATTGTGGTCAGAGTGCACATCTGCCCCTGGAAATGTCTTACAATTTAAAATCAGGTTCCTAAATCTCTGTCTTACCATTATGTTATCTACATGAAACCTTCTAGTATCTCCAGGCTTCTTCCATGTATACAACCTTCTTTCATGATTCTTGAACCAAGTGTTAGCTGTGACTAAGTTATGCCCTGTGCAAAATTCAATGTCGGCTTTCTCTTTCATACCTTACCCCCATTCCATATTCACCTACTACGTTTCCTTCTCTTACTTTTCCTACTATCGAATTCCACTCACCCATGACTATTAAATTTTCGTCTCCCTTCACTATCTGAATAATTTCTTTTAACTCATCATACATTTCATCAATCTCTTCGTCATCTGTAGAGCTAGTCAGCATATATACTTGTACTACTGTGCTAGGCGTGGGCTTCATATCTATCTTGGCCACAATAATGCGTTCACTATGCTGTTTGTAGTAGCTTACCCGCATTCCTATTTTTTATTCGTCAATAACCTACTCTTGCATTACCCCTATTTGATTTTGAATTTATAACCCTGTATTCACCTGACCAGAAGTCTTGTTCCTCCTGCCACCAAACTTCACTAATTACCACTATATCTAACTTGAACCTATCCATTCCCCTTTTTAAATTTTCTGACTTACTTTCGCGATTAAGTAATCTGACATTCCAAGCTCTGATCTGTAGAACGCCAGTTTTCTTTCTCCTGATAACGACGTCCTCCTGAGTAGTCCCCGCCTGGAGATTCGAATGGGGGACTATTTTACCTCCAGAATATTTTACCCAAGAGGACGCCACCATCATTTAACCATACAGTAAAGTTGCATGCCCTTGGGAAAAATTACGGTTGTAGTTTCCCCTTGCTTTCAGCCGATAGCTGTAACAGCAAAGCAAGGCTGATGTGATTAGTGTTACAAGGCCAGATCAGTCAGTCGTCCAGACTGTTGCCCCTGCAACTACTGAAAAGGCTGCTGCCCCTCTTCAGGAACCACACGTTTGTCTTGATCTCAATAGACACCCCTCCATTGTGGTTGCAACTACGGTACGGCTATCTGTATTGCTGAGGTACGCAAGCCTCCCCACCAACGGCAAGGTCCATGGTTCATGGGAGAATATAATTGAAATATTAACTTGACACACGAGCATTAAAAGAAAACAGAACACAATAGATAATGTCTAAACATCTTTCAAAAATAAAGAATATATTAAATTTGAGGATAACAGTATTCCTCATCATAGTAAAAGCAGCTTAGTACTACAAGAGGAAATTCAGTTAATCTTATCAGGTAAAAACACAGAGACAGGAAGAACACAGATACACAATGAAACACACAAACAAATAGCAGAATAACACAAAAGGAAAGGACAGAGTTTGTTTTCAGTGTAACATCTGGTACTGCAGTCCAACCAAAACTTCGTTCCACAGATCTTCCCCCTATTTCTACATTTGTTCCCACAAAAAAATCCTATCTAGGCATGCTTTCTGTATTTACTTTTACATATTTCTTATCTCATCATTTATTTTCCATTATCTTACCTCATTATTTGTTCCCAAGAATATACTACTTAAACCTGTAGTCCCTAAACCCTACTTATCAGTTCATTTCCTCTTTCAAAATAACTGTTCCTCAATATTTAATACTCTTTCGGCCAACTTCTTTTTTCTTGTAGCTTCTCGATACATATTTTGCAACTCATCACAACTCATTCTCTTATATAGCCTATCCCCTCTTAAGCTAACTTAAATCTACTGAGCTCAGATGCATAAACTAGAGAACAAGGCAATGCAGCAGCACAAAACAGTTAACAGAAACAGCAATGACAAAAAATGCAAATTGGCAAAGCAAGCAGCAGTATATCTATATTAGTGAAACAAATGCAGCATTACAACTAATATAAGGCAATATGCAGCAAACAAGAAAAATAAATTGGTGGTAACTGGCTTATCAGAGTAGTGCAAAGTAAGATTCAGTAGGACAATGCCTGGCAAATAGTAGCAGTACATATAATAACTTATACCTAAACATGATAAGGGACAAGCAGAAAAAATATTACATTAAAGACAGCAGTGCATATAAGGGAATGTCTATTTACATCTTAATGCCTATGTCACACCTTAACACTAAAGTTCTTGAAAAGGAAATTACGCATACAGTTCCTGTTATCAATACCTTCTCCTTCTTATGCTTCTTTCGTTTCCTAGTACTCCTTTTTCTTAAGAATTTGGATCATAAAATAATTATTTAATAGATCTGTAGGCAGAAAGTGTGTACATTAGTATATGTAATAAATTTTACATTACAAAACCAATGCTACAGCACAACCAGAAACTAGATATCAAATAAAATAAACAAATATGTACAAGGCAAAGCATGAAAACGTCATTCAATAGCCATATAGCATATCATAAGTCAGTAAAAATTCTCTCAACGCTAAGACACTTGTCATAATCAGGACTGTAGACATAAAAATATTTCTCATCACTTCATAAACATTTCAATATATAGTAGAAAGTGTGAGCTCCACAGTGTAATCATTTGTTTTCAAAGAATAGTGTATCGTGTTTATGATGTGTTCTACAAAAAAATATCAATACTGAGGTCAATAGCCTCTCTTTTCTACAGCTGTGCACTTGAAAGGCATCCAACGATGGGTTTTTCCAGGTGGCTAAGCATGCAGCTGGGCGTCGCAGGGCATTACATCAAGGTCACCTACTTTCTTCATTGAAATATTTATGACAGCAGTTTCCACAACAATGACAGCTTGTTACAAATAAAAAATTTATTTAATGTGTGAGTCTGTACTTAAATTCCTAAATGACTGAGAAGATGAAACTTCTACGTTATTTGATTCTGAAACAGCTGAGTAAAGCTGAACGCACTGAGCCTACTTTCTCTTTACTTTTTTCTTATCATGTCAACACAATATTCTAGCGCAACACAGTGTGATGGCTCAAAAAATTACAACCTGACTGCAAATAATTAATTCAAAAGATTGGCCCTGACTAAAAAAAAATCTTAACAATAACTTACACATTAAATTAAGCACTTACCTCACAAAAATCTTCATTACGAGAGCTATTGCAATACTGCAAGCATCAATACTGCCAGATAAATAAAACATTCTAACTACTAAAGCCACTAACTACTAATAGTCACGTGGTTAGCAAAGATTTTGTTGCATACCAAATAATGATTTTTTGCCTTAATAATGTGACATATATAACCATGAATAATTTTCAATCTCCAAGTTGGATACTTCCAGGTCGTTAGCCTACGCCAACACGTCAGACCTCTACCCTCCATCAATGCTCACTTCTCACATTTAACATCCATCACCAGCTTCCCAACAGTACATCACTGCTAGCGACTAACTTCGAACTGCCCAACACTACAAGCGATTAACTTCCATCAACGAGCCCAACCAGCCACAGAGTCTCATACAAAGAAAGTGCAGTCAGTGATCCAATGCAAAGCGCTACACAGTGCTGCCAATACAGAAGCCGCCCACTTACAATTGTGCCTGAGAGTAAGAATTGTTCATAGAACAAAAGGTGTTGGTCAAACCTATCGTTTTTGCAACAAACATAATCTGCTTTGTCACAAGTATTTTTTCGTCTAAATGGACCGTTACGTATCGGAGGAATTGTGCACCAGAATGCTGTAGAAATAGAGACAATGAAGTGAAGAAAATCGGTCGTCATCATGAATAAGGAGTTGAGAAATAGAAATTTCTTAGGGCAAATCAAATAGCTATAGGTATGTTGTATTGTAGCTCATCGTATAAAAAGTATATTTTTTAAAAAGATACAAGAGGTTTCCGTCTTGAGCATTATGGATAGTAATAAATGTGTCTTTAAGAAATTGTGGATTTTTCCAGTGCACCAGCTTTAGCATAGCAATTACATATTGAGGTTAACTGGGTTGTTCGTGGTATGCAGAGGAAATAAATAGTTATGCTGCAGATACAAGAATCAGACGTCATTGTTGCTCACCCATTACATCTTGCTTACATTGGATGTATGTGGCAGAATTTTTTGCCCTGGTTCACATTCCGTGTATCAAACAGGTTGAGTGATAAAAAAATGGCTCTGAGCACCATGGGTTGGCTCAAATGGCTCTGAGCACTATGGGACTCAACTGCTGAGGTCATAAGTCCCCTAGAACTTAGAACTACTTAAACCTAACTAACCTAAGGACATCACACACATCCATGCCTGAGGCAGGATTAGAACCTGCGTCATAGCGGTCATGCAGTTCCAGACTCAAGCGCCTAGACCGCCACAATGGCCGGCCATTGACTGATAGTGTTGTTGGTGTTCCTTTTGGGCCATTGTCTTTGGCCACGCCCCCGAGGTATCGTGCCATTGTTTCTAATGGGTGTCTTGGATTGTGTCCACTCTATGGATGTGCATATTATTCGAGGTGAGCTTAAAGGGCTTGGTACACACAAGGATAGCTGTCACACATTATGTTTGCTGATGTGTAAGAGATTTATGAATGCCCCACACTCATTACGCGTGTGAAGCCAACGCTCTCTCTCTCTCTCTCTCTCTCTCTCTGTCTCTCTCTGTATATGTCATTTATAGCATGCTCAGTGCAGGACGTTATGGCTTCTGACTCTGCCTAATGAAGGACAGCGAAAAAGATTTAGGAAGAGGAGGATTTCAATGGTTATTTCCTATGGAAGACGCAATATTTATTTTAAGGCACAAAATTAACACCATTGAGCTTGTAATATCTGATCACTGTGCCTATGTTGCTGAGTTGGAAATCTGAAGAATTTGGGTAATGTAATTTTGTGTGTTGCAGAAGCAAAAAGAAAGAAAGAAAAGAGGCAGAAAATCCAAGATAATCAAATAATAGTTTTGTTTCAAATCACACCTCCACAATGTAGCCACTGGTTAGTCGAATGAAGGATATGATACCTCGATTTTTTAGGTAACTATGTACTGCATGATAAAAGATAAGGGCAGAATGCTGAGTAGTCCCATTGAGGCTTGTTATGGCATGACAATTCGAATATGGTTCTCCATAATTCCGATCATCCAGGAGTTGTACAACATTGACCGAATTTTTTTGTGTATCTGTGTGCTCTACTCTCAGACTGACCAAATCAGTCAGCTGAGTATACCCACAGACAGCAACGATGAGTCGGTAAAAGAAATGCTGGGTAACTAGGTTACCTTTTGAAACTTCTTTAAGCCGGTCGGTGGTGCCGAGCGGTTCTAGGCACTTCAGTCCGGAACCGAGCTGCTGCCACGGCCACAGGTTAGAATCCTGCCTTGGGCATGGATGTGTGTGATGTCCTTAGGTTAGTTAGGTTTAAGTAGTTCTAAGTCTAGGGGACTGATGACCTCTGATGTTAAGTCCCACAGTGCTTAGAGCCATTTGAACCATTTGAACCATTTTTTAAACTTGTTTAACTTCCTCAATAATGCGTAGATTAGCTTACTGTATGACAGGCAAAGATTCCTTTTTTAATGGTCAGCGGAAGTGCATAAAATATTGATTTTCTTTAAGTTGTGGTAGTTGTACCAGTGCTTCAGTAGGGACGGGTATGCTAGTGGCATATAAGGAAAGAATAATTTTAACTCATATTGGTCTAGTAGATAATGTGGTTAGGACCTACTGACAGACTCTGACACTAGAGACAGCTACTCCGAAATCGCATGTTTATTTGTACTTGCTATTATTATTAATTGTACTAATTAAATTATTAATATCAGAGAAGTCATAGGAGTATGTATTTCAATCCTCCATTCACGCATTGATTCATTATTATTTAGTGTGTAATGTTTGCTGTACATGACGAACGTTATGTATATGGAATGTATAAAACAATTACTTACTTGGCATGTGAAAGATTTGTCCAGATGGAACCCGGAAGGTTGGTGCCATGGGAACCTAACACGAGACTGGTTTCATGCAGAGTGGAGAAGGGCGTGTGTCTCAGTGACAGCGGGTGTGGTGCCACGCAAGAAACAAGCTTACAGAGAGTTGATGACTCACATTTGAGGTAAAAGGTGGTAGCTTCCACATCAAAAGGGGGGGGGGGAGGAGGGGGACTGGTCACGACCCTGTGCTGTCTAACTGGGCGTTCTGAGAGACGTCCCAAGGACGTGTTCCTAGCTGGCCTTCCAGCCAGTGTTTATCTGGGAGACCGACTGGGGGTGCTAGTGCCGCCTCAAACGTACTAGCCCTTTCGCCGTGGGAGCGAGCGGGAAGCAACGACGAGGCTTGGCTCTAATAAGGCACGTAGCTCCGCTAATGGACCACTGCAGTAACGGCAACTAGACCAAGGTGAAGGAACCCACAACGGTACCTTCTTGCACTTAGAGTCTTTGCTGTTGAACATTCAGTCTGTGACTGCTACGCAGATCTGTGTTAAGGGATAGAATTTCCGTAGAATAATTTTTTTATGCTTGGGAAACAACACGTTGCTATTGGCCATAATGATAGTTTCGATCAGCAATATCTACACACATATCAAATTATGTGGAGAGTACCCTAATGTCTCCTGCAGTATTCCATCCATCCACTTCCCATTTGCTTGCACAATAGTCATTTTCCTCACTGGTATCTGACATCTGAGAGAAACACCTATTTCCTAGTCAAAGGATAGGAAATCATCATCAAATAACATGCCTTCAGTCATATTATAGAGCCCAAACACCCTGCTGCCTTGTCAGTTGTTAGCCTTAGTTCTCACCAATGTCGTTTGCTGCCTCTTCGGTCCAGCCGAGCCACCTCCCAAGACTGATGGTACAACGTCAGGTACTGGTTATTCCTGCATCATCCACTGAGGTCCGTCTACTGATAATCCTTGCCTCTGTCCAAGAGAGCCATACATTCCATTTGAGACCGAATCCTGACGCTACTTCTCGAGACAATTGAAAAAGAATGAAGTGTGAAAGTGTCGCATGTGATGCGAACGAATGACGGAACCTCAGGTAACGGTAACACTGATTCTTCATGCCTAAAGCTATTTTCTATATGCTTTTTATGCCACGTCAGTCATTGATTTCTTTCTTTTCTAGGAAAGACTGTCTTAATTATTCTGTAAGACAAAAAAGGCATACCACGAAGAAATTGACCAAATACTATGGAAATCGGTAAATGTGATGTACACGTGCAGACAAACAAATGATTAATGTTTCAGAAACATATTATAATTTATTAAAGAGAAGGAGGCTTCACAAACTGAGCATATCAACAACGTGTTGGTCCACATTTGGCACTTATGCAAACAATTATTTGGGTTGAGATGGATTAATAGAATTGTTGGATATACTCTTGAGGAGTATCGTATCAAATTCTGTCGAACAGGTGCTTTATGTCGTCAAGATCCTGGAGTAGTTGGAGGGCCCTGCCCATAATGCTCAAATATAAAATGGGTACAGATCCGGAGGATCTCTCTCCAATTCAGGACGTTTGGAACATTATGGGCAGGGTCCTCTAACCAGCCCGCGATTTTGACGCTCTAATGATCCAGTTGGACAGAATTTGGCACGATATTTCTCAGGAGGACACCCAACAACTCTATCAATCAATGCCAAGCTGAATAACTGCTTGCATGAAGCCCAGAGGTGGACCAACGCGTTAATGACTTGCTCCATTCGTGAAGCTCTTACTCTTTTTCCCGAAATTTTAATCACTTGTTTGTCTGTACATGTACTTTCTATCTGCTGATATTCACCCTATTCGGATAATTCCTTCGTGGTATGTCATTTTTCGTCTTAGTGTATTAGTGTTGTTTTTTCGTAAATCTTGTTCATAATATCACGTTGTTTACGTTGTAATCAATTGGTATATTGTGTATGTTTTTCTGTTTGTTGTAAATTATTGTTGATTTCTATGAATCATGTTATACCTAACAGTATTTTCACACGCTAATCTCGCATCGTCACTCACCATCATGATGAATTTGGTGTTTATTGTCATATCTCCCATTGTGTTCATGCACCATTTTGTCCACACTGAAATACCATATTTAAGTATTTGTTTGTATTCCAACTTCATTGTTGATTCATAAGATAAACTTCGTATCCACTTCAGTACTTGATGAAAGATGGGGATCTATTTGAATGTGGTGTATTATTTTTGATGCACAAATGTGACACAGTTACAAATGACATCTACTTTAATAAAATTTCTGCTTCGATTTAATTAGTTTATCACCAAATATTATAAGTTACATGTAATTTTTACTATTTTTGCAGTGTTTGGTAATTGACAAGTCATTAATTTGGGACAGTGCGTGTATATACTTCTGTTTATGGCTGTGGGTTGAGTAGAATTACAGAATTTGATTTTACGAAAAGAATTTTGCGTGGGAGGACCTTCCGTCACACATACATTTCGGTACTGTTTCTGATTCTTGATGTAGACTTCTGTCAGAAAGGTTCAGTGTTTTTAAAACAAACGCTGTACTAGAATAATAATTACTCTGACCTCAATGAGATTATGAGTGTGTTTCCTTACTGGACACATTTTATTTTAATTTAGACTGTTTTAAAATTTCTGCTAGACATGCGTGCAGTGACCATGTGGCCCATAAACCAGTTCATTTGCTGCTTCTTGCACGGCCTTCAGCCGCATGTTCAGCAAATAGGCTAAGTGCCAAGTGTGAAAGCGATGAGTGGAATGGTATCCTTGCTTATGTCTCTGTTGATTGATATTCATGTGTTAGTAGAATCAGGTCACTGACCGGGATTTCACCCATTTTTCGTTTATTAGTCGAAATGATCAAGGACAGTTTTTATGCTATCTAATTGTTTTTCTGTTTTACATGTCACACTACAATAATCTAAGTATGATACTGCCTAAGCGAAAAAAAAATCTGCCGGTGGCAGATAATTAAAGGTTCCTAAGTAATCTGTGTCATTTCCTTTCATTTTTGTCAATTAAATAATCAATACAGAGTCATTTTGGCCGTTTATGTACAGTATCCAGAGATTCTTAAGGGCAATTAAATGAATGTATAACATACAGTGGGAAGAGCCTTTGGGTCAGCTGTAACGTCGTTGACCAGCAATCAAAGCGTTCTTGGTCATGGGTCCGAACCCCGCCTATGCCTAAATTTTGAATAAAAGTTGTCAGTAATGGCGGCCGAAGACTTCCAGCGTAAGAAGTCACCCTCATTCCGCCAACGTCCTTACCACAGAGGGCGCAGGAGCGAACAGACGTTCAGGACACTGTGTTGCTCTTGGGAGGGGAAATTGCCTCTAAAAGGTTGAATAATCAGCAGTGATCAGCGATGTGAAGATGCACAAGCCAATAGAAACAACTGCATTAAAGACACGTAATGTGTATCCAGAGGAAATGTGTCCTGTAATTCCAAAAGTGTACGATGATCTCTCCATAAGCAAAACATCGCAGACAAGTATTCCATTCGGATTTCCAGAAGGAAACTGCCAAAGGGAAGGTAAGGAGCTAACAATGAGAAATAGACTGAATAACCAAAGGAAGGGTAACGTTCTACGAGTTATGGTGTGGAACGTCAGAAGCTTGAAGGAGGTAGAGAAACTCGAAAATCTGAAAAGGGAAATGCTATCGCTTCGCCTAGATATATTGGAAGTCAGTGAAGTGAAATGGAAGGAACAGAAGGATTTGTAATCAGATGCGTAATGGGTAATATCAACAGCAGCAGAAAATGGTGTAACTGGAGCAGGATTCGTTAGGAATAGAAAGGTAGGGTAAAGTGTGACCTATTGTTAACAGTTCAGTGGCAGCGGTGTTCTCACCAGAATCAACAGAAAAGCAATATCGGCGAACGTAGTTCGGGTATACACGCTGACGTCGCAAGTAGAAATAGAGAAAGTGTATGAGGATAATGAAAGAGTAATTCTGCACATGGAAATCTGCCTTGTGGGATTGGATTGCGTTTGTAGGGAAATGAATAGGAGAAAGGGCTGCGGGGGAATGTGTGCTTGGTATTAGGAATGAGAGAAATGAAAGACTAATTGAGTCCAATTACTAATAGCGAATACTCTTTTCAGGAATCACGAAGAGGTGGATGAATACATGGAATTTGCCGAGAGATACGGGAAGATAACAGTTATTACATCACGGTCAGAAAGAGATTCCGAAATCAGATATTGGATTCAAACACGTACCCAGCAGCAGATATAGACTCGGAGTACAATTTCGTCATGATGAAGAGTCGGCTACTCAGGAAGAATCATTGCGCAAAGAAGTGGGGATACGGAAATACCAAAGAATACAGAGCTACACATCATTTCTCTGAGGATAGAGATACTGTAATAATGAGTAACTCACAAGGAAGCTCAGTTCAGAAGGAACGGACATCTCTAAAAAGGGCAATTACAGAAATTGGGAGAAAAAGGTAGGTACAAGGACGGTAAATGCGAAGAAACCACAGGTCACAAAAGAAATTTTTCATTTGATCGACAAAAGAATGAAGTAAAAAAAATGTGCAGGGAAATTATGGAATGCAGAAATACATATCACTTAGGAAAGAAATATACAGTAAGTGCAAGGAAGCTAAGGCAAAATTGCTACATAAAAATGGGAAGAAATCAAAAAGAAATGAACGTCGGGACTGGATCAGCATGTATAAAAGTCAAAACAGCCGTGGCCGAGCGGTTCTAGGCGCTACAGTCTGGAACCGCGCGACCACTACAGTCGCAGGTTCGAATCCTGCCTCGGGCATGGATGTGTGTGATGTCCTTAGGTTAGTTAGGGTTAAGTAGTTCTAAGTTCTAGGGGACTGATGACCTCAGAAGTTAAGTCCCATAGTGCTCAGAGGCATTTGAACCATTTTGAAAACAGCCTTCGGTGAAATTCAGAGGAAAGGCTGTAACACTAAGTGGGCGATGGGAACTCCACTATTAAATGCAGAGGAGAGAGCGGGCAGGTGGAAAGCATATACTGAAGGTCTCTATGTGACGGACGACGTGTCTGATGACTTGATAGAATAATAAATAGGAGTCGACATGGAAGAAATAGCGGATCTAGTATTAGAATCAGAATTTAAAAAAGTTTTGGAGGACTTAAGATCAAATGAGGCAGAAGGGATGGATAGCATTCCATTGGAATTTCTTAGATGATTGGCGAAGTGACCAGGTTGATGTGTAGAATGTATGAGACGCGATATATCATTGTACGTCGGAGAAACACCATCCACACAATTCCGAAGATAGTAAGCGCAGATAAATGCGACAATGATCGCGCAGTCAGCTTTGTTCATGCATCCAAGTTGCTTCCAAGCGTAGGAAGAATGGAAAAGAAAATTGAGATTTGTTATATGACGATCGGTTTGGCTTCAGGAAAGGTAAAGGCACTGCAGAGGAAGGTTGGTTGGTTGGTTTGGGGAAGGAGACCAGACAGCGTGGTCATCGGTCTCATCGGAATAGGGAAGGATGGGGAAGGAAGTCGGCCGTGCCCTTTCAGAGGAACCATCCCGGCATTTGCCTGGGGTGATTTAGGGAAATCACGGAAAACCTAAATCAGGATGGCCGGACGCGGGATTGAACCGTCGTCCTTCCGAATGCGAGTCCAGTGTCTAACCACTGCGCCACCTCGCTCGGTTGCAGAGGAAGTTCTGACTAACATGTGGTAATGGAAGCAAGACTGAAGAGACGTCAAGACACGTTCATAGGATTCGTCGCCGTCAAAAAAACATTCGACAATGTAAAACGGTGCAAATACTTGAAATTCTAGTTTTAGGGAAAGACTGGTATTATACAATAGGCACAAGAACACAGACAGAACAAAGAAAAGTGTAATGCCGCCAACGAAGTGCTCTGATAAAGAAGGGTCCGAGACAGTATGTTGCCTTTCACCACTAATGTTCATTCTGTACTTGGAAGGAGCAATGAAGAAAATAAAAGAAAGGTTCAAAGAGTGGGATTAAAATTAAAGTGAAAGAATATCAATCACAAGATTCGCTGATGACATTCTTACGCTCAGTAAAAGTGAAGAAGAAGTACGAGATGTGTTGAATGGAATGTATAGTCTACCTAGTATGGAATTTGTTTGAGAGTCATGATAAGTAGCAGAAATGAGAACAGCAAGAAACTTGAGATCGGAATTCGTGTTCAGGAAGTAGGTGAAGTTAAAGGAACTCTGCAACCTAGGAAGCAAAATAATCCATGTCGGATGGAGGAAGGAAGAAATGAAAAACAGACTAGCACTGGCAAGGCGGACATTCCTGTCCAAGAGAAGTCTACTAGTTTCAAACACAGCCCTCAATTTGAGGAAGAAATTTCTGAAGATGTACGTTTGGAGCACAGCATTGTTTAGTAGCGAATCATGGACTATGGGAAACCGGAACAGAAGAGACGCGCCCCTCGGAGGGCAGGTGAGCGACCTGCAGGCCGCAGGGCATCGCCCTGAGGCGTGCGTTAAACCACAGGACGTGTTTTTCGGCTCGGGATGTCACGTGTGACACTGTAGTGACAATTTAAAGATCGTTTGCGGGGGGGGGGGGGGGGGGGGGGGAGGAATGCATTGTCTACTGTAGGGAATAATTTTTGGGTGACTGCTGGCGCCAGGCTAGCGTGGGAGCCTTAAAGTTTCCAGAACGTTTCTGTTGCGGAAAGATCCCAGTAAGGTAGGCAAAATATTGCACCGCAATAGGAGGACCGCCGTTGACGTCAGATCAAGTTATATTATATATATATATATATATATATATATATATATATATATATATATATATATATATATATATATATATACAGGGTGATTCAAAAATGCATGTAAATATTTTAAGGGTGTATTTGTGAGGTAAATATAAGACAAAAATGTTCTATAAATGTTTTTCCATAAACGTTTAATTCCAGAGTTATCGTTAAATACGAAAGTCATGTCCGTATCAAAACGACGGCAGTGCAAGCAGCAGGATGCCATATTCTGGTACGTAATTCACATACGTATCTCCCAACAGTTGATTCTAAACTGCATGAATAGTGTTTGTTTTTGTTTGCACGTGATGTTTACTCCTACTGTACGGAAGATGGCGCTGATGTTGTTGGTAACGGAAAAGTACGTCCTGTCGTTCATTCATCGTCGGAAGGCTAAAGGTTTCGTGCACATGGTGTACTCAAACAGTGAGTATGCTGATATGCACCTTGTGTATGGTGCAGCAGATGGAAATGCACTTGCAGCAAGACGAAGGTACAGTGAGCTGTTTCCAGGAAGACGGTT
This sequence comes from Schistocerca americana, assembly GCF_021461395.2. Classification (NCBI taxonomy): domain Eukaryota; kingdom Metazoa; phylum Arthropoda; class Insecta; order Orthoptera; family Acrididae; genus Schistocerca; species Schistocerca americana. Next base: position 690,359,110 of record NC_060121.1, on the reverse strand, counting down.
ACCAAGTCATCAGACGTTTGTATCTGTGGACAGACGTATGCGGGAGTATGGCATTCGTCCTGGGCCACATTCAGGTCGACCACTTGAGCATGCAGTGAACGTCGAGGAACATGTTTTGGACCTGGTAGACCAAGATCCATCTATCAGTACGAGACAAATTAGTGCAGCTGTACGACTTCCACAATCTACTGTATGGCGGCTGCTTCGGAGACAACAGTTGCATCCATTTCACCTGCAAAAAGTGCACGAATTGACACCTGAAGACTATCCTCGCCGTCAGCAATTCTGCCAGTGGTTACAAGAGCGTCATTTGAATGATCCAATGTTCATTCGGCGGATATTATTCACAGATGAGGCCATGTTTACTCGTGCGGGTGTAATCAATTCGCATAATATGCACCAGTGGGCTGTCGAGAATCCTGGCGCGAGAATTGTGCGTGGATATCAACATCAATTCTCCATAAACATTTGGTGTGGTATTGTGGGGAATTACTTACTCGGACCTCATGTTCTGCCTCCAAGGCTGAATGGGCACGCGTACTGCGAATTTTTGGAGGGAGGATTGCCTGGATTGTTACAGGATGTCCCTCTTGCAACACGAGCCACCATGTGGTTTATGCACGATGGTGCTCCCGCCCATTACAGCCGCAACGTAAGGGCGTACCTCAATTCTGCGTATCCACATCGATGGATAGGTCGCGGAGGACCAATTGCTTGGCCAGCCAGATCACCTGACCTGAACCCTTTAGACTTTTATTTATGGGGCCGACTAAAGACATTGGTGTATTCTTCTGCAGTACCGAACAGAGAAGTGCTACAACAAAGAATTGAAGGTGGTTGTGAAATTATTCGTGGAGAGTTGAACGGACTGTGTAATGTGCAGAGATCATTGATGCGACGAGCACGGGTCTGTCTGCAAGTTCAGGGACAGCATTTTGAACATGCATTGCATTAAGATTTGTGCAAATACAGTACAGTACAGTACAGTCTGTAAAATGCTTCAATTTTCCGTAGTTATTGTGCATTGCTGTAGTTCAATCAACAGGACCTAAATTAATACAGTGTTCGCGAGGAATTGTTTCAGTTTGTTACGTCACGTTTATTTATCAGTTTGCGTTGTTAGTCCAAATACACTGTAATTAAACTGTGAACTCTGGGAATTAAATACCTTACGTTGTATTGAATGTATTATCCTGTTTTGTTCATAACTCTGTAATAAGCCAAGCATGGAAAAAATTGTATAGAACATTTTTGTCTTATATTTACCTCACAAATACACCCTTGAAATATTTACATGCATTTTTGAATCACCCTGTATATATATATATATATGTGTGTGTGTGTGTGTGTGTGTTTGTGCATAGTTTCCGGCAGTAGGTTTCCTTACTAGGAGAATGCCTTACGCCATTTAGGAAAGGGGTCCTGGAGCGATGTTACGAGTTCGCCATTGCCGACATTTACGTGCGCTCCTCGACGATTGTAGACGATTCTTTTGTGGCGACGCTCCTCGTGGATCGACGTTGTTGAGTAGGGAAGAGGAAAATTTTTGTAGGCATTCTGCGGAGGTCAGCCCATGAGTACGATCTTGGTTGTCGGTGGGCGCCAGCTGGGATTCTCCACTCAGCTTGGTGCAAAGGTGCGCAGGTAGCGGTTTAGCAGCTACACACCTATGAACAGACTCCTTATCACATGTTCATCATTACAGTGGTGAGCATATCTGGAGCCCATATACAGGGTGTTACAAAAAGGTACGTCCAAACTTTCAGGAAACATTCCTCACACAAAAATAAAGAAAAGATGTTATGTGGACATGTGTCCGGAAACGCTTAATTTCCATGTTAGAGCTCATTTTAGTTTCGTCAGTATGTACTGCTCAATGGAGCACGTTATCATGATTTCATACGGGATACTCTACCTGTGCTGCTAGAACATGTGCCTTTACAAGCACGACACAACATGTGGTTCACGCACGATGGAGCTCCTGCACATTTCAGTCGAAGTGTTCGTGCGCTTCTCAACAACAGATTCGGTGACCGATGGATTGGTAGAGGCGGACCAATTCCATGGCTTCCACGCTTTTCTGACCTCAACTCTCTTGACTTTCATTTATGGAGGCATTTGAAAGCTCTTGTCTACGCAACCCCGATACCAAATGTAGAGACTCTTCGTGCTCGTACTGTGGACGGCTGTGATACAATACGCCATTCTCCAGGGCTGCATCAGCCCATCAGGGATTCCATGCGATGGAGGGTGCATGCATGTATCCTCGCTAACGGAGGAGATTTTGAACATTTCCTGTAACAAAGTGTTTGAAGTCGCGCTGGTACGTTCTGTTGGTGTGTGTTTCCATTCCATGATTAATGTGATTTGAAGAGAAGTAATAAAACGAGCTCTAACATGGAAAGTAAGCGTTTCCGGACACATGTCCACGTAACATATTTTCTTTCTTTGTGTGTGAGGAATGTTTCCTGAGAGTTTGGCCGTACCTTTTTGTAACACCCTGTATATTAGGAATTTTACTTTGCGGAACTTAGTCTTCACTGCACCGAGGACATCTGCCCTGTGGAACTTCTATTTCAGCTTTTGTATGTCGTACTGAACTGCTAGATAGAGATTCACAATCTCTTTCAATTCTAGACATAATAGTCAGATAGCGTCGTGTTGCCATACCTTGCCTTGACCACCTCCATTTAGGAACTTTAAGAACCGTCGATATTATCTGTGACCGTTCATTTCAACTATTTTAACCAATATTTTATACTTGTATTTTCATTGGTTTCTTTTTGAAATACAATAAGTTTGAGGAGAACGATAATTTATATCAGTACCTTTTCTCCCTGATGCTTTATGAATTTATTAATTTTCTTGTGTGTTGAGACGTTAGGAGTACGAGAATCTTATACTAAAATTCCAATCCTACGGCCACTGCTGAGGGCTCATAGTTTGATCCTTAACATTGTGAAGTCAGTTGCACGAATATTATTACCGGTGAGTCTAAAGGGTGGTTCGGACATGAGGAGGAGATTTCAAGTCGGGTATTCCAGTAATGTAAATTGAGCTACACCTCTTATTTCTTTCAAACCACGGTAAGGATTTTGTACAATCACTCACAAGATAGATTTTAACACACCAAATGAAAAACATACTATAAGCCATAAACAAAAAGAAACTGTTGGATCAAGTAACATGGGAAATCTCACAGACACAGCAGACCTTCATCAAACCAAGAAATTAACAAACTATAAAATACAACGATTGGAAGTTGAGCTCCAATTTGTGAATTGCACAGTCTTTGTCACTGAGCATTAGTGCAGAGAGACAGAAATCCATGTAGTGTTACATGATTAAATGAAAAGACGGTCGCATACTGCAGGATTACTTCAAAGGGTGGAGCATCGCGCACTTACATCAGAAAAAAACACAGTTCAGACCAAAACATGACATTAGTACAGTAAGTGAAACAAATGTTTTGAAGCATCAGCTGTTGAATTAACAGGGGTTCATATCAACAAAAAATTAATAATTTTGTATGTGTATCGATCTCTCAGCGGTAGTGTAGGCACTTTTTTCAGTAAATTAATAGAAGTTCTAAATGGAGTCTCAAGTACAAAAGTCGACATAATTTTTTGTGGAGACAGAAACGCAATAACCGCAAATGAAACTAGTAGCAACGTCATAAGAATGCTACAGAGTATTGGCATGCCCCTGTTGGTCATCAGTGCAACAAAGGTTGCTACAATGACTAATTTCAGAAATTTGCCATGTGGTCACAAAAATGGACAGGGAAATGTGCGATATAGCTGTTAACGAGCTTAGACGATCAGACCATTTCTGAAGAGTAATAGCAGCGAACTCGGCGATGGAAAAATTTCCAGTTTTGCAGGTATACAAAAGGCATATTTATATCATCACCTGTACAATTGCATGTTTGTTCTCTACCGGTTTAGATTATTACGGGGGAAATGTAGTGTACTTTAATGGCTCAAAAATGCATTTTCATCAAATATGAGCCGATCAAATGTAAAATATACATAGCTGTCCTAACAGTTTGTCTTAACACAATCCATATAAAGGTGTTGTGTTTGGCACAGATACAAGAATGCATACTTGGTGATAACTCCACACTTACGATTATCTGTGTGTGTATTTTGGGTGCTGATGTTACAAGGTAGTGAAATGCCAGTTGCTAGAGTCAGGTGTAAGTGGGTTGGATGTATACATTCGTCTCTGCTAAACATGATATCGCAGTAAAGAGCATAATATCTCTTACATAAGAAAGATATCAAAAAATGAGGTGGGAGGGCTAGTGATAACATCTAAGCTCTGTGACAAGTGCTGTAGACTGTTATACAGTGTTTAAAGAAGGTGTATTGTAATAGAAGTTAGCGCACATAACTGGGGAGTGGGAATGAGGCCGACTTGAGCTGAGGCTGAAAACACTCCATCAGACACCCTACAATAGCCACTGTGCAAGACTAGTTAGCATCATTTTCGAAGCCAAAGTCTGCTCAGAGCACACTTGCACGTGGGAGTGGCAGACGTTGGAAACTGTTAGTGTGAAATATTTATACCACTTTCGTGGTAAGAAATGCTGGGGCGAAGAAAGCGAGTCACCTCCTGACCGTGGGTATCCTTGTACATGCCTCTGGAAACTGTTATCATGTGAAGGACCCGCCACCCTTGTCTGCTGTGGTCTGCTGACTCCCGTCGGAACTTGTGAGGGATCACATAGCACTGCAGCTGTAGGTGAAAGGAGAATGATGCATGTGACATTCCTTTGCGGAATACGGTCTCTAAGATGGACTCTCCATATTTGGTGGTTTGGTGGCAGAAAAACAACTTGGCCTTAGCACAGTTAGTGGGATGTGGGACCGCAGCCTCTGGGTGGGGGAGGGTTGCGACTCTGTAGGCCTGTGCATACCTCTGGTGCCAGACCTGCAGCAGCAGTCAGTGTGAGTGATGTACTGCCCATTGGCAGCACATGCTACCTCATGCAGCCAGGAGTACAGTCAGTCGTGGCAGCTGCTGCATGGCGAGATGCACTTGCTGATTGCTATATTTATTATTAACAACAGTCGTTGTCATTGGTCAGCTCCTTCAGACACACCTAGCAGTAGTGTAACTGGATGGAAAAACATTGTATCCATGGGTTCTTCCTCCCATGTTGGTACATTTGAGTTTGAGTGTATAGTGCAAGAGGACTCACTGGCCTCCCCGTATTTCCACTCACATTAGTTAGTCAGAACACAATATTTAAATGTTTATTTTGATAACCTTTACAATGTGCACAGGTAGTGTGCCAACTGAGGTTCCTGGCTTAGCTGAGAGACATACATGCCCGTCCGCTATGGGGTATCGAAGCTACCTGTTCGGCCATTACAAAAGTGCTAATCTTACCTGTGCGAACAAAGGACCTGTGAGACCGACTTCTGCACATAGGTTGCAAGGTATCCCAACAGGAAGCAGATTATACTGAACAGTCTGACATGCCCAGTTTGGAAGCTGCCGCTAGATGGCAGTTGGAATGAGTCACAGAGTCCAAACGTAATCCTACTCTAAAATGAGACTTCTCATTTTACAAATAACCATAAATTTAACAAACAACAAATCCAAAAAAAGGAAAACAATAAAAATATAACTAGACGCAATATCAAAGCACATAAAACATGAATACACTAACATTTGGGATGCCCACACCACCAAAACCCCACTCTCACACTGCATGTGAGGACACAAAACAATAAAGTATTAATATCAAACTGCAGAAAGACATGAAAATCAGTACTAAGAGCAGTCAGTCCACAAGAAAACGAAAACAGCTCCTCAGGCTGATCTTATGAATTAAGAGTTTATTCCTGTAAATGGCAATTTGGCTTTCGGCCTGTAACATGTACCACTACACAGATCTGAGGAAACACTTAACTGCTTGACTGCTTAGACTGGAGACACAATTTTACTATAGACCTCTTAATCTGCCCATTAGGAGTTTTCACCATCACCACATGCACACATGAGGACCAGGAAACACCTGGTCAATGACACCCAGCCTACACACCAAGGGAGGCAAGTTATCCTCTATGAACACCACATGATCGCCAATCTGGGACTGTCATGCTGCTTCCGATGTCCATTTCCTGCATTGCTGCAGATCGTGTATGTACTCTACGGACCACCTCTTCCAAATGGACTGACGCAACTGCTGTACAAGTTGCCATCTGCGCAACCTGTTGGCGGGAACTTCAAGAACAGAGATTTCAGGATGAGCACAAAGGGGCTGTCCGATTAGGAAATGACCAGGAGTGAGTGTGGCAGGAGGATCTAGGTAATCAGAGAGAAGACACAATGGTTTTAAATTCAAGCATGCTTCTATCTGAATTAACACAATAGTCAGTTCTTCAAATACCAGTACTGCAGTGTCGATGACGTGTTTGAGATGTGACTTCATACATTTGATTCCTGCCTCCCAGAGTCCACCATAATGAGGGGCATGAGGTGGAGTGAACCTCCAACTGATTCCCTCTGAGGTCAAAAAATTCATCACACCTTCAACAGTAACATCATTAGAGAAACAAACTTTTAAGTCCATTGTGTGCACCTACAAATATGATGCCATTGTCACTGTACATGTGAGAAGCTTTCTCTCTTCTTTCCATGAATCTCCTGAGAGCGGCCAAAAATGAACTTCATACCAAGTCACTAACTAATTCTAGGTGGATGGCCATGGTTGCCATGCAAATGAATACAGCAATATAAGTCTTGGTGGTAACCTTACTTCTTCTTCCACCATGTCTTACAACGATAAGACCTCCATAACCTACTCCACAGTGTTGGAACGGACGAGGCTGGTTTACTCTAGCTGCAGGTAACTGACCTATGAGTTGAACTGCAGTCATGGACTTCAACCAGAAGCATTTTAAACATTTCCTGATAACTCCTTTGGCTGTGCTACGTCTGTTGGGAATCCAAAACCTACGTAACATAGCCAACAAAAGGTGTGACCTAGCGTGCAAAAGGCTTTCATGTTCATATATTATGAGAATTTTTGTTAGGTGATGCTTAGATGGTACGATAATAAGATGGCGCTCATCATACAGTACATCAGCGTTCATTAATCTCTCTCCCGCTCATAAAATAACTTCGGCATCAACAAACGGGTGCAAATCCCTTAATTTGCTATTATGTGGAATAGGGGAACTGGCCTTCACCAAAGAGATATCATGATCATATTCACTATGTTGAGGTCTGTCAAAGGCCCCTAGTGATAGCGTTCCTGTGGAGTGTCTTATTGCTGAAGCCTAGTATTATTAGCAAACCTCAGGGCATAGGTCAAAACTCTGTAAGTTTTCTTGAATGATGAATATTTATACCACAGTTCATCATCACGTTTAATGACCGACACCAAGGATACCTTTATACACCGTCTGTCAGGCGCATTTTCTACACTAAGCGAAGTACAGCTGTTGAAGTTGAGATTGCAAGTGGATAGCCGTGATGGGCCAAACCGCCACTGAACAAATGAACTCAAAGCAGCGGGATTAATATCAAGTGATAAGTGGTCAGCAGGTTTATCGTCCGATTTGACGTGTCTTCAGTTGGCAACTGAACTCAGTTCCTTAATTTCAATGACTCTGTTGGCAGAAAAAGTTTTCCAATGACCAGAAGTACGCTGCAGTCAATAGAGAACTATTGTGGAGTCCGCCCACAAATGAATGTCGCCACTATTTATGACGTCTAAGGAATTGGTCATCTTGCGAATGAGTCGAGGAAGAAGCAGAGCACCACATAATTCCACTCGTCGAAGAGACTGCTGTTTTACAGGGGCAACTCGAGATTTGGTGGCAGCCAATGTGACTAACACATTGTTATTGGGAAGAACACGTCTGACGTATACACAAGCACCATATTCCAACTGTGAAGCATCACAAAAACCATGAATTTCTAATTGAACATCTGGGGGCAAGGAATGATCTCCCTGCTAATCAAAATACCATTTAGGGAAGGCAGTTGCACACAAATGTCATTCTATTCATCAGTCATATTGGATGGAAGAATTTCATCCCAATCAAGACTTATTTGCCACAAACGCTGCAATAACAATTTACATCTTATGATTGCTGGATCTAGAAGCTCCATTGTGTCATACATTGATGCTATTTTAGACAGGACATCGCACTTGATAATTTTTGAGAGCTGATGACTCTTCAGCGGCACATGGCTCTGAAATGTGTCAGAACCAGGGTGCCATAATATTCCTAACGTTTTAATAGCTTGATCACCAGTAAGATAACAAGGCAAAGACGTTTCTCTGTCCTGTACAGGAATTTTTTCAATGACCTTGTGACTGTTGGAACACCATTTCCTCAGTGGAAACCCCCTAGAAGCAAGTAGTTGTGTCAGCTGTGTTTGAAGTTCCTGAGCTTCAGCTGTCGTAGCTCATCCACGTAAGAAGTCGTCTGTATAAAAGCTAGACATCAACGCTTGCGATGCCATTGGAAACCTGTTTTGATTTTCCAAAGCCAACTATTGACGACATCTAGTAGCAAGAAAGGCAGCAGGAGCAGTTCTGTAAGTGAGTGTACACAGTCTATATTCTTGCATAGGTTCAGACGGTGATTCCCGACACAGAATAATCTGGAAGTTCCTATCGTCAGGATGGAGAGACACTTGGCGATACATTTTTTCTATGTCAGCTGACAGAGCCACATTAAGGGACCATAATTTTGTATAATGGAAAATAAATCTGGCTGAAGAGTAGGACCAACCATCAAGGTATCATTGAGAGGTACTCATTAAAAGTGGCAGCAGAGCCACAAATACTACCCTCGACTTAATAGTGGAGCTGCATTCCTTGAAGACAGCATGATGTGGAAGGTAACACTTTGACCCAACAGTACCTTGAGAATTAAAGACCTCTATGTGTCCCAGTTCAACATATTAAACCATAAATGCAGCATATTCTTTCTGCAGATTCGGTTGTCTTTTAAATCTCTTCTCAAGATGCGCCAGTCTCCGAGAGGCTTGTTGTCATGATTCACCTAAGGGTTTACAGTCAAGTTTCACTGGCAGTCGAACCACAAATCTCCCTTATTCATATGATGTCGTGTGACGCTGAAAGTGAGCCTCACATGTTTTATCCTGCTTACTTACCGTTTTCGTTGACAGTTCCTCTAATCCCCAAAACTTTTGCATTGTGGCATCTAAATTGTCACCTCTTAGAAGGCATGAGGTCACTGAAGAACGAGGCATGTTGCATGCAGCTAAAGGCATCCTACCGACTCAATGAATGACAAGAACGAAGCAATTTGCCCATCAGATTCGTTATCCAGAGACGCTTTCTCCACAACCGAATTTGTTATTACTCGAGTTTCATCAGTACCTAGTAGTAACTGTAGCTAGCGGTACTGTCAAAGGAAACTCCCCATCGCAGCCCCTCAGATTTATTGGTAAAATGGTCCAGTGGATAGCCTGGCTAGAACTGAACACAGGTCAAGCATGAAAACTGGGAAAATGTGTACTGAACTGTGAAAAAACAAGCGCAATAGAAAGCGTGAACGGCCGAAGTTAAAAATGTGTTACATCGAGCGAGCTCCAGGAACACCGGCGCTCTGTGTGTGGTCACGGTGTTCGACTGGAAAGCGGGAGATCCGTGTTCCAGTCTGCCTCGTGTCCCTCGTTTTCACAAATTTGTGTACTATCCATGCGGTCATTGGCGTGTCCATTCTCCTCCTGTAGTCTTGGCAACTGTCATACTATACATGGATTATAGAATATGACTCACGTGGTAAGAATACTTACGGTTGCAAGTAAATGTGTTGAATAGTGAGAGCAGGCGAAGTACCACTTAGAGCTCTCACACAAATTAAAACAATAAATAAGAGAGCTTCTGTGTAGTCTGGAAGGTAGGAGACAAGGTACTGGCAGTAGTAAAGCAGTGAGGACGGGGAGTGAGTCCTGCTTGGCTAGCTCAAATGGTAGAGCACTTGCCCGCGAAAGGCAAAGGTCCCGAGTTCGAGTCTCAGTCCGCCACACAGTTTTAATCTGCCAGGAAGTTCATATCAGCGCACACACCGCTGCAGAGTGAAAATCTCATTCTGAAAACAAATAAACAGCTGTGAACTTGTTGCAACAAAGGAATTCAAGAGGCAATACTTCCTAAACGGAACGCAAGAGTCATAACATGTGGTAGTTGTGTGGAACAAATAGGAGGTACACAAGTCTGGACATCTCCTTCTTAAACCTCGCTGTTGCAAACGAACGTTACACCACAACACAGACACAAGTCTGCATACAGCGAACAGACATATCAATGACGGGATAGTTTGAAGGGAAAAAAAGGCACGAGCGAGATTTGAACGCGGATCTCCCCACTCATACTCCAACACCGGGACCACACAACCACGACAGCAGGGCTCTTCAATTTCACTCGATGCTGCACATCTTATGCTTGGACCGTTCGCTGTTTATATTTTACTTCTTTTTTCTCAGTTCAGTACGCCTTCTTCCTGTTTTTGTGCTTGATCTGTGTTCAGTTTTTGACGGGCTGTCCATTGGGACTTCTTACCAATAAATCAGAGAGGAGGGCAATGGAGAGTTTCCCTTGTGAGTACAGGCATTTCCAATTCCACTTGATCTGATATACCACTAGAAGACTCGAAAGCAGCTTCATCCTCACAAGGAACACCCTCGGGATACATATCTCAACTCAAAATTTCAGTACTGCGGACCTCCAGTTTAATCCTGTTGAGATCAGTATTATTTGGCGCACCACTCTTTGGCATAGAACCTACTGGATGCCTGATATTTTACAAGGGTGCCCAGCAGTTGCAGATATATATTGTGAATTAGGTATTGTGGGAGTTTTCGTCGCGTTACTCTCTGCCGTGGTGGCAGCAGTCATGGAATGGGTGTGGTGTTGTACGGTGCAGTCTCGGAGTCTCATTGGTCACCCAGCATGTCGCCCATGCTGCACACATGGCCTCCCCCAGCCAGCAGATTTATAACAGCCCTCCTCTTTACTGACTCAGCTATACCCTAACTCCTCCCATGATAGTCTCGATAATCAGCTTCCTAGCTACAGGTTTACAGCTGATCGTAAAACTCACATCTCTGATTAGATTAGATTAGATTAGTTTTTCGTTCCATAGATCCGTGCTGAGGAGATCCTCGTGGATGTGGTACATGCCATTTTTTTTAAGCTGAAATAACAATACTAATAGTATGAATATATACAATACATCATTTGTTTCTATTAAAAATTCGTCAGTGGAGTAGAAGGAGTTGGCCACTAGTAAGTCTTTCAGGCTCCTTTTAAACTGATCTTTATTTGTAACTAAATTTTTTATGTTTGCTGGCAAATTATTGAAGATGAGTGTACCTGAGTAGTGGACCCCGTTTTGAAGTGAGTGCTTTTAAGTCCTTGTCCAGATCATTTTTGTTCCTTGTATTCTATGTATGAACTGAGCTGTTTGTTGGAAGAAGAGATATATTATTTAGGACAAATTTCATTAAGGAGTAAATATACTGAGAGGCAGTAATTAGTACACCCAGTTCTTTGAAGAGGTTTCTACAGGACATCCGTGAATTTACTCCACAAAAAATACGTATTACACGCTTTTGGACTTGAAGAGCTACCCCAAAATATTATACCATATGACATTATGGAATGAAAGTAGGCGAAGTATGAAAGCTTTTTCATTTTTATGTCGCCTATGTCTGCTAACACTCGAACTGCAAATACAGATTTGTTAAGGTGTATCTGCAGTTCAGTGGTGTGCTCCTCCCAACTGAATTTATTATCAAGTTGTAATCCCAGGAATTTAAGACTGCCAACCTCTTCTATATGCTCTTCTTCATACTTTATGCATATGCTGGGTGGAAACCTCTTACAGGTTCTGAATTGCATATAGTGAGTCTTTTCGAAGTTTAATGTCAGTGAGTTGGCTTTAAATCATTTATTAATATCCATGAAAATATCATTAGCAGATCTCTTTAGAACTACACTCGACATACCATTTATTGCAATACTTGTGTCATCTGCAAACAAAACGAACTCTGCTTCTGGCAGTGTAACTGATGAGAGATCATTAATGTACAAAAGAAAAAGCAATGGCCCTAAGATGGATCCTTATGGGACACCACATGTAATTTCTTCCTATTCTGATGATGACTGATAACTTAATTCACTAGTCCCTTGCACTGACACCCTTTGTTTCCTGTCACCGAGGTATGACTTGAACCATTTTGCAGCACTGCCTGCGACACCATAGAATTCTAATTTATTTAACAGGATGTTGTGTTTCACACAATCAGATGCCTCTCAGTGTTGAAAACCCATGTTCAGTGGTAGAATGATTGTCTGCTGAGCAGGGGTCCAGGTTTGTTTCCTAGCTGAAGCCCCACTATGTAAACTATTTCACTCAGTCCATTAACATAATATATGCATTAGTTCTTAACAGATAGGTGAGATGGGTAATAACAGGTAACGACTTTCTAGACCAAATTATCTGCAGCTGTAAGTGGCGGAATAACAGGCACCCATGAGCTAGCTCTGTATTTGACCTACCTCGTGGTTGTATTCACTAAGTCTGGATCAGCCCCAGTGCAGTCTGACAAATCTTAAGGCTACTGGCAAGTAAAAATGTTAATGTCGTGTGACTAGGGCCTCCTGTCAGGTAGACTGTTCGCCGGGTGCAAGTCTTTCGATTTGACGTGGCGTTGGGGACTTGCGCGTCGATGGGGATCAAATGATGATGATTAGGACAACACAACGCCCAGTCCCTCAGCGGATAAAATCTTCAACTCGGTCGGGAATCGAACCAGGACCCTTGGGATTGACATTATGTCGAGCTGGCCACGTTTTTTTTTTGTTTTGTTGGATATAGTTCGTTGCATTTGGTCTGGGCGGACGTCATGAGACATCCGTTCAAGTCGATCATTGATTCCTTTACTCAGTTTTTTTATTAAATATGGCAGGTAGCCCTCTGACCAAACACACTGAGCTACTGTGCCGACTTCAGCTACCGTGGGCAGGCTACTGGAAAGTTACTGAAAATGTATGTTCCCCAATAATGTACACCTTTCCAGACCAAAGTAAGTGACTTTAAATCTTTGTGAAGATTACTCTTGTATCTTGTATTTTACCCAGATATTGGGCTATTGCTTTCAAGAACGGATATATTTTTAATGACAAATTGTGTTAAGGGATAAATGTATTAGGAAGCAGTAATCAATATCTCTACTTCCCTTAAAAGGTCTCTGCAGGATGTTCTCGAGTTAACATCACAAATAATTCGGTTAACTCGCACATGCTGACAAGAGAAACTCCTCATCGAAACCCCTTCAGATTTAATACTAAGACGATCCATTGGATAGCCTGCCAAAAACTGAACATACATAGATAACGCATGAAAACAGGAAGAAGATGTACCAAACTGTGGAAAGAGAAGCAAAATCGAAACAGGGTTGGTCAGGGTGTTGGACTGCGAAAGGGAAGATCCGCGTTCATATCTCCCTTGAGCCCCGCTTTCTCTCTCTCTCTCTCTCTCCCTCTCTCTCTCTCTCTCTCTCTCACACTCACACACACAAAACTACGAACTGTCCATTTAGTCACTGACGTGTCTGTTCGCTGTTTTCTAATGTGTGTCTGTGTCATTGTGTAAAGTCCGTTTGCAACAGAGAGGTGTAGGGAAGCGACCTCGAGACGTAGATATATCCTGTTGGTTTTAGAAAAGTACTGCATGCTATGACTCTTGCATTCTGTTTTGAAAGTTTTAAGTCTTGAATTCCTTTATTGTAAGATAGTTCACATCCCTTTATTTGTTGTTTTCATTTCTGTGAGACGTGTATGCAGCATTTCGCCTGCTCTCACTATTCATGACATACTTGAGATGGTGATATATTTTTACCATATGACTCATATTCTATAACCAAAGTGCAGTGTGACAATTGCCAAAACTATAGATGGAGAACAGACACGTAAATGACAGGACGGAACGTTCACAGTTTTATAAAAGAAAAAAGGAGACACGAAGGGGATTTAGACACGGATCTCCAACACTTAGACCAAACAACCACGACACCATGCTCCTTGCAACTCGCTCAATGTTGTACATCTTCGACGTGGACCAGTCATTGTCTCTATTTTGATTCTTTTTACACAGTTCAGTACACCTTCTTCCTGTTTTCACGCTTGATGTGTGCTCAGTTGTTGATGGGCTAGCCACTGGGCCATTTTACAACTACAGCTAAAGGGTGTGCGATGGGGAGTTTCCCTTCTGAGTAGTAATGGGTTATCTGTAAATATTCGGTTAGAAGACAGACAACTTCTCAGCCGAGGTCGCATTTGTAAAACCTTTATTGACGATGACCATTTCCGGTAAACAGAGTTACCATCATCTGGTATGTGAATAGTGTACGTAAGGTGTAAGACATATTTCATTATGAAAACTACCGTACATATCATTAACATAATTCCCTAGACTGAATTATTAATACACATACCTCAGTATAAGTTAATACATAAGGACAGTTTCACCTGTAAACATACTCACATCTTAATTAGCTGTATTAATGACAGTATTTGACGACAAAACTGAGACAGAGTTTGCGTGTTCATGTCATCGTCGAGCTTATATTTATTTTTTCAACTGAGGAGGACGTGAGAACACAAGCGACTTCTAGCAGCACTAACTGTCAACATGTTCTGTAGTAACATTCGCTTTGTGTCTGTTCAGCGGCGCTCTTGCATCAGTGATATACTACATGATCTGCAATATGGGACGAATTTATTTGACGAAACATTTTGTAAGCACTGATTTTAACTTTGATTGTATTAACCTGAGGTAATAATTATTCAATCATGTATTGTATTAATGACATGTAGCTAGTTTCCATAATGTAATATGTTTCTCGCCTTATGTACACTGTTCACAGATCGGGTGATGGTAAGATTGTTTACCGAAACCAGTCATTGTAAATAACGGTTTTACGAACACGGTCTTGGCCGAAAAGTTGTCTTTCTTCAAGCTGAAAAAATACAGTATCTCTTGTTACACGTTTTTGGACCCAGAAGACTTCAGCTTGGCTCCCATAATTTTTCCCAAGAAAATATGATATTCACGTTGGAAACAGTGATTTGCTGGGATGCTAAAGCAATTGTACGGTATGTCTCCCCACTTGAATTTCTTATCAAGCTGTAATCCCAAGAATTTAACACTGCCAACTTCCTCTGTCTGTCTTTAGTCATATTTTAGGCAGGGACTGGTGGGAAAACTCTTACAAACATATAGTGCATCTTTTTCAGAGCGTAATGACAAAGAATTGAATCAGAATCATGGAAATTTCGCTAACTGATTTTTCTGAGACTACCGTTATACTTGATATGCTGTTTATAGCAATGTTTGTATCACCTGCAAGCAAAACGAACTTGAAATCAATGTCATAGATGAAAGATCATTGATATACACAAGGAAAAGTAATAGGCCTTAGGTGGAACCTTGTTGAACACCATATGTAATTAGTTCAATATTGGACGATGCCTGAAGCTAAATACTCCCTTTCTCAATGACACCGTTTGTTTCCTGTCAGAGATGTAGTATTTGAACGATTTTTTAGCATTTCCTGTTACGCTGTCATATTCTAATTTACTTTAAAGGATAGTGTGATATACACAATCAAATATCTTTGACAGTTCACAAAATATTCCAGCAGTCTTTAATTTATTGTCTAATAAATTAAGTATATCCTTACTGTTGTTCAGACAATCTTCTCACTGTTAGAGACATTATGAAATCCGAACTGTGACTTTGAAAATACATTATTTGTTATCTAAAAAGTGAGTTGTGTACTATCTTTTATAAAGTTTTCGAAAATGCCGGCAAAAGTGAGACTGATGGAAATTTGACGACATTTCTTTATCTTCAAAAATAGTTCAAGTGGCTCTAAGCACTATGGGACTTAACATCTGAGGTCATCAGTCCCCTAGACTTAGAACTACTTAAACCTAACTAACCTAAGGACATCACACATATCCATGCCCGAGACAAGATTCGAACTTGCGGCCGTAGCAGTAGCGCGGTTCCGGATTGAAGCGCCTAGAACCGCTCGGCGACAGCGGCCGGCTTGTATACATTACTTCAGTTCATGTCTTTGAGAAGTATCCTAATATAATCAATTTTTGCCTTATTGACCGCCCTCTTGAATTCAGATTTAGCAGATTTTATCTGTTTTTAGTGCATTAACATTTAACAAAAGGTACAGCATTGTGCTGGTCTGAGAGATCATTGACTATTTGTTTTGTGATGTAATATTGTTCATTTGATCTCTCTATAAACATATTATCAACGATTGTTTGTGAGCAATTTGCTATCCCATTTGGAAAGGTTACGGTAAGCATTAAGTCGAATGATAGTGATACTGACTGTAATAGATTCTTAATAGACTAGTTAACCAAAGTAACGTTAAAATTATCGGCATACGATACTTAAAAAAAAAAAAAACTAGGGAAAAAAACGGGCCAGTAGAGCTTCAAAGTGATTTATGAACAGATCGAAGTTACCTGTAGGTCTTCGGTGTACAGTCATTCTACATCCTGTAACAGTTAACACATTCGCTAATCAGCCAGAAAATCGTGACAGCCGACTTACTATCGATATAAACCCGTCCATGCGACAGCAGCGTCACCTGTCGAGGACTGACTGCTAGTCAGACACACACGGTGCATGCAGTATCAGTGAGCTTGCTGTCCGTGTGTAGAATGGGGACGATGCATCTGTCTGAGTTTGGCAGAGGGCAGAGTGTGATGGCCTGAAAGTTCGGCATGAGCATGTCGCAAACTCCACTACGTCTCGAGTGTTCGACGAGTGCTGTGGTGAGTGTCTTGAACATGTCGAGATGTCGTGGAATTGGGCAGAGAAAAGATGTTTCTGAACACACGGTGCACCGAATACTCCTAACGATGAGCCTCCAACGACCCACGCTAATGCCAATATTAACACTTCGACATTTGGAACTACAACCGAAATGAGCACGTGACCATCACCACTGGGCTTTGGCACAGTGAGAGAGAGTTGCATGATCTGGTAATCCCAATATCTTCTACCACATGCCGATGAAAGGGAGAGAACCGTCGTCTTCCAGGGGGACAGCTCCTTGACACCTGTACTGCAGGACAGACACAAGCTGGCAGCGACTCCACTATGCTCTGGGAACATTCACATGGCCATCCATTGGACCGATGGAGCTCGTGCAAGGCACCATGATGGCCAAGGAGTGTTGTGCACTGCTTGCAGTCCCTTCACGACGATCATGATTCCCAAAGGCAGTGGCAGTTTTCAACAAGATAATGCTTCATGTCACAAGACCAGGATTGCGATGGAGCGGTTCGAGGAACACAGTGGCGCGTTCCAGTTGATGTGCTATCCACCCTGCTCGCCAGATCTGAACCTGATCAAACACACTGGAGTTGTGACTGAGCGTGGTGTCAGTGCTCATCGCCCACCTTCCCAGAATCTACGGTAATTAGATGGCTTCTGTGTGCAGATGTGGCGCCAACTCCCTCCAGCGACCTACCAAGGCCAAATTTCTTCCATGTCACGACCAGTCGCCACTGTTAACTGTGCTAAAGATGGACATACCGGCTGTTGGGTAGTTGCTCATAATATTCTGCTTGACCAATGTACGAGATACTAATATACTAAGAAGAGGCAGATTATGCCAACTGTGTTTGTCGACTCTCATTCACCAATGCAACTAAGAAGTTCTTTTGTTTTACTTCAAAGCCCTCGAGTATTTTAAGGAATAAAGGTACCTGCCAGTTTACAATGGCTGATGTAAAATTGGATGGCAATAAAATATCTCACGATTGGTGAATATTTTTAACCAATAGCTGGTTATACTGGTGCAGAATGCTAGAATTATGTTGTTTGGTTTCTTTTTCAATCCGAACCTCCCTCAAAAATTTTTATCTTTCTGTCCTCCTTACCCTTAAAAATGTGCTCCTCTGATACCTCTAACCGTCGCCATTTTATCACTCATGACAGTGACTCCCACCTTAAATTTTCTGTTATTAATCCACACATTTACACTTACCTTTCCTGTTGAGATGAATGCCACGCCAAGTGCAGCCACAGCTACCGACAGAATCAACAGGAACCACGACAATATACGACCCGGCACCTGAAATAAGCAGCCACTGCAACTCCGTAGTTACTCTCCTGACAGAAGAGTTCAAATGAGGTCGGTCGTGACGTCTCAGATGAGGTAAAAACTAAACAATGGAATGTCTCGATGCTGATTGCTCTCTTTACCAGGTCGCACGCCAGGTTGTACCTAGGATCACTGTCAGTACTATTGTCTCGCACACTCACTACAACCACAGTGTTTTCTTGGTCAAGTCTTTGCAAACAGATCGTAAATCCTCTACCATCTTCTCCAAGAAAGATTCAACGTGCCGCAAAGTCAACCACATCTGTAATCACGGCACTGAAGAACATGTACTGAGACCTTAATATATCGTCTATATTATAAAAATGCAAGAGTTATGCCAGCCCGTAAATTAATAAGAATGCAGAGACAATTGTAAATTATTACTTGTCGAACACTTCATACAATCTTTTCAAAGAAAATGTTGAATGGTAGAAGACGGCGATAGCTATAGTCAACTGAAAGTTACACATCTCTGTATATTTTATTTATTGAATTATCACATGTTTCATATATCTTTAATTATGTAAATGTGTTAGAACATAGTATTCACCACACTTGCACAGAAAATTAATACAGAGTTATATTCCTTGTACATTTCCCTATGTAACCATGTATCAAATGAACATATTTTATTTATTTAATTATTACATGTTTCTTATCTCTTTAATTACGCAATTGTGTCAGAACCTAGTATTCACCACACTTGCACAGGAAATGAAAGCAGCTTTATAATCCCTTGTACCTTTCCTACATAACTATGTATCATATGTATAGATATTAAGTGATATCTTGTTTATTTAAGAAGATATTAATTTCGCCTATAATAAAAACATTCGTCAATTGAAGGTGGAACTTTCAATGTAATATTCGATACAACCATCGAATAGACCACAATGAGAAACTTATATTGAGCAGGCCATCTTTATTGTTTATCAAGTTTCAATAACAACTTCTTTGTCATTTATCTTGAGCGTGTTGCTCAAATTTCATGTTTTAACTAATTGTGCATAAACTATGAGACCTAACATACTGTGCATGGTCTGATGGGACTGAGAGACAAAGACGGTTCATTTAATATAATGTTGTAATTGTAAATTATGTATATTTCAAATGGTGATTCATTTCAAGTATTTTGTGCTTGTTGTGAATTTTGGTGAGCAAACTGAGGTCTTATAATGGCGAGCAAACGGTTGGTATAGGTCATTCACACTGCCTCGGGCGGTCGTTCTGTGCGAACTAGCCTCGGAGGTAAGGTACACATTGCACAACTGCTAGCCTGGGGTTAGAACTTGTGAAGTGACAGGTTTTGGTTGGCGAGCGGTTGCGCGAACAATTAAAATTTTCTTCACACTTGGAAGAATTAGGGCTGAAGGGAACTGAGTATCAGTGAGCCAGATGTGATTTTATTTAGTATCTGGGGAATCTGCTATCACTTTAAATACACAGTCACACAATGTTTATAGCATCTGTCTACGATTATCATTATTATTTTATGCTTTAATGCATATTTGTAGGATCACCATTTTAATTGCTTGTGTGTCTTAACGGACTGAATATATTGTCTGTTCATATAACTTACAGGAATGCAGGCGGGTGACATCGTCGACAACCGCCGAGCACACCCTGCTATTTTCAAGGGAAGACTGCTGCAAGGAAGCTCTGTGCTAGTGAATTTAAAAGCTCGGTTTTCTCAGAGACTCCGTAAAGATAAAACACACACACACACACACACACACAAACACACTTTAAATACTAGCGCCATCACAAACCAAAGATGACCGGCATCAGAAATTATCGATAGTGAAATTAATAATCAAAGAGTGAGGTAGAATAAACTCTGTCCATCTGTTTTTGACAAGTGAGAGAAAGGATTCCATGCAGAATTCAAACAAAAGCCAGCATCGGTACTTATCAGGTTATTTGCTAATGTAATATCAAGAGCTTCCATAATAACACTATCCCAATAGCTGTAAGTGCATGCCAGAATCTCTCTGTCGTGATATTCCCTAAAGTGACCGGTGTCAACTCAATGTTCTGCAAAGGCGGATTTGTTCGGCTGTTGTAAGCGTATGTGCCGCTTATGCGTAGTATACCGGACCTCCACAGTCCTAATAGTCTGACCAAGCCGGCCGAAGTGGCCGTGCGGTTAAAGGCGCTGCAGTCTGGAACCGCAAGACCGCTACGGTCGCAGGTTCGAATCCTTCCTCGGGCATGGATGTTTGTGATGTCCTTAGGTTAGTTAGGTTTAACTAGTTCTAAGTTCTTAGGGACTAATGACCTCAGCAGTTGAGTCCCATAGTGCTCAGAGCCATTTGAACCATAGTCTGACCAATATATGACATGCCACAACTGCAAGAGAATATGGTAGACATCAGCCTTTGGCAAACCAGGATATCCTTTACGAAACCTAGAAGGATCCTGACGTGATATTTAAAAAAAATGGCACACCTACAGCCATCCTTATGATGTCATTTGTTATATAGCTACCAGTTTCGATGCTTCAGTAGCCATATATTAAATGCCACGCAAGGACGGCTGTAGGTGTTCAATTTTATTATGTAAGTGAACGGCCGAAGTCGCTCAGATTTCCAATCGCAAGGATGGACATACAAATTCCTAATCTGACGTGATGCTCGAAAAACAACATCATATTTCCGTAAAATACTATCAGTCCTATTCGAAGTGCTCCCTGCGTAAGGCAAACAGACTGTATACTTCGGTGGCACTTCGGTATTATTATCATTCACTCGATGCACAGATGATCGACAGCACAAAGCACGTCTAATTCGCCTTTCATTATAACCATTCCGATGAAATGTGACTTCGATATGGGTCGTCTCAGCTGACAAACTCTCAGGGTCCGAGATAACGTGGTACCTGTGAACCAAGGTACAAGCACTCCTTCCATGACGTATAGTGAAAAATGTCAGCCTGCAGATACAAATCGATGTTAGTAGGTTTCCTATAAACAGCATATCCCAACGTATCGTCCATCGTCATCCTCACCAGCATGTCAAGGAAGGGAAGACAGCCATCCTTTTTCACCTCCCTCGTGAAATGAATATTTGTGCGAGTTGAATTCAGGTTTTCTGAAACGTCGTTCAAATTGTCCTGCCATGAGGCCAAACCACAAAAGTATCATCTACATATCTGAAAAAAACATGCAGGTTTCGAAGCCGCCGACTCCAATGCACGTTCCTCGAAATCTTCAATAAACAAATTGGCGATAACAGGTGATGACAGGCGATAATAGGTGACTCCATCTGTCTGCTCGCAGTACTGGTCATTGAATAAAAACTAAGTGGAAGTCAACACATTTCGAAATAGGTGCGTTAAATCAGCACTAAACCTTACCTCAATCACGCGTAATTAATCGGACAGAGGAATGCTTGAAAACAGAAGGACCACGTCAAAACTGATTAGAATATCAGATTCCCTGTAATCGATTTAAGAAATCCGCCGAGTTCTTAATGTGGTGCTCACAACGATCTACTATAGGGCTCAACAGTGTAGCAACGTGTTTTGCTACAAGGTATCTCGGAGCACCAATGTTACAATCAGACGAAGAGGAACCACTTCCCTGTGGTCCATAGGGAGGCCACATAACCTAAGGGGTAAGAACTGAGACTCTTGATAGTCTCCTGCTACAAGAAACTCTCTTCAGGAAGCTGCTAGTTTTTCTCGCAACACTTTTGTCTTTTGGCCTCATGCCAGTGAGAATTTGAATGACTTTTTAGGACACCTGAATTCAATCAACCCGAATATTCGCTTCACGATGGAGGTGGAAAAGTATGGCTGTCTTCCCTTCCTTGATGGGTTAGTGAGGAGAAAAGTGGACGGTACGTTGGGATACGCTGTTTGTAGGAAGCCTACTCACACTCATTTGTATCTGTAGGTTTCCATCACGGAAGGTGAACTTCGTACCTTGGTTCACAGGGCCAATGTCATCTCGGACCCTCAGAGTTTGTCAGCCGAGTTGGCCTAAGACAGATTAGACGTGCGTTGCGCTGTCGATCATCTGTGTACCGAGTGAATGATGGTCATACCGAGGTGGCACCAAAGTGGCCTTTTTGCCTTAAGCAGGGAGCAGTTCGAACAGGACTGGTCGTATTTTACGGAAATATGATATGAAGTGTGTTTTTCGACCACCATCCCAGAAGAGGGTTCCCTTAGGCTCCGTCAAGGAGATCTTGTCTTGCGTAGGGCGGGTGTCTACCATATTCCTTGCTGTTGTGGCATGTCATATACAGGTCAGATTTTCAGGACTGTGGAGAACCAATGTACTGAGCATAGGCAGCACACGCGCTTACAACAGCCTATCAAATTCGCCAGTGCAGAACATTGTGTTGACACCGGTAGTCCTACGGAACGCAACACGGAGATTCTGGCGTGCACTTGCAGCAATTGGGTTGGTGTTGTAAACGAAGCCGTTGAAAATAAATCAGCAAGTAACCTTATAAATGGAGTTGGGATTTTTACTTGAATTCTGCTTGGGATCGTGCTCTCTCACTTATCAAAAAACGGAGGGACAGAGTTTATTCTACCTCACTCGTTAGTTATTAATTTTATTATCGATAATTTCTGACGTCGGTCACCTTTGGTTTGCGATGGCGCTAGTGCTTACAGTGTATGTGTGTGTGTGTGTGTGTGTGCGAGCTCGGATGCGTGTGTTACCTTGACGGAGCTTCTGTGGAAACCGAGGTTTTAATACGCCGTCACAGCGCTTACTTGTTGCAGTTTTGCCTAGAAAACAGCAGGGTGAGTTCTTGTCGCATATCGTTGGTTGTTGACGACATCACCCAGCTTCATTCCAGTAAATTACTTGAACACTGTACATGCCGTAGAAACTAAGGTCTCAGATCATCAGTTCTTTCAGTATAAATCCTGTCGCATAGCCTGCATCAGTGATTCAAAAGAATACAACCATTTTTATCATGTTTATTAACATTTTTTGTTATTTCAACTAATAATTTTATTGAAATGCACATAACTTGCTGATACTTAGATAATTTAGACCAGGGGCGTGCCCTACCGCAAGTGTCATAGCGCTCGGCTTTCCAGCACACTGCGACCACTGCAACGGCACGCTGTCTGAACTTAAGGAAGGAGATTACAGGAACTGTGAATGCGCCGAATTTAAACAGCGATGCAGTTTTATATTTCACATTTCTCAATAACATAGATCACAAACGAAACAAATTTTCAGTATTATTTAATTATTTTTGGCCCACTGAAGACAATCTTTACCTGGTACGAAATGTCGGCCAACGGACAGCCGCAGACTATTTCACGGATTTCTGCACTCAGTTTTCCATGTAATTGTGAGTTATTTAGTTTCATAATCGAAAATAATGTCTTCCACAAACGTATGCCGATCGAAGCACTTCTGAACCCTAATGATGGAGACACGGAATCTCTGCCTGAGGAAAACGATGTCGACGGCCTAGGCAGTTTTAACGTGAAAGGATGGTGTCTTTAAAACGGGAATTACAGTGTAAATTAGTCGGTTGCATTTGCACATGCACAAGAGAGCTTTCAACTGAAAATGCAGTTCGAAAACAGGTGAAACTGGCAGTACCCTCAAACGTTTAGAAAACTACCCTCGTAATTCTTTCAATACCACAATTAATTCCTCGGACCTCGCGTTTTCTTTGACGCCAGTGACTTGGGGAACTGGATTATGTTTGCCAAAATTTGTTCCTCCTACAACGCGATTTTTTTAAAATGCATCCCGATGAAGTCAGAAATAATATGTTTCTCACGTTTCAGTGTCTTACTGGGGGCAGTGGGCAGCCAAGTCCACTTAATTATGTGAGGTCCTCAATCCATTCAAGATGTTCTATTTTTCATTCCTGCACTACTTATTCCTTCAAAAATACAACAATAGCGGGTTTCAAATTGAAAAATCTTTCCAGCATTTTCCCTCACTGAACCAACGTACTTTTCAGTAATATATAAATTCTCCATATTCTTCGTTCAAATCCATCGAAAACTGTTGCAACTAACAGAGGAATAATGCATGGGAGTTCAGCAACTCACTCTTCTTGTCATCTATTTCTTCATGTGCGCTACACCTGCAAATTTATCACAAAGTGCCTCTTTGTGTACAGAACCACGAATCCTGTCTGTCGATCTTAGCAATATTTTACTTTCGCTTGATGAACTATATCTTTCAATTCTTTCTGTGTGGTATTGTAATGTGGTTTCAAAGTAAATCTGCAGCACCAATCGATTATGCGACTGCATAATAGATGCCGGGAATCCCCATCCCTCTCTTCTGTCATTCCCATTTGTAAAGGCTTGTGACGATAGATCTCTAGACGCCTCATTTTATGTAAACATTCGGGACATATGAACGTCCTTCATACCATGAACAAGCTGCGAAGGTAAACAGCGCTGACACCCAGAGCCTACCGAACTGATGAGAGTTGTGCCCACCGAAAACATGCAACTCCGCAGTACTAAATAAATAATACTGCTGGAGGAACGTCCGCAATTGAGCACTATAGTAGCGGTTGGAAATAGTGCTTCAGTTGTAAGGTTTCTTTTATTTCTCAGTACTTAAACCACGACCGATTTCGGGCTCTTGCGTGCCCATCAGGTGTGATACTGAAAATAAACAAGAGACAGAAGCTAATAATAATTTTTACACGTAGTAGTACATATAAGAATACAAAAAGATATTTCATATAACGGTTTAGAAAACAACGGTCGGGCTAGCTGCGTAAAACCTAAGTCAATGCCTAATCAATACCAGACAATACTACGGACGACTGTCTTGGTAAAGAAATGGGCAATGAACACCAAGACACTTGCACTTCGTGCTGTGACACCGAACACCGCGATGGACGAGTATAGGACGCGGTGTACCGCCAGTGAGCACAGAGCACTGAGCAGATTACGCGAAGGAAGAAGCAAACTAGTAAACCGCAGTGGCAAAATTACTGCTGTTAATTGACGGGAAGAACAACGCGTGACCAACTAGCCCTACCGTTCACAGTTTAAATTAGGGATTAAGATTGTAAGGGGTCCGTAGACCCTTACTATAAGTTTTGCGACAGCACAGGTCGACAGGACAAACAATCGATAGTGTGTGTCGGGTTGCGAGAGCGAGTGTTGCGAGAGTAGTGTGTGGTACGCGCTGTGGGCCGAGCCGGGTGGAGGTCTGTTGCTGGAATGCAAGACCGTACCGACAAAGGGAGTGGCCATCGCCGTGGTTTAACCCCTTTGTGTTAGGAATATTCGGGAAAGTGAAAAAGTATAATTACTAGTGTGATTCAGTGATATTTTTGTGCCGATATTTGTAATTACGCGTCTACCGCGCCGGCGTCATTTGGATTGCAGTGTTGGATTGCAGTGTTGGATTGTAGTGTTGGATTACAATGATTGAAATTGCGTGTGACGATAATGAATAACTAAAGGGCCTGTGCTGAGATTAGCCGTTATTAATTCTGTACGACGAAGGCAGTGGCTGTCTCTTTACTTTGTGTTTTTGTGATGAATATAGGTCATTGATTAGTGAAGCTGTGTTGTCGTTCTTCTTGGCACCAGACATTTCTTTATTACAGTATTTGAGAAGGACAAAGATGGAATGTAACAACTCCGTAGCAGTCCAATCCGATTGCCAGCCCCATTAGGTACACGGTCACATTAATTATTATCTATTTGGGCTGCTATCAGATCCCGATCGAGCGGGATAAGTCAGTAAGATTAAACCAGAGTGTTACACCCTTGGCCTACCGTGAAAGGACAAGTGCAATTTTCGGACGAATCATAAAGAACAATAGGTAATATTATCTTATTTAACGTGAGAAAAAATTTTACAATGTTGGATCGAGACAGAGCATAAACTTTCAAATCGCGACAAGAATCAGTGCATTTTTGAACAATACGAAGTAATAATATCTTACGATTGTGACTAAACTTTTTCTTGCCATTTTAGATGAGAAGAATAGTGTCAATAAACTGTGTTATAATGTGCAAATGCGTAAATCCGCACGAGAAACTGTGAAAAGTGAGCATTAAAGAAAGATACGTGTGAACATTACTATAGCAAAACGAACTAAGAATTCGTCAGGAAAGCTTTACAGAAGTGTTTAATAGTAATATTGTGACTGAAATTGTTTTTTTGAATAGTGAAATTCAGACAGCTTCATGCGGACTCATAAACTGGTATGCGGACGACAATGTATTGTGGCGACGCAATTATTGAGTGACGTCACGCAGACACGTGTAGCAGTTGCGCCAAAGAGCTTCGATCTGCGAGGTGATTTCACACGCCTGCCACAGCAAGCCGCGCGACTTCGAGACACCGAGCGCCGTCCCAACATCTAGCAGCCGAACTACAAACTACGCCCGCCTGCAGCGCCACGGAGCGGCCGGCTGAGAACTACGACGTCCCGCCACAGCGAGCCGCGAGACCTTCACGCGTTCCGGCGGCAGTACAGCGCCATGCCCACTTCAAACGTCAAAACATCGCGACTTGTGGTAACGTCGGTTGGTGAGTGAAGACGACTGATTGACATAACATTATATTGCAGTGTGCAGTTTCGCGGTAAATAAACTTTTGTAAACTGAATTGCGCGTTAGGAAAAATGCCCAATTGCAATAATTTCCGAAAAGTTTGCAAAACATACTCTGAAATATAACATACTTATTTATGCGTACTGCGCTGTCTAAATGGTAATTATACAGATATGCTTATTGTTTTGAGGGATTTTACATTTACAGATTTTATGAGTGGTATGATTTATCTTATTTAAAACATTTTACATAAACTGTGTAGGTGAAAATTAATATGTGAAGTGATTAAGTAGTTAAGGTGTAGGGAGCTAGCAACTCTTTTGCTGGTATACCAAGTGGCGACTGGTACACTCCCAGTTGGGTGAGACTTTACTTCTAATTTCAAGTGTCACTCCTCTACCATCTTTCTCTATCCTTAGGTTAAGAAAATTAGTGTAGTAGTTAGGATTGGTAGTGGTCATCCAAGTAATTCAGTCAGGAACCATGTAGTAAATTTGTAGTAGTCGCTGTTGATGTAGAGTGTGAGATGTCAAAGAATCAATAAGTTGAAAGCTCAGTTTAGTGTGAGTACATTACAAAATGAATAGTGCCAGAAGTAATAAAATGAGAACCAGATAAAAAAGCTAATGTATACAAAATGTCGTGGGAGGCTAATTGGTCAAACAAGATTTTGTGTAATCTTATAGAGTTGTTTTATGAGACATGAAAAGGTCAACTGTGATAAGAAAATTGAAGTAGTGTATCAGCTTGTAAGTAGATGAACATATAAAGAAACAAATACATGGGGAGATAGTTGTTCGAATAAATGATGTGAAATAATGATGTATATTGGGTATGAGGTGTTTGAAGTGTTGAAGTATATGGAGGATTGATGTAGGTTGAAGATATATATGTATTTGCAGTTGAAGTTGCTGTTAAGTTATGTGTAATGAAGAGTATGGAGTATGAGATATTTGAAATATTGAAGTATGTCATTTAGCACATGAGCAACATCTGTTTGCAAGTTATTTGTAGATATACATGTTTATCTGAAGTATGCTGATAAAACAAAGTGTAACTAATGAATAATTAGTAATTCATGTATCCAATTAGCTATCAGAGTCAATTATGGTTATACGTAGGTCAAGCTTTAGAAGCAGGATTCTGGCACTGAGTAACGAATGACAAATATCCATATAGTGGATTTGAATTAATGTGAATATAACAGGAAATATTGTACCTCTCATCTAAGCTTTCTTGATAACAATTCACATATGGCAGTAAGGTTTGGCAAGATGAAATGATCAGTAGTTTAAAATATTTCATTGGGTGACCACATTAGTTGTAGTGTTGCAAATAATTATGTAAGACATGCTTAGTGGTACAATGTAGCATTTAAATTTATGGAATCTGTAATGAATAAGTTGTGAATTTCTTCCTTAACTTTTATGTGTGTTGGCCATGTGAGTTATAAATTAGAGTGATAGTAGTATGGACGGCACAAACCCCGCTGAAAGGACGGCATACCAAAGGGGTAGCTGGCATTCAATGTATAAATGTCATATTTTGTCTCAATTTCAATTTGCTTGTGTTAAAGATTTAAATAAGTTGTGATTTTTTTGTTCTTTCTTCCTTAACTTTTATATGCGTTGGGAAGGGAGTTATAAGTTAGTGTGGTAGTAGTATGGACGGCACGAACCCCCCTGAAAGGACAGCATACCAAAGGGGTAGCTGGCATTCAACTAGTTTCTTTTCTTGTCTTTGCTATAGCAAGTTATAACAGATATGTAGTTAATGACTCATACTAACCTTTGAAAGTGAAAAGTTTTTGGAAATTTTTGGTAAGATAAGTTTATAAAAAATATTTACCATGCTATGTTAAGTAAGTAGGATTGATGTTGTGTGTTATTTGGACAATGCCATATTTTTGAGATGTAATAACTTTTTGTAGAATAATATTGTAGAGGCAGCCCACTACCGGAGTTAAGGATTTTCTTGGTGATTGTAATTTCATTACTTATTTGCACTGTGTGTTTTGTTCATATGTAGCTATGTCTAATTCCCTAGCCGATTCTTTTACGCCTGTGGCTTCAAAGAAGTTTTTGAGGGCGGGGATGTAAGGTGTCCGTAGACCCTTACTATAAGTTTTGCGACAGCACAGGTCGACAGGACAAACAATCGATAGTGTGTGTCGGGTTGCGAGAGCGAGAGCGAGTGTTGCGAGAGTAGTGTGTGGTACGCGCTGTGGGCCGAGCCGGGTGGAGGTCTGTTGCTGGAATGCAAGACCGTACCGACAAAGGGAGTGGCCATCGCCATGGTTTAACCCCTTTGTGTTAGGAATATTCGGGAAAGTGAAAAAGTATAATTACTAGTGTGATTCAGTGATATTTTTGTGCCGATATTTGTAATTACGCGTCTACCGCGCCGGCGTCATTTGGATTGCAGTGTTGGATTGCAGTATTGGATTGTAGTGTTGGATTACAATGATTGAAATTGCGTGTGACGATAATGAATAACTAAAGGGCCTGTGCTGAGATTAGCCGTTATTAATTCTGTACGACGAAGGCAGTGGCTGTCTCTTTACTTTGTGTTTTTGTGATGAATATAGGTCATTGATTAATGAAGCTGTGTCGTCGTTCTTCTTGGCACCAGACATTTCTTTATTACAGTATTTGAGAAGGACAAAGATGGAATGTAACAACTCCGTAGCAGTCCAATCCGATTGCCATCCCCATTAGGTACACGGTCACATTAATTATTATCTATTTGGGCTGCTATCAGATCCCGATCGAGCGGGATAAGTCAGTAAGATTAAACCAGAGTGTTACAACATGCACAAAAAAGACATTACAAGAAAGCTGCGTGAAGAGTGTTATGAGTACATTATGAGTGGTAAAGGAACGTTCTGAACAGAGGCAGTAAAGAAGTGTCGTAAGACTCCTAACTGGAAGCCAGCCACTTAAAGCTTATGTGTAAACCGTGAAACACAATGAAACTTTTTTCCCTTTCCATAAGTAACATGCACATTTTTAACATAGTGGAGTTGCATATGGCGTCGTGGAATAACGTGGCGCAGTCATGAGTTGCAAGAACATACACATGTGCCACTCCTATTAAAAACAACTAGCTACTAAACTAAATGGAAAGTAGCTAAACCTTAAAGCCCACACCAAGAAACAGCTAGAAGCAGTAGCACTAAAGGGGCACATTAAAAGTAGGAGCAATTCCAAAACCGATAACTAAAAGCTGGAGAATCAAGAGGTGAGACAAATTTTACTTCACGAGTGACAAGCAAAATTTTATTTTAATGAGGACACAGATAATGACGCACAAGAAAGCTCCGTAGTAATAGGACAAAAAATTGAAAACATGCAAACTTCTATTAAAAGAGGACATTTTGCAGCTATGTGAAATAGAAATTGGTGGATCTTTAAGTCCTCACTGTAGGAAATACGCATATTAAGTATAGCAGCTAAGCCTCGTGAAGGGTTACCCAAGCAATGGCGAAAACACTGAAAGATGCACGTTATTTGAATCACAATGTGTTTTTTACAGTCAGTTTGGTGAGAGAATGATAGTAATGTGCTTTGGTTCTGGCAAGTATTAAATTTTTAATCAAATAACGAAAGTGTTGACCATGTTCACTGCTAAGGTACACACGAGATTCGCTGTATGCGGTTCTCTTTCCTACCACTCACGCTAGGCCTAACGTTCTGTTGTTATAGCACCTGTAGTCATGGGCGACTGGAACGCAGTTGTAGGGGAAGGAGTAGAAGAAAAGGTTACAGGAGAATATGGGCTTGGCACAAGGAATGAAAGAGGAGAAAGACTAATTGAGTTCTGCAACAAGTTTCAGCTAGTAATAGCGAATAACCTGTTCAAGAATCACAAGAGGAGGAGGTATACTTGGAAAAGGCAGGGAGATACGGGAAGATTTCAATTAGATTACATCATGGTCAGACAGAGATTCCGAAATCAGATACTGGATTATAAGGCGTACCCAGGAGCAGATATAGACTCAGATCACAATATAGTAGTTATGAAGAGTAGGCTGAAGTTCAAGACATTAGTCAGGAAGAATCAATACGCAAAGAAGTGGGATACGGAAGTACTAAGGAATGACGAGATACGTTTGAAGTTCTCTAACACTATAGGTACAGCAATAAGGAATAGCGCAGTAGGCAGTACAGTTGAAGAGGAATGGACATCTCTAAAAAGGGCCATCACAGAAGTTGGGAAGGAAAACATAGGTACAAAGAAGGTAGCTCTGAAGAAACCATGGGTAACAGAAGAAATACTTCAGTTGATTGATGAAAGGAGGAAGTACAAACATGTTCCGGGAAAATCAGGAATACAGAAATACAAGTCGCTGAGGAATGAAATAAATAGGAAGTGCAGGGAAGCTAAGACGAAATGGCTGCAGGAAAAATGTGAAGACATCGAAAAAGATATGATTGTCGGAAGGACAGATTCAGCATACAGGAAAGTCAAAACAACCTTTGGTGACATTAAAAGCAACGGTGGTAACATTAAGAGTGCAACAGGAATTCCACTGTTAAATGCAGAGGAGAGAGCAGATAGGTGGAAACGATACATTGAAAGCCTCTATGAGGGTGAAGATTTGTCTGATGTGATAGAAGAAGAAACAGGAGTCGATTTAGAAGAGATAGGGGATCCAGTATAAGAATCGGAATTTAAAAGAGCTTTGGAGGACTTACGGTCAAATAAGGCAGAAGGGATAGATAACATTCCATCAGAATTTCTAAAATCATTGGGGGAAGTGGCAACAAAACGACTATTCACGTTGGTGTGTAGAATATATGAGTCTGGCGATATACCATCTGACTTTCGGAAAAGCATCATCCACACAATTCCGAAGACGGCAAGAGCTGACAAGTGCGAGAATTATCGCACAATCAGCTTAACAGCTCATGCATCGAAGCTGCTTACAAGAATAATATACAGAAGAATGGAAAAGAAAATTGAGAATGCGCTAGGTGACGATCAGTTTGGCTTTAGGAAAAGTAAAGGGACGGGAGAGGCAATTCTGACGTTACGGCTAATAATGGAAGCGAGGCTAAAGAAAAATCAAGACACTTTCATAGGATTTGTCGACCTGGAAAAAGCGTTCGACAACAGAAAATGGTGCAAGCTGTTCGAGATTCTGAAAAAAGTAGGGGTAAGCTATAGGGAGAGACGGGTCATATACAATACGTACAACAACCAAGAGGGAATAATAAGAGTGGACGATCAAGAACGAAGTGCTCGTATTAAGAAGGGTGTAAGACAAGGCTGTAGCCTTTCGCCCCTACTCTTCAATCTGTACATCGAGTAAGCAGTGATGGAAATAAAAGAAAGGTTCACGAGTAGAATTAAAATACAAGGTGAAAGGATATCAATGATACGATTCGCTGATGACATTGCTATCCTGAGTGAAAGTGAAGGAGAATTAAATGATCTGCTGAACGGAATGAACAGTCTAAAGAGTACACAGTATGGTTTGAGAGTAAATCGGAGAAAGACGAAGATAATGAGAAGTAGTAGAAATGAGAACAGCGAGAAACTTAACATCAGGATTGATGGTCACGAAGTCAATGAAGTTAAGGAATTGTGCTACCTAGGCAGTAAAATAACCAATGACGGAGGGAGCAAGGAGGACATCAAAAGCAGACTCGGTATGGCAAAAAAGGCATTTCTGGCTAAAAGAAGTCTACTAATATCAAATACCGGCCTTAATTTGAGGAAGAAATTTCTGAGGATTTACGTCTGGAGTACAGCATTGTATGGTAGTGAAAAATGGACTGTGGGAAAACCGGAACAGAAGAGAATCGAAGCATTTGAGGTGTGGTGCTATAGACGAATGTTGAAAATTAGGTGGACTTATAAGGTAAGGAATGAGTTTGTTCTACGCAGAATCGGAGAGGAAAGGAATATGTGGAAAACACTGATAAGGAGAAGGGACAGGATGATAGGACATCTGCTAAGACATGAGGGAATGACTTCCATGGTACTAGAGGGAGCTGTAGAGGGTAAAAACTGTAGAGGAAGACAGAGATTGGAATACGTCAAGCAAATAATTGAGGACGTAGGTTGCAAGTGCTACTCTGAGATGAAGAGGTTAGTACAGGAAAGGAGATTGTGGCGGGCCGCATCAAACCAGTCAGTAGACTGATGACAAAAAAAAAAAAAGAAAGAAATAGAAACTATGGCTCTTTCGCCCCACCAGCGCAGAAAATTGATGCACACTCTTTCATACGTTTGTTCGTTTTCCTAGCAACACTGTAATAACTCTGCCTCTGAGTGACGGTCTACAAAGTAGAAAAGTACTTTTCTTTTTTTTTGTGATAGAAAAAAAACCTTCTGGCACTGTTGTGTGTAATGTGGTCATGTAAATAAGTCAACCCCTTAATAGTTGTGATGCAAACGCTCTTGGAAAGGAAATCTGAGTGCACAAAATGTAAACTCAAATTATCAATAATTCATGCTACAATAAATTAAACAATAATTTATAAATTTTATTACGTTCTATAGTAAATACAATAAGAAATTTCAGCTTCTGGCAACTAAAGTTCGTCCCTAAGGGCTTTACCAGTTCCAAAATCCCATAAAGGAGTCACAGATCGCCAGAATTTCATACGCTCCTTGGCGAAACCCCTCTTTGCTTTTAGTTCTTTACCGATTTCCAAGTACTCCGGTTCATCATCAGACGCAACTTTCGGCCACGTTACAGACTCACCATCTGGAGTTGGATTCCTGAAAAACCAACAAAGTCACTAAGAAAAACACCAAAATGGGAGGGTTTATATGTAATATTGGTGGAAACGGTTTGCTCGACCACCATAAATGTATTTTTGTCTCCTAGACAGACCACCCCCATAAGAAGAAGACCTTAAGGTACCACTATCGTGTCTTAGAACAAGCAGGCGCTGCCGTATAGAGTAAATTCTCAAGGGAGTGAATGCATTTCCACCGGTTAAAGTGATTCACAAGGAATTAGGTTCATAAGACTCAGTATTTTCACAACCGTCGCAGGCAGTGATGTATTTAATACTAATTCCACAAAATACTTAAACGACAAATAGCTACTGTGTTTCGAATATTAGACTAATAAGAAATTTTAGGTAAAAATGAACTGCACTAAAATAATAATAAATAATATGTGATAACAAATAATAAAGCAGTCGCACTGCTTCTGTGTGTTCAGATGAACTTGAATACTCTTTCGTCATACAATTTTTTGGTTTCCATAATTCATTCCCAACAGACATTCATAAAAATTTGGTAAAGACTCATAAGAAGAAAACTCCTACTTCTTCATGTTGGGTAGTTTACAAAAGGATGTACTTTTCTTATGAACCACATGAAGAATGCACTAGGCTGCAACCACAGTTGATATCGAAAAAGTGGACTATATGGTACTGACCAGTTGGTTATATATAGAGTTCTGAACCATTGTAGACTTTATACACACATCATAAAAAGGTTTACACCACCCCGCTTCCCAGAACTTCTGAAGATGGTTGTTGACTGTGGATATTGTATCACAGACATACTCCCTTTGACTGTTCAGAGATGTCACTAAATGTGCCCAAAGATGTAAACAACCATGCATGAGCAGCGCCTATTAGACGGATGAGGTCCGACAGCCGATCAGTTCCAGTCATTCTACCGGGAAGGAGGTACACGGCTCGGGTTGTCTGTAGTTCAACAGTGCCTAGATGGTCAACATCGCGGTTCGATCGTGTCCGCATAGTTACGTACTTTGTGCCAGGAAGGGCTCTCAACAAGGGAAGCGTCCTGGCGTCTCGAAATGAACCAAAGCGATGTGGTTCGGACATGGAGGAGATACAGAGAGACAGAAACTGTCGATGACATGCCTCGCGCAGGCCGCCCAAGGGTTACTACTACAGTAGATGACCGCTACCCACAGATTATGGCTCGGAGGAACCCTGACAGCAACGCCACTATGTTGAATAATGCTTTTTGTGCAAACACAGGACGTCGTGTTACGACTCAAACTGTGCGCAATAGACTGCACGATGCGCACCATCATTCCCGACGTCCATGGCGATGTCAATCTTTGCAACCATGACACTATGCAGCGCGGTACAGATGGGCCCAACAACATGCCGAATGGATCGCTCAGGATTGGCATCATGTCCTCTTCAGCGATGAGTGTCACATATGCCTTCAACTAAACAATCGTTGGAGATGTGTTTGGAGGCAAGCCGGTCAGGCTGAACGCTTTAGTCACACTGTCCAGCGAGTGCAGCAAGATGGAGGTTCCCTGCTGTTTTAGGGTGGCATTATCTGGGGCTGACGTACGCCGCTGGTGGTCATGGAAGTCACCGTAACAGTTGTACGAAACGTGAATGCCATCCTCCATCCGATAGTGCAACCATGTTAGCAGCATGTTGGTGAGGCATTCATCTTCTTGGACGACAGTTCGCGCCCCCAGCGTGCACATCATGTGAATGGCTTCCTTCAGGGTAACGATATTGCTCGACTAGAGTCACCAGCATGTTTTCCAGACATGAACGCTATCGAACATGCCTGGGATGGATTGAAAAGTGCTGTTTATGGATGACGTGACCCACCAACCACGCTGAGGGATCTACGCTGAATCGCAGTTGCTTAGTGGGACAATATGGGCCACCAGTGCCTGCCGACTCAGCAGCATTAATGGCAGAACAACTGAGAGAAAATCTGGAATACATTTCACATAAATTTCCTCAGCATGTTATAGTCTTAGGTGGAGATTTGAATTTACCAGATATAGACTGGGACACTCAGATGTTTAGGATGGCTGGTAGGGACAGAGCATCGAGTGACATTATACTGAGTGCACTATCCGAAAATTACCTCGAGCAATTAAACAGAGAACTGACTCTTGGAGATAACATCTTGGACCTACTGTTAACAAATAGACCCGAACTTTTCGACTGTGAACTGACTCTTGGAGATAACATCTTGGACCTACTGTTAACAAATAGGCCCGAAATTTTCGACTGTGTAAGCGCAGAACAGGAAATCAGTGATCATAAGGCCGTTGCAGCATCCCTGAATATGGAAGTAAATAGGAATATAAAAAAGGGAGGAAGGTTTATCTGTTTAGCAAGAGTAACAGGAGGCAGATTTCAGACTACCTAACAGATCAAAACTAAAATTTCTGTTCCGACACTGACAATGTTGAGTGTTTATGGAAAAAGTTTAAGGCAATCGTAAAATGCGTTTTAGGCAGGTACGTACCGAGTAAAACTGTGAGGGACGGGAACAACCCACCGTGGTTCAACAACAAAGTTAGGAAACTACTCCGAGAGCAAAATGAGCTTCACTGCAAATTTAAACGCAGCCAAAACCTCTCAGACAAACAGAAGCTAAACGATGTCAAAGCTCCGTAAGGAGGGCTATGGGTGAAGCGCCCAGTGAATTCGAAAGTAAAATTCTATGTACCGACTTGACAGAAAATCCCAAGTTGCTTCTCTAAATCCTCGCACGAACGAAAAAATGGCCGACATCGAAATAAGTGTCCAAGGAATAGAAAAGCAACTGAAATCACTCAACAGAGGAAAGTCCACTGGATCTGACGTGATACCATTTCGATTCTACACAAAGTACGCGAAAGAACTTGCCTCAGTTCTAAAAGCCGTGTACCGCAAGTCTCTAGAGGAACGGAAGGTTCCAAATGATTGCAAAAGAGCACAGTTAGTCCCAGTCTTCAAGAAGGGTCGTCGAGCAGATGCTCAAAATTATAAGCCTATATATCTGACATCGATCTGTTGTAGAATTTTAGAATATGTTTTTTGCTCGAATATCATGTCATTTCTGGAAACCCGGAATCTACTCTGTAGGAATCAACATGGATTCCGGAAACAGCGATCGTGTGAGACCCAACTCGCTTTATTTGTTCATGAGGCCCAGAAAATATTAGATACAGGCTCCCATGTAGATGCCATTTTCCGTGACTTCCGGAAGGCGTTCGATGCAGTCCCGCACTGTCGCCTGATAAACAAAGTAAGAGCCTACTGAACATCAGACCAGCTGTGTGGCTGGATTGAAGAGTTTTTAGCATGTTGTTCTCAATGGAGGGATGTGTACAGACGTTAAAGTAACCTCTGGCGTGCCACAGGGGAGCGTGAGACGTGCTTCTGTCCGTCTCGCTTAAACACGCGCCCTAGTTACGCCTTGGCTTCCCGCCGGCGCTTTTCCGGGTGGCGGCGCCGTCTCATGCCCCGCCCTCTTGGTCGGTGGAGTGGAGTGACTGAGTGGTGAAGCGTGGCAGTACGCCATCGACTCCGGAAGTGCTTGTTTGTCTTACTTGCGGTGGTTTGTGTGGTGTCGGCCGGCTCATTCCACCGTGAGGTTCTACGGCATAGCATGTCGGACTTGGAAAAGCCGTTAGCTCCGATTATGCTTGTTCTTGTCGGAAGAGAATTGAAATAAGGAGCTATGATGTCGCTGTTCTGGAGAATAGTGGGAGTCGCCGAGGACGGTTGCTCCGTGAATGTTTTGAGCACTGAGGGCGGCAGGTTTTCCTCCGGGACTGAAGTTCAGTATATTTCGCTATTGCCGTTGTGCTTTTGACTTGCTATTGCCTTATATTAGGGTCGTGTTTGCGACTTACTTTATGTTGCTGCCGCCGATATTGTGTGTTTTCCGTCCACCGGTTTAGCTCGTCGGTTCTGAACCTATAAAGGAAAAGGCTGAATGTTAGTTCTGCACTGTGTTTGCGGAGTTTGACTTCGAGTGTGTAGGTTGTTCTTGTACTGATGGGCTGGTTCCTCGGTTAAGCGTCGACATGAGCGTGAATTGCTTGGTTAAAATTTGCAGTAGGCACTCCGGGCATGGTCGATGCTGTACAACAAGGGTAGTAAAACATGTTGAATCAAAGGCTGTGAATGGGAACTGTTGCCCTGTCATGTCACACTAATTAGGTACTGCTGTGTTGGTGGCTATCTATTGATTCTTGTGACCAATTTGGTAGTCAGTTCCAAGCTTAAGTGTTCTATGTATGTGAGAGAAAGAAAAGAAATTTGGGAAGTACGTGGCTGTGCACACCTTAAAAGTTGTTGGTGCATGTGTTTATCTTAAAGATTGTTTTAATACCGTATGTTATTATGAGTTCCCTTTTAGACTGAAAATTGTACAGGGTTAGAGAATTTTGTATGTATGTTTGCCTATATGAACTGTGTCGATTGAGCTGGTGGTTTTTACGCCAGTTTGTGAAATGTGGCAGCTTTAGCTGCGGTTTAATGATTTGTAATTGAAGGGCATCATTTAATTCCTCTTTGGGGCTCGCCTTGTATTTTTCCTGTTTCGTACTACCTAAAGATGATATTGGGGCACGATGACTGATTGGTAGCCATGCAGCAGCTTGTATTTCATACTCAGCAACTGTGGTTAAACTTTTGTAAATTTACTGGCCATGTTGGTGTGCGATTGTTTGCAGTTTTAAATTTAGATTTTATGCAAGTACTTTTAGAAGTATATGCATGTATTGTTGCCCTAGGTTTTAAGCTGAATAGTATCAATTGCCTCCCCCCATGAACCATGGACTTTGCCGTTGGTGGGGAGGCTTGCGTGCCTCAACGATACGGATAGCCGTACCGTAGGTACAACCACAACGGAGGGGTATCTGTTGAGAAGCCAGACAAACGCGTGGTTCCTGAAGAGGGGCAGCAGCCTTTTCAGTAATTTCAGGGGCAACAGTCTGGATGATTGACTGATCTGGCCTTGTAACATTAACCAAAACGGCCTTGCTGTTGTGGTACTGCGAACGGCTGAAAGCAAGGGGAAACTACAGCCGTACTTTTTCCCGAGGGCATGCAGCTTTACTGAATGGTTAAATGATGGCGTCCTCTTGGGTAAAATATTCTGGAGGTAAAATAATCCCCCATTCGGATCTCCGGGTGGGAACTACTCAACAGGACGTCGTTATCAGGAGAAAGAAAACTGGAATTCTACGGATTGGGGCGTGGAATGTCAGATCCCTTAATCGGGCTGGTAGGTTAGAAAATTTAAAAAGGGAAATGGATAGGTTAAATTTATAGTGGGAATTAGTGAAGTTAAGTGGCAGGAGGAACAAGACTTCTGGTCAGGTGAATACAAGGTTATAAATACAAAATCAAATAGGTGTAATGCAGGAGTTGGATTAATAATGAATAAAAAAAATAGGAGTGCGGGTCAGCTACTACAAACAGCATAGTATTATAGTGGCCAAGATACACACGTAGCCCATGCCTACTACAGTAGTAAAAGTTTATATGCCAACTAGCTCTGCAGATGACGAAGAAATTGAAGAAATGTATGACCAGATAAAAGAAATTATTCAGGTAGTGAAGGGAGACGAAAATTTAAGTCATGGGTGACTGGAATTCGACAGTAGGAAAAGGGAGAGAAGGAAACATAGTAGCTGAATATGGACTGGGGCTAAGAAATGAAAGAGGAAGCCGCCTGGTAGAATTTTATGCAGAATATAACTTAATCATAGCTAACACTTGGTTCAAGAATCATGAAAGAAGGTTGTATACATGGAAGAACCATGGAGATACTAAAAGGTATCAGATAGATTATATAATTGTAAGACATAGATTTAGGATCCAGGTTTTAAATTGTAAGACATTTCTAGGGGCAGATGTAGACTCTGATCACAATCTATGAGCTGTAGATTAAAACTGAAGAAACTGCAAAAAGGTGGGAATTTAACGAGATGGGACCTGGATAAACTGACTAAACCATAGGTTGTACAGAGTTTCGAGGAGAGCATAAGGGAACAATTGACAGGAATGGGGGAAAGAAATACAGTAGTAGAAGAATGGGCAGCTTTGAGGGATGCAATAGTGAAGGCAGCAGAGGATCAAATAGGTAAAAAGGTGAGGGCTAGTAGAAATCCTTGGGTAACAGAAGAAATATTGAATTTAATTGATGAAAGGAGAAAATATAAAAATGCAGTAAATGAAGCAGGCAAAAAGGAATACAAACGTCACAAAAATGAGATCTACAGGATGCGTAAAATGGCTAAGCAGGTATGGCTAGAGGACAAATGTAAGGATGTAGAGGATTATCTCACGAGGGGTAAGATAGAAACTGCCTACAGGAAAATTAAAGAGACCTTTGGAGAAAAGAGAACCACTTGCATGAATATCAAGAGCTCAGATAGAAACCCATTTGTAAGCAAAGAAGGGAAAGCAGAAAGATGGAAGGAGTATATAGAGGGTCTATACAGGGGCAATGTTCCTGAGGACAATATTATGGAAATGGAAGAGAATGTAGATGATCAAATGGATGATATGATACTGCGTTAAGAGTTTGACATAGCACTGAAAGACCTAAGTCGAAACAAGGCCCCGGGAGTAAACAACATTCAATTAGTACTACTGACGGCCTTGGGAGAACCAGTCCTGACTAAACTCTACCATCTAGTGAGCAAGATGTATGAGACAGGCGAAATACCATCAGACTTCAAGAAGAATATAATAATTCCAATCCCAAAGAAAGCAGGTGTTGACAGATGTGAAAATTACCGAACTATCAGTTTAATAAGTCACAGCTGCAAAATACTAACGCGAATTCTTTACGGAGGAATGGAAAAACTGGTAGAAGCCGACCTCGGGGAAGATCAGGGTTGTAGCCTCTCCCCAATGTTATTCAATCTGTATATTGAGCAAGCAGTAAAGGAATCAACAGAAAAGTTTGGAGTAGGTATTAAAATCCAGGGAGAAGAAATAAAAACTTTGAGGTTCGCCAATGACATTGTAATTCTGTCAGAGACAGCAAAGGACTTGGAAGAGCAGTTGAACGGAATGGACAGTGTCTTGAAAGGAGGATATAAGATGAACATCAACAAAAGCAAAACAATGATAACGGAATGGAGTCGAATTAAATCGGCTGATGCTGAGGGAATTAGATTAGGAAATTACACTTAAAGTAGTAAAGGTGTTTTGATATTTGGGGAGCAAAATAACTGATGATGGTCGAAGTAGAGAGGATATAAAATGTAGACTGGCAATGGCAAGGAAATCGTTTCTGAAGAAGATAAATTTGTTAACATCGAGTATAGATTTAAGTGTCAGGAAGTCGTTTCTGTAAGTATTTGTATGGAGTGTGGCCACGTATGGAAGTGAAATATGGACAATACATAGTTTGGACAAGAAGAGAATAGAAGCTTTCGAAATGTGGTGCTGTAGAAGAATGTTGAAGATTAGGTGGGTAGATCACGTAACTAATAAGGTATTGAATAGGATTGGGGAGAAGAGAAGTTTGTTCCACAACTTGACTAGAAGAAGGGATTGGTTGGTAGGACATGTCCTGAGGCACCAAGGGATCACAAATTTAGTATTGGAGGGCAGCGTGGAGGGTAAAAGTCGTAGAGGGAGACCAAGAGATGAATACACTAAGCAGATTCAGAAGGATGTAGGTTGAAATAGGTACTGGGAGATGGAGCTTGCGCAGGATAGATTAGCATGGAGAGTTGCGTCAAACAAGTCTCTGGACTGAAGACCACAACAACAACAGTATCAATTGATTTATTTAAGGTTGCTGAGTTTTAGAAATTTGCTTCACTGTATGACAGTTCTTAATGCTTAATGTGGATTCTAAATGTACTGTGGCCCTTAAGGCTCGATTGCTGATAAATTTGTTGATTTGGTTTCTATTTTTGAGAACTTGCCTAAACTTAACCATCGGCCGGCCCTTCAGGCTAAGCTGTTTATTAAGTTCCTTGATGAATTGGCACTTCAGGCCCCTCTTTTGGAAGCTCTAAAGCCCTTAAGGCTTTGAAATCAAGTTTTAATACTTAACCTCCCTTGTTAGTGTACTGGGGCCCTTAAGGCTGGCTTACTGATAAATTCCTGGCCATTACTTACTTATTGTAGAAATTGTTTGACTAATTTCATGTATTATCTGGCCCTTAAGGTTGAGTTGTTAATAAGCACTTATTTTCCAGTTGATATTTTAAGATTTTCTTACCTTGTTAATCTGGCCCTTCAGGTCCCTTACTTGGAAGTTGCACGGCCCTTCAGGCCTCTTTATTGTTCCACACCGCTTTGCCTAAACTGTTGGAAAACCTGCTCTTTAACTAAAGTCTAACTATTTCGGAGGCCCTTCAGGCTCAAACTTTCTGTTCATACGTTTATATTGGAATATTTTCATTGTCTGTGGTATTGGCCTTTTATATCTTAAATTTTGAAGTAAAGTGAATTTTGGTTTGCAAACTTACTAGCCCTTCAGGCTGAACACGATATACACTCCTGGAAATTGAAAT
Source organism: Schistocerca americana (assembly GCF_021461395.2). Lineage (NCBI taxonomy): Eukaryota > Metazoa > Arthropoda > Insecta > Orthoptera > Acrididae > Schistocerca > Schistocerca americana. The sequence goes on along the minus strand of NC_060121.1, from coordinate 690,317,142 downwards.
AAGAACACCGTGAATTCATTGTCCCAGGAAGGGGAAACTTTATTGACACATTCCTGCGGTCAGATACATCACATGATCACACTGACAGAACCACAGGCGCATAGACACAGGCAACAGAGCATGCACAATGTCGGCACTAGTACAGTGTATATCCACCTTTCGCAGCAATGCAGGCTGCTATTCTCCCATGGAGACGATCGTAGAGATGCTGGATGTAGTCCTGTGGAACGGCTTGCCATGCCATTTCCACCTGGCGCCTCAGTTGGACCAGCGTTCGTGCTGGACGTGCAAACCGCGTGAGACGACGCTTCATCCAGTCCCAAACATGCTCAATGGGGGACAGATCCGGAGATCTTGCTGGCCAGGGTAGTTAACTTACACCTTCTAGAGCACGTTAGGTGGCACGGGATACATGCGGACGTGCATTGTCTTGTTGGAACAGCAAGTTCCCTTGCCGGTCTAGGAATGGTAGAACGATGGGTTCGATGACGGTTTGGATGTACCGTTCACTATTCAGTGTCCCCTCGACGATCACCAGTGGTGTACGGCCAGTGTAGGAGATCGCTCCCCACACCATGATGCCGGGTGTTGGCCCTGTGTGCCTCGGTCGTATGCAGTCCTGATTGTGGCGCTCACCTGCACGGCGCCAAACACGCATACGACCATCATTGGCACCAAGGCAGAAGTGATTCTCATCGCTGATGACGACACGTCTCCATTCGTCCCTCCATTCACGCCTGTCGCGACACCACTGGAGGCGGGCTGCACGATGTTGGGGCGTGAGCGGAAGACGGCCTAACGGTGTGCGGGACCGTAGCCCAGCTTCATGGAGACGGTTGCGAATGGTCCTCGCCGATACCCCAGGAGCAACAGTGTCCCTAATTTGCTGGGAAGTGGCGGTGCGGTCCCCTACGGCATTGCGTAGGATCCTACGGTCTTGGCGTGCATCCGTGCGTCGCTGCGGTCCGGTCCCAGGTCGACGGGCACGTGCACCTTTCGCCAACCACTGGCGACAACATCGATGTACTGTGGAGACCTCACGCCCCACGTGTTGAGCAATTCGGCGGTACGTCCACCCGGCCTCCCGCATGCCCACTATACGCCCTCGCTCAAAGTCCGTCAACTGCACATACGGTTCACGTCCACGCTGTCGCGGCATGCTACCAGTGTTAAAGACTGCGATGGAGCTCCGTATGCCACGGCAAACTGGCTGACACTGACGGCGGCGGTGCACAAATGCTGCGCAGCTAGCGCCATTCGACGGCCAACACCGCGGTTCCTGGTGTGTCCGCTGTGCCGTGCGTGTGATCATTGCTTGTACAGCCCTCTCGCAGTGTCCGGAGCAAGTATGGTGGGTCTGACACACCGGTGTCAATGTGTTCTTTTTTCCATTTCCAGGAGTGTATGTATTCTTGCTAAATTGGCCCTTCAGGCTTTTTTTGCGATTGCAGCCCTTAAGGCATATGCAGTACTATGTTGCGTGGTACAATGTTAAATTGTTCATAAACTAGTTTCTTAAGGTTTGATTCTCCCTATATTCATTATCTTGGCAGATTGTATATTGTATTTTAGCTAGTTTTAATAAATGCATTAGAAGTAAGGTGTTGTGTTACTTCTACCAGCACTTGGCCCTGCTTCCTCGCCCGATCCTAGTGGCTCCTGACTTCCTTGATTGTTAGAATTTTTGCCCGTTAGCCACTATTATCGGTTTCAGAGTGTTATGGGACCATTGCTTTTCACAATATATATAAATGACCTAGTAGATAGTGTCGGAAGTTCCATGTGGCTTTTCGCGGATGATGCTGTAGTCTACAGAGAAGTTGTGGCATTAGAAAATTGCAGCGAAATGCAGGAAGAACTGCAGCTGATAGGCACTTGGTGCAGGGAGTGGCAACTGTCCCTTAACATAGAAAAATGTAATGTATTGCGAATACATAGAAAGAAGGATCCTTTATTGTATGATTATATGATAGCGGAACAAACAGTGGTAGCAGTTACTTCTGTAAAATATTTGGGAGTATGCGTACGGAACGATTTGAAGTGGAATGATCATATAAAATTAACTGTTGGTAAGGCAGGTGCCAGATTGAAATTCATTGGAAGAGTCCTTAGAAAAAGTAGTCCATCAACAAAGGAGGTGGCTCACAAAACACTCGTTCGACCTATACTTGAGTATTGCTCATCAGTGTGGGATCCGTACCAGATCGGGTTGACGGAGGAGATAGAGGAGATAACAGGGTTATTTGGTAAGCATGATAGCGTTACGCAGATGTTTAGCAAATTCAAATGGTAGACTCTGCAAGAGAGGCGCTCTGAATCGCAGTGTAGGTTGGTGTAAAGGTTTCGAGAGTGTGCGTTTCTGGATGAGGTATCGAATATATTGCTTTCCCCTACTTATACCTCCAGAGGAGATCACGAATGTAAAATTAGAGAGATTCGAGGGCGCACGGAGGCTTTCCGGCAGTCGTTCTTCCCGCGAACCATACGCGACTGGAACAGGAAAGGGAGGTAATAACAGTGGCACCTAAAGTGCCCTCCGCCACACACCGTTGGGTGGCTTGCGGAGTATAAATGTAGATCTAGATGTAGACTTCAAGCAGGTCGTTAGCACGAGAGAGGAGGCCACGTGACCAAACTTGGTATCTCCACCGTCCGCGGGTTTCCGCTATCAAAGACGCTAGCCAGTAACTGTCCAATGCTTGCTTTACTTCAAGATCGGTCAGCGCCGCTGTCAGGTACATTAAGACCAACAAACAAGAGTACGCGCTACACAAAATTCTCGCGTATATGTGTGTTTATTCTATTTATCTTCCTCAGAATAAAATTTTTAAATCTACTCACGATGGCGCATTTTCTTGGCATTTAGCTCACAGGCAATTAGAGCAAATAAATCGATAGTTTATTTTAATTCTTTGAGAGTTGTACTTACCCAGTTTTAGCGAAATTGGTCCACAACTTAGTCAACGTATCAACGATCTTCCTGTCTTCGTCTGGTAACTCATAATTTTCTGGGTAGAACGGGTTTTTCGGAAATAAGTAGAACAGTTCGTCTGTGTGTCCAGCACCTACAAGAAAGCGTTAAAAAACTGACAGCCATAGTTCTATGAAGCGAAACACTTTCACACAAGAGGAATTTGTGCGAGCGACCAGTATGAATGGAACTGAACGTACGTGGATATAATACATGAAACCGTGCAGCGGGGAAGGCTATCAGTTACGTCGGAAATTCTGTCTCTGTGTTGCGTCCTGTGAAAAGTTGAGTTATTGAGTCGTTCACGTGTGGAAAATATGACCCTACTTCAGTTGTCTGCTACTATTTTGTATGAAGTAGTTGATATAAATGTTGTAAGCGTACATCCATTTCTGGAATTGGTGTCCTGGTGCAAATTTCAATTTTTGTACAAAAAAATCAAAAACTTCTTTTCATCCTTCGTGAGGTTTTTCGCTGCGTTATGTTTCCCAGCCGATTTACGGGTAAAACCACAGTTACAAAATGTTGGACCTTTACTTTCTGTAGTCCATTTTTGCTGCTAAATTATTAACAAGTCATCGATTCATTATCTGTCGTAGTTATTGGTAAGCTTCGAAACAAATATGCGAACTGCACGTAATTCAAGGATTCCGTATAGTAACAAGAGCTCTTTGGACACTTGGGCCACACCAAAGGACACTAACACTTTCACTTGAAAGGTAATCGGTATTTCCCTGCATTAATGTGTAAATCCCTTGATTAACTAGAAGTATCTCACACTCAATGAAATAACTGTGAACCATTTTGTTAATCATTTCTAATCACTTTCACGTTTTAGGAGTTAATGTAGTCAACTCTTATCGTATTTTGACACTTTTCAGCTGTTCAAGTAGTAGTTAAGTTTTCGTTTTTCAGCTGTCGTCCAATTTATATCTAGTCAGTTGTAGATAAAGAAGAACATCTACTGGGAAATACAAACAAAAGTACTGAATCAGAAAGCGTTAGATATACTAGAAGGGCTGACGTGTCAGCTGGTATGAGAGGTCTCGAAGATAACAGCCCCCGACTGTATCGGAATACTATTTGTATGCCCCCACTCACGTTCGCGCTGGTGTCCGCTTTCGTGTTCTTGAGGTTCGTGTAGTTGAATACTGCCGCAAAAGTTTCGGACTTGGGATTTAATATGGTGGAAAAGTATAGGTAGTGATTTTCTTATCATGTGAGGCCAAATGAGAGTTACGTGACTGAGTGAGCAGCTGAATACACACTCAGGCGGCTTGAAATTCATTTACTTTCATACCAATCGCTTATACAAATTATGCTCTTGCAAAATATATCCGAGAGCTTCAGTATGGTGATAATCTATTACTGTTTAATTGAATGAAGCGTAAGGGAGAACACGTGCTCTAGTGTTCTACTGCAAGAAGTAAATATAACAACACATGAAAGCACTAAACGTTTTATCTTACCGAAATCAAAGTCAATTTTTCGATAGGGATCTGCTGCCCTGTACTTTCCTCTATAGGTAAAATAATAATAGAAGACAGAGGCCATGTTTCTGTAACGTCGGACTGCCTCGTCACTTCCCCAAATAAACATGACATCTGAGTACAGCTGTTAAAAAAGTTAAAAGACACATAACAGTTTGCTTCAAATTGAACAAGATATTATTTATAAATTTTTCTGAATAGTAGTACAAGTAGAAACTACTTATTACTAACTGCTTATTACAAATACCATTTAGCTTAGATCAGTTATGGAAAATGGAGGAGTGTCAATACTAATGAAAAGTGACCTCAGACGTACAGTTAAGGTTATAGATCTTAAGGATTTAGTGCATGGAGGAGACATTGAAATTGCTGCCGTTCAGTTCACCGAAAGCAAGATCGTTGTAGTATCTATGTACTGTGTCTCCAAAACTGGTGCCAAAGTTATTGTCCAATATGTAGGTAATGTCTTAATGTACTTACTTAGATATAAGAGTCATAAAATGTTAATATTTGGTGGAATTAATATAGATGTGGCGGCGCAAAATTCTAAAAGCAGATTATTGCTAAATACCCTCAAATCATATAGTTACAATTGCTTTAACTATAAGCCTACCAGGCAGAACGCCTGTTTACACGATGTCATATCAAACATTGGCAAAGATGAAGTAGTCTTAAATGTTGTTAAACCACTGATCTCTGACCATGATGGAACTTTCCCCTAAAATTAATAGCGTTCAAAAGAAATCATACTCAACCAATAGAACCCCAGACAGTAAGACACACAAATCCATCATATGTAACAAACCTCACACAAAGACTTCTGACCATTGATTGGTGTAATACTGTCATGGAGAATAGGCCTTTAAGTGATGCTTTTCATTATTTAGATACCATTATCACTGTCTTTAATGAATATTGCCCCCTCATCATGAAATACAATCGACTAAATGCAAGGAGAAAACAGAAAATTAATGTAACTGACTGGTATACACCTTACTTAAACAACTTAAGAATTCTTTTAAGAATTTGCTATGACAATTCTTGCTCAAAATAGACATTCATATGCCAAATTAAAAAAGCTTTACAGAAAAGTTATCATTTCTGCAAAGAAAAAAGCAAATGACAACTGTAACTCTCATGCCAGTAACAAATGTAAAGCAACATGGAAAATAATTAAAGCAGAAACAGGGTTAATTGCAGAAAATTTACCTGTCCCTCTAAGAGCAGATGAACTAAATAATAGTTTCGTAAATTCTGGGGAATTAGCTATAACAAAGGAAAGAAATTTAGAGGACAATGCAGATACACTTCCCAATTTGTGGGAAACAGAGTTTCCAGTAGACCTGACAAAATTTGGATGGAAACAATTTATCCTAAGGATATACTACAGGTAGTCAAATCATTGGGCAACTCCAGAACTGAGGACATCTATGGTTTATCTAATTTTAACATAAAGAAAATAATGGACACTACATGCAATCCACTGTCTTACCCAATCAATAGGTTGTTCACAGAAGGAATATTTCCAGACTGCCTTAAACTGACAATTGTCTTGCCCATATTCAAAATAGGAGATAGAAAGTCACCCCAAAATTACAGACCCATTGTGACAGTACCTATATTATCCAAAATTATTGAAATATTAATGATAGACAAATTACACGATTTTTTTTGAGTATTACAACCTCCTAAATAGGGACCAATATGGATTCCGAAGTGGGCTATCAACAATAAAGGCAGTTCAGAAGTTGTATTATCAATATTGCGTAGTTTTGAAAATGGGGAACACACCAATGAAACTTTGTTGGATTAAACCAAGGCATTTGACACTGTCCCACACAACATTTTAATCAAAAAACTTGAAAAATATGGAATAACTGATTTAGAACTATAGTTGCTGAAAACATATTTAACAAACAAAAACCAAATGGTAGTTTTAAACGCAAATAACAAATGTGACCTCCTCAAGGTGAAATATGGAGTCCCACAAGGATCTTTACTGGGACCTTTCTTATTTATTGTGTATGTGAATGACCTGCCCATCTTATTACCATATAAATCTGTTAAGTATGCCAACGACACAACTTTCATCACATCACATAGATGCGAATGTAGTCAAACAAATGAACAACTAAATGATGGAAAAGGCAGCTCAGTGGTTCCAAGATAATAGACTGTCATTAAATAAAAACAAAACTGAACACATCTCCTTTTACCTTAGAGATATTAATAATGGATTAAATGAACCCAGAAATTCAGTAAAATTATTAGGCATATAGATACTACATTATGCTGGAATATACTCACAGAAGAGGTATGCAGTAAGTTGGCAAGATTTTTATATCTCCTTATGAAACTTAAGGATTGTGCCACTAAGGAGTGCATGCTTATGGCATACTGTGCCTTTTTCCATACACATTTGCATTATGAAATACTTCTTAGGGGAAACTCTGCTGGGCAAAAGATGTCTTCCTCTGGCAGAAGAAAGCCATTAGATGTATTTTTCTTTGAACAAATTAACTTCTTGCAGACAGTACTTTATTGAACGCAAAATACTTACAGTCTCCAGTCTATAAAGACTCAAAGCCAAACAGAATGCCCACATGCATGAAAGCAGGTCAGATGTGCACTCGTATGAAACCAGAAACAGGAACTTATTAGACAGTCCTTGGACACATTTGAGTAAAGTCGAAAATAGTTTTCTACATGCAGGCAAAACATTTTTAACACTATTTCACATGGCACAAGGGAGCTGCATGAAAATAAATTTCAAATGGTGTTAGAGACATGGCTGAAAGAGAAAGCATTCTACAGTACAAGTGAATTCTTAATACATAATAATAAAATTTGATGCTCTTTTATACGATGAAAAATATGATACTCTTTTATATAATGAAAAATATGGTGCTGTTTTATACAACGAAAAACTAACGTGATTGTGAACTAACAGAATTGTGAACTAAGAAAATTGTAACTTATGACATGCAACAAAATTTGTCTGCACAACCGGTGTAACTAATTATGGATGAGTACAAGCTGTACAATGTTTATCTAATTGTATTTATATATATTAACCTTTTTGTACAATCATTTGTATAACCATCTGTAGAATTATGTATCTACCTTTAGTATAATTTGTGTAACCAACAATTTAATTATGTAACAAATGACGACGCCTTATACAACACAACAGTTGCCTACAGGCAAATAAATCCAATTCAATTCAATTCTGACATGTTATCTACACACCAGGAAAGAAGGAAAGTACAGCGATGACGGCATACGCCACCTGGGGAATAGCAGATGTACTGATAATGATTTCAGCGTCGCTGGCGAACAGATAGCATAATGTCATAGCTGTAAGAGAGCCGTAAGTGTCTACCCTTTGATACGGAATGCTCACATCCAGAAGGTTCAGCGTGGTGCAAACGCGTGAAGCAAGTAGGCAACCATGCCATGGAGACGCAGTCGTGCTTCCTACATCCAACCAAGCGAGTTTGAAAGGGGTCAAATCGTGGCATTCTGAGTGGCGGGATGGTCCTTTCGGAGGGTTGCCACACTAGCTGAACGTGCTGCGTCAGTTGTGCATAACGATGCCGGTATCAGTTTTCACGTAAACGTTCTCACACCTGTAGAAGGGGTTCTGGACGCCCGCCAGGATCGTCGTGTTGTAACAGCAGCAGTGGCAGATCATACAGCTACCAGAGAACAAATAAGAGGGCTTGTGAGTCCATACGTGTCGGCACGAACTGTTGCGAACCGGTTATTATATTACCAGTGGGACTGCAGACACGAACACTTCTAGCCCGTCTTGCACTCACGCCACGGCATCGATGTGCACTGCTCGACTGCTGCCGCCAGAGGATCGCTTTATTTATTTATTTATTTATCTACACGTCAAGTTCCATAGTACCAGATTGAGGAGCAAATCTCCCAGGTCATGGAACGTGTCAGTACATGAAATTACAACATAAAAGTAATAACAGATAAAAATAAAATGTTTATTAACCCGAATGAAGTCTATCCATAAGTTTAAGTAAACGCAATCAACAATACAACAGGAATCAGCTTAATATTTCGAGGAACTCCTCGACAGAATAGGAGTGATCCGAGAGCAAACTCTTCAGTTTCGATTTGAAATCAGGTGGATTACTGCTAAGAGTTTTGAATTCGATTGGTAGCTTAGTGAAAATGGATGCAGCAGTATATTGCACATCTTTCTGCACAAGAGTTAAGGAAGTCCAATCCAAATGCAGGTTTGATTTCTGCCGAGTATTAACTGAGTGAAAGCTGTTTATTCTTTGGAATAAGCTAACGTTGTTAACAAGAAATGACAGCAAGGAATATATATATTGAGAGGCCGATGTTAAAATACCCTGACTCTTAAACAGGGGTCGATAAGAGGTTCGTGAACTTACACCACGTATTGCCCGAACCGCAAGATGGAATGGCACGCCGTGGTCTTCAACGATGAAAGCACATTCTGTCTCAACGCAAGTGACTGTCGTTTGCGTGTACGACCAAGACTAGGTGAGCGCTGTCTCGTAGAGTGCTTTCACTCAAGACACCCTGGTCCCAGCCCCAGGCCTTATAGTCTGCGGTGCCATAAATATTTGGTGTTTCTCAAGTGGACACCAACCAGCACTCGGTATGTGTAGAACGTTGTTGGACCCATTCTTTTTCTGTTCTTGCGTCCGCCCCCGGTAGCTGAGTGGTGAGCGCGACAGTCAATGCTAAGGGCCAGGGTTCGATTCCCGGCCTGGTCGGAGATATTCTCCGCTCAGGTACAGGGTGTTGTGTTGCCATAATCAACATCATTTCATCCCCATCGACGCGCAAGTCGCCGAAGTGGCGTCAAATCGAAAGACTTGCACCTGGCGAGCGGTCTACCCGACGGGAGGCCCTCATCACACGCCATTTTTATTATCTGTTCTTGCAACAGGAAGATGATGTGGTGTTCCAACAGGATAATGCTCGTACTCAGACTGACCCTGAGACTCAACGTGCACTGCAAGACGTGCTGCAGCCTCCCTGGCTAGCACGACCCCCGGACTTGTCCCCAGTCGAACACGTGCGGGATATGATGGGACGAGAATTGCTCATGCGACTTGTTGACCGATATTCTCACAGAACTACGTGAACATGTCTAACAAGCGTGGCATACGTATCCCAGGACAGTATTCGCCAACTGTACGATCGAGTGCACGCCATAGTCGGTGCCTGCACTGCCGCTCGTGGAGGCGTATTAATACGGGTGTTTCAGCAAGCAACATGTGGTACCAAAGAATCGCTTGTGCTATTGATCTGTAAATGTAACCATTTCATTTAATCCATATGTACTGTTGCTACAATTAATCTTAAGTGAATTGGAGACTTCCAAAAAGCTATACGAACTTCTTTTCCGGCAGTGTATTAATCAAAAGCTATTACATTATGAAAGTGTATTCGAAAAGAAAAATGTCCAACTATCTACTATATATCAAGTTTATACTCACTTCAGTCATACCCTTGAGAGAGAGATTTCCAGATGGAAAATAAAATTCACGAATCTTTTTTCCAATGAGATCAGCATTTCGTGCGGTATCATAAAATATCGTTATCGGTAACAAAGTGTTTAAATTATTTTCGAACTCTTTCCACACTGAACTGTTCGCATAAAACCCTGAAAGAGAATGCATCGTCGTTAAACAACAAGTCACAGATGTAAACAGCAATGATAAACGCTATTATACAAGGGGTAGTCAAATGAAAATTAGACATGCTAAGAAAGTAAGTAAACAGTTCATTTAAAAAGTAATTGCCTTATCTGTTAATACATTTATCCCGTTGTGAGACCAGATAGTCAGTGTGTACATAGAAAATGCTTGTGGTTACCTACGGGACCACGATTGTACCCAGGCGTGGGCCATATGCAACTTCACACATTTTTCAGTGCAAGAACTGACTGTCTTGTTTCACAGTGGATACACTTGATTAGTTTTGAAATAATAAACAGTGTACTTACTTTCTTTCCATCTTTTTATTGGACTGTTCCTTATAGTATGTCAAACCACTATGAAGTTAATACACGTATTAAGAAAATTATAAAAGACTAGCGTCCTTTTCACTTAGTCCTATTTATTGACTAAATGGAATCAATTAAAAGTTGTTACCATCTTAGACATAATTTTCAAGTGTACATTCTTTTCTACTGTATAGTCTCGGTAATCTGAGCGTGAATCTCTTCTTCACTGTGCCTAAGAACAAACGTGTGTTCGAGGGCGGCGTGCCCCTACTCCCCCCCCCCCTGCGGGTCCGGGGTAAGAATAGGCCCGAGGTATTCCTGCCTGTCGTAAGAGGCGACTAAAAGGAGTTTCAACCGTTTCGGCCTTCCATGTGATGGTCCCCCTTCGGGTTTGACCTCCATTTTTCAAAATTCTACAGAAGTACGAGCCTTTTGGGGAAGGACACCTTATGTGGTGTACCACTGGTCCTAAGTGCACTAAGACCTTGGCACTCAGCATTGCACCGGCGTTGTAACCATACCCACTATTCCTCAAATTGGGCCTAAACGTCTGATGGGTTGTACAAGTTACGCCCATAGTGCGTCCCCATCTGCACCTACGATCATGATGGACTTTCCATGGCACCAGAAATCCAGCACGGTAACCAGCTCGTTGTGGTGGGGTCATCATGTACCCTCTAGGTTGTAGCCCCCTGACAACACAGGGATCGTACTGCCGATACCTGAGCTGCACCCTCCCCACGTCGGCCAAGGAGTAGATGCCCGTCTCCTTGGGGCATCACGACTCCCGGCAACGGTCATCCTGCCAGGTGGCCCTTGCTGAGGCTGGGTGGCGCCCGTGGGGAGAGCCCCTGGTCGGAGTGGGTGGTATCGGGGCGGACGGTTCACAGATGAAACGTCAACACGTATCAGGTCGCTCTGCGGCCGAGTCTTTCAAAAGAAAAGGTACCGTTTCTAGTTCTAGTTCTCCTGCCCTTTCCCCCTTGGCCACTCCCTGGGAGGAGGGACAGGCCCGCCGGCTTGGGGCGAAGTACTTCCCCCGCTATTTGGTCTGTTCTTGAACCGATGGGGGGACGTTCGCCACCTCCAAGCCCATGTTCTTTGTTCAGCACATTGAGGACATCTTCGGGGAAATCGAGGCTGTCAGCTAGATGCGTTAGGGGTCCGTTCTTATAAAGACCACCTCCGCCACACAGTCGGCGGCGCTCCAGGCGTGCGACCGCCTAGGGGACATCCCAGTGTACATTGTCCCACATCTGGCACTAAATAGGACGCAGGGGGTTATTTTTCATCGTGACCTCCTGCTACAATCTGATGAGGAGCTCAGGGCCAATCTGGAGCGCTGAGGCGTGCATTTCGTCCGGAGAGTCCAGCGCGGCCCCAAAGACCGTCGCATCGACACCAGGGCCTTTATCTTCGCCTTCGAGGGGGATGTTCTCCCGGAGAAGGTAAAGGTGATGTGCTACCGGTGCGACGTGTGACCTTACGTCCCGCCTCCTATGCGCTGTTTTCGGTGTTTGCGCTTTGGGCACATGTCGTCACAGTGTGAGGCTGAGGCCTTGTGGCAATTGTGGACGTCCTCTTCGTGAGGAACATCCATGCACGCCACCACCTCGGTGCATTAAATGTCCTGGCATCCACTCACCCAGATCCTCAGACTGCCTCGCATATCAGAAGGAGAAGAAGATACAAGAACTCAAACTTTGGATCGTCTCTCTTATTCTGAGTCCAGGAAGAAGTATGACCGCCTCCATCCAGTGCCGTTGGCCACTTCGTTTGCCTCAGTTGTGTCCACTCCTTCCATGGTATCCTCACCCCTATCCTGTCCCCCCTCCGCCTCCTCCGCCCATCAGGGGGCTCTGCCTCCGCCTCCCAAATCCCTCCCTTCCAAATCCTCCTCCCCCGTGGCCCCCGCCCCCTCTGCCCCAGGGGCCACCCTTCCTCCTCCTCCTCTCCCCCCGCCACCTGAGAAGCGATCCTCTTCTCAGGCGTCCATCGGGGAAACATTCCGGACCCCAGTTTCCGAGGTCCGGTGTTCCAAAACGGACCCCGCGCGTGAGGACCTTCTTCGGGTCCAGCCCACCATCCCTGTGCCTCCTCGGCCTTCCAAGAAGGCCTCCAAGAAGAAGTCTCTATCCCCCTCTCCACCCAGGCTCGTTTCGTCTGACGCTCCATCCGTGAGTCGCTGCTCCTGGCCGTCCTCAGTTTCGCCGGGATGGTCTGCTGCCAGGCGCTCAGCTGGCCTCTCGTTGGCAAATGATGCTGCCCCTCCTACACAAGCAGGGACAGCGGCCGCAGCTGGGGACGACTCGATGGAACCGGATCCGCCTCCCGCTGGTTGTAGTGTTGTTCCCTCGCAACCTGGCCCTCCGCGGCCTTCGAGGTGACCAGCTCTTCCCCGTCTCGTTCCCCCAACTTTTTGACCAGCGATGGCCTTTTTACATTGGAACATAAGAGGTATTCGATCTAATCGGGAGGAATTACAACTGCTCCTCCGCCTGCACTGTCCGCTCGTCCTTGGTCTTCAGGAAACCAAGTTGTGCCCAACTGACCATATTGCCTTTACCCACTATACCTCGGAGCGGTATGACCTCACCCCTGTGGACGGTATCCCAGCTCATGGTGGGGTGATGTTGCTCGTTCGGGACGATGTCTATTACCATCCTATCCCATTGACCACCCCACTCCAAGCAATAGCTGTCCGTATTACTATTTCTGCTTTTACTTTTTCAGTTTGTACCATCTACACTCCACCGTCATCTGCTGTTAGTCGGGCTGACATGATGCACTGATCATTCAGCTTCCCCCGCCGTTTTTATTGTTTGGCGACTTCAATGCCCATCATCCCCTTTGGGGCTCTCTTGCATCCTGTCAAAGAGGCTCACTCTTGGCGGATGTCTTCAACCATCTCAATCTTGTCTGCCTCAATACCAGCGCCCCGACTTTCCTCTCGGACTCTACTCATACCTACTCCCACTTGGACTTCTCGATCTGTTCTACCACTCTTGCCCGTCGGTTCGAGTGGTATGTCCTTTCTGACACCTATTCGAGCGACCACTTCCCCTGTGTCGTTCGTTTCCTGCACCACACCCCATCCCCACGTCCTTCAAGCTGGAACATACCAAAAGCTGACTGGGGACTTTACTCCTCCCTGGCGACCTTTCCGGACCACGATTTTCTCAGTTGTGACAGTCAGGTCGAATATCTCACGACTGTTATCATCAATGCTGCCGAACGTTCCACTCCTTGTACTACCTCTTCCTCACGTCACGTTTCTGTCCCCTGGTGGAACGAGGCTTGTAGGGACGCTATCCATGCTCGACGACGTGCTTTATGCACCTTTCGCCGCCATCCTACGTTGGCGAATTGTATTGGATACAAACGACTCCGAGTGCAATGCCGTAGAGTCATCAAAGACAGCATAAAAGCTTGTTGGGCCTCTTTCACCAGCTGGCTTAACAGTTTTACTCCCTCTTCTGTCGTATGGGGTGGCCTGCGCCGGCTGTCGGGCATTAAGGCCCACTCCTCAGTACCTGGCCTGACCTCAGGTAATGAGGTCCTTGTTGATCCTGTGGCTGTCTCCAACGCCTTTGGCCGCTTTTTCGCGGAGGTTTCAAGCTCCGCCCATTACCACCCTGCCTTCCTTCCCAGGAAAGAGGCAGAAGAGGCTCGGCGACCTTCCTTCCACTCGCTGAATCTGGAAACTTATAATGCCCCCTTTACTATGCGGGAACTCGAACGTGCGCTTGCACTGTCCCGGTCCTCTGCTCCGGGGCCAGATGCCATTCACGTTCAGATGCTGGCACACCTTTCTCCGGCGGGCAAAAGCTTCCTTCTTCGTACCTACAATCGCGTCTGGACCGAAGGTCAGGTCCCCATGCATTGGCGTGACGCCGTCGTTGTTCCTATACCCAAACCCGGGAAGGGTAGACACCTTCCTTCTAGTTACCACCCCATTTCTCTTACAAGCTGTGTCTGTAAGGTGATGGAGCGCATGGTTAATGCTCGGTTAGTCTGGATTCTTGAATCTCGACAGCTACTTACTAATGTCCAATGCGGCTTTCGTCGCCGCCGCTCCGCTGTTGACCACCTTGTGACCTTGTCGACATTCATCACGAACAACTTTTTGCGAAGGCGCTAAACGGTAGCCGTGTTCTTCGATTTGGAGAAGGCTTATGATACCTGTTGGAGAGGAGGTATCCTCCGCACTATGCACAGGTGGGGCCTACGCGGTCGCCTGCCCCTTTTTATTGATTCCTTTTTAATGGATCGAAAGTTTAGGGTACGTGTGGGTTCCGTATTGTCTGACGTTTTCCTCCAGGAGAACGGAGTGCCTCAGGGCTCCGTCTTGAGCGTAGCCCTTTTTGCCATTGCGATCAATCCAATTATGGATTGCATTCTACCTAATGTCTCAGGCTCTCTTTGTCGATGACTTCGCGATCTACTGCAGTGCCCAGAGAACATGCCTCCTGGAGCGCTGCCTTCAGCGTTGTCTAGACAGCCTCTACTCATGGAGCGTGGCAAATGGCTTCCGGTTCTCTGAAGAGAAGACGGTTTGTATCAACTTTTGGCGATATAAAGCGTTCCTTCCGCCATCCTTACATCTCGGTCCCGTTGTTCTCCCATTCGTGGAAACAACTAAGTTTCTAGGGCTCACGTTGGACAGGAAACTGTGTTGGTCTCCACATGTCTCTTATTTGGCGGCCCATTGTACACGTTCCCTTAATGTCCTCAGAGTTCTTAGCGGTTCATCTTGGGGATCGGATTGCACTGTCCTGCTTCGCTTGTATCGGTCCATAGTCTGATCGAAGCTGGATTATGGGAGCTTCGTCTACTCGTCCGCTCGGCCATCCCTCTTACGCCGGCTCAACTCCATCCACCATCGGGGGTTACGTCTTGCGACCGGAGCCTTCTACACTAGTCCTGTCGAGAGTCTTTATGCTGAAGCTGGCGAATTACCATTGACCTACCGGCGCGACGTACTGCTGTGTCAGTATGCCTGCCGGCTGTTGTCTATGCCCGACCACCCCTCTTACCAGTCCTTCTCCGCCGATTCTCTCGACCATCAATACGGGTTGTATGTGTCTGCCCCGCTGCCCCCCGGAGTCCGCTTCCGTCGCCTGCTTCGACAATTGGATTTTGCCCTCCCTACCACCTTCAGAGAGGTTGAGAGCCCGACACCACCTTGGCTCCAGGCTCCGGTTCATATTTATCTCGACCTCAGCTCACTTCCGAAGGAGGGTACTCAGGCTGCAGTGTATCGCTCACAGTTTGTCGAACTTTGTGCTCGACTTGCCGGTCACACCTTTATTTACACCGATGGCTCCAAAACTGACGATGGTGTCGGCTGTGCATTTGTCGTCGGGGCCGCCACCTTTAAATACCAGCTCCTCGACCAATGTTCGAGCTTTACGGCCGAGCTTTTTGCTCTCCATCAGGCCGTTCAGTATGCCCGCCGCCACCGCCATTCATCGTATGTACTCTGCTCTGACTCACTCAGTGCTCTTCAGAGCCTTGGAGCTCCCTATCCGGTCCATCCCTTGATTCAACGGATACAGCAGTCCCTCCATTCTTTCGCTGATAATGGTTCTCCTGTCAGCTTTCTGTGGGTTCCCGGACATGTAGGAGTGCCTGGGAATGAGGCTGCGGATGCTGCAGCCAAGGCTGCAGTCCTCCTGCCTCAGCCAGCCTCCCATTGTGTCCCGTCATCTGACGTTCTTGGGGATGTTTGTAAGAGGCTTGTGTCGTTGTGGTGGGATGCTTGGTCATCCCTCGAAGGAGACAAGCTCCGGGCAGTAAAACAGCTCCCAACTGCTTGGACAACCTCCACCCGACCATCTCGGCGAGAGGAGGTCCTTCTGACCAGGTTGCGGATTGGGCATTGCCGGTTTAGCCACCACTACCTGCTCTCCGGTGACCCAGCCCCGCAGTGCCCTTGTGGTCAGGCATTAACAGTGCGCCATGTTTTATTGTCGTGTCCCCGTTTTAGTCAATTTCGTGTTGTCCTGTCCCTGCCATCTACTTTACCAGATGTTTTAGCTGATGACGCTCGAGCAGCTGCTCGTATTCTGCGTTTTATAACTTTGACTGGCTTGTCCAAAGACATCTAACCTTTTTACTTATTATATCTGCTTCTTTGTCAGGTCCTTCTGGTGTCCCCCCATCCCCTTGAGTTTTATTAGATTCCATGTGCTCTAACAACAGTGACTGGGCGCTAATGACCTCAGTAGTTGAGCGCCCTTAAACCCCACCAAAAAAAAAAAAAAAAAAAATGCCCCTACTGCATGCTTCCCACGGGGAGGGAACTCAGGATAAGATAAGAAGTCAAGAATTTACATTTTATGTAAGTGGAATACCATGAAATTATTAGAAATTATGAAATATTTGTCAATTAGAGTGTCAGGTTTAACATAATGAAAAACATTCAGTGTAGCAGTCTTTGAAAAGACGCTCTTCAAGTAGATAAGAGCTGATCAACAGAAATTTCTTTGTTCTAAAACCTCACGAATTTACCCAGGCTAATTGTTCATTCATCTGATTTACGTATGTGTCGAAGTGAACCCCGAATTCCTTGTGTAGTAGTTTCTGCTCCTAAATTTGTTTCCATGCTTTTCATTATGTTTTTGAGGAAAGAGAAATGAAGGGGTTGGCGGAAGAAAGTACTAATCCACCAGACGTTTTTCGAGCTTCTCCATGTTACGAGGGCGTCTGAGCTTTTCATTCTGTTCTCAATATCGGTTGAGGTATTACGTATCATTCGTATTTTTTTATCTCATATTGTTTGTTGCATTTGTTGGGTGCGGACATCCCATGACAACCGCCCAAGTTCGTCTTTGACCCAGTCAGTCAGTTTCTTCTTTATTACAGAGGGCAGTCAACCCTCCAACCGAACACGCTGGGCTACCGCGTCGGCGAATATTCGGTCGACTTCCTCGCTTCGCTGTAGCAAGTTGCAATACTCTGCCGCTAGAGCGCTCTGAACTGCAGCGTGTAACATGGCGGTATTTAGCGCAACTATATCGGTTTGTGAGAAACAGCTTTTGCCGGCCGCTGTGACCGAGCGGTTCTAGGCGCTTCAGTACGGAACCACGCGCCTGCTATGGTCGCAGGTTCGAATACTGCCTCGGGAATGGTTGTGCGTGATGTCCTTAGGTTAGTTAGGTTTAAGTAGTTCTAAGTCTAGCGGACTGATGACCTCAGATGTTAAGTCCCATAGTACTTCAAGCTATTTTTTTTAATTATACGCTCTGACCCGTCTTCGATAAATTTACACAATTTTCTAGAAAGTAACAGCTTACGCATAAGTAACAGTAAAGGTGATAACACTGCAGCGCGTGGTCCAGCCGCGTGGCTGGGAATTCCGCTGTGACGAGGACGGCGCATTGTGTCGATGAAGGAGATGTCTATGCCGGGAGTGCCAAAGATGGCGGTCTTTGTGAAACCTTAATGGCAGACATTTCACAGTTCGTATAGAAATTAATTGTAGCCAGATGAATCATGATACCTCAAAGAGAAACATGTACATTACCATTATTTGCACGACGATTCTGATGGTGCAATCAGATTTTTCATATATTTATTAGTTTAAGGTTTAGTATCTGACGGTAAATTATACAAGTAACACTCAGCAACGAATTTCCAAAATATAAACGCTTCATCCGCTGTCGTCGATCGCCGTGTCTGTAGAAAGCTATTAGTGTAAACCTGGATTGGAATGAATTACAGGCATGTAACTTGAATAGTACATGAGTTACTGGAGGTCAAAGTGGCCGATTACTATCGATCGTGTCAGGCCTAAGTACTCCACAGTTACCTGAAAAAACGGTAGCAGCGTGCTTATAAATATATGTATTCATCTATGACTTTGTTCATATCCGATATATACTATTCATAAAGAAATTGGTTAAATACTTACTGTATTTTAGAAAGCACAGACACATTAGGCTGCTGGCGTACCTGTTGTTCAATTTCTTTTGGTATATGTTCATTTAATTGTTTATGTATTTAATAATGTGTATTAGGGCATGTTTATGGCCCAGCTGCAGGAATATTTATTTAATTTCAAGTATTTAAATGTAAATCCAGTATTTAGAATGTGCATAAATATGTGTGTGGGTGCGTTGGCTTGAAAATATGGCGCGACCGCTCTAGCGAATCAAAGCGCTCGTGAATGGAAAGACTGGATAGGAGGTAGTTCTGGAAGCGGGCAGTACGGCTCGGGACACAGGAGTGAGTGCTGGTCGCGGAGAATAGAAATATTTCGGAGTGCCGACCTGTACTCTTGTGTGATTTCCGTAGCTTCTGCAATGAAGACGTAGTGTGCGTTTAGAAGTGAATATGTCGCGAGCTATGTTGTTGTTCATAACTAATTACGTGCAGTAGGAATCTATTCTTTCCCTGTTATTCAACTTATATTTTATTTAATTGCTAGACCATAGACACCAATAACTGTTTTGCAGAAATATACCGCATTCTCACAAGTACTTTTACTGTCGTACTCATCATTTGAAGTCGTTAAGATAGTACCTGCAGATTTTATTTAATTGCAGTCTTTCATTTATAAATTTATATTTTACGTTCATAATACGCAATTGACGAGTGACAAAAACCTTTGACCATTCGATTCATGTGTGTATTCTTATCGTATACTGTAGACTCAGCAGTATTTGGCCTGTAATGCTCCAGCTACGTATTCCAGCCCCTAGACAATGAAACCAGCCAAAACTTTTAATATTGCAACTCTGAGTTGGAGGGTGCGTAGTATGATGAAAGCCCGAAAACTATATCACCCTATCGGCAGATATTTTCATATTCAAACTTTTACAAATTTCGCTTAGCTTTAGCACGTCCAGCAATTTAATCCTGACCTACCACTGTAGTTCCCGTGCTATGTTCGAAAGTAGTAGCCTGGGAATCTCCTCCGATCATCCCTTCCAATAGAGCACAATGTCGTGTCACTAATGACTAACACCCTCCTGTTTCTCATCCTTCAGTGAGTGAGGCCAGAGTTACTACCTAGTGCATGCTAAAAAAACACGGCTGCAACGATGGCAGAAAGAACATGCAAGCTTTTTACGTATGTACCGGATTCCATAGATGAATTTGCGATGGACTTATTAAATTAGTATGTCTTATGTAAAGGAACTGGAACGATATGTGTTAATTGACCGTCTAAGTCAATGCTATACCTGCACTAAAAATTCCTCCTTCATTTTCATTCACGCCAACCATCCAGTCCACTTCAGCAGGCTTCAAGAGTGGCGAGGGTCCGGGAAGAAATGAAGAAGGCGTGGCAGCTTCCTCGACGGGATGAAACAGTACGACAGGGTGTACGCCCCATTTCTAGAAAAACGAAGTATTGCATAGTTTACGAGACTTAAGCTATACTGATGAATAATAGTCCTCTACGACCAAGCGGCAAGACGGAGTCGAATTATTTTGTCCAGCCAGCTGTTACACGTTGTCTCGTAAAGGTTAAGATATTAAGTTTGTGAGATACTGAAATAATTTTGAAGCATATACTCCCTTCGTCAGAAAAGTTTGAGGACAGGTTTCTTTAAAAACAGAAAATTGCACTTACCAAGTAATGATCCAATCCCCTATAGAAGTAACCCCCTTGGCTATCTATACAAAGTTCCCAACGTTTCTAGAGGTCTTGGAAACAAGCAGGGAAATTTTCAGTCGCGATGCTTGTAAGCTTATTTGTCATAGCCCATTGGATGTCTGTCATATCTTGGCTAAGCTTTCCTTTCAGTCGCCTTTTCAGTCGCGGAAACAAGTAAAAATCGCAAGGTGAGAGAACGGGCGGATGTGGGATGGCAATAACAGAATGTCTGGCCAGACACTCTGTAATATATAAAGCAGTATGGGGTCTTGCATTGTCCTGCGGCAAGAACCAGTCATGAGAATGTCACAAATCAGGGCGGCGGCGTCGAATCGCTTGTCGCAAACGTTTCAAGACTTCGATGCAAAGAGTTTGGTTCATTGTTGCCCTGGAAGAACATATTCATGGTGAACTAGTCCTTTGCTATCAAAGAAAGCTATCAACATTGTTCTTATTCTCGAAGGTTGTTGTCTGACTTTTTTCGAGACTGGTGACCCAAGTCTCCGCCATTCAGAACTTCGACGCTTCGTGTGAGGGTCATACTGATAGCATCAACTTCCATCCCCAGCAATAATGTTTGACAGAAATGTGCAATCACCTCTGGCTCCATCCAGTAATTCAGCAGAAATTCTTCGTCTTTCCTCTTTCTGTTCGCCTGTTATTGTGTGAGGGGCGAATTTTGTATTACTTTCCATTTACCTACATCTTCTCGTAAAATCTTATGATAGATCCGACACCACATGATTCTATTAAGTTCTTCTGATATCACACGCACAGTGATTGCTTAATCATTGTCCATGGTTGACCAGGGATTTTCCTGAGCTTAATGCAGAACTTTCTGTTCACTGATAGCTTACATCCATTGTGCCACCCAGCTCACAGTCAACATCCATTGTGGCACCGTAATGCGCCAAGAGCCCAAACAGTGTGTTCCAAAGCACATCTCTGTCACCTTGTGAGTTTGCGCAGAAACATGGTCAAGGTCATTTAAAGGACGCACACATACTAGATAACTTAAAAAAGGCATTTGTACCTTTACAGTTCTGCAAACTCAGAAATAAAAAATCCTGTCCTGGAACATTTCTGTCAGGGGGAGTATGTTCGGTGCACTGAGCATCATAGACCGTGGTTAAGTAGAAACATGATTTTACAAATATCTGCAGCAGCATCATCCCCAACTGTTACTTGAGTTATGTTTGTGCTGTTGATAAGAACAAATCCATCTTTTGAACTTCATTGTTTATTTGGTATTTAGCTCATCCGCAATCGGCATCATCAGTAATTTTTTCTTTTCAGTAATTTTTGAGAATGTAGCTTGTGGGGACTGTCAGCGACCTCTTTAAATATTTTAAAATTTAATTAAAAACAGTCTTGACCGCAATAAAAATTTTATTGGCTATGGTAACAGGTTTCCGTCAAAATGCGACCGTCTTCAGACCATGTTACATCGTGATGGCAGGTGATGGCAGTGAACGAAGCAGGTACCGAGGATACATGAATGTTGATTTGGGCAGCTGACGTACGTGGATCCATGATACCTACTCCACTCACCACTAAGCTTGTCATCATTGTGTAGCATAGTTTTAAGATACTCACTTTTGGCCGAAGCTGGTAACCAGTGGCAATAAATATTTTATTGTGGTCTATACTGTTTTCAATTCAGTTTTAGTTTTCAATTTTTTCGTGTGTCCATTGGTTCTTCTGCAGCGCTAGATGCACAAGTGCAAGTTTCTTATCACACCTGTTGTAGTGTCGTCCGTCCAGCAAGTGAGATCGTGTGCAATTTGCAAAAGGAAATGTTGTGTGTAACGAAATGTGTAACCATGACCTACTGTCAATTAGAAATCTGAGCAGTGTGCGTCTAGTGCCTACAGAAGAAACAATGGACACACGGAAAGAACAGAAAAATGAAAATCACTGATGATGCCTAGTATGAACAGTTGAACAGTTTTTGGTGAAAAACGAAATAAACATTGTTGCAAAAGATGAATCTATTCTTATCTACACTTCAGGTCAAAAGCTTTTTGTCACCTATTACAACTTCGGATTTGTGGTTAAAACAGTGATTTGCCTTTGAATACTCTACTGTATTCTCGTAAAAAAAGTACGAACCTGTAAAGGCTAAGCGCCTCTGTTTTGTGTTTGATTGTTCGCGTAGAAAGGTGCTGATTAGTATCCACAGCAACAATGTCGTGCCTTTGCCTAATTCGAACAAGCCCCATTCTTTCAGATATCTGTGTCGCTTTAGTCTACACTGCAGTGTGTGTATCTTACAGTGTGTACTTTACCTGATCAGTTTCATACGAAGAATGAGATTTTCATTCTGCAGCGGAGTGTGCTCTGATACGAAACTTCCTAGTTGATTAAAACTGTGTACCGGACCGAGACTAAAAATCAGGACCTTTGCCTTTCGCGGGCAAGTGCTATAGCAACTGAGCTACCCAAGCACGACTCACACAATTTTAATCTGCCAGGAGGTTTCAGTTTGATACGATATTACCTCATAATACGACGTAAACAGAAGACTGGAACTGAAAACCATGCTGTAATTGTAGCTCAGCATCAGGACGGCTATCCTAGTATGAAAATAGCAACGAAAGTTGGCGTAGCCCAACCTACGGAAGTGTGTGTATCGCCATAATTCAAGCCGATGCAAATCTTTCGCTGAATTAGGATCCGCAGTAAAAATGGTTCAAATGGCTCTGAGCACTATGGGACTTAACTTCTGAGGTCATCAGTCCCCTAGAACTTAGAACTACTTAAACCTAACTAACCTAAGGACATCACACACATCCATGCCCGAGGCAGAATTCGAACCTGCGACCGTAGCGGTCTCGCGGTTCCAGACTGTAGCGCCTAGAACCGCTCGGCCACCCTGGCCGGCAATCCGCAGTAAAGATCGCAATAATATTTGTTTATTTACCGGTTTCGGCTTACCTAAAAGCCATCTTTAGAATTTTTGCCTCGTGATACCACCAGTGTACAATCGTGGTTTCACGAGACAACCGAAGAGGCACCGCACCAGCCATAGGGGTCCATAAATTCTGAAGACTGCTTTTACACAAGCCGACACCGGTAAATAAACAAATATTATTGCGATCTTGACTCTGTGTGGGAATTCAACTATAGCTGTTTTCAGAAGAGTATGTTGTATAAATTTATGATCAAGTATTTCGCTACCTGGAACACCCCTAGTACCATCATACAGAGAAGATCAGTTCATATCTGTACAGAGTAAACGCCAGAGGACTCGTGCTGCACCTGAAATTCGCTAGGAAGTAAATAATATGCGATGAGCTGCAATCTGTCTCAATAGTGCAATGCCATTTTCATGAACAAGGTATGAAATGGTGAAGTGCGACCAAAAACGTTTATTGCGCTAACAAAGTAAGGTGAGTCGATTGCAATGGGCACAGCAACACAGAAACTGGAGCGTAAAGCAGTGGTCCAAAGTGTTATTCATGGACGAACCTAACTTGGAAGTATTTGGAAGCCATCTTCAAATGTTTGTTCGACTTCGTGGAGAATGTTTGAAGAGTCAGTATGTGAAGACAACAGTGAAGCATGGTGGAGGGTCGGTCGTAGTGTGGGTATGTTTTCAGGGTAATGAAGTCGGTGATCTAGGGAGAATTAATGGAACATCAAAGGAGTGAGGATATCACAGGGTACTGATCAACAACGAAGTTACATCTGGAAAGAGGCGTAGGTTTGTTCTGCAGCACGACAATAATCTCAAACATGGTTCTAAAATGTGCAGACGGTATGCCAATAGAAATGAGAGGAAGGGAAGAATACAATTTGCCCAAGTCAGTCACTTCACTTGACTTACATACTGTGAACTTCACAGCTAGGTCAATAATTTACAGAAGTGTTGGACGTTGGACTGCAGCAAAAAAAAGAAAAAAAAAAATAGTTTGCACGATGTGTTTCCTTGTTCAATAAAAGTGTGTGGTTATTGTCAGGGCCGTTCGAAAATTTGTCGGTGATGTACCGTATATAAAAGCCAACTGAAACATGGTTATGAGGTTAAGTAAAATTAGGCCCAAAAGGAGTTGGTGCTCGACCTACAACAGGGTCGGAAACACGGCACACTTTGTGTTAATGAAAAAAAGGTCGTTATTTTGCCCACATACGCGGAATCCCTGTCAACTACTTTCGATAACGCTTGTTTATTGCGGATGTGATAAATTTCTGACTTTTCACTCCCCATTTCACTACAAAACCTGGAGAATCTTCGGGCTATTGCAGCGAATATCATCGAGAATAAGACTGAAACTTCCTAGCAGATTAAAACTGTGTCAGACTGAGACTCGAACTCAGGACATTTGCGATTTGCTGGCAAGTGCACTACCGACTGAGTTACCGAAGCACGATTCAGCGCATGAGCTCATACTGAAAACATCACCGAGATGTGGCTAAGCCATGTCTCCGAATATCCTTTCTTCCAGGAATGCTAGTCTTCCAAGATTCCCAGGAGAGCATCTGTGAATTTTCGAAGGTAGGAGATGCCGTACTGGTGGAGTGAGCTATGAGGACGGGTAGCTCAGTCGGCGGAGAGTTTGCCCGCGAAGGGCAACATTTCGGAGTCCCAAATCTTGGTCCGGCGCACTGTTGCAGTCTTCCAGGGAGTTTCACACCACACACCGCTGCAGAATGAAAATCTCATTCAGGTGTAAGACTAACCTTAAGCATGTTCCCGGCGAGCAGCAGCTTGTGGTCGTCGACACCGCGCAGACAGTCGACCATGGCGGCGTGGGGCTGTGTGGGGCAGCCCAGGGAGGCCGCCACCTGCCGCGCCCTCGCTGCTGACTCCCCATTGCGTGCCAACGTCCAGGGCGTCAGGGCGGAGCCGCTCTCCATTATGACGCGGTGGAAGAGACCTGGTTCAGTGAGGTATACCTCTCGTAGCCTAATCTACAAAAGCGTCAGAAAATATACACTGCTAGCCGCAGCAATTGTATCGCTATCTATTTTGAACCCAACAAGGGCCAAACTGGAGTGAAATATACAAGCTGGGTACCCAAATAATTACAGTTTTCAGTACAACTGTACATGTTGTGTAATAGTAACGCCGTCTAAATTCTGTGCATTAGGAAAGATTACGTTGTAAATTTTGTCATTCAGAAATCATATCTGAATATTATTTTTGACGATATCGTATAATGCCTTGTGCCTACCAGCATGATCCAAAATCTGACAATGGGTGGATTGTGGCCTACTGGATTTGTGGGGTTTTCCGTTCCGCGATATTGCATTGCTCATGATCCCATTACTGCCATGCGAATATCGGCTAGATGAATTCGTTTGGGATATACTCAATGACACGCAGGACTTAAACAGCCCCACGTGACTAGTGCCCGAGAGGAAAGACATATCCTTCGTTCGGCCATGCAGGATTATACAACCGAATCGTAGACTTTGAGTCAGAAAATGGCAGTGACATGAACAGAAACACAGCTGTGTGAGTTTGCCTTATTCTGCTGTGTAAGTCGTGTGACCTTGAAGCGGACTTAGCCGCTGAGCGAGGCTGCCGGGCAACACGGGCCCTAGTATTACTAGGCCCGTGTTGCTGGAAAATCAAGATTGCGCAACACTGATAAGGCGCGCTGGCGCTGTGCGCGCCAGTGGGGGCCGGAAGTTCTGACGTCATGGTGCTTGATAACTGTGTCGAGAGGCAGCAGCATGTTCATTCGACTCGAGCCAGCCGCACGAAGCACACAGCCATGCCGTACCGTCGTAGAAGATACAGGAGGAGGAGCACACTTCCGGTGTAAAAGACAGTGGATACATTTTCAATTACACCAAATGAGACTGGTCAACAGGAGTTACTGCAAGGACCTATTACTTTTGTTGGTTGCAAGATTCAATTTTCTTGTACTACAACAGAAGTAGTTAGTGGCAATGCATGGTTAACAATTGCTGTTGTGAGAGGTACTGACAAAGCTCTTGAAGGATTAGAAGCCTACAATGAGAGGGACATTATTTCTTATCGCACTTTTGCAATTGGAGTTATTCCTAACCGTGATTATGGAACATGTGTTGTTACAACAGACAAGCCATTTTCACTGTACACAAGGAATCGTCGTAGGATTAATGCAGATGAGAAGATAAATGTTTGGTGCAAACTGTCTGGTGTTTTAACTAAATATATTCTTGTGGGACCATTGCTTTTCACAATATATATAAATGACCTAGTAGATAGTGTCGGAAGTTCCATGCGGCTTTTCGCGGATGATGCCGTAGTATACAGAGAAGTTGCAGCATTAGAAAATTGTAGCGAAATGCAGGAAGATCTGCAGCGGATAGGCACTTGGTGCAGGGAGTGGCAACTGACCCTTAACATAGACAAATGTAATGTATTGCGAATACATAGAAAGAAGGATCCTTTATTGTATGATTATATGATAGCGGAACAAACACTGGTAGCAGTTACTTCTGTAAAATATCTGGGAGTATGCGTGCGGAACGATTTGAAGTGGAATGATCATATAAAATTAATTGTTGGTAAGGCGGGTACCAGGTTGAGATTCATTGGGAGAGTGCTTAGAAAATGTAGTCCATCAACAAAGGAGGTGGCTTACAAAACACTCGTTCGACCTATACTTGAGTATTGCTCATCAGTGTGGGATCCGTGCCAGATCGGTTTGACGGAGGAGATAGAGAAGATCCAAAGAAGAGCGGCGCGTTTCGTCACAGGGTTATTTGGTAACCGTGACAGCGTTACGGAGATGTTTAATAAACTCAAGTGGCAGACTCTGCAAGAGAGGCGCTCTGCATCGCGGTGTAGCTTGCTCGCCAGGTTTCGAGAGGGTGCGTTTCTGGATGAGGTATCGAATATATTGCTTCCCCCTACTTATACCTCCCGAGGAGATCACGAATGTAAAATTAGAGAGATTAGAGTGCGCACGGAGGCTTTCAGACAGTCGTTCTTCCCGCGAACCATACGCGACTGGAACAGGAAAGGGCGGTAATGACAGTGGCACGTAAAGTGCCCTCCGCCGCACACCGTTGGGTGGCTTGAGGAGTATAAATGTAGATGTAGATGTAGATGTCTGGAGCCATGAGGAACTTTAGTACTCAGACGATTGTGGCAGCTTCCTTTGATGCGGCAGCAGAGGTAAGTATGCCTACAGTGATGCTCCCCATAACGTCATTAACTGTAAGAGTGGCATCAAGTCGTCGTTCCACATGCGTCCCAATTCTTCAGTCGACCTGCGTCTGAAGGTTCTAAAGATAAAGAATACTCCCTGGCTTCCTTTGGTATCGTCACATGGGCCCAGCATCAAGCGATGTGGTGTGGGGTGCTATTTGGTACACGAGACGATCACTACTGGTTAGCATAGCCTTGACCTACTTGACTTAATTCCTTTGACCCCTATAGGGGCATAGAGCATCCAGGAGAACTCGCCATCTGTCTCTTTGGCCATTTCCCTCAATTCTGCCCAGGTCTTGCCAACTCTTTTTGCTTCCCCTTCCACTGTTCTCTTGCATGTGCCCCTTAGTCTTATTGTTCCCTGGGGATTCCATTCCAATGCTTTTTTCTCGATGGCACCATCTGGTTTTCTCAAGGTGTGCCCCAACCAACCCCACTTCCCCTCTCGTATCTGGTCTTCTATAGGTATCTGGTTTGTTATTCGCCAGAGCTAGTCATTAAATACTTTTTCTGGCCACCAGATATACATGGTGCGTCGAAGACATATATTTATGAAGCTTTGTAACTGGGATGTTATCTTTTTATCCATTTTTCAGCTTTCACTGGCGTACAGAAGGACAGCCTTCAAATTTGTAATAAAAATACGGATTTTTGTTTTGTACGTGATATTTGTACTTTTCCGTATTGGATACAATTGTATGCAGGCAGCGTTTGCCTTTTTAATGCGGTTTTTCACATCATCTCCAGCTCCACCGTCTTCTGTCACTATACTACCCAGATACAGGAATGAGTTGACAGTCTCCACCCGCTGCTCACCTATTAACAGTGGCACCTCCATGTTCCCTGCATTTACTCTCATTTCCTTTTTTTGCCTGTATTTATCCTGATGCCAGCAGTCCCTGCTTCTACTTTCAGCAAGTTTAATTTATGCTGCATATCAGTCAGCTTTTGAGCTAATGAAACTAATTCTGTTTAAAATAATTCTGGTGAGGACCTTACTGGGCACTGACAACAATGTAATACCACGCCAGTTGTTACAGTCTGACAAATTTCCCTTTTTTTTGGGAGCTTTACCACCAAACCATTTTTCCACTCCTTTGGAGATTTCTCTTCAAGCCAAATACGCTTCAGCAAAGGATGTAGCATTTTAACAGTACTTTCAACATCGGCTTTTAAGAGTTCCGGTGCTATGTTGTCTAGGCCTGGAGCCTTTGCATTTTTTAGTGTTTTCAAGGCAATCCTAATTTCGTCCATTGTGGGGCACTGCAAATTTATATCATGATCTTCTTCGACTTCCTCTGGAACGTCTCTTACCTGTTCCTCTTGGATGTCTTCACAATTTAACAGTTCCTTGAACTGCTCCTCCCATCTCTGTAGCTGTGCCTGTTGAGTTGTAAGCATCACCCCATCCTAGTTCTTAACTGGTCCTTCATGTCTGAAGTTCTTCATTGACAACCGTTTGGTAATATTGTAGAGCTCTTTCATATTTCCTTGTCTTGCTTCCTCTTCTGCTAATTTTGCTTGCTCATCTATTCATTTCCTTCTATCTCGACGTAGCTATATTTTCACTTTTTTGTTCTCCTCCGTGTACTCTTTATGCGCTTCGCTCTTTGAGCTCTTGTCTTACAAAAAATTAACTAAAGTTTTAGTTCTTTCCTGTGGCTGATTTCATTCCGTGTAGCATCGGAGATCCATTCCTCCCTTTGATGTGCCTTAAATCCTAAGATTTTTCTCCCACATCTAAATAACTGTCTTTGATTTTTTGCCAAAACTTCCATAAAGTTTTCTTCAGAGAGGACCTGGAATCTGTTTTGTAGTTGAAGGGCAAATGTTTCTTTGATCCGTTGTTATTTTAACCTTCCCACATCTATTTTCTTGCACCTGTGATTGAACTTGGTTCTATTTGCCACTATCTTCAGTCTGAATTCCGCCAAAACTAGGTGGTCACTTCCAACGTCTGCTCCTCTTCTATTTCTGACATCCAACAAAGAGTGTCGGAACTTGCGGCTTATGACTATGTGGTCTATTTGATTTTCGGTAACGTGATCTGGAGAAACCCATGTTATCTTATGGCAGTTACGATGTGGAAACAATGTGCCTCCAATGAGTAGGTCATGTTCAGCGCATGTGTTTATCAACAGTTCACCATTTACATTTCTAATCCCCACGCCATGCACGCCCATGATATGTTCAAGCCCTTCATGTTCTGAACCAACTTTTGCGTTCAAATCACCCACTAAAATTTTTATGTCCCTAGAATTTGTTTGTGTATGGACTACGTTAAGCTCTGTATAAAATGCATCTTTTAATTCTCCTTTAGCTATTTCAGTAGGTGCATAGCATTGAATTACAGTGACATATCGCACATTTGTTTTAAATCATGCGGTTATTATCCGTTCTGAGACTGGTTTCCACTCCAGTAAGCTCTTCTTGCTGATTTTAGATGGTAAGAGCCCTACACCATTCCTATGCATCGCGTCCTCAACTGTCTGACCTGCATACAACAACACTCCACCATTTTGTGTTTGCAATTCCCCAGATTCTGGCCACCTTATTTCACTTAGTCCTAATATATCGAGTCGATAGCTCTCCATCTCTTTTTCGACCTGTCTTAGCCTCCCTGCCTCTCTCAACGTCCTTACATTCCAAAAACCAATACGGGTTTCTCTTTTCAGGCCAAAGATATCCTTAAGATCCATCCGGCTGTTTCTCCTTTTAGTTTCTGTGATATGTATTTTTTGGTGGTGTGGTTTATCATCCCACAGCCCCCGAGTGTCTTGGTGGTGCTGCCACCTCATGGCCTGGACGCCTGCCAAGGTTTTATTTCAGGGCGTTACCCCTTAGATAGCTTGTCTTCACCACGACTACAGAACGCTATTCATCCCTTCGCAGTAAGGCCTAGGTGCATCAGAGTTGTCCTGGTTTCCAAGGATCTTCCGCTGTCCACGTTAGGGGACTGTGTCTGCTGCCACTCAATCACAGGGAGAAAAAGGAAAGAAGGGGAATGTATAGGATGGGACAGAACAGAATAGAATAGGATAGGACAGGACACTAGACTGGACGTTGTGAGACTCACTTTGTCTGGATCCTCTATGGAGACCTGTCCGGCTTGGGAGGCCCTGCTGGTAGTTACACCACCGCCGGCATAGCGCTCCACTGCATTGGATCACACAAACCCCCTCCCCCACACAGTGTTTCGTTAAGGCGGTGTCTCCTGAGGGGGGTTAACATAGCCACTGATTCATTAACCGCTGCACTTCTGGTGTGTTATGGCCTGTGGCTGTGCTTGTCTTCCAAATCTCTGCGACATTACCATTCAACAAGATAACGCAAGGTGACATGTTGCCTGTGCTGTATCGAACTACCTCCATACAGAGAGTATTAAAATGTTGCCCTGGCCAGCACATTCTCCATATTAGTCACCCTCTGAAAACATCTGGCCATGGTTTGCCAAGAGACTGGTTCGCCAACACTCACCAGCCACTAAGACTGGCGAACTGTGATAGATTTGAAACAGCATGAAATGATTTAGCCGTATCAGTCATCCAAGCCTCAGTTCGACTCAATGACCAGCCAGATTACAGGTTAGGCTGCTGTCGCAGATGGGATCTCTGTGTGCTAAGCTTTGTACTCCATATAATCCTATTTTAGTTCATTTTGTAGTAAGAACTCCGCAAAAGGCTGCATTTTGAACCAATTTTGCTAAGGTACTACAGCTTATGTGAGTTGTAGCTACATAGCCTGGTATGTATAAACATCAAAGGCAGTGCTGCCAGTCGTTGCTGGGACTTACCTAGGTGTTGCAGGAAATGTATTTGCAATTGAGAATATTGAACCACCATCGACCGTGTACTGGAATAACAGTGAAAGTTATTTCTGTACTGGGACTCAAACCCAGATTTTCCACATTTCATGAGCGGTCGACATTTTTACCGCTTCGGCTGTCTGTACAGGAATCACGACCAGATCCGAACTTCCGCATGTTGTGGTCCCTGAATCACAACCTGCACTAGTACGTTATGTATATTCTCTTCTAGAAAAGAGATATTTGTTTAGAGTTGAGGACCTGGTATTGGCAAATAAATATGAAATAGCAGTGCCTGCGATATTAAGAAGTATGATGCAGTGTTTCTTCCTAGATGTACTCTCAATAAATACGTCCTTCTTGGACAGGAATATACATTACATACAGGTGCAGGTTGAGCCACATGGACCACAACATATGGGAGTTTGGGACTGGCAGAAGTGGTTAAGGCGACTGCTCGCATAAAGCGTTCGAATCCTGGTCCTTCACAAATTTTCAGTGTGTCATTTCAATACACAGCTGATGGTAGTTCATATTCGCAACTGCAAACACATTTCCTGTATTTCTTAATGGCTGTAATCGCTGCAGTACCTGGAATTTTGGAAATATTGTTGTAGGTTTCTATGGGAGCAAACTGATGAGGTCACCATTCCCTAGGCTTATAGACTACTTAATCTAACTTAAACTGACTTACGCTAAGGACAATACACACACACACCGATGCCTGACAGAGGACTCGAACCTCCGACAGGGGAAGCCACACGGACCGTGGCAAGGCGCCCTAGACTTCTTGGCTATGCCGTGCGGTGCTGCAGTACCTGTTCCTCCGGACATGCATGCACCTAATGATATGGCTACAAGTCAGTAAACCTGTAGCACCTTAATAAAATTGGTTCAAAATACATCTCTTTGCGGGGTTTTTGCTACAAAATGTACTACCACAGCTACGGAAGCCAGGACCACAGACACATTTGTAAGGTTTTAGTCACTGGCTATCCTTCCTTGTGCTGCAGTTTTAATTACGAGCTTTGAAGAACGAAGGAAGGAAGATAGAGATTTAACACCTAGTTTACTGTAGATTCATAACAGACGAAGCACAAACTTAGATCGGTAAAGTTAGCTGGGTTTCCTTTTTGAAAGAAGCATTTCAGCAATTGCCTTAAATGAACTAGGGAAACTAAAGAAATTCTGAATGTGGATGGTGGGACGAGTTTTGGTTTATGATCCTGTTGACCAAAAATACTTCTTACCACCGAGCTACTGCCCTCGGTAAAAATAAGACAGTTAAATCCGTAGTGAGACTGTCGAAAACTTTGTACACCACAATTCCCAGTTGCCTTTAGCTGGTATCAATGACACAATGGTCAACAACTTTAATAGCTACATCTGTATCAAACTTTTAGTTTTTGCGACCCTCAAGAAAAATTACACACAGATATCACTGGCAACTGAATGGACTTCGCCAAAAATGGAATGGTAGTCTCTCTATGACGACATCCGTTCTTCATCGACACTCCCTTCCCTAACACTTCCCCTTCTCCATTTTCATTACATGTTATCTATCAGAAACGTAAAAGCTTGTCAAATTTATATTGGTGCTTAAGAGATACTGAATTTGAATAAAGTGACTAGAATTATATGCATTTGCGTCCATCCTAATGAAGAACTCTGAGCACTGTCACACTAGTATTCTCAATATACACTACTGGCCATTAAAATTGCTACACCAAGAAGAAATGTAGATGATAAACGGGTATTCATTGGACCAATATATTATACTAGAACTGACATGTGATTACATTTTCGCGCAATTCGGGTGCATAGATCTTGAGAAATCAGTACCCAGAACAACCACCTCCGGCTGTAATAACGGACTTGTTACGCCAGGGCATTGAGTCAGACACAGCTTGGATGGCGTGTACAGGTACAGCTGCCCATGCAGCTTCAACACGATACCACAGTTCGTCAAGAGTAGTGACTGGCGTGTTGTGACGAACCAGTTGCTCGGCCACCATTGAACAGACGTTTTCAGTTGGTCAGAGATCTGGAGAATGTGCTGGCCAGGGCAGCAGTCGAACATTTTCTGTATCCAGAAAGGCCCGTACAGGATCTGCAACATGCAATCGTGCATTAACCTGCTGAAATGTAGGGTTTCGCAGGGATCGAATGAAGGGTAGAGCCACGAGTCGTAACACATCTGAAATGTAACGTCCACTGTTCAAAGTGCCGTCAACGCGGACAAGAGGTGACAGAGATGTGTAACCAATGGCACCCTATACCATCATGCCAGGTGATACGCCAGTATGGCGATGAAGAATACACGGTTCCAATGTGCGTTCATCGCGATGTCGCCAAACACGGATGCGACCATCATGATGCTGTAAACAGAACCTGGATTCATCCGAAAAAATGACGTTTTGCCATTAGTGCACCCAGGTTCGTCGTTGAGTACACCATCGCAGGCGCTCCTGTCTGTGATGCAGCGTCGAGGGTAACCGCAGCGATGGTCTCCTAGCTGATAGTCCATGCTGCTGAAAACGTCGTCGAACTGTTCGTGCAGATGATTGTTGTCTTCCAAACGTCCCCATATGTTGACTCAAGGATCGAGACGTGGCTGCATGACCTGTTACAGCCGTGCAGATAAGATGCCTGTCATCTCGACTGCTAGTGATACGAGGCCGTTGGGATCCAGCACGGCGTTCCGTATTACCCTCCTGAACCCACCGATTCCATATTCTGCTAAGTCATTGGATCTCGACCAATGCGAGCAGCAGTGTCGCGATACGATAAACCGCAATCGCAATAGGCTGCAATCCGACCTTTATCAAAGTCGGAAACGTGATGGTAAGCATTTCTCCTCCTTATTACACGAGGCATCACAACAACGTTTCACCAGGCAACGCCGGTCAACTGCTGTTTGTGTATGAGAAATCGGTTGGAAACTTTCCTCACGTCAGCACGTTGTAGGTGTTGCCACCGGCGCCAACCTTGTGTGAATACTCTGAAAAGCTAATCATTTGCATATCACAACATCTTCTTCCTGTCGTTCAAATATCGCGTCTGTAGCACGTAACACGTAACGTGTATCCACAGGACATGTGGCCTGTTTTTTAGATTAGATTAGATTTACTTTCATTCCAATTGATCCGTAGTGAGGAGGTCCTCCAGGATGTGGAACATGTCAGAAACACAACAATACATGACAAATATTTAAACTAAAACAAATAAGCTAATGTACCATTCCACAGGTCCCAAGTGGAATGATCGTCATTTTTTAATGAACACTAAGAGTCATTTTACAAATACTATTGCACTGAATTTAAAATAAAAAAGTTTTATATTTATTTATAAGGTAAGAAACATGTAATACAACTACTGTAATACTTATTTACAATGAACACATTACTGCACTGAAATGGTGCAGAAGTTAGATTATACTTACACACACACACACACACACACACACACACACACACACACACACACACACACAAATTTTCAGTGAACACATTACTGCACTGAAATTGTGCAGAAGTTATGTTGTACTTATATACAAATCAGTTGGTTTTCCTCAGAAATTCATCAATGGAGTAGAAGGAGTTGGCCACCAATAAATCCTTTAGGCTTCTCTTAAACTGAATTTCATTGGTTTAAGAGAAGCCTAAAGGATGTATTTGAAGAAGTGTCATGATGATCTCTCCATTGGCAAAAGATTCCGGAATAGTCCCCCATTCGGATCTCCGGGAGGGGACTGCCAAGGGGGAGATTACCATTAGAAAAAGATTGAATAATCAACGAAAGGATAACGTTCTAAGAGTCGGGGCGTGGAATGTCACAAGCTTGAACGTGGTAGGGAAACTAGAAAATCTGAAAAGGGAAATGCGAAGGCTCAATCTACATATAGTAGGGGTCAGTGAAGTGAAGTGGGAGGAGGACAAGGATTTCTGGTCAGATGAGTATCGGGTAATATCAACAGCAGCAGAAAAGGGTATAACAGGTGTAGGATCCGTTATGAATAGGAAGGTAGGGCAGAGGGTGTGTTACTGTGAACAGTTCAGTGACCGGGTTGTTCTAATCAGAATCGACAGCAGACCAACACCGACAACGATAGTTCAGGTATACATGCCGACGTCGCAAGCTGAAGATGAACAGATACAGAAAGTGTAAGAGGATATTGAAAGGGTAATGCAGTATGTAAACGGGGACGAAAATCTAATAGTCATGGGCGACTGGAATGCAGTTGTAGGGGAAGGAGTAGAAGAAAAGGTTACAGGAGAATATGGGCTTGGGACAAGGAATGAAAGAGGAGAAAGACTAATTGAGTTCTGTAACAAGTTTCAGCTAGTAATGTCGAATACCCTGTTCAAGAATCACAAGAGGTGGTATACATGGAAAAGACCGGAAAATACGGGAAGATTTCAATTAGATTACATCATGGTCAGACAGATTCCGAAATCAGATACTGGATTGTAAGGCGTACCCAGGAGCAGATACAGACTCAGATCGCAATATAGTAGTTATGAAGAGTAGGCTGAAGTTCAAGACATTAGTCAGGAAGAATCATTACGCAAAGAAGTGGGATACGGAAGTACTAAGGAATGAAGAGATACGTTTCAAGTTCTCTAACGCTATAGATACAGCAATAAGGAATAGCGCAGTAGGCAGTACACTTGAAGAGGAATGGACATCTCTAAAAAGGGCCATCACAGAAGTTGGGAAGGAAAACATAGGTACAAAGAAGGTAGCTGCCAAGAAACCATGGGTAACAGAAGAAATACTTCAGTTGATTGATGAAAGGAGGAAGTACAAACATGTTCCGGGAAAATCAGGAATACGGAAATACAAGTCGCTGAGGAATGAAATAAATAGGAAGTGCAGGGAAGCTAAGACGAAATGGCTGCAGGAAAAATGTGAAGACATCGAAAAAGATATGATTGTCGGAAGGACAGACTCAGCATACAGGAAAGTCAAAACAACATTTGGTGACATTAAAAGCAACGGTGGTAACATTAAGAGTGCAACGGGAATTCCACTGTTAAATGCAGAGGAGAGAGCAGATAGGTGGAAAGAATACATTGAAAGCCTCTATGAGGGTGAAGATTTGTCTGATGTGATAGAAGAAGAAACAGGAGTCGATTTAGAAGAGATAGGGGATCCAGTATTAGAATCGGAATTTAAGAGCTTTGGAGGACCTACGGTCAAATAAGGCAGAACGGATAGATAACATTCCATCAGAATTTCTAAAATCATTGGGGAAGTGGCAACAAAACGACTATTCACGTTGGTGTGTAGAATATGAGTCTGGCGATATACCATCTGACTTTCGGAAAAGCATCATCCACACAATTCCGAAGACGGCAAGAGCTGACAAGTGCGAGAATCATCGCCCAATCAGCTTAACAGCTCATGCATCGAAGCTGCTTACAAGAATAATATACAGAAGAATGGAAAAGAAATTTGAGAATGCGCTAGGTGACGATCAGTTTGGCTTTAGGAAAAGTAAAGGGACGAGAGAGGCAATTCTGACGTTGCGGCTAATAATGGAAGCAAGGCTAAAGAAAAATCAAGACACTTTCATAGGATTTGTCGGCCTGGAAAAAGCGTTCGACAATAGAAAATGTTGCAAGTTGTTCGAGATTCTGAAAAAAGTAGGGGTAAGCTATAGGGAGAGACGCGTCATATACAATATGTACAACAACCAAGAGGGAATAATAAGAGTGGACGATCAAGAACGAAGTGCTCGTATTATGAAGAGTGTAAGACAAGGCTGTAGCCTTTCGCCCCTACTCTTCAATCTGTACATCGAGTAAGCAATGATGGAAATAAAAGAAAGGTTCACGAGTGGAATTAAAATACAAGGTGAAAGGATATCAATGATACGATTCGCTGATGACATTGCTATCCTGAGTGAAAGTGAAGAAGAATTAAATGATCTGCTGAACGGAATGAACAGTCTAAAGAGTACACAGTATGGTTTGAGAGTAAATCGGAGAAAGACGAAGGTAATGAGAAGTAGTAGAAATGAGAACAGCGAGAAACTTAACATCAGGATTGATGGTCACGAAGTCAATGAAGTTAAAGAATTCTGCTACCTAGGCAGTAAAATAACCAATGACGGAGCAAGGAGGACATCAAAAGCAGACTCGCTATGGCAAGAAAGGCATTTCTGGCCAAGAGAAGTCTACTAATATCAAATACCGGCCTTAATTTGAGGAAGAAATTTCTGAGGATGTACGTCTGGAGTACAGCATTGTATGGTAGTGAAACATGGACTGTGGGAAAACCGGAACAGAAGAGAATCGAAGCATTTGAGATGTGGTGCTATAGACGAATGTTGAAAATTAGGTGGACTGATAAGGTAAGGAATGAGGAGGTTCTACGCAGAATCGGAGAGGAAAGGAATATGTGGAAAACACTGATAAGGAGATGGGACAGGATGATAGGGCATTTGCTAAGACATGAGGGAATGACTTCCATGGTACTAGAGGGAGTTGTAGAGGGCAAAAACTGTAAAGAAAGACAGATTGGATTACGTCAAGCAAATAATTGAGGATGTAGGTTGTAAGTGCTACTCTGAGATGAAGAGGTTAGCACAGGAAAGGAATTCGTGGGGGGCAGCATCAGACCAGTCAGTAGACTGATGACCAAAAAAAAAAGGACGTCATCTTCGTGGTGTAGCAATTTTAATGGCCGGTAGTGTACAAGGGGATTACATGATGATGTTACAAACTTTCAGGGATGATGGAGAAGGATAAATGTATCAATTTGGTGCAAGGGACCCTTGACTGGGAATGACAGTGTCAAAACGTATAAGCGGGATTCTACTCAAGTTGCGCCTTAGTCTCACGCTGCACTCAAAGTAAAGGCCACAACTTCTGCATCCTGAGCGTGACGTACAGGCTTCCTGCTGAATTCTCCCCAGTGCCCTCATATAATTTATTTTGTAGAGGGACTAGCAGCGGCACAAGGGGCTCGATATCAGAGAGTTCGAAAATACTAAGCCTACGCCACAGTCATAATGAATTCCATTTACCTGTTCAAGTTTCACACTCTGATACATAAACAACAGTTGCTCAAAATGGCGTCCCCCCATCATCAATACAAGCTTAGCATCGTAGCACAAAGTTCTGTCAAACTCATTCTAATATCCCCAGTGTCGGCAGCGAGAATTCTTGCCAGGATATCCTCTTTAGTCTCGACAGGCGTCTCGTACACAAGACTTCTTACATGTCACCACAAGATGAAATCAAGTGGAGTGAGATCAGATGAACGTGCTGACCACGAGACACAACTCCTCTTCCTATCCACTGATCCAGGTGTTCACGAAACCACAGTCCAAAATAAGGTGGGGCTCCATCATGTTGGAACCACACCGACTGACAAATAACAAGTAGGCTATGTTCCAGAAACAATCTTATTAAAAACAGTAGGGGAGAGTCTGATAAAACGGGGTAGTCTGATGAAACAGGGTATCACACTTTCCTCGTCTGATATGTGCTGCCATCTCCCGGTAAACATAGTAACCTCTTTTCCACTCGATGACCTTCATTCTTAGAGTAGCTGCAGTCCGTTGAAGGCAACCGTGAGTTCTCTCGGTAGAAAAATATATTTTTATAGTGTTGTGTTGTAATATTCGACTGTGAATTGTGCTTTTATATTTGCAAGACACTATTTTGGAGACTGTAAAGTAAGTATGATATAAGTTAAACGTTGTCTGCACTGCAGATCGTTGAGTGTTTCAAAATGTTTGTCCCGCTCAAGGGCTATTGAAATCAACTTGTTCTTAATATGGCGTTGTCGGAAAAAATAGGGTGCCACTGAGTTTGATAAAACAGGGTAGTACCCCGTTTTATCGACTGATTTACAAATCGCCGTTTGCGATTTTCAAATTGTTTATTTAGTTTGCTCAATTACAAAATTTGTTATTATTACTATTATTATTATTCGCATGATCTAACTTCAATTATGCCATGATTATGGCGCCTTATAAAAGGAAAACTGGCAGACAGTCATGGAGTCAAGAGAGCGTGAAAGAAGATGTAGTGGCAGTTTTGGCCCAAGCAATGGGCTATTTGAAAGCATCAGTCCTTCAGGGTTCCTCAGTGTCCTGGAAGCACGTATAAAAATGGCCCCGAATGGAATGTGTTTAGAGGATGTTACAAAGAAAGGTAGGCCCATATACTATTTTAGAAGAAATTAATTAAACCGTTGCAGTGATTATTATTATTACTATTATTATTGTTGTTGTTTTAGCTACAAACCTGTATTTAATCAGGAGCAGGAAAATGAACTGGCTGAATATATCCTGTTAATGGAAAGCAGATTGTTTGGATTGACCATCGATGAGGTGCGGAATTTTGCTTTCGAATTGGCAGAGAAAAATAACTTGTCGCATAACTTCAGCAAGACTAAGAAGATGGCAGGTAAATGCTGATTCTATTCGTTTTTGAGGGGGAATCCGGAAATAAGCGTGCTTTCTGCCGAGCCAACATCTCTTGCCATAGCAGTGGGCTTTAACTGTGCAGTAGTGAAGCAGTTCTTTGGTTGTTGTTAGAACTTTATAATAGGTACAACTTCACAGCCGATAGTCTATTATGTGGATGAGACAGGAATAACAACAGTCCCTAATAAGCAATCAGTGGTGCTTGCCTTGAGGGAGAAACGTCAAGTTGGCGTTTTGTTTTCTGCGAAGAGAGGCGTGTTAGTGACTACTGTACCCTGTATGAGCGCTTCTGGAATTTATGTGTCCACAATGTTTGTGTTCCCTAGACGAAGAGCCAAGCCTGAAGTGCTGGATAATGCTCCGCAACGATCTCCTGCGATCTGCTAGCGGATGGATGTAGAAAGAAATTTTCCTGAAATGGTTTCAACGATTTGTTGAATTTTCTAAACCAACTGCAGAGAAACCCGTTCTGCTCTTGGATGGTCACTCAACACACACAAAGAGTATTGAGCATGAATGCAGGCCCTGGATGTTGCATTCATGGTCCCACTGAGTAATTATTACTCTTAAGAGGTTCGGAAGTGGCTTCAGTGTCATCCTGGACGAGTGATATCCATCAATCAAGTTGCATGTCTGTATGGGACAGCGTTCATGAAATGTGCTTCTATTGAGACTGCTATAAATGCATTCCGTAAAACTGGAATATTTCCACAGGATGCAGATATTTTCCCTGATTAGGTCTATCGGCCTGCTGAAACAACAATGACCCATCGTTGGAGAAAGGTGATGTCCCGCCTTCGGAACCTACTTCAGAGTCATTAAACAAATAAACATCTTTTCCAACCACACTAGGGTCTTCCCAGTCGGATAGGCTTAAGCCTTCAACTTCAGCTTTCCACGTCACTCCGAAGGACATAAAAGCAGTGCCGATAGCTGACAGAAAGGAACAAAAATCTAATAGAAGAAGAGGAAAGACAGCTGATCTTACAAGTTCACCTTATAAGGAAGAATTAGTCTTCTATGAAAAAGGGCAAGACTCCCAAAAGAAAACTTCAAATGGGGCCACATTCTAACAGTTCTAGGCCTACTGAAGTCAGAAATGTTGGACGGAAGGAAGTAAAGAAAGTTGGAAAAGTACGGGAGTATAGCACATCGTCAGAAGGGGAAGGAGAAGATAATAGAGCTTGAATTTATTGTAATGAACTTTTCTCCAATTCTAAGTCTAAGAATCCCATGCCCAATTGTAATTAGACAGATTGGACAATTAGTCATTAAAAGCTCTTGGTAGACATAAGTTCATTACATGTGCCACTTTGTTTATTAAGTACCCTTTTTTAACCGACTCTCCCCTACCGATTTATGTATCGCACTCTGAGGTGTTAGGAGGATTTTCGCTTATAACTTTGGACTTGGTTGTTTCCGGACTAAGGTCTCTCTCCTCAGATTGTTACGCGTACTCTTCTCCATTTCCCCTGAAAGTTTGCGACATCACAGAATCACCCTGTACATGAATGATCTTTGAGATTAAGTCAGCAGCATTTGTCGACTGTTTTCTGTGTTGTGTTGTCAGCAGAGCCAACACCGTGTTAAGAGAGGAGGCCGAAATGCACGCAGGCTGGCGTGAGGAGAGGACTATACTGACGTGAGGTCTGGAACATGACAAGGAATTAGAATTCAGGAAGCTGGCGTAATTAGTTGGATACTTAACTTTAATCCATTAATGATGAACGTCGCTCTTGACGGTACATGATTCACAATATCAATATCAATAGTAACTGAATATGGCGCCTTGCTAGGTCGTAGCAAATGACGTAGCTGAAGGCTATGATAAACTGTCGTCTCTGCAAATGAGAGCGTCTGTAGTCAGTGAGCCATCGCTAGCAAAGTCGGCTGTACAAGTGGGATGAGTGCTAGGGAGTCTCTCTAGACTAGACCTGCCGTGTGGCGGCGCTCGGTCTGCAGTCACGGATAGTGGCGACACGCGGTTCCGACGTATACTAACGGACCGCGGCCGATTTAAAGGCTACCACCTAGCAAGTGTGGTGTCTGGCGGTGACACCACAGGTAGGATATTGGGAAAGTACAAATGGGACCGTAGAATGACAAAACCTAAATCACTGTACCGGCGTTGACTCTTTATCGGGTAGGTATGACAAAGACAGCAAATGAATTCAGAGCCACAGTACTAAGATCTTAAAAGTTTGGTACAGCCAATATGAAACTGTATCAGCGATGGCCAAGGAACTCAGTTAGTAGCCCTCTCAGCACCCGGCAAGAGGTGCTCTTCTGTACTTTCATGAAGATATACTATTTATCTTGTAATAATAGTTGCAGTAGAAAACGAAGGAGTAAAGCCGCAGGTCACACAGCGATCGCGGTAATAAATGTACAGATAAATCGTCGCAGGCCGCGTACTACTTGATTTCACTGGCTTCATTCATCTGGTGCCAGTATCCTCGGATATCCACTGGCCTAGAGACAGCACGTTCGAGGACTGAAGCACAGAACTAT
This sequence comes from Schistocerca americana, assembly GCF_021461395.2. Taxonomy (NCBI): domain Eukaryota; kingdom Metazoa; phylum Arthropoda; class Insecta; order Orthoptera; family Acrididae; genus Schistocerca; species Schistocerca americana. The sequence goes on along the minus strand of NC_060121.1, from coordinate 690,275,161 downwards.
CGCCAACACAGTGGTCCTACAATGCTAAGAGCATGTGAAGAGGGGCCACTGTTTATTCGTCAGGCGTCCGTTAGAAAACCAAATGCATGTAAGATTCCTGGTGGTACTCTTAAGTAGAAGAGGACAAATTCGGAACTGCGAATACAGTTCATGTATTTTGTAACGGCTTAGTCGCTGGACTACGTGTCCCTTCGGACATGCATGAAGATCCGAAGGAAAATTGTATCGTTTTTCGAAATAATATAGGCACTGCCATATCGCATTTATCTGCCAATACCGGGTCAGCGACTTTGAAGTAAAATGTCTCTCTTGTACGAGAATATACGTAATGCATGTGAGAGTACAGGTTGTAGACATATGGTTGACGACATATGGAGGTTTGGATCTGGTCGCAAGACGTGCTTGGATAGCCTAATGGTCCTCTGTAATAAAAAAACTGAGTGAATGCAACAACGACCTTCAGTGGGTGTCATCTGACGTCCGCTACGACCAAATAAAACGAACAATTACGAACAAAATTTAAAAAAAAATCGTAAGACGATCGCTGGCGATGAGTGGGAAATCTAGGTTCGAGTCCCAGTCCGGTCACGTCCTTGCATTGTGCAGCTGATGGTTATCCATCGCAACTGGGAATACATTTAATGTATTTGTGATATTTTCTGTGCTAGATAGTCGTGATAGTATTTATTCCCTTTCCTGGGACATTTTGTAATTCGCTAATAGGGTTCCCAAAAGTTTTTTCTTAAGTAAACGAGTGAGTTATGGGTGACATGTATTCTGACACCTTCTCCCAGCGCCTAATTTTTTTTCCAAAGTCGCGCGGTTTGCTAGGCCTCAAGCGGCTCGCACGTCAATACCTACAAGAGAGAACTTTAGTGATGGTGCGTACGCATGAATAATGAGTTTCGGAAGTAACTGTTTAAACGCGGTAACACCGCAGAGTGCAGCTCGTACTCTACATGAGGAGCATCGTTACAAATCGTACTACGTGCGCAGATCATAATTTTACAAAAAGCGAGAAAAGCTTTTGGCTTCCTAACCAAATGAAATATGTCAAAATTCTCGACGACAGGATCCAAGTATTTAGATTATGTGCTAGGGTTAGTAATGATTGAAATCATTTCCCAATGTATTGAGGCAGCATTTTAATTTTTAGATTGCACTTAATACGTTTTGAACCAATCTAGTGAACAAAATACGTTGTGATCCAATCATGTTTCCACATAATGATTTCAAAACGTTCATTTCAATTTCATATTTTTATTTTTCTATAATTGAGTCTTTGTGGATGATACTGTTGCACTTCATCAGGTATGCTGTACGCTTTATATTTTTGCTTTCGCTGGGTAGAATACTGTGATGCTCCCTCATTTAAATCTGGCTTCTTTGTGACTACAAGGTGACTCAAGATTACTGACATGTGGATCTCGGTTGAAGTGCTTAAAACAAAATGTCTTCTCATGTCGTAACAACAGAGAGTTAAAGCCAATTAAAGTATAAAAACACGCATTTATTCAATATTTCCCATACGAATAACACGTCAATACACGGACATAACAAATTTCACTGAAAATGGTCATTCCTAAAATACATCAGGTGTTATTACTTACTGAGCTACATTTTCTTTTAATTTTCGCAGCTTTGATTCTCATTATACTTCCTTTAGATAGCTCTCTTACGGGTAATTAACCCTCCACAGTGATCGAAAGTGCGCTGTCATGTAATCGACACCACACTCCGAGCTACTAGACGAAAATAATGGGAACAGCGAATAAGAGTGGGCTCATAACGCAGGCTAGGGAACATATCTTGAACGTTTTGAACGGTCGGCTGTGGTATATGATACTATTTGATCCGATTCATGTTTTTCAGCAGTAAGTTACTCTGGGAAAGTATATGAAATAACCCGATCCGATACAACAACATTAAAGAGTATACCACAACTTGAGTGAAAACGCATCAAACTGTATTTTGACCTCGGCTGCATTTAATACACATTGAAGCGATGCTCCTCGTGAACACATGCCAGCAGATCTGTATTTGTAAAAGTAAACGAACGGCGAATAAATGAGAATGTACAAAGTTATTTAGTGAATGGATGAAAGAATCGATGAAGTGTCAGTCTCCATACCTCTGGCGAGGGGTGACAGTGCGAGGAGGTGTACGCAGGCCGCCCCCGCACTTTCGCCGAAAATGGTGACTCTGTCCGGATCTCCGCCAAACGCTGCGATGTTCTCCTGTACCCAACGCAGCGCCGCCACCTGGTCTTTAAGTCCGAAATTTCCTGGAGCAGCTTCATCTTCGGTGCTCAGAAAACCTGCGGGAGCGTTGCAAGGGCGGCATATTTATGTACACACTTACGAAAGTAATTATTTATTTGCTCTAATTACATCCACACGTCTATTGATAAGACTGACAGATAAGAACGTAGACATTTACACCTGTAGCAGGATTTCATTGTGGAGCTTTAGGGTTATTAATGTTAAGTTACATAAGGTTCCTCAGCTAATTACATTACATCACGACTGTGTTCTTCAAAACGCAGACAGAAATGAAGTCAGAAATACGTGTTTTGCTGTCAATCGGATTTCTGAAGGAAAAGTTTGTGTAGGGGACCCCGCACATTGTGTAGCTCCCCGACACGCGTTTAGTGTGAGAGTTCGATGGTTTAGTTACACTGTAAGTCCTGCAAGTAATTTCATGTGGAAGTGAAATGACACTTAGTTTGTATAGTTTATCACGTGCAATACGGGAGAAAATCCAGTAAATATGTCAGTCGCTATGTAGATCTGAAAAGGAAATGACAATGAAAAGTAATATAAGGATTAAGTCTTACGAAAGCAGAAAATTTTTTGCCTCATCATGCTCGAATACGAACCCATTAGCATCTCGGGTACTCGAACCCTGGTCTACCCTGGTACGTCTCATTATCAGCATTCACAGCCGAAATGTATCTCTCTCCTGCTTTCCAAACCTCACGAAAGCTCAAAGACTATTGGTAGACTATGAGTTTTCGCATGCTGATTAACCTACTTACAAACATCTAGCAGCATAAAATACGTTACTGTTTTCCTGGTACACATGTGGAAAAGCAGACGATTTATGTATCTTAATTCAACTGTAGAGATCTGTATATCATAGCTAAATTTGAGCAGACATGATACTATGCAGAATTCTCTATTAAGGAATAAATTAAGACTGGGGTAGTGATGTGCCGAGAGCAAAATTTTATGTTCTAAGTAAGAAGCGCTAAGTTTATCAGGTATCGTTGAAATTTTGCCCCGAGTTTTGAAGCTACGTTTTTATATGCCACCTTCTACCGGGAGTATCTTAGCCAAACAATACCTCTTTTGTAGATAGTAAATAATAGGTACGTTCCATCGGTATGCTGTAGTATGCGTCCATAATTTTCTATTTTCTTTTCTTGTAACTCAAATTCGAAAGAGAAATCGAATACTGAATTTGTAATTACCAGAAGTGTCTTGTATACTGTGTTACACATCTATGTATTATAACAGGACTCAAAGTCGCTATGATGTTTCTAATATGGCGAGTAAAGCACGACAGAAGCAGATTGATTGTGCAAATTAAATTTATAATGCTCTGGATAGGAAGTGGTCTGTTTCTGAAAATATACAGTTGTAATAATCTAGACTTGCTCAAATTGTACGTGTGATTAGTCCTCTACAATAGAGTTGAATATCAAAAAACCATTATGTAATCGATACATGTTTTGGCTTGTTCAGCATTCTTAGCTGGTTTTTACCATAATGTACAGCGTGGTCCCTTAGGTATAGTCCATTCTACTGTAGACGTAAATGTACACAGTGAACTTGCTTTAGGTGTGTACTGAATGGAAGCTTGGCACAATTTAACATGTTAATGTGTCGCATAGTTCTTTCTCAGTATTAGTATCATCTTATTAGTTGTAATTTGTCACTTCCGCGTTTGGAATGACATAGAGACTTTTGACATCAAAACTCTGATGAAATTACTTTACTGGTATGGCAGAACCATAACTGTCAGTTTCCTGTAGCTGCATAAAGGAGAGAAAGAAGGAAGAGACTATTACTAAACAACAGCACCTTCACTGTGTTAAAGTATAATTTATCTTACCTAACGTTCCAAGTCGGTAATTGATGGTTACTAATACTACATCATGATCCAAGAGAAAATCCGGTCCATAGACTGAGCCACCCCCATAGAAATATGCTCCTCCATGAACCCAAAACATGACTGGCAGTGGACTGGATGGTGACAGCTGAAAAGATTTATATTACAAGAAAACAGAAGAACGTGTTCATATATAAACTGTACAACAACAGTATGAACACTCATGTGCAACTACATACTGGCTACATTAAAATCACAGGGCGCATGTAGCGCGCTCTGTAGAAATTGCATGTGTAGCAGCAAAATAAATATTTGATAAACATTTTAAACATTTTTATGAAATTTAGAAATACGTGAAACGAGTATACTAGTATTAACACTTACTTCTGATACAGGAATAGTTGTAACTTTCAAGAACTGAAAAAATATCTCAGTAATCTAAGAAAACAGGGTACCTCAGGTGTGTAGACGTTGAGGTAGAGGCAGTCTTCAGATCCAGACACTCCAGTATGGAAGAAAAACTCGTCATTCTGTACGCAGTCAGGCCCACGCATAGTGGCATCTCGGATGTGCACCCATCCATCTGGCGGCTGTGGATCCTGTAAATATGTGTGTACATTACTAATTCGTTGCTATTTATCGTACGTATATCTTAAGGTCATCATCAGAAACAAACCTTTCACTTCACCCGAATGATTGAAATGCTTTCTGAGTACCGGACCACCAGTTCTCGATTTTGTAAAAAGGTTTATGTTTGCATCGACACAGCAGCTTAAAGGAATTATGGAACACCTACGTTAGTAGAAAGTAAGAACTGAATAAAAGTCTGTGGCTTCATTATTACTATTTCACCAGAGTGAATGTTAACTTGCAACACGTACATATTCTTCGATATAAAACATGCCATCAGGTTTTGATGCTGGATACGTGAGGCAAATGAGACTCGCTGCAGTATGTTATATTTAATTTTATCACCATTTAGCGCATACTACACTAATATAATAGTACGATGGTGATTCAAAAAGTTCTCGGAACGGAATAGAAAAAAAGTACTTACATCACTGAAACTTTTATTTTTATTTTTCAGTGTAGTCTCCTTGTAGAATGATGCAGTTGCTTAAACGATGTTCCAGTGCCTTGATCAAATCTCGAAAATGAGTTTCCTCCAGGCCTGTAATATAGTTGTCAACTCCGGCTACTAACTCTTCGTTTGAAGTGAATCTTCGTCCACCAAGAAAAATTTTCAGTTTTGGGAAGAGATGGAAGTCTGACGGAGCCATATAATGTGAATAAGGCGGGTGTGGTAAAAATTCATACCTTAGTTCGTGTAATTTGGCCATGGCGACGGCACATGTGTGCGGGTCCGCATTGTCATGATAGAAGATGACTTTCTTCCTCGCTAAACCCGGCCTTTTTTCGCGTATCTTTTGTTGCAATTTGTCCAGGAGGTTAGCCTAGTATTCTCCAGTAATTGTTTGCCCAGTGGGGAGATAATCTACAAACAGAAACCTCTTCGCATCCCACAACACTGATGCCATGACCTTTCCCGCCGAAGGAATTGTCTTTGCTTTCTTTGGTGGCGAAGAATCAGCGTGTTTCCACTGCTTTGACTTTTTTTTTCTCTGGGGTTTAGCAGTGCACCCAAGTATCATCTGTCGTCACAAACCGGCGCACAATCAATCTTGTTCGTTTCTCCTAAAAAGGGCCAAACATTGTTCAGATATGTCCACCCTCATGCATTGAGTTTCAAACTACTGTAACTTTAATTTACTTGCCTAAGTTCTATATTTTCCCGCCACATACTGGTGTGCTTGGACAAACTGATGTCCTGTCCTCATTCTCGACAACTACCGCTTTAAAAATGTTAACAGCCGAATCTGGCCAGTAGTGGAAAATACACAATAATTTCTGTCGAAGGCGAAAATGCAGTTATTTTAGGTGCCTGAAATGTGATTCACCTTCTGTAATGAAGTGCAAACCAATTTCCCTCAGTTGTTGTTGATGTTGTTCTTGTTGTTGTTGCTGAGGTTTTCAGTCCGAAGACTAGTTTGATGCAACTCTCCGTGCTACTCTATCCTGTGCAGCCTCTTCATCTCCGAATAACTACCGCCACCTACATCTTTCTGAATCTGCTTACTGTATTCATCTCTCGGTCTCCCTCTACGATTTTTGCCATCCACACCTCACTCCAGTATTAAATTGGTGATCCGTTGATGTCCCAGAATATGACTTATCAACCGATCCCTTATTTTGGCCAAGTTGTGCAACAAGTTTCTTGTCTCTCCAATTCTATTCAGTACCCATCTAATCTTCAACATTGTTTTGTAGCACCACATGTTGAAAGCTTCTATTTTCTTTTTATCTAAACTGCTTATCTCCCATGTTTCACTTCCATACATGACTACACTACCGACAAATGCCTTCAGAAAAGACTTCTTAACATTCAAATCTATATTTGATGTTAACAAATTTCTCTTCTTCAGTAATGCTTTTATTGCCATTGGCAGTCTACATTTTATATTCCCTCTGCTCAGACCAATAATTATTTTACTGCCCAAATAGCAAAATTCATCTACTTTAAATGTCTTCTTTCCTATTCTGATTCCTTTACCATCAACTGATTTAATTCGACTACATTGCATTATCCTTGTTTTATTGCTGTTGATGTTCATCTTATATTCTTCTTTCAAGACACCGTCCAATCCGTTCAACTGCTTTCCAAGTCCTTTGCTGTCCTGACAGAATTACAATGTCATCAGTCAACCTCAAAGTTTTTATTTCTTCTCCCTGAAATTTAATTCCTACTCAAAATTTTTCTTTACGTTCCTTTACTGCTCGTCCAGCGTACGTATTTAATAACATCGTGGATAGGCTACAACCCTGTCTCACTCACTTTTCAACCACTGCCTCCCTTTCATGTGCCTCGACTCTTATAACTGCCGTCTGGTTTCTGTGCAAGTTGTAAGTAGTGATTCGCTCTCTGTATTTTACCCCTGCTACCTTCATAATTCCGAAGAAAGTATTCCAGTCAACATGGTCTAAAGCTTTCTCCAAGTCTACAAGTGCTACAAACGTAGGTTTGCCTTCCCGTAACCTGCTCAGTATTGCCTCACGTGTTCCCACATTTCACCGGAATTCAACGTGATCTTCCTCGAGGTAGGCTTCTACCAGTTTTTCCAGTCTTCTGTAAAGAAATCGTGTTAGTATTTTGCAACCATGACTTATTAAACTGATTGTTCGGTAATTTTCACATCACTCAGCAACTCCTTCACTTGGAATTGGAATTACCACATCCTTCTTAAAGTCTGAGGGTGTTTCGCCTTCCTCATACATCATGCACACCAGCTGCAGCTGTAAGAGTTTTGTCGTGGCTGGTTCTCCCAAGGCTATCAGTAGTTCTGACGGAATGTCTTCTATTCCTGGGGCCTTACTTCGACGTAATTCTATCAGTGTATTGTCAAATTCTTCTACCAGTATAATATCTCTCATCTTCATCTACGTCCACCCCTCTTTCTATAATATTGCTTTCATCTTCTTGTAAAGGCATTGTGTATACTCCTTCCCACTTTCAGATTTCCCTTCTTTGCTTAGGACTGGTTTACCCTCTGAGTCTTGATATTCGTATAGCTGCTTCTCTTTTCTCCAAAGGCCTGTTCAATTTTCCTGTAGGCATATCTATCTTTCCCCTAGTGAAATATGTTTCTAAATTCTTAGATATGTCCTCTAGCCGTTTCCGCTTAGCAGGCCTCGTTTATTAAACGTTTCTATTCCCTTTCGCCTGCTTCATTTGCTGCATTTTTAAAGTTCTACTTTTCATCAGTTAAATTCAATATTTCTTGTGTTATTCAGGGATTCATATTAGACGTTGTCTTCTTACCTATTTGATCCTCTGCTGCCTTCAATATTTCATCTATTAAAACTACCCATTCGTCTCCTACTGTTTTCCTTTCCCCTGTTCTAATTAACCCTTGTCTAATGCTTCCTGTGAATCTCTCAACGCCCTGTGGTTGTTTCAGCTTATCCAGCACCCATATCCTTAATTTTCCATCTTATTCCAATTTATTCAGTTTTAATCTCAGCTTATAACCAGTAATTTGCGTTGGGGGTCCACATTTTTCTTACAATTTAAATTCTGGTTCCGAATCTCTGTCTAGCCATTATATAATCAATCTGAAACCTTCTGGTGTCTCCACGTCTATTCCGATTATACAACCTCCATTTATTATTAAATTATACCCGGTGCAAAATTATACCAGGCATCTTCGTCTTTCATTCCTTTCCCCCAGTCCATATTCACCTACTATTTTTCCTTCTCTCCCTTTCTACTATCGAATTCCAGTCCCCAACACAATTAAATTTTTGTCACCTTTAACTATCTGAATAATTTATTTTATCTCATCATATATTTTTTCAATCTCTTTATCATCTGAGGAGCTAGTTGCCATGTAAAGTAGTATTACTGTGGTAGGCGTGGGCTTCGTGTTTATTTTGGCTATAATAATACATTTACTACGATGTTCGTAGCAGCTCACCTGCATTCCTATTTTGTTATTGGTTAGTAAACCCACAACTGCATTGTATTTATAATCCTGTATTCCCCTGACCAGAAGTCCTGTCCCTCCTGCCACCAAACTACACTAATTTCCACTTTACCTAACTTCAATCTATCATTTTCCCTTTTCAAATTATCTGATCTACCTGTCCGATTAAGGGATCCATAGAATGTCAATTTTGTTTTCTCCTGGTGAGGATATCCTTCTGAGCAGTCCCCACCCGGGGATCTGAATGGGGGACTATTTTACCCCGGGAATATTTTACCCAAGAGCATGCCATTATCATTTAATCATTTAACCATACAGTAAAGCTACATGTCCTAGGGAAAAATTAAGCTGCAGTTTCCCCTTGTTTTCAAATGTTCGCGGTACCAGCAAGGCCGTTTTGGTTGATGTTACAAGGCCAGATCAGTCTATCATCCGAACTGTTGCCCCTGCAACTAATGAAAAGACAGCTGCCCCTCTTCAGGGACCACAAGTTTGTCTGGCCTCTCAACAGATACTCTTCAGTTGTGGTTGTACATACGGTACAGCTGTATGTATCGCTGAGGTATGCAAGTCACCCTACAGAGAGCGAGGTCCATGGTTCATGGGGGATGGAGCCGGAGTTTCCTTAGTTAAAAGAAATTGTAAAAATTATTGTAAAATATTCTAAAAATTTTAGGGTCCGCTTGTAGCTGCTAATTCTCTTTTATTACGGAATCAAGGTACAACTAGTTTCGCGATAATGAACCAAATCGTAATGTTAAATTTGATGAGTTACGTTAAGCCATTAAACCAATACGTTCTCCCAACGTTCTATAAGACTCATATCATGACATCAACAAATGTAATGGAAATTGAAAGATCCATCAATGATCGTAGATAATTATGGGTCATCACAGAGAGATATTCCAGTTTGGACACGCAGGAAAAAAGCCAGTGAGGTTCTGGGAGGTACCGACAGGAATGTGGAGCCATGACGACTCCAGTGCCATGGTCAGCTGTCCTAGGTCTCTCGGTTGAGACACTATGGCGCGGAAAGCCCGATCAATGCTGTCCCACAGATTCTTGACTGTGTTTAAATCCATCGTACCACGGAAAAACAAACTGCATGTAGGGGTGGACAAGGTTCCCAAGGACAAACACATAGTGTGCTGTCCACGATAACAACATCACCCATGGAACGCCATGATAACATTCCCTAGAATCTAATCCTGTCTCGAGCGTTGAACAGTGCTTTCAGACGTTTTACGCCTTACACGCCAAAGGCCATCTGTCAGATGGAGCATAGAACGTGATTCATCTGAAAAGGCCACCTGTTGCTACTCAGTGGATGTCGAGATGCGATACTGGCTCGCAAATTCCAGGCTTCGTCGCCAACGAACTGGGGTCAGCGTGGATGCAAGAAACAGGTGCCTATTGCGGAAGCAATATGTAGCAACATTCGCCGAACAGTCTTCGAGAATACACTGTTGGTTGGCCTTTAGCTCATCTGGGCTGTCAGTTTCTCAACAGTTCCATATCTATTCGCCTGTAATCTCAGCAGCCGTCATTTATACCTGTAATAAATGGCCCATGTACTGCAGTTGCCTCAGCGCCTGTTGATAGCACCATTCTGCCATGCACAGTATACTTTAACCATGGTCGCAAGAGAAGAGTTTACAAAATTGGTCTTTTTGGTAATGTTCAGTCCTTGGTCTAAGAGCCAACGATCATTCCCTTTTGGACGTTAGGTAAAACACTCCGTTTCTGCATTACGAGAACGACTGCTCTGTTTTCCATATCCCCCATCCCCAATCTCGACTTGCTTTATATACACCCTCTTCTGCTAGTGCTTCCACCTGCCTATTGTGAGTGGTTATTGTATCTTGACGTCAGTCATTGGTGGTGGTCACGTTAAAGTGAATGGATCATGTGTTTTTTCGATAACAGCTCTTTACTACTCGGCTGTGGTAATCACAAAGGTACTTGTTCATATGAAATTGCAATCTCTTACAGAACGACATGTTGAGCGTTATGTGCTAGGAGTTCTGAACTGAGTTACAGTGCGAAACTGCATGGAATGCCTCCCAAAAGTCAAGGAACAGTGCATATGGTCAACTATTCAACTATTGAAAATGAAACTGGACACACATTATTTTGGAGGAACTTCTGTTGGCGTTAAATTGTTCAAAGCAATTTATTTTATGATGACATGGTTCTAGCACGTGTACATTCGAACAAAATGCACAGCACCATTTTAAAAGTCGTTAAACAAAATTGTTCCCAGACGAGATTAGCACTTGAATTTTTTTACGACCCAACCAAGATAATCAATACATAGTTCATGGTTATTATAAATGATGAAGCGATTTAGTAGATTTGCTATTGAAACATTTGACATATTGTCACAAGGCTTTGGACACACAGTAAAACTGAAAGTTTTTGTTGACTTACTACAATTGCTCCATATGTGCACTCTTGATTCAACAGATATTAAGTAGTTAGATAAACAAGTTCTTTCCACGGTCGGCACAGGGTATCACTTTGTTCAAAACCACTGTTGATGCGAGCTCGTAGTTCTGATACGTTTGTTGGCAGAGTAGGAATAAACACTGAATCTTTCACATAACCCCAAACAAAAAAAATCGCATAGGATTAGGCCAGGAGAGCGGGGAGGCCATGACAAGAATCATCAAATCCACTGTGACTGATGCATCGGTTTTTCAATTTCCTGTTTAAGAACTCACAAACATCATGATGGAAGTGGGGTGGAGCATTCTCCTGTTGGTAGACAAAGTCCACACTGGTGGTCTGCAGTAGTCATAAAAGCCAGTTTTCCAGAAGGTCTGGGTGCAAGTATCCTGTAAAAGTCTATTTGCAGAAGAAAAAGGGACAGTAAATTTTAAACCGTGAGACTGCACGGAACGCACTAACTTTTGGTGAATCCCGAATGTGCAGCGGCACTATAGTGTTCTTTATTTGTCTAATTAATTACACAATCACGCTACTCGGAATCACAGAGATCAATCTCCTCGCGCTTCAGTCTGGAACCGCGCGACTGCTACGGTCGCAGGTTCGAATCCTGCCTCGGGCATGGATGTGTGTGATGTCCTTAGGTTAGTTAGGTTTAATTGGTTCTAAGTTCTAGGGGACTGATGACCACAGATGTTAAGTCCCATAGTGCTCAGAGCCATTTGAACCATTTTGAACCAATCTCCTCGCGCGGTTTCTTGCACGGCGGCTTCAGCTGCCCTCACACGGGACGTGTTTCTCATCGCCAAAGCACTCCAGATGTGGTGTCTGTGGTAGTTACCGCCTGCTCTGAAACGGCCTACTACATCAACGGAACATAACGTGATGCTCCTTATGATTGGTGCCCACAGATGTCTCGAGCGGCAGTTCCCAGCAGCTCTAGGGCACGAATCAAACAGTTTATTTAAGAAAATGGACACGCGTGAAACGTATAAACTCTGCTAACGACCATCGAAATACAGCGGAGAAAATCCCGGAGAAGATTTTGTACTCGTTGTTGGCTTGGACAGATATGTGCGGGTAGAGGAACAATACATAATGTCGTACAGCGATCTGGGATACATACTAGTACAAGTTATTCGTTAGCTCAATTAGATCTCCATCTTATTTTCGGTTTGAAATTGAATATATTTCAAGTTTATTGTCTAAAGTCGTTATGAACAAGCAAAATATTCCTATTCTCTATGATTTGACTACCATCTCTAAAGTAACGTGCTTCATCACATAGGTTTCAAGATCGGAATTCGTTTCGCTATTTATTCGGATGGAAAAGTAGATCTTTGCAAAGTTTCTCACCATGATGGGACAGATACTTACCGGCGATATACGAAAGTGAGGCAGTATGTATATTTTAAACATTCACGATAAGGAAAATTTCCAATGTGTAACTTCTTTCTGCTTCCTAACTCAGAATGGCACTCACGTTAATATCTGTGACCACTGGGGAAACATTCCAGTCATTGGCCTATGTAACAAGAATTTCAGCAAATACATTTTTTATAATTAATAAACAACGACTGTTGCACATAATACAACTATTAAATTAACCCAGAATCTTTTAGAAAGCAAAGACTAAAAAAAAGAGAAAGCAGTCCGACGCGAACATGCTACTTATTATCTATTCGTTGTTTACGTTGCTGTCAACTGCGTTACAACTTCGAAATCGGAAATTTGTGGTAAGATCTTACGGGACAAACTGCTAAGGTCATCGGTCCCTAAGCTTACACACTACTTAATCTAACTTGAACTAACTTACGCTAACTTACGCTAAGGACTACACACACTTCCGTGGCCGAGGGAGGAGTCGAACCTACGACGGGGGAGCCGCGCGAACCGTGACAGGACGCCGGAGACCACGCGGCTGCAACTTCGACATTGCTTTATCTGTAAATCTCATCATTTGATACCATATGACAAATAGTGCCAATAACGACACACTTTTGAGAGATCATCATTGTGCCGTACCTTTGAAACACTATACCTTAATAGCACACACGCTGTACCTATAAAAGCGTCAAATACTGTGAGCCTTTTCCTGACGATATGTATCTTCTCGTCATTTCTTAATGACACCTCTTACCTTCTTAGAGAGATCCTCACTGTGCTGGTGCTTTGAAACAGCTTATATTCATACCACGTACTCTACAATAGTAAAAGAAAGCAAAAAAACACGGAGTTTAGCTCCTTACAATATGGCTTCTCCTGAGCTCTGCTTGTGACGTAAAACCAATGCCGCATCTCATTGGCTACTTTCCTCTCCGCGAGCCAACTATATGACATGCCATGACCTTCGTTTCCCACTTCGCCGTTTCCTCGCTGACTTTACCTGCTCCTCGTCCACGTACGTTATACGGCCCGTGACAGGACGCCTAGGAGGCGCCGACCTCGCCTACCGTGACCGTTTGCCGCCTTAAGGCCGGTTCCCACTAGAGCGCGGCAGCGCGGCGTGCGGCAACGGCAGCGGCAAGCGTTTTCCGCGTTGACGCGGCGGCTCGCGGAATTGGCGTTCCCACCTGGAAGCGGCAGACGCTAGCGGTAGCCAATGACGGACAGCCACTGAGGTACGGGGCGGGACCCACTGAAACGCCCGGTGCGTTTGATTAACTGTATCTTACACCTACATGAAGGAAAGACAAAGTTGGGTGAAGACATACCAATTTTTCATTTTCTGCACAATGTACTCTTTCACATATTTCATTATTCATGTTTTCTCATTTCAACATAAACAGATTTCATGACTACCGTTCATGATTGTTCACTATCCCCTAACACATTGAAACAATGTACGATAAAAGAGATTATTCAAATAGTTAAGCGAGACAAAAATTTAAAATGTGATATGGTAGCAGGTACACGAAAACAGTAAGAACACAAAGGCTAGGTGGAAGGCTGGCTCTGAGCACTATGGGACTCAACTGCTGAGGTCATTAGTCCCCTAGAACTTAGAACTAGTTAAACCTAACTAACCTAAGGACATCACAAACATCCATGCCCGAGGCAGGATTCGAACCTGCGACCATAGCGGTCTTGCGGTTCCAGACTGCAGCGCCTTTAACCGCACGGCCACTTCGGCCGGCCTAGGTGGAAGGGATGAAAGTGGAAGCCACCTGATAGAATTTCCCACAGAGCACAATGTAATCATCGCCAGCACCTTGCTTAAGGATCACGAAAGAATAATATAAATTTGGAACAGAGTTTTCGAAACCAGATTTTAAATTGTAAGGTATTTCCTGGTGCAGACGCAAACCTGACTGAAGACTGTCAATAGCAAGAAAAGCGTTCTGAAAAAGAAAATTTGTTCACATCGAATATAAATTCTAATGGTTGGATACTATTTTACAAAGGTATTTGTGTGGAGTGCAGCCTTGCATGTAAGTGAAACGTGGACAATGAACAGTTCTGTCAAGAAGACAATGGACACTTTCAAAACATGGTGATCAATAAGAATGCTGAAGATTAGATACGAGGATCGTGTGACTAAAGAAGAAGTACGGAACTAAATAGAGGAGGAAGAGGAAATTACGGCACAACCTTGACAACAATAGGGGTTAGTTGACAGGACGTATTATGGGGCATCAAAGAGTGAGGTCAAAGGGGTTGGGTGATAGTATTCTGATAATAATCATCTGTTGAAATGCTATTCTACTATTTTATCTATTACTGTAAGCAGTGAACTTACTCTTCCATGCACTCCTCCACAAAACATTTAAACCAAAACTGAAATCAGCTGAAAACCAAATCTTTCAACCACTGTCTGACAACTACTGGATTTACTTTCAACTTTCTATAATTATCACTGGCTAGCCACACATACATACAGATATAAAGAGAACAAAAATAAACAAACATTAGTTTTCAGCATATGATTCTGCAGATTGGCAACATGTACATAAACAAACCAGACAGGAAGGGACATGAGGTGAACACACTGTAGTTACGACTTCAAATCAGAGTTTTCGGTAAAACGTCTACAGCTAGTGACAGAAGAAAAAAGAACGAACATGAAAATGTGCTTATGTTCCATAATCTAAGTTTTAGTTCAACCTCCAGCATGTGACCAGGTGAGGCGAAACGTATATGTCCGCCAAAAACTCGATTCACTGTAAGTAATCAGTCATTCACGTAAAAAAAGATGTGAACTGTTTTATAATCTGCAAGTATCACATATCAAAACAAAACTGAATCATTCTAGATTCCACCGAAGATGCCTTAAAGTAAAAGGCGAAACGCGCGTTGAATCAGTAAAGTTCACTGGATAAAGAAAAAAACGTTTGTTACTTACCAAAGGAAATAATCAATAGCTGTAGATATTTAGTAAATTATATTTTATGACATACCAGCAAATTAGTTTCGGTTTAACTTCTCATTCCACATGCTATTAAATGCTGTTTAAAACAATTCATCTATCCCTTCTGAAAAACTGTAGTTACTTTCATATCTCGGTAGATAAACAGATTTAGGATATTTATCATGCGACGAAATACATGACTTTTCAAGAGTTATCGTTTGCAAAAAAAAAAAAAAAAAAAACACGTTTCGATTTCTTGAACCGTTTACGAAATTTGCGGTTGATACAACCACACGGATTACGACGAGCAGGACGAAGTACCGGTCACGCCGCGAGCTACTTGCGCGCGGTCACGGCACAGCCCGTCTGCCGACATATCATTCAATATCTCGAGAACTGTGATAGCTATCGATCTGCTCTCACCTTTAAAAACAATTTCGATATGTTGACTAAATTTCATACGCAATAATGTATTACCTAAAATGAACTGTACGCAAAGTCCACGCAATGCGTTTTAACCTCTGCACACTCATTCAAATTTCGTGTAAACGTTTACGTAAATGCGATACAGCAAGTAACCACGACGAATAACGAAAAGAAATTTGGTCCTTTATCGAGAGAAGATATCAGGCTGTAACATGACCAAGAATCAAATTTTTCTACCGAATAGTTTCCTTGGAATCGGATGATAAGTATTTCATAACTGCCGCCGCGTCCGCGCCAGCGGTTCGGCGAAAGTTCGTGTGGCCCGGGGTTCTGTACCTGACGTCACGCTCAGCGCGTTCTGTGATTGGCGGCGCGCACCTGGAGCGCGGCACGCGGCAGCGGAAGCGGTTCGACATGGTCAAACCGCGACGCAGAGCCCGCCTCGCCTTGCCGCTGACGCCATTTCCATGGCAACCACGCCGCTGACGCGTGGTTTTGACACGCGGCAACCCCAGTGGGAACCGGCCTTTAACCCATTGTCACACGAGACGAGGCAGCTACCGTTTACATGAACGCAAACGGAATATAGGTCGGTTCCCACTAGAGCGCGGCAGCGCGGCGTGCGGAAACGGCAGCGGCAAGCGTTTTCCGCATTGACGCGGCGGCTCGTGGAATTGGCGTTCCCATCTGGAAGCGGCAGATGTTAGCGATAGCCAATGACGGACAGCCACTGAGGTATGGGGCAGGACCCACTGATACGCGTGGTGCGTTTGATTAACTATATCTTACACCTACATGAAGGAAAGACGAAGTTGGGTGAAGACATACCAATTTTTCATTTTCTGTACAATGTGCTCTTTCACATATTTCATTATTCATGTTTTCTCATTTCACCATAAACAGATTTCATGACTACCGTTCACGATTGTTCACTATCTCCTAACACAGTGAAACAATGTACAACAAGAGAGATTATTCAGATAGTTAAGTGAGGCAAAAATTTAAAATGTGGTACGGTAGCAGGTACACGAAAACAGTAAGAACGCAAAGGCTAGGTGGAAGGGATGAAAGTGGAAGCCACCTGATAGAATTTCCCACAGAGCATAATGTAATCATCGCCAGCACCTTGCTTAAGAATCACGAAAGAATAATATATACTTGGAATAGTTTTCGAAACCAGATTTTAAATTGTAAGGCATTTCCTGGTGCAGACGCAAACCTGACTGAAGACTGTCAATAGCAAGAAAAGCGTTCTGAAAAAGAAAATTTGTTCACACCGAATATAAATGCTAATGGTTGGATACTATTTTACAAAGGTATTTGTGTGGAGTGCAGCCTTGTATGTAAGTGAAACGTGGACGATGTACAGTTCTGTCAAGAAGACAATGGAGGCTTTCAAAACGTGGTGATTCATAAGAATGCTGAACATTAGATATGAGGATTGTGTGACTAAAGAAGAGGTACGGAATTAAATAGAGGAGGAAGAGGAAATTACGGCACAACTTTGACAACAATAGGGGTTAGTTGACAGGACGTATTGTGGGGTGTCAGAATGAGGACAAAGGGGTTGGGTGAAAGTATTCTGATAATAATCATCTGTTGAAATACTATTCTACTATTTTATCTATTAATGTAAGCAGTGAATTTACTCTTCCACGCACCCCTTAAAACATTTAAACCAAAACTGAAATCAGCTGAACACCAAATCTTTCAACCACTGTCTGATAACTACTGGATTCACTTGCAACTTTCTATAACTATCACTGACTAGCCACACACACATACAGATATAAGGAGAACAAAAATAAACAAACATTAGTTTTCAGCATATAATTCTGCAGGTTGGCAACATGTACATAAACAAACCAGACAGGAAGGGACATGAGGTGAACACACTGTAGTTACGACTTCAAATCAGAGTTTTCGGTAAAACGTCTACTGCTAGTGACAGAAGAAAAAAGAGCGAACATGAAAATGTGCTTATGTTCCATAATCTAAGTTTTAGTGCAACCTCCAGCATGTGACCAGGTGGGAAACGTATATGTCTGCCAAAAACTCAATTCACTGTAAGTAATCAGTCATTCACGTAAAAAAAGATGTGAACTGTTTTATAATCTGCAAGTATCACAGATCAAAACAAAACTGAGCCATTCTAGATTCCACCGAAGATGCCTTAAAGTAAAAGGCGAAACGCGTCTTGAACCAATAAAGTACACTGGATAAAGAAAAAAACCTTTGTTACTTGCAAAGGAAATAGTCAATACCTGTAGATAATTAGCAAATTACATCTTATGACATACCAGCAAATTAGTCTCGGTTTAACTTCTCATTACGCACGCTATTAAATGCTGTTTAAAAAAATTCATCTATCCCTTCCGAAAAAACTGTAGTTTCTTTCATATCTTGGTAGTTAAACAGATTTTGGATATTTATCATGCGACGAAATACATGAGTTTTTACAAGTTATCTTTGCAAAAAAACACGTTTCGATTTCTTGAACCGTTTACGAAATTTGCAGTTGATACAACCACATGGTTTACGACGAGCAGGACGAAAGTATCGGTCGCGTCGCGAGCGACCTGTGCGCGGTCACGGCACAGCCCGTCCGCCGACATATCATTCAATATCTCGAGAACGGTGATAGCTATCGTTCTGCTCTCAACTTTAAAAACAATTTCGATATGTTGACTAAATTTCATACGCAATAATGTATTACCTAAAATGAACTGTACGCAAAGTCCACGCAATGCGTTTTTACCTCTGCACACTCATTCAAATTTCGTGTAAACGTTTACGTAAATGCGATACAGCAAGTAACCACGACGAATAACGAAAAGAAATTCGGTCCTTTATCGAGAGAATATATCAGGCTGTAACATGACCAAGAATCAAATTTTTCTACCGAATAGTTTCCTTGGAATCGGATAATAAGTATTTCATAGCTGCCGCCGCGTCCGCGCCAGCGGTTCGGCGGAAGTTCGTGTGGCCCAGGGGTCCGTACTTGACGTCACGCTGAGCGCGTTCTGTGATTGGCGGCGCGCACCTGGAGCGCGGCACGCGGCAGTGGAAGCGGTTCGACATGGTCAAACCGCGACGCAGAGCTCGCCGCGCCTTGCCGCTGACGCCATTTCCATGGCAACCACGCCGCTGACGCGTGGTTTTGACGCGCGGCAGCCCTAGTGGGAACCGGCCTTATCTCGCGTCACGAGACACAGCGCCGAAGCCACACGGCACGAGCTGGTTGACGTGATTTTGCGTTCTCAGCGGTTATCGGATTTAATTGGCTCGCAAACCATACAGTTGGCTCACAAGAATGGATGCTCGTAGAATCCCTACTTCAGTTCTATTAAAACGAGCATTTCCTCGGAAAGCTAGCCGTATGCTAGTCATGTCGTTCTCTCTGCGGTATAAATAAATAAAAATTTTAATACCCATGACTTTGCAGTAAGACAAAAATGTAAGATACCTTTCCGCTCACGAAAGACATCAGTTTATAAAAGTTCACCAAATCAAAAACTCACTTCTGACAGAGAGCGCACTCATATTTACTTAACATACAGTTTAATAGAAATTATTTCTATTAATTTCATATTAAACTCCCACAGCCCTTTGGAGGACGTGAAGGTGAAAAAAATGGATATATATCGTGACGCGAAACCATATCCTATCTACTGTTCGTTTTCTGACACGGGGCCTCAAGCAAGTACCCGAAGCTGAAATGCACCTGTGTTTTCTTCTCCGGAATGTTACTGATTATTAATTATATAATCAAACATAATAAGAACCACATGTTCTCATGAATCGTAAATGGGTCGTTACTTTAAAACAGCTTACTATCATTACACATGAGCTACAAGGTGAAAATGAGTTAACTACGAAAATTCCTTAACCACCAGTATGGCTTTTCCAGTCATTTTATTCTACGTCTATTCTGTACGAACTACCGTGAGGTGCATAGCAGGGGGTTTGTCCCACTGCACCAGTTATTAGGGTTTCTTCCTGTTCCATTCGCGTATGGAGCGCAGGAAGGATGATTATTTGAATGCATCTGTGCGTGCAGTAATTATTCTAATCATATCCTTACGATCCCTATGTGAGCTCACGTAGGGGGGTCGTTGTATACTCCTTGAGCAATCATTTAAAGCTGGGTTTATGAAACTCTGTTAATAGACTTTCTTAGATTTGTTACAACAGCTGTTACCAATAACGATTCATCTCGAGACATTCAACGTGCTGCTGCTTAAAAACATCATCTATTCGTAGGGTGTATCGCATGAAATAAAACCATCGAATATTGGCTTCTGCTGAACATGACAATTATAGTATGGGGTCTTGTTTCATGCCTGTGACGTAGGGAGAGTTCTTGCTTCCTATTGGTTCTTCTTTACGTCGCACATTGCCGAAATATCTCAGAACTTGTTTTGTGTTTCACGTGACGAAATCGCTTCTCGACGAGAAACAGCAGGAAGTGACGTCACAAAACCCTTTGAGCGCCGCGTCGGCTTTAGTTAACTCGTCCCGTGTGCCGACGGTCTTATTTCTTCGACTACGCGGCGTCTCCGCGCGGATACTCTCCTCTCGCCGGAGAATCACCGTAGTCGAGGGTAGCCATCCTGGCGGCACACCGGCAGAAGCTGTTCGGTGAGTGAAACCGACCTGACTGCATAAGCTCGGGCCGTGAACGAACTGTCACGTCCAAGGTAAAAGCGAGATTAACGAAATATCGTTTGTATAGGCTGTTGAAGCAAAACATAAAAACAAAAGTCCAACTTTCACCGTCACCAGTTATCCGGGACGACCGCGTAAGATTATTTGATGTTGCGATGATGGTGACTGCACCTCCGACATGCATTCTTGATCAAAAATGGCATACACTGAAGTGACAAAAGTCATGGGATAGCGATATCCACGTATACAGATGGCGGTATTATCGCAAGCACAAGGTGTAAAATGGCAGTGCAGTGGCTGAGCTGTCATTTGAAAAGGTTTCCGACCTAAGTTTGGCCGTATCATCGGAATTAAGAGTTTGAACACGGAATGGAAGTTGGAGCTAGACGCATGGTACACTGCACTTCGGAAATAGAGTTCAATATTACGAGATCCACAGCGGCAAGAGTCTGCTGAGATTACCAAATTTCGGGTATTACCTCTCACCACGGACAACGCAGTGGCCGATGACCGAGAGAAGCGGTGTTCTCGTAGAGTTATCAGCGCTAACAAGTGAGCAACACTGCGGACAAAAACCGCGGTAGTCAGTGTGGGACATACGACGAACGCAATCGCCACGAAAAGGCGGCAAAATTTGGTGTTAATGGACTATGGTAAATGACTACCGAAGCGAGTGCCTTTGCCAACAGCACATCACCTACAGCGCCTCTTCTGGGCTTCTTACCGAATCGGTTGGACCCTAGACGACTGGGAAACCGTGGCCTGGTCGGATGAGTAACGACTTCAGTTGGTAAGAGCTAATGGAAGAGTTCGAGTGTGGCGCAGGCCCCACAAGGCCATGGAGCCAAGCTGTCAACAAGGCAATAAGCAAGGTAGTGGTTGCTGTGTTTGTATGGAATGTACTGCGTCCTCTGGTACACTTGAACCGATCATTGATTGGAAATGGTTATGTTCAGCTACCCGGAGACCGCTCGCAGCCGTTCATGGATTTCATCATCCAAACAAAGACAGAATTTTTATCGATGAAAATACGCCTTGTGTCCTGGCCACAACTGTTCGTGACTGCTTTGAAGAACATTCTGGACAATTCGAGTGAATCATTTGGCCACTCATGTCGCCTTACCTGACTCCCATCTTATACTTATGTGACATAATCTAGAGGTCAGTTCGTGCACAAAATCTTGCATCGGCAACACTTTCGCAATTATGGACGGTTAATGAGGCAGCATGACGCACTATTACTGCAAAGAACTTCCAACGACTTGTTGAATTCATGCCACGTCGATTTCCTGCACCTTTTATTTTTTTTATTTACTTTTTTTTTTTTTTTGAGTCATCAGTCTTCTGACTGGTTTGATGCGGCCCGCCACGAAGCCTATATGGATGAGCTACACTTTTCCAAAATTCTCTAATAAAACGAAGTCGAGCATTCGTCTTCCCTACCAACAACCCGATATGCTCATTCCATTTCATACCGTTTTGCGACGTTAGGTCGAAATATTCAATCGATGTGTGTGAAGCAGCATCACGTATTCGAAAGTTAAATACTTGTTTTTCCTATTCACCTACATTAACTTGCATTTTTCTACATTTAGAGCAAGCTGCCATTCATCAAACCATTTAAGTTTCTTCTGCATATTCATGACACACTCTCATGTGTCAAACAAATCTGTGACCGTTCTCCTTTCCATTCCTTGTATCCGCTCAGTATCTCCTTTTAGTCTTAGTAGAAGCATGGGATCTCCTCATATGGCGTAATAAGCAGCGCAGTAGCCTGCAGGACTGGAAGATTAGCAAGACCTGTATTGAATAGGCACAGCGGAATAAACAACGTGGGATGGTACACAGACCAGACAGTGATTTTTAAGTGAGTTCCCACCGTCAGTGAGGCAAATGCTGGGTTGGTCCCCAACTCTGCCTCAGAGAATCCGATACACAAAGAGTTTAAATACGATATCATAAGGTTTACTCTATTCACAGATTTCGATGATGTTGGTAAGTTCCGCATCTCCTCCTAAAGTATTGGATTCAACCAAACTCAGTATACATATCAGTTTTTGTACGTAACGAGTAACTGTGGGTGTAAGAAACACCAAACTATCAAAGGGTGAGGGGTGGGAGTGAAAAAGCAGTGTACTCCACGACGCCCGAAAACCCATGCTTTAGTCATGCAGTATTTGAGAATGTTAGCGCTTAGAGACTTAACAGAAAATTTTACATGAAATTTCAAACCCTTTTTCTTGCTGAACACACCCCAAGAACATGAAACATACCAAGATTATCGCTTACTACATTTTCGCTGTTCGTGCAGTAAAACTGCAGCATGTAAAATGACCTTTCTATTTATTACATCTTTACTAGTAGCTATATTCGTGACACATTTTGCAGACACTGTTTACATACACCATTGAATGCACCAGAAAAATTACGTACTTGTACGACTCTTAGTTCAGGAGGTACGATGTCATCAACACTAACTTTATGAAAAACTACCACATCATGCAAGACGGTTTAATATATATCTTCGTTCCTGCTAATTCTACTTGCAATAATTCTTTCAGACTGTATCCAGATATGCTTCTGAATGTACCTACAAAGCTACATTACTGTACGACTCATAGATCAAGATATATGAAGTGAATTACAGAGATGCGTGATAAAAATGTCGCATCATGCATGAAGTTTTAATTTAGTGCTTCTTTACTACTGACTCTGCCCACAACATGTTCCACAGACTGTAGCCACGTATTGCACTCGCTGAACCTGCAAAATTATTACCTGTACAGCATATAGTTCCAGAGATACGACGTCATAAACACTGAGCTGGGTCAAAATGAAACTGCAGGGCGAGATTCGCTAGCGTAGATGTGAAACACCCACAAAACGTGTGAAATGTATAAAGTATTTGTGTAATACATTTTACATGAGTGTGTTCTGACAAAGAGACAGGTGGAAAGGTCATTCTAATCCCATGAAACGATTTCAATCAAATTTGGTGCACATATTAGTTACAACCTGGAAAGAAACACTATAGAGGTGAGAATCATCAGCCTTCAGTTGGGATCGTGATAAAGTGTGTGACAAAAGGGGGGGGGGGGGAAGAGGAGATGGACAGATAGGTATAGAGGAAACAGATACAGATTGGAAGAGAAGGATGGGCATATGGAGAGGGGAGAGGAGGAGATGGGCAGAGAAAAGAAAGAGGGGGAGATGGACTGAGAAAGGAGAAGAGAAAGGTGGAGAGACGAGGAGGAGGAGGCAGAAAGAAATAGGCAGAGAAAAGGAAATGGAGGAGATGAACAGGGAGTGGGGGGAGAGGAGGGAGAGCAGGTGGACAGTGAGAGGGAGGGGAGAAGGTGGACAAAGGGGGAGGAGGAGATAGGCTAATGGGAGATTGGAATAAATACAGACCCGGGCAACACCGGATAATCATGTAGTTAGGAATAGAACTAATTGTTTTCGAAGAAACTTGAGAATATGGTTTTGGTGTGTCTTTCTGGACTTTAAACTGTTGAGTTGTGTTCCCAAAACAATTTACTGTGCTAAGATTTGACGGTCAGTTTGCCCCTACATCGTAACAGTTGGACTATCAAAATGATTATTTCCCACATGTTCCTTAGTGCGTTGTATGTTCCTACCTACGACTATATCAGGGTAGATCCAGCATTGTCGAACATAATCGTTTCGCTGGTTCAAGACTCATTGTGTGGGTAGGCATAATGTTGCCAGAGCGCACTGATCTCCAAATTTTCGAAGACGGTACGCTCGCAGTTTCGTCTTTAGCGCGGTTCATGCGGCCCTGACACTATTATCATAAATGACAGTGAGCGACCGCATCGAACAGCTCAGGTGGAGCACTCTTGGAGCGATATGTGGCGAATGCTTTTCCTGACCGTTACCCCGTCTTTTTTAAATACCATCGAGCACGTGTGTGGTGCGTTATGGAGACATTTTGAAGAACTTCCACATGCATCACAGACCAACCAGCAGTTGTCAGCTGCGCTGGTGGAGAAATGGAACGCCGGCCGGTGTGGCCCAGCGGTTCTGGGCGCTTCAGTCTGGAACCGCGCGACCGCTACGGACGCAGGTTTGCATCCTGCCTCGGGCATGGATGTGTGTGATGTTAGGTTTAAGTAGTTCTAAGTTCTAGGGGACTGATGACCTCAGATGTTAAGTCCAATAGTGCTCAGAGCCATTTCAACCATTTAGAAATGGAACGCGGTAACACAAGAACTCCTTGCCAACCTTGCGGCCGGTGTGGGAGCACACTGCAGAACATGAGTTGTCATCGATGTTGATCTCACTAACTATTGACCTTATGCTCCCTTTTGTAATGGCCAGGGAACCATCAGGAATCCCGGTCACTTCAGTGTTATTATTGTCTTTCAAGAAGTCATTTCTGTTCGTCTCGCTGCTTATTTCCATCAGTTGTTTTCAACTTTTCATATAATTATTGACCGAAATTAAAAATTTCCGCACCCCTACATTTCGAGGAAAAAAAAGAGATTCTGCGCGAAAATAAGGCGCACACTGATTGAGAGGAGAAAACTTACCAAAAATTTATTTGTACTTACATGTAAAACGTAGGTATGTACTGTAAACATTTGTTCTTACATTTGATACACCACACTGACAACATACAGTTTCTTGTTAAATATCATAACTGTCAGTACCAGTACTCACTTCATACTCTCATTCTCAGTCTTACCTTTTTCTTCATTGTTCTCGGACGGTATGTCATCCTCACTGCCATAGATATGCAGCATTTCTTGAACTACTTAATAATGTTCTCTGATGATATTGAAGACCATGATGCAAGAACCCACACGAATAAAACAGTGACTGGTGGCTCCTTAACCTTACCAGACGGTGTAAGGACCTGATGTACCAGAAGCTAATCTGAACACATTTCTCGAAAGTTGTCTTTGTACGGTTTGTTTATGGCCACGTCTAGTACCTGTAGTTGTGAAATAATTCGTCCAGGTATTACGATAAAATCTGTTTTTGTGCAGCAAGCTTATCTTCTACTTCAGCAGTTAGATGTCTCTTAAAAGCATGCAAAACTAGGATGTTCTCTTAGCAAGCGGTACCCCGGGTCTGCGATTTCAAACAGTAATCAACCAGTCAACTGTCAGTTGTGTTGACATTCAGCCCTTTTCTTGACAGAGAATCACTAAGCCTACAGGAAAGTTTTCTTTGGGCATGGTTTCTCTTCAGAGTGAAATAAGAGGGTAACTTCGCCTATCGGTTGTGACAGTTAACATCACAGTTCAATTTTTTCATTCCAAATTCTTCTTAAAGAGATACATTTTAACCGTTTCTTGTGTATTTTCATATCACTCGGCATATTAGAAAATACTGACTGGCGTTTCGTTCGCAATGCCAATCTGCTAAAATGATACGAGCGACAATTTTGCAGATGGATGACGATGACGTAACGCTGGAAATTGACCAGCTTCTCCTCGTAATCTGCTGGCACTGTCTGTGGTAGGGTAGAACTTCATCGGACACGAAGTCCGTTTCCCTGCATAAGCCCACGACACCGACCAATACTCGCACGAAATTCTTGTTGTGGTACCTTTAAGACTTTCGCGACTTCCAAGGCCGTCACTTAAATAGCTTCTCGTCAGACAGGCATCCCTTCTATGCTCTTATTCTGTACGTGGGAAAGAATCTTAGCATCAAGTTCCGGATGCTTGCCACATTGCGGTCCGATGAACGTTTTTCTGTTTGAAACTGTGTTCTTCCATTTTTCTTCTGAAGCAGGCCAACGTCGTACAGTAGTTTCGTCCAGTCCGTACTTTCTACCGGCCTCTTTGTCGGTTGTGGTTTCGGCATAAAACACCATTATGAGTTTGAAGCCTGCATCGTAGCTATGCCGAGATCCTTGGTTTGATGATGCTTTCCGCTCTAAATGACCGTCCATATTGTCATAAATCAGGCTTTCTTACCCAGTAGCGGACTGGGACTGAATTATAAGCTAACGGAACAATGTTGGAAGACGTACACAGCGGTAACACCAGTAAAAGACCGCTAAAAGTTTCCATTGTACGTAATAAAAAGGCTTATCACCAGTTTCTCCGACGGACGCTATTTGCGTTATTGCAAACGAGCTTAATTTTTGTACAGCAATTGTTTGTAAAAAGAAAAGTTTGCGGATATAAGACGTACCCAAACTTTTCAAGGGTGAAATTCGGATAAAAAGTGCGTCTTATTTTCGGGTCAATACGATATTCAACTCGTGCAATACTGCTATGGCGTGATCCGTGCCAAGATGACCAATGGCACCACTTTCAGATCCTGTGCAGTTGTTTTTCATAGGACGAAGTGCCAGTCTGCGTAATTATGAGTGACGGCGTATTCGGCAGATCGCTGTCTCATTTGTCACTTGTCTGTTGTGAAACAGCACCATCGCTCACTTATAAGGTTATCACTTTCTTATCAACTTTGTTTTTGCTTGGGTATACTAAAGATTATCCTTTTCACCACAGAATAGTGATATTGCTACCAGAAGTTACATTTATTTTGAATATTCTATTCGCTCTGAAAACTTCAAGAAACACAGTTAGTTTTATGGCCATTTCAGTGAAGAGAAAAATAAGACCTTCGTTGTGAACAGTAGTAAGGTACAAGTCGATTACTTTAAGAAACTGCACAGTAATGTTTCAACAAAACGTCATAAATAGGACATTTTAAATACAATCGATGTGATTTTTGTTCAGAGCAGTTATTGTTTTCAAATATTTTTATAGTAACGAACGACTTGATTTGAAATAGTAAATTCTGTTCTTAAAAATGTCATTGGTACCTAACATTGGTTACTTGAAAACTGAATTACCGTTGACTTACCGCCGTTTAATTGTTGAGGGAGTTAACGATACCTGAATGTAAAACCTCTCTATAATACAAATTTAAAGGGTTGAACTCTTCGGTTTCTGATACTGAGATCTGCATTACCAATTTTTGAAATAATAAAGAACAACCACCTCGGTAATTAATCTATGTTTGATCACAATACAACTGATTTTATATAGTCAGCAAACTACAGGCCATAAACGTTAAGAATGTTCCGCAACAATTTTGCCATTACACTGTTACGAAATATCACGTAACTGATGGTAAAGGACGTAACGTTGTTTATTTCCGTACAGAATTATTCACTTTTACTTGATTAGCAACGATTTCTGAAGCACATTTGCCTTCAAGAATATTTCCAGGATTTTTATCTGACTCAAAGTTAACTACATCATCCTCTGATTTGTATAAATCGTCACTGTAAAAAATTGCTGTCACACGTTACCGAATTTGGCATGTGGTGGATTGATCAGTCATTAACAGCTAATGCGATAAGCGGATGGCTGTAAGACAGAATGACGATCATTTGATGACTGTCTTTCCTCACAACGACTGGAAGTCAGAGGTCGGGTGTGGCTTATGACATCATGGTTAAAGAAACACAAAGGTTTCACTGCACTTTATTCACCAAACTGATAAACGCTACCGTGGCCAGACACACACCTTCGCAGACCATAATAAGCAGCGTAACGGGCCAGTCCATCAACTATCTGTTTACATTGATATGGACGCTGGAGGCCTGTTAAATATCGGTCAAGTTTTTCTCTGGCAGTAGGGTGCGCTACCTAGTTTCGTGCCGAAACACGGCATACGTTATCTTCTGGCAGTTTTCTTAATATATCGTAACCATAAAACAGGCTACTTTACACTGAGGTAACAGAAGTAATGAGCTAGCGATATTCACAGATGAAAATGGCGATAGTATGGCCTACATAAGGTATAAAATGGCAGTGCATTGGCGGAGATATTATTTTTACTCAGGCGATTCACGTGAAAAGGTTTCCGGCGTGATTGTGGTCGCACGACGAGAATTAACAGACTCTGCGCATGGAGCTAGAAGCATGGGACGTTCCATTTCGGAAATCGTAAGGGAATTAAATATTCCGACATCCACAGAGTCAAGAATATGGCGAGAATACCAAATTTCAGGTATTAACTCTGACCACGGAGAACGCAGTGGCCGACTGCCTTCAGTTAACGACCGAGAGCAGCGACGTTTGCGTAGGGATGTCAGTGCCAACAGACAAGCAACATCACGTGATAGAATCTCAGAAATCAAAGTGGGGCGCACGACGAAAGTATCCGTTAGGAAAGTGTGACGAAATTTTGTGTTAATGGACTATGGCAGAAGACGACAGACCCGAGTTCTTTCGGTAACAGCAAGACATTGCCTGCAGCACCTCTCTTAGGCTCGTGACAATGACAGTTGGACCATAGACTGGAAAACCGTTACCTGGTCAGATAATTCCCGATTTCAGTTGGTAAGAGCGGCTGGTATTCATGGTCATGTGATTCCCAAACAACGATGGAATTTTTATGGATGACAATGCACCATGGTACCGGACCACAGTTGTTCGCGATTGGTTTGAAGAACATTCTATACAATTCGAAAGAATTATTTGGCCACCCAGCTCGCCCGAAATGAACAGAATGGAACATTTATGGGACATTATACAGGGTGTTACAAAAGGGTACGGCCAAACTTTCAGGAAACATTCCTCACACACAAAGAAAGAAAAATGTTATGTGGACATGTGTCCGGAAACGCTTACTTTCCACGTTAGAGCTCATTTTATTACTTCTATTCAAATCACATTAATCATAGAATGGACACACACAGCAACAGAACGTACCAGCGTGACTTCAAACACTTTGTTACAGGAAATGTTCAAAATGTCCTCCGTTAGCGAGGATACATGCATCCACCCTCCGTCGCATGGAGTCCCTGATGCGCTGATGCAGCCCTGGAGAATGGCGTATTGTATCACAGCCGTCCACAATACGAGCACGAAGAGTCTCTACATTTGGTACCGTGGTTGCATAGATAAGCTTTCAAATGCCCCCATAAATGAAAGTCAAGAGGGTTGAGGTCAGGAGAGCGTGGAGGCCATGGAATTGGTCCGCCTCTACCAATCCATCGGTCACCGAACCTGTTGTTGAGAAGCGTACGAACACTTCGATTGAAATGTGCAGGAGCTCCATCGTGCATGAACAGCATGTTGTGTCGTACTTGTAAAGGCGCATGTTATAGCAACACTACCTTCCTTCTATTGGGCCAACTGGCGGTGAATCGAGGAAGTACAGTACATACTGACGAAACTAAAATGAGCTCTAACATGTCCACATAACATCTTTCCTTTATTTGTGTGTGAGGAATGTTTCCTGAAAGTTTGGCCGTACCTTTTTGTAACACCCTGTAGAGGTATCAGTTCGTGCACAAAATCCTGCACCAGTAACACTTTCGTAATTGTAGGTGGCTGGCTCAATATTTTTGCAGGGATCTTCCAGCGATTTGTTGAATCCATGCCACTTCGTTCCTCCACGCCCAGGTCTGACACGCTGTTAGGTGGTATCCAGTGACTTCTGTCACCTCAGTCTCATCTTATGGTGCGAACGAAGCCGTTAGACCGTTTGCGACACCCAACTAATAAACTGCCAAGATGAATGCTGTTGTAAAACTGGGAGCAAGTCACTCACCGCCTAGCACAAATGTACGTGTATAGGCCGAATAAACACGAGAACGGAAGAAACAGTGCGCTGCGGAATGCAGTCGGTGACCTCAAGTATCAATATTTCTGTGGAAGTGGCTGAGGTACGCACCCGGAAACGCAGCTGACCCACTGGTGGTTGGGCGTAAGGCAGGTAGTGGAAGGCGAGCAGCCGGCGGCCGTTGCTGGACGCCTGGTAGCGCCCCTTCACGGCGCCCTGGCGAGTGCGCACCACGGGCGAGGCGGTGTCCTCCTGGGGCACACCCGCTCCCACGACGACGGCCACTACCAGCGCCAGCGGCAGGGTGGCCGCTAAGCGACTGGAGGGCGACATGCCCGGCTGCCCTACTGCTGCTAACCGACGATGCGCGCTGCCTCATATATAGCGACCGTGCGGAGCATGACAGCCAACCATCAACAGCTCCTAATGACCTGTTTCCTTGCCGAGATAATCTTTATGATCTTTGGAGTATATTGTCTACAGCCGCTAATGAATGGTAAATACGGCTATGGCCTTCGAACGACGTGTTATCTTAACCGCATTAAGCAACTCACAAACTTCTTCAGTTTTTCGCCTGTCAGAGAGGGACTGAAAACATTACGAAATTTAGATTTGTAATAAGGAATAAAGAAGGCTTCCAGTAAATAAAAACATAAAAATTTAGTGTAATCATTGACAAGCGCACAAGCACACACACATTCATACGCATTTGTTTTCGCTCAGATGAAATATGAAAAAGTTCTCACTAAATAACGTATAGGATCTTCTAATAGCTATGTTAAGTACTGAAACATTGGTATGAGGTTCGCTTTTTCAAATGGAGCTATGGTAATTTCTGCTGCTAGTATTATAGTTCAGAAAGGGACGAATCCTGTGGTGTTTCATTCTTCCAAATCCTACAACTGGTTTAGGGAAAACTTCAATATTTAGAACTTAGGAGCTACCTGTTTCGAATATGAAACTGTTGCCTAATGCTGAAGTTTAATAGCCGAATAAGGAAATTCATCACGTCGGACAGACAAGAGACACAGTGCTACACCGCCGCGATAATAGTACAAGAGGGGCACGCAGGAAATTCAGCTATCGTATGTCTCTTTCACGTATGATTTTCACAAGCCAACAGGTATCAGATATGCTGTCTCATAACGGAAAATGCAGAAGCAACGAAAAGAGAACAGTTCAGGAGACGCCCAGTGAGGCAGTTCTGACTATGCCTTTGATAATGGAAGTAAGAGTGAAGAGAAGTACACATTCGTAAGATTTGTTGACCTGGAAGAAGGACAATGTAAAATGGTGCAAAATGTTTGAAATTCTGAGAAAAATAAACTATAGGAAAAGACGAGTAGTATACAATACGTCAAAGAACCAAGAGGGAACAATTAGATTGGAGGAGCAAGAACGAAGCGCTCGGATTAGAAAGGCTCTAAGACAGGGATGTAGTCTTTCTCATCTACTGTTCAATCTGTACCTCGATGGAGCAAAGACAGAAGTAAAACAAGGACTGAAGAGTGTTAGTGATGCTCAGGGTGAAGAGATATCAATAACAAGATCCCCTAATGACATTGCTATCCTGAACAAAAGTGAACCAAAATTACAGGACCTGTTGAATCGAATGAGAAGTCGAATAATTACAGAATATGGACTGAGAGTTAGTTGAAGAAAGACGGAAGTAATGACAAGCAGTAGAAATGAGAACAGTGAAAAACTTAACTACAGTATTGGTGATCACGAAGTAAATGAAGTTAAGGAATTCTGCTATCTAGACAGCAAAATAACCCATGATAGACGGAGCAAGGAGGACACAAACAGCAAATTATCACTGGCAAAAAAGGCACACCTGCCCAAGAGAAGACTATTAGTATGAAAAGTAGGCCTTAATTTGAGGAAGAATATTCTGAGCATGTACGTTTTGGGATCAACATCGTATGGTAGTGAAACATGGACTATGGGAAAATCAGAATAGAAGAGAATCGAATCATTTGAGATGTGGTGCCACAGAAGAATGCTGAAAATTAGATGGACTGAAAAGGTAAGGAATGAAGGAGTACTCCGCAGAATGGGAGAGGAAAGGAATGTATGGAAAATGCTGATAAGAGGAAGGGACAGGATGTTCGGACATCTCTTAGGGCAACAGAAATTATTTCCGTGAAACTAGAGGGATCTTTAGAGAATAGAAACTCTAGAGCAAGACAGAGATTTCAATACGTCCAGCAAATAATTGAGGACGAGGATGTAGGTTGGCACAGGAGAGGAATTCGTGGCGGGCCACATTAAACCAGTTTATATATATATATATATATATATATAGTGTGTGTGTATGTGTGTGTGTGTGTGTGTGTGTGTGTGTGTGTGTGTGTGGTGTTTCATTCTTCAGAACCCTGTTACTGGTTTAGGAGGAATTACAATATTTAGAACTTACGATTTATCTGTTTTGAACATGAAACTTATTACTGTCTTATGCGAAAGTTTGTGATTTCGTAGCCAAATAAGACAATGCGTCACGTCTGATAAGCATGAAATTCAGCTTTCATTCTTGTGTCTTTCATGTTTGTCGAGTTCTGGTTACTTAGAAGAAATAAATGTCTTGCACAAGCCAAGAGAAATTAGATATGCTATTTCATTACGGACAATACAGAAGCAACGATGAAAGGTCTCTGTTGGATTCCTTTCATGTTAATTTCTTAATTCTGTTGTCATTTACGGCATAAATTCCTCTTCTAAATATACTGTGGCGTTTCTGACTATCTGGGAGGAGACTGAGTAGTGGAACGTGTTACTTTTACACATAAACAAGAACGATCTGTCACACTACTACACTTTAAAACACAGTTTATATGTAATTCATGTCACACAGTCTCATACGGAACCTACATCCGCTTTCTTTTATATATTGTATATGATAAGATACTGTCATCCCCCTTCCCTTCTGTGTGAGAGGATAAATGAGCAAATGTATTTCTAGTTGCATGCTGGATGGTAGCAGACAAGCCTGTCTGCTAGAGAACAGTAGGACCAACGTCGGAACAGGTAGCTAAGCTTTCTAAAAGCAAAGAGGTTTCTATCCTTAGTATGGTCCTGTCCTTTCCTTGTCATGTTGGTATAGGAAGCTGCCTCTCTGGCCACTTCCGTTTGTATTTGTGAGCCACCCTCAGGAAGGGACCAGGTCGGTCTGTCCGTGGCGAGCGTCTGACGTGGTAAGATATCCGGTTAAGCGCGTGTCTGCTAAGTCCGTAGGACAATGGATTTCTTCAGTTCAGCCTAACTGAAAATTTAATCACCTTTATTTCAGGTTTAGCTCTAAAATATCTAATGTTATCTTAAATTGCAACGCAGTGTAATTCGACTGTGAAGTTCAGAATATATTCCGGTAGTTGCTTTGTCACTACTTTATGAGTAAAGTGGAACCACGTGTTGATCAGTAACTCTAACTAGCATCATCAATCTTCAATGCGAATGTGCGTGAGATTATAACGTCTCGTCTTGACAATATTTTTCAATATAGCAACTTTTCTTTATGTTCAACGCACGTGGGGTGTACTTTGTGAGACCAGTACCACGTGCTCATACAATGGTTTGACCCATCAGGTAAATAGTAAGACGATAGTAACCAGTTTGAGGTTTTTCTTTTGTAAATTGCTTTTCGGTCTAATTTATGTTAGTTATCAAAATTATTGTGGAGTTACACTCTTTGTGTAAACCAAGTTGACCACGTGAAGCATGTGGTGTAATCATCAAAGTAGCCCTCAGCTACTCTTTTCGGGAAGATTTCACAGGGAGTTAGTATGAATTTAGTATACCAGTGTGTGGTAATTACATGACGGACAGGATTGTGCTACGAACGTAACTTCTTTGGGTGAAAATTGAATCGGTTGGTTGTGGTTAATTTTCTCTTGCATATGTTTCAACGTTCTTCGTGTGTTATTTTATGAATGCAGTGTTGTATGCAGTCTCCCAATCTTGGCTCCATATTTGATGTGTTCTGTAAGATTACAATCTCACATTTTCACAATCCTAAATAAGGCACCAGTTTAGTTATGAATCAAGTTTAATATGCTGAAATTTCAATGATCAATGTTAAAATAAATTTCCAAATATAAACTGATTTATTTCTTTTTATTTAAATTCTCTTTTATATATATATATATATATATCACCGGTTGTCGTATGACTATTAAAAGATTATAATTAATGTTAGTTTGGTTGGGAATTTGGTAAGGTAGACTGGATACCTGGTGAAACAGTTGCGCAGTAATGCAAGGTTAACTTCCCCAGACAGCTCACAACTTTTAACCCGCTTTTATTGCCTATCAGCACCGCTTACACCACAAATTAAAGCAACAACATTACAACGAGAAGAGAGCAGTTCCGCAGTACTCGCAAAGTTATCCAAATAGACGGTGTTACACAAGAATGGCAATTCAGCGAATGCACAAAAAACTGGTATTGGAAGGGAAATGACAGACCAATATCTGAGGAGACTTTACTGCAGAATTCTTGAATATATATACTCAGTTCGAATATAATAAACGTTCTTGACACTGAGAAGCTTATGTCAACGAAACAGCATGGTTTTAAAAAGCATCGCTAGTGCCCTTTTCTCACGTGATATCCAGCGAACTATGGATAAAGGGCAACAGACAGATTTGCGGAAAGCACTTGACACGGTGCCCCATTCCAGGCTGTTAACGAAGGTACGAGCACATGGAATAAGTTCACAGCTATGTGAATGGCTCGAAGACTTCTTAAATGGTAGAACCAAGTGTGTTGTCATCGACGGCAGGTTTTCATCACAGACAAAAGGATAGTCAGGAGTGCCCCCAAGAAGTGTGGTAGCACAGCTGTTGTTCTCTATATATGTACATGATTTGGCTAACAGAATGGGCAGCAATCTGCCGTTGTTTGCTGATGACGCCGTAGTATAGGTAAGGCGACGAAGTTGAGTGACTGTAGGAAGATACAAGACGACTTAGACAAAATTTCCTGTTGATGTGATGAATTAGGAAAAATGTAAGTTAATGCGGATGAGTATAAAGATCAAACCTGTAATTTTCGGATGCAGTATTACTAGTGTCACACTTGACATTAATTGTTCAAATGTCTCTGAGCACTATGGGACTTAACAGCTGAGGTCATCAGTCCTCTAGAACTTAGAACTACTTAAACCTAACTAACCTAAGGACATCACACACATCCATGCCCGAGGCAGGATTCGAACCTGCGACTGGAGCGGTCGCGCGGTTCCAGACTGTAGCGCCTAGAACCGCTCGGCCACCCCGGCCGGCACGCTTGACATAGTCA
Organism: Schistocerca americana; assembly: GCF_021461395.2. Lineage (NCBI taxonomy): Eukaryota > Metazoa > Arthropoda > Insecta > Orthoptera > Acrididae > Schistocerca > Schistocerca americana. The sequence continues at coordinate 690,239,755 of NC_060121.1, read as the reverse complement.
AGTCATTTAAATTACTGGGAGTAGCGTTGCAAAGCGACATGAGATGGAACGAGCTTTGAGAACTGTGGTAGGGAAGACGAATGGTCGACTTCGCTTTATTGGAAGAATTTTAGGAAAGAGTGCTTCACCTGTAAAGGAGACCGCATAAAGGACGCTGGTGCGATCTATTCCTGAACACTGCTCGAGTGTTTTGCATCCGTACCAGGTAGGACTGAAGGAAGACATCGAAGCAATTCAGAGGCGAGCTGCTTGATTTGTTACCGGTTGGTTCGAACAACACGTCAGTGTGCCGGATATACTTCGGGAACTCAAATGGGAATCCCTGGAGGGAAGGCGACATTCTTTTCGAAAACACTGTCGAGAAAATTTAGAGAACCGGCATTTGAAGGTGAACGATTCTACTGTCACGAAGATAAGATCCGAGAAATAGGGCTCATACGGAGGCATGTAAACAGTTGTTTTTCCCTCAATCTATTTGCAAATGGAACAGGAAAGAAAACAACTAGTGGTACAGGGTACCCTCCGCCACGTACCGTACGGTGGCTTGCGGTTTATCTGTGCAGATATAGGTATAGATGTAGATGTACTGGAATAGTGCGCAGAGGATAAGCAGAAAGCCTGCAACAAAGAGCTGAGCGCCCGTATCGATGTTCTGGCATCTATTGTTCGTATTCTACGCGTCAACTTCGAAGAAACTGCGGGCGCCTCTGAAATAAGTCAGTCCAGCTTTGTCGCATTTTGCGCTCAAACAGCTTCCATCCATATTATGTGTCACCTCATCACCAGTAGATTAACCAGCGGGATGGCAGAAGACGCACAGAATTCTGTCACCCGGCTCTCATGTGACATCAGAGCAACAGGTTCCTTAGTCAAAGAACTCTTTCCGAAGAAGTTAACTTCAGGAACCATGGGAATCTGAATGCAAGAAATATGCATGATTGGGCTGCTGAGAATCTGCAATGGGTGAGGCAAGTATGTACAATTTCTTACTGAAGTGCTACCGACCCTTCTAGAGGACGCAGAAATTTAATTGCGTGGATGTATGTGGTGCTAGTAAGAAGATGTCTGGCTCACTGATCGCTTGTGGCAAGAAAAGGACTTACGCAGCTATATCCTGGACGCTGGATAGGATGTGAAGAAGTTATTAAATGGGCTGCACCTTCGCCTGATTGGCATCACTGGACATTTTCTCTGAGCTAAACTCTAGGACACCGGTTATTTCGTACACATGATGACACAAATATAATTTTAAGGTAGTATTTGTGACCACATTCTTCTACAATTGTCATTTTCTTATTGCTGTTGATGTAATTTTGCGGTGTAAGTTTGTATAGTGACATTTAACTCATGATCCGATGGTATTTAACAGTTTTGATGATATAGTTCGCGGTTTCACAAATCAGTTCAGCTTTCTTGCAAGGCTTGTTGTATTCTTCTTACTAGAGTAGTTTATTTGCCCAGAGCTTGTTCAATACGTAGAATGTTTTGACTTGGGACAAGTAAATATCTCGTAAGCGATGCATCGTAGGAAAGAAAAAGGTTCTAGGTGAAAAGTTGATATTAGTGAATGTAACATCTGACTGTGCTACAACTGGCGATCTCCTAACTGCTCCTCGGATCTATTTTCTATTTTTAAATGCGAATCCCATTTTGTTACATATTCGGATTCTAGGCCAAAAAAATACGTACAGTTTACATAAACAATTGTTTTCATTTCATGGTAGACGTCGCCTGTTTTTGCAGTTAAGAACTGACGCATTTGATCCCAATTTCGTTTAAGAAGTAAATGCAAGCCTTTGTGTTGTAACGGTTGATACTGATGTTCAAACGTTGACTGAATGTTGCAAATGTAATTGTACGGTACAAATACTATGAATAAACACTGAACTTTCTTGCAAATTGTGGTATTCACTATTAAATGTCAAAATCGGGCAGCGGCGCGCTCCATTACTCGTGGCCAAGAAGTGCATCGTTGGCCGCATTTCTCCGTGCGCGGCCCACTGTTAACATCGCAGGCAGCCTCCGAGCGCGCGCGCTCGCGCCCTTCAAAACACAGCGGTTGGCCACCTACAACACTGCGATTGGCCGCCCAGAATATATAGTGACCCCGCCAGCCGGGTCATTAACTATGGAGCCTTTATTAACACCGCTCCTGACGTCTATAAGCCAGTTCTCGTCGTGCTATGTTTCTACTCCACAACTCGGAAGTACTACGCTGCGGTTGACCTGTTGTTCGATCTTGTGGAATTAGAATCTGAATGCTATACTGGAACTTGATCTTCAACGTTCACGAGGCTTAGTATGTCAACGAACTTGTGATTTCCTCCGGAATTCAGCTTTTCACTTGCACTTTCTAGACATTGGTATAACCACCATCAATTTATACAATTTTCCACAAAGTGTTCATATAAAACATGGCGCTTGGTCACAGAATTCTTTGTATCAGTGTTGTGTCAATAAACCATAGAACGATTATGTATTTATTGTGTTATTTCTAGTTATAATACAATAAAATAACGATCCAACAACCATCTATACTGGAAGCTTTACTCACGCAACTTATTCGTCAGCAGGACGAGAGCCAGAAGCTGCTATTGAACACCCTCCAACCACTTCTTCAAAGATTACTGCAGACGGAAACAGCATAGCAAGTGCCAGCTTTTTCCTTCCTTTGTCGAGGCTTTAGAGGATGGGGAAGCCTACGAATCAAGATTATTGGAACACTTCAACGCATTCATGGTAACGGACGTCAGCTTCGTGAATCCTCTGTCTTTGGCATGGTCAAAGCCTGAGAGTAACAGTCTACTGTGCAAATTGGCCCCCTTATCTAATACTTCAGAGCTCGCCTTCTCAAATATTCCTTGATGACTAAATACACTACCGGCGATTAAAATTGCTACTCCAAGAAGAAATGCAGATGATAAACGGGTATTCATTGGACAAAAATATTATACTAGAACTGACGTGTGATTACATTTTCACGCCATTTGGGTGCATAAATCCTGAGAAATCACTACCCAGAACAACCACCTCTGGCCGCAATAACGGCCCTGATACGCCTGGGCATTGAGTCAAACAGAGCTTGGATGGCGTGTACATGTACAGCTGCCCATGCAGCTTCAACGCGATACCACAGTTCATCAAGAGTAGTGATCGGCGTATTGTGACGAGCCAGTTGCTCGGCCACCATTGACCAGACGTTTTCAAGTGGTGAGAAATCTGGATAATGTGCTGGCCAGGGCACCAGGCCAGCAGTCGAACATTTTCTGTGTCCAGAAAGGCCCGTACAGGACCTGCAACATGGGGTCGTGCATTATCCTACTGAAATGTAGGGCGTCGCAGGGATCGAATGAAGGGTAGAGCCACGGGTCGTAACACAGCTGAAATGTAACGTTTACGGTTCAAAGTGGCGTCAATGCGAACAAGAGGTGACCGACACGTGTATTCAGTGGCACCCCATACCATTTACGCCGGGTGATACGCCAGTATGGCGATAACGAATACACGCTTCCAATGTGCGTTCACCGTGGTGTCGCCAAACACGGATGCGACCATCATGATGCTGTAAACAGAACCTGGATACATCCGAAAAAATGATGTTTTGCCATTCGTGCACCCAAGTTCGTCGTTGAGTACATCATCGCAGGCGCTCCAGGCGCTCCTGTCTGTGATGCAGCGTCAAGCGTAACCGAAGCCATGGTCTCCGAGCTGATAGTCCATGCTGCTGTATACGTCGTCGAACTGTTCGTGCAGACGATTGCTGCCTTGCAAACGTCCCCATATGTTGACTCAGGGATCGAGACGTGGCTGCACGATCCGTTACTGCCATGCGGATAAGATGCCTGTCATCTCGACTGCTAGCGATACGAGGGCGTTGGGATCCAGAACGGCGTTCCGTATTACCCTCCTGAACCCACCGATTCCATATTCTGCTAACAGTCATTGGATCTCGACCAATGCGAGCAGCAATGTCGCGATACGATAATCCGCAATCGCTATAGGCTATCTTTATCAAAGTCGGAAATGTGATGGTAGGCATTTCTCCTCCTTACACGAGCCATCACAACAACGTTTCACCAGGCAACGCCGGTCAACTTCTGTTTGTGTATGAGAAATCGGTTGGAAACTTTCCTCATGTCAGCACGTTGTAGGTGTCGCCACCGGCGCCAACCTCGTGTGAATGCTCTGAAATGCTAATCATTTTCATATCACAGCATCTTCTTCCTGTCGGTTAAATTTCGCGTCTGTAGCACGTCATCTTCATGTTGTAGCAATTTTAATCGCCAGTAGTGTATTATCAGCGGCATTCCCATGTTTTTTCCTCTAGGGAAGCATTTTACCAACACAAGAAACAGCTAAACCAGACTCACAGAGAATGATCCGCAGAGTTGCAAGGTTTAGGGTAAAAGTGTTATTTTGTTACCTGTAAAAGTGAAGAGTCATATACGAAAGAAATCATCTGGGGTACTCCAGACAGGCTTTTCCAGTGGAGGCACTTCGACTCCAAGATCCATCGTTAGACAAAGTTTTAGACAGCACAAAACTTCGAACTGACCCGAGCAGCAGGCAAGAAACTACAGTCGTAGATCGACGTAGCAGTTGTTAATGTAAACACATCCGAGGCAGCAGCCAGTGGCCACACTAGTGGCTACTTGGACGTAGCACCGGACGCTGTAGCATTAATCAACAACGTCCTCCAAACCATTCTTTGGTACCGGAAAGATTGCCGTCATGTTCGCATCGTTTTAAAAAGCATCATCGTCGAGACTGTCCTGACACCTGGTCCTATTGCCAAAACTGTTCTGCCAACGGCCATTTAGCTTCTGTATGTCGTAAGTCCTGTCAGGCAAGACAGTCTCCTCCTCAGCAGCTGGACGTTCATCTGGTAGCCACTACAGACCATCAAGAGATCTCCAGTAAGCTTTATGTAGAAGTCCAAATTCCAGAGAAACCAGTTCAATTACAAGCAGACACCGGCGCATTCTGAATTACGGTACCTGTTTGCAACTTGGAGCTCCTCCCTTGCAAGAAACAAAGAGACGTCTAATGGCTTAAACAAACATACCATCCCGGTACGTGGTAAAGTCGAAATGCTAACGACACATCATAATGTCAGCCGCCCCATTACCTTCTTAGTCGTTAACAGAACTTGTTTGGTCTTAACTCTATCTAGAAATTTTAATTTTCACTGACTGATTCTGCGGATTTGGCCTCCGAAAATGCTCCATACTCGGAACTAGACACCTCTGCCAGGGTTACGAGGACCTGTTCACCCCGGCACTCGTCACTGCGAAGGGTTTTGAGGCGCACATCGCACTGAAATGTAATGCACGGTCTCGGTACTTTCGAACCCGAGCCGTTTCGTTAGCTCTCAGAGACCAAGTTAAGGAAGAATTGAATCGCCTCACTGCATTTGGGCTTCTAGAACCTATTCCTTATAGTCAATGGGCTACCCCGTTAGTCATCGAAAGCCATCGGGGAAGATACCTCTCTTCGGCGATTTTAGAGTACCTGTCAGGTCCCATTCAAGAGACTGAGACATACCATATTCCGAAACCGGAACAATTACTGTCAAAATTAAAAGGTGGAAACCCCTCCTCTAAAACAGACCTAGGGCATGTATACCTCCAGCTTCTCCTTGATGCAGAAACTCAGCAGTTTCTTACACTTAACACGCCGCGAGGGCTTTATCGCTTGAAACTCCTAAATGTTTGGTGTAGCCAGTGCCCCAGCCATTTTTCAACGATTTTTGGAACGATTAGTACCCAAAGTGGATAGATGTATTAATTTTTTAGACTATATCATTTTAACAACCACGGAGGAACATCTTCGCAGTCTCTAATCTTTACTCAGCGTCTTGAGGAATATTGGCCTAAAATGCAGAAAAGAAAAATGTTTTTTCCAGCCTGAGATTGAGTACCCCAAACACATCATTTCCAGCTCGGGCACTTGTCCTCTGGATAAACCATGATGAAACTTCCCAGACCAATAACGCTTAAGCAACTTCGTTCCTTTCTGGGGAAGATATCGTATTACCGAAAGTTTTTACCTGCAGCAGCAACAGAAGCCACCCCCTTGTCCCAGTTAGAGAAAAAAGGGATGTCTTTCCTGTGGGAACCAGTTTGCGAGAGCGCCTTCCACAGGTTGAAATCCCAGCTGTTGACGGCCCCATGCCTCGCACAATTTGATGTAACAAAGCAGGTAGTTATTGCAACGGACGCCTCTGATACAGGCGTCGGTGTGGTCCTGGCACACAGGGTGGCGGATGGCTCTGAGCACCCTGCAGCCTAAGCATCGAAAACATTGACCTACAACCAACGCAGATATTCCCTAAAAGAAAAAGAAGCAATGGCTATATTCTTCGCATTAAAAAAAATTCGACTATTTTGTTTATGGCACAAAGTTTCACCTCTTTACAGACCATAAGCCGCTGATCTCCTTATTCAGTTCAGCTGCGAAGATTCCAGATAGGACTACTCACTGCCTCCAGCGCTAGGTTTTATTTTCGGCGCGCTGCCAGTATAAGATTCACTTCCACGACACGAATGAGCATGCCAATGCTAATGTCCTCTCCCCCCTTTTCCATGGGGACTCGATTCAGAGTTTGAGAAAGAAGAAATTCTGTGTATCCATATCGTTGAAGAAGTAGAAGCCGCCATTGATTGTTTTCCCATTACCAGCTCCCGGTCCGCAGACGCAATCGGTAGCGACGAGGTACTCCAACAAATCCAGAGTCAAATACTTCATGAATGGCCCAAACAAAAACCTTCCAAGGCGTCCATGAAATTGCGTCAATTCTTTAATGCCAGACATCAGTTCGTGTTGATCGATGGAGTAATTCTACTCACGAGGGGCATCCACGAGTAGTCATTCCTTATTCTTTACGTCAGCATGTCTTACAAATACTGCTCCAAGGTCATAGGGTGTTCCCTGAACTTAACTCCTGACTCGCAGGTTCACTTTCTGGCTGGGCATGAACCAGTAGACTGAACGACTCACCCAAACATGTCCATCCTGCCAAAGCCAGCAGGCAGCCCCACGACATTCAGTACTTCTTGGCCACCATGTGCTCGTCCCTGGGAGCAGATACACATTAATTTTGTCAGGCCATTGTTTAACGCCATGTTCTTGATTGTGGTTGATGCCTACTCCCGATTTCCGTACATTGTCCGATGCAATGTCAAGTCAACTACCAACACCATCACAGCCTTAGAAAAAATTTTTGTGACTGAAAGTCTGACAGAAGTGCTTGTAACTGACAATGGCCCACTATTCCGTAGAGAGACGTGTCATTGTTTCTGTGCCAAGCATGGCAATCGCCATATTCCAACGTCCGCCTTCCATCTACAACTGAATAAAGAAACTGAGAGGATGGTCCGCTCTTTCAAAACTGAGATGAAGAAATACCTCCAGGATCACTCAACCGATGCATCGCTAACTTTTTTTTATTTTGAGCAGTAACAGTTTGTAATGGTTCTTTATTTGCGAAACCATTACCACCCGCCAACCCTATTTTTCGATACCATAGATTAATGACTATTTTTGTACGTAATGTCTTATATTTTTCACTCTATTTAATTTGGTTTCATTTTTATATGTATGTACGTCGGTATTTTGAGATGTTGAAATCGATATAATATCTAGTGTGAATACCTTTGTGCTTATTGTTATCTTTGAGGCTGCCTTGTGACTTTTGGCGAGAAAGCGTACAGGGTAGTCAAGTTTTTCTGTTGAATATGAACAGTCTTGACTCTGTGTTGGAAATGAAAAGATGAGTCTGAGTTGTGGACAATGAAAAATGTTGAGAGTTTTATTAAGAGCAGTAACGGCTGCGAATTTTATGATGAAGTAATGTTTTGAACATGTGAAAGTATCAAAAGTTTAATAAATGTGAATTTTTGTGAAAAATCAGTGTCAAGAATTATTTTAAAGTGACCATTGTTTAAAAAAGTATGAAGCACATTGCAATGAAAAACATAAATCATCAAATTGATCCTGAGATATTGTCTTCTTAAGTTCTTCAAGTCGGCGTAATTAACATCCGAGTGCCTTTCGCACCAACAGCGATAGTCATGCTACCTAGACAACATTTTTAATTACGAGCCAAAGCCAGAGCGAGATCGTCGTTGGATTGCAAATACAAGATAAGTGATATTATTGTTAATTTTCATCAGTGACTGTAATCAACTGATGTAGCAATACCTGCCACATTAAAGACCTTTTAGTTGCGCAATAAAAAGATCATACTTTGAGTGCGCGACGTGATAATTTTTGAACTGATTAACTGTTAGTGGAGGTATTGTTATAAGTTCCACACCTATTGGAGGCAAAAGTCCTGCAGAATTTCTCCACAAACGGCAGCCTCGGACCCTCTTGAGCCTGCTCATGCCGACGCCACAGCCAAAACCACCCTTTCCTGCTTCCAAGTTCCGTCTTGAGACCTTGGTGTGGGTGAAAGGATTTGGCCAGCAACCAGCCTGGGCTCCAGGAACAATTGTCCAGCACCAGGGCAAGAAGGTCCTCGATGCACAGCTTCCAGACGGGAGGGTCTGCGACCTGCCAATTAGCTTCGTCCATGACTAGTTGCCCAACAGTTTTCCATCCCCATCTCCACACCACCAATACCAGTCACCTAATTCCCATCTTACCCCACGCCTCGCAGCCAGAGTAACACCAGACTTATACGTGCCTTTTGTCCACAGCCAGGTGACGAACACCACCAACAAGAGCTACTTACCCCAGTCACAGAGGCTGCCCTTCCCAGACTACGAACTGTCGTCCAGTCACAAACCACGAGTAGCTTTGGATGAAGATGAAGACACGCTGCTGGTTCCTCCTGCTCCACCGGCTCCGCTGCCGACGTCCACACCATACAACCTTCGCTCCCGGCCACAGCATTTTCGTCCGTATGCTCCTGTGCCACGAGTCACCAACGACACTGAAGACTCGGAGGAGGACCCCATAGATGTGACCTTCATTCACAGCATATGCTACCCCACTTCCCCAAGGGGTAAGATGTGTAGTATTCACCACTATTAAATCTCCCCAAAGAGCAGCGGCCAAGAAATGTATCGTTGTCGGCACTTCTTCGTTCGCGGACCGCTGCGTACACCGCAGGCCGCCTTCCGCTTGCTTGCTTCAAAAGACAGCGACTGGCCGCCCAGAATGTACAGCGATTCCAGCCGCCGGCTCCGTTAATTATGGAGCCTAATTTAAAGCCGCTCCTGACGTCAACAAGCCAGTTCTCATCGTTTTATGTTTCTGTTCCACAACTCGGAAGTACTATTCTGCGATGGACCTGTTGTTCGATGATGTGGACTTAGAATGCGAATGCTGTACTGGAACTTCGAGCTCAATGTTCACGAGGCTTAGCATGTCAACGAACTTGTGATTTCCGCAGGAATTCACCATTTCACTTGCACTTCCTGGACATTGGTATAACCACCATCAATTTATACAATTTTCCATAAAGTGTTTATCTACAGCTTGGCGCTTGGTATCAGAATTAATTTCATCAGTGTCGTGTCAATAGACCGTAGAAAGTTGATATATTTATTGTCTTATTCCATGTTATAACACAAATAAACCACTTGTTTCGTAATTTTGGTGAGTTCCCAAACCATCGAAATGCTTGATTTCGGTAGCTGCCCTCCAACAGACGCACCTGCCATGGATACTCACCTCAATCAAGCACACACATGGTAAGAGGCAAGGGGATTCACCGAGATCAAGCATCCAAATGGGAACAGAAAAGTGTTACCTCCACATCGTTGTTCCTGGATCACGTTAAGCGAGCTTCTATCCAGAAACTTAAACGGCTAAGCATATTTTACTGTACTGTCATATTCGCAACGCTAAAGTCAATGTCGAACATAAATATCGCCGTTAGAACAGAAAAGTTTACATTTACATTGTAAATCAAATGTAGAATAAATGCGTCGGTTCTTAATTGCAAAAACGGGGATACCAGATATTTGTCGATTACAGCCTCATCTGTCACGACTGTAAAACAATGGTAGCTATTTTTTGGCGTAGAATCCGCATATGAAATAAAAATGTGAGGTTCGCATTTGAAAATACGAAGTTCATCTCGCCCTTCAGGAGGTGTGGCTAGGAGGTGATCAGTCGTAGCACAGACGATTGTCCCCTTTCATAATATTAACTTTTCCCTTAGAACATCTTTTTCGTAAGATGCGTCGTTTTAGAGATATTTAGCGGTCTCACGTTAAACCAAACACTCTCTGTAGAGGGAGTGTCACCAAAAACCTGCACTGCAAGTATTACGGAAATAGAAAGGGCTATTGATGTGCGGTTATCACGGAATCACTTGGTTATCAGGGACTCGTATTGTCAGCCAATAAACAGATTGTAATAATAGAAAGTGTATTTTTTATGCAAACATAGAGCTTTTAAATGAAGCATTGCCTATTGAGATTAGCAAACTAAAAGCAGGGTAAGTTGGGACGTTAATGGCTTTGGCTGCAGCAGCTTAGTGCGAGTCGTTTACGAGGCATCGTGCTTTGAAAAGGTTCCACACCGATGCTTGTGTGTTCCATTCAGCCTGCGTAGTTGCTGGGTACGATGTTGTTATGTTTGCTTACAGTGCGCCTGTCTGTTCCTTGAGTGCTTGCGACTTGCTAGTCAATTGGTGTGTGACATTCGAAACAGAAGGTCGTGAGTGGGCGAAGGGTTTTACCAGTGTAGAAACAGACGACATGCTCATGGTGTATGGAGAGTGTAGGAAGAATGCAGTTCGTTCTTGTACGGTGTATGTGGCAACATAACCCAACAGACGCCAACCATCTCGACAGTTATCTATCAATGTCTTCAACCAGTTACGTGAAAGTAATAGTGTAACACCTAGTCAACATAACAGAAGGAAACAAGTGATGACAGAAGAGGGGGAAATTAATGTTCTTGCTGCTGTTGCAGTTGATCCACACGTTATTCCAATCGCAAGAGAAAGTTGGTTCTATCCCTGCTGTGTTTCTTTCCATCAAGAGCTGCATGGAAACGATTACAAGAAACGTGTTAGCCTCTGCACGTGAGCGATGGAACACTGTACACGCAGAAGTATCGCAGCCTCCTACATACCATCTTCCACGGATGCTAGAAGTAGTACGACTCACAGTTCTGCAAAAAACACCACTGACGTCCTAATTTACCCTTCTTTTAGTTTGTTAAGGTCAACAGGAATTTTTCCATATAAAAAGAGACGGATTGCACAAAAATACACTTTCCAAAGATTATTAGAATCTGATTATTGGCTAAGAATACGACCCCCTGAGTACCAATCCATTCTGTAACAACCACGCGTCAATCGTACTTCCCGTTTCAGCACTACTTGTGGTGCAAGTTTTAAGTAATTAACGTTGTATGTATCAACTAGTTTCGGCGAGTTAAATACCATCGTCATATCATCTACACACGTGAACCACACTCTTCCTCTATGTAGTGCACAATCATTTACTCATGAACATATTTGGGAACAACACGTTGAAGAAGAAGCTCCTTGACTAATGACTGTACACTACACTGACTGGCACAATGGTCCATCTATGTAGATGATCTGAACACGGCAGTTTAACTTGTCTGAACTAGCAGTCTACATATATATTTATTGCGATCTTAGCAAATAAACTTCTCTAGCAAAAAAAAATACGTTATTCAAATTCAGAAATCGCTCTCCTGCTACCAATGTCAGGTAACTATAAGAACAGAACTGTTACCGTAGTATATATGTAGCAAAGTTCGATTAGTACCTCTTTTAAACTTAATTTTTAAAATGTCTGAGGTCCGCACACTGTTCATATCCACATAGGTGTAACGTGTGTCCGCTGACTATTAAATTTCTGAGAATGCTTGCGTCTGACGAACGAAACCGGTAATTAAGGAAGGTTTTATGCGACTTGCGGATGCTCCACAATTTTATTGTTATGTGAAATATTCAAAATGAAATTTTAGTTGCCCCATAAAATTGTTATACACGCAAACTGCAGACGGACTGGATGGATATTTCCTCCTTTTAGTAAAATACGTAGATACTAGGAGCAGAAATTACTGTCGGTCTACTTGGAAAGCGAAACGAATACTGGTATCTCGGTAACTAACACCACTGTAAAAATAGACTACACTTATTTAGTGAAACTTTTCCAAATTTCATTTGGATGAAAAATGTGAAACACTACAGCAAATATCTGAGACGAACAGCGTAGCTGAATTACCCTTTATAGCAGCGCGACTCCCGCCGTCGGAGGTTCCAGTCCTCCCTCGGGCATGGGCGTGTGTGTCGTCCTTAGCGTAAGTTACTTTAAATTAGATTAAATGGTGCGTAAGCTTAGGGACCGATGACCTCCGTAGTTTGGTTCCATAAGACCTTACCACCAATTTACAATTTCCACCCTTTATGTACGGCAGCGAAAAGTGTTGCCTCATGTAGCACCAGTTCGAAATTTAATACAATTTATGGAAATATTCATCACATTATGGGCATTAAATGACTATAAACTTACAATCCATTTGGAACTTATGTCCTTCATCAACTTCTGTATGAATTGCGACCGCCGGGCACGAATGTGCAATCGCGTTCTTTGTGGCAGGGGTGGAGACAGGTTCGGAATGTCTTCTCGAGATATTTGTTGCCATGCCCGAAACGCATGCTGTTATAGTTAAGAAACATTTCATTTTCTTTTTTTTGAGTCATCAGTCTTCTGACTGGTTTGACGCGGCCCGCCACAAATTCCTCTCCAGTGACAACCTCTTCAGCTCAGAGTAGCACTTGCAACCTACGTCCTCAGTTATTTGCTGGCTGTATTCCAGTCGTTGCCTTCCTCTACATTTTTTACCCTCTACAGCTCCCTCTAGTACCATGGAAGTCAGTCCCTGCTGTTTTAACACATGTACTGTCATCCCGTCCCTTCTCCTTGTCAGTGTAGTAGACTTCGCTTGCTAGGAATACCCTTTCTTTGCTAGTCCTAGTCTGCTTTTGATGCCCTTCCTCCTCCGTCCGTCATAGGTTATTTTGCTGCCTACGTAGCAGAATTCCGTAACTTCATATACTTCGTGATCATCAGTCCCGATGTTATCTTTTTCGCTGTTCTCATTTATGCTACTTCTCATTACTTTCGTCCTTCTCTGACTATATTCTGTACTCAGAGTGTTCATTCCATTCAGCAGATTATCTAATGCTTTTTCACTTTCACTCAGGATAGAAATGTCGCCAGAGAATCGTATCATTAATGTCCTTTCAACATCAATTTTAATCCAACACCTGAACCTTTCTTTTCTTTCCATCAATGCTTCTTTGATGTACAGATTGAACAATAGGGGCGAAAGACTACATCCCTGTCTTACACCCATTTTAACACGAGCACTCCGTTCTTGACCGTCCATTCTCATTATTCCCTCTTAGTTCTTATACACATTGTGTGTTACCCGACTCACCCAATAGTTTACCCCTATTTTTCTCAGAATTTTGAACATCTTGCTCCATTTTACATTGTCGAGCGCTTTTCCCAGGTTGACAAATCCCATGAATGTGCCTTGATTTTTCTTTAGTCATGCTTCCATTATCAACTGCAACGTCACAATTGCCCCTCTAGTGCCTTTACCTTTCCTAAAGACAAACTGATCGTCATCTAATACATCCTCAGTTCTCTTTTCCATTTTTCTGTTTATTATTCCTGTCGGCAACTTGGATGAATGAGCTGTTAAGCTGATTGTGCGATAATTCTCGCAGTTGTCTGCTCTTGCAATCTCCGGAATTGTGTCGATGATGTTTTTCCGAAAGTCAGATAATATGTCGCCGGACTCATACATTCTACTCATCAATGTGAATAGTCTCTTTGTTGTCACTTCCCCAATGACTTTAGAAATTCAGATGGAATGTTATCTATGCTTTCTGCCTTATTTGATTTTGAGACCTCCAACGCTCTATTAAATTCTGATTCTAATACTGGATCTCCTATCTCTTCTAAGTTGACTCCTGCTTCTTCTTCTATCGAATCATACAAATCTTCCCCCTCATAGAGGCCTTCAATGTACTCTTTCCACCTATCCGCTCTCACCTGTAAATTTGACAAGGAACTCTTATTATTACCACCCTTGCTTTTAATTTCACTGAAGGTTGTTTTGACTTTCCTATATGCTGAATCTGCCCTTCCGGCAATCATTTCTTTTTCTATTTCTTCACATTTTTCACGCAGCCATGTCGTCTTAGCTTCGCTGCACTTCCTATTTATTTCATTCCTCAGTGATTTGTATTTCTGTATTTCTGAATTTCTCTTGACATTTCTGTACTCCCTTTTTTCGTCAGGCAGCTGAAGTACCTCCTCTGTTACCCATGGTTCTTTCGCAGTTACCTTCTTTGTACCTAAGTTTTTCTTTCAAACTTCCGTGATTGCCCTTTTCAGGAATGTCCCTTCCTCTTCAACTGTACTGCCAATTGAACTATTCCTCACTGCTGTATCTATAGCCTTAGAGAGCTTCAAGAGTATCTCGTCATTTCATAGCACTTCTGCATCCCACTTCTTAGCGTATTGATTCGTCCTGAGTAAACTTTTTTTAAAACTTCAGTCCACTCTTCATGACAACTGTGATCTGACTTTATATCTGTCCTGGGTACGCCTTAAAATCCAGTATCTGATTTCGGAATCTGTGTTTGACCATGATGTAATCTAATTGAATTCTTCACGTATCACCTGGACTTTTCCAAGTACACCTCCTCCTCTTGTGATTCTTGAGTGGAGTATTCACTATTACTAACTGAAATTTATTACAGAACTCAGTCTTTCTCCCCTCTCGTTCTCTGTCCCAAGCCCCTATTCATGTATCATTTCCTTCTGCTACTTCCCCTACAACTGCATTCCAGTCCACCATGAATATTACATTTTCATCTCCCTTTATATACTGTATTAGCCTCATCTTCAGCTTGCGACGTCGGCATGTATACCTGAACTATCGTTGTCGGTGTTGGTTTGTTGTCGATTCTAATAAGAACAACCTATCACTGAACTGTTAACAGTAACACACTCTCTGCCCTTCCTTCCTATTCATAACGAATCCCACTCCCGTTATACCATTTTGTGCTGCTGTTGATATTACCCTCTACTCATCTGAGCACAAATCCTCGTCTTCTATCCATTTCGCTTGGCTGACATCTACTATATCTAGACTGAGCCTTTGCATTTCCCTTTTCAGATTTTCTAGCTTCCCTACCACGTTCAAGCTTCTGACATTCCACTCCCCGACTCGTAGAACATTATCCTTTCGTTGTTTATTTAATCTTTTCCTCATGGTTACCTCCCCCTTGGCAGTCCCTTCCCGGAGATGCGTATGGAGGACTATTCCGGAAGATTTTCCCAGTGGAGAGATAATCATGACACATTTCAATTACAGGCCACATGTCCTGTGGGTACACGTTATACATCTTTAATGTAGTGGTTTGCATTGCCTTCTGCACGCTCATGCCGTTGATCATTGCTGATGCCTCCACCTTTAGGGGCAGTTTCCCACCCCAAGGAAAAGAGAGTGCCGTGAACCTCTGTCCGCTACTCCACCCTTTTGACAAAGCCTTTGGCAGACTGAGGGTGACTTCTTGTACTGGAAGTCTTCGGCCTCCTAATGCTGATTATTAATCAAAATTTAAGCGGTGGCGGGTTTCGAACGTGGGACCGTAGACGTGTTGATTACTAACTAAAGACGATACTCCTAGTAGGCGGGTAACAAAGATTGCCAGCTGGAGAATTAAAGTATATATCTTCTCATGGCATCCCAGGCAAGCTCTGTAGGGGACAAATCAAGGAACTGGGCATGCAAGTCAAATATCCCTACATTCTTCGAGATGTCTGTGATGTGAACCGTGATGTGGGGGCTTTGCGTTAGTCTGTTGGACTGTGCTATCTGGTCGCCTGATCGTGAAGGATATGACAAAAGGATTTACCACTGTTGCTGCATAATGGCGAGTAGCCTCCCTTCAACAATTACCAAATCAGTAATAATATCAAAACGCTCGTTCGACGAAAGTTTCGCACTTAAAGACTAGAAAGTTGTAGAGGTCACGCCAGTACCGAAGAAAGCAAGTAGGCGTAATCCGAAGAACTATGACCCTTATCACTGACGTCGATTTGTGGGAAGATTCTGGAACGTATGCTGTATTCAAATATTATGAATTACAATCAGCACAGATTCAGAAAATATCGGTCTTGTGAAACACATCTAGCTCTTTATTCTCAAAGTTATAAGTGCTACCGTTAGTGGATCCCATATTGAATCCATGTTTCTAAATTTCCAGAAGGCCTTCGATGCGATTCGACACAAACGATTTTAAGAGAACTGCTTGCCTACAGAGTATTGTTTCAGGTGGGCGACTGGATGCGCGGTCTTCTGTCGAAATCACAGTTCAAAGGAGGCTAGATGACTTAAAGTCATTGAGTAAAACAGAAATGATATCTGGCGTTCCCCAAGGTAGTGATATAGCCCCTCTGCTGTTCCCAAGCTATATAAACGATTTAGGAGACAATCTGAGAGGCCATCTTAGATTGCTTATTGACGATGCTGTCATTTACCGTCTAGTTAAGTCATCGGGAGATCGAAAGCAATTGCAAAATTATTTAGATAAGATATCTGTATGGTGCGAAAAGTGGCAACTAGAAAAGTGTGAGGCCGTGCAATGAGTAGGAAATCATAACCGTAAAATTTTGGTTACGTGATAAATCACACAAAGGCTCCTAATTCAACTGAATACCTAGGAATTACAGTTATGAACAACTTGCAGTGGAACAATCACGAAGATTATGTTTTGCGGAAGGGAAACCGAAGGCTGCGTTTCATTGGGAGAACACTTAGAAGATGCTACAATTCTGATAAAGAGGATGCCTGCTCTACACTTGTCCGTCCTCAGCTAGCGTACTTTTGTGCAGGGTGGGATTATTATCAGATGGGATTGACTGAGGACATGGAAAAAGTTCAAAGGAGGACAGCTCTACCTGCACTGTCGCGAAATGGGCAAGAGATTGTCACGCATATTTACTCGTACATTATCAGTTTTATACTTTCAGTGTTTTTAAATAAATTATAAAATTTAATGACACTTCATGCAGTTCTAAGTCCACTATATGATTCAATTTCTGTAATTTTTCGATCTTTATATCTTTGACTATTTATGGATCCATTGTTCTTGTCCTATACTTTTAATGTTTTAACGAAAAAAATTTTGCACCATTTTAATTTTAATTTTAATGGTTTCAGAGTAAGACCTTGTGACTTTCTACTTTCAACTATTAAAACTTTGAATATCTTAAGATACGAATTCAGTTTTCGCTACTCTATTTCCACTTTCATAATCAACTATTTTATCCCCTTTTTAGGCTTTCGCATACATTCTGGTATTTCAACAGAAGCTATTTGCATAACTGGCATATCGTAAAATTTAGAATAATATCCCTCTGTTGTTAAGTTCATAGCATCCTTGCCACTATCCAACCCTCCCCCTATCTCTTGCCTTCTTTGCCCGGTATCAGATCCCCTCGCTCCATTCTATAGTTTTACTACTTTATGTCACTTACGTTTTAGATGCCCATTGTTCTACACTAATTCTATTTTCACGAGAATTTATACATAATTATACGACCTATAATTTTAGCACGAGCCCTTTTCTTAAACTCTTGACATACTCATCACCCCTTGCTTGCGTACTCACCCTTTCCTCAGTCAATCTTAATCCATATCCCCTTCTCCTCTCCCTCTTCTCCCCCTGCCTCCAGCATATATCTATTTGAAACAGTAACCTCAGTTCTGAGTAGAAAAGGCTGCTTGCTGACGCAGCTACTTAGTAAATTCTACATTTACGTACAAATCTTTTCTTTTCTCCTTATTGCAAATATTAGATGGTGCATACTTAGTTAGTCTTTGTTTTATATCTGAAGATGTTCCTGCGTGATCGAAACATGTAATCTAATTAAAAACGTGTAACTGAGACAGAACGATAAATGAAAATCGTCTGAAATATCACCGATATCATACGCTAACTGGCGTGGCATTTATAAGAACACACATGTCTATCGTTGCGGCGACATTTCTGCGTCAAGCGTTGTCCTTCGAATGTGAAAATATTTTGTTTTCATCCAACCCCATAATTGTAATGAAACAGGAGAAATCAAAGCTCGCACGACAAGATTTAAGTATTCGTCTTTCTCGCGCACCGTTTGAAACTGGAACGGTAGAGAACAGCTTCAAGACAGTTCGATGAGCCCTGTGCCTGGCACGTAAGTTCAAATTGCGGAGCAGTCATGTACAGGGTGGGGCAAATAAAAATGGACCTGGGAACAATGTTCCAGGGTACAAGGAAACACAGCAGACGGTAGGTTATACCGTACTAACCGGACTATGGCAGGTGTTGAAAGTGACCACCATTCATCTCTTTGGCACTTTTGGACCATGGTCAGCAATTGCTGAAGGCAGCTCGAAGCAGGACTCCTGGAATTGCTGCAGTCTCATCCGAAATGTTGCTTTCACTTCGTTTTCAGGTAATGTTTGCAGATATTGGAATTTGTATATTTGCTGTAGTAACTTATGTGAAGGTAATTCTATTTTTAATTTCAAATTCACAGTTCATCAGATGCTACAAAAACAAACGTGCGGTTTATAGCACAACATGATATCATAACCTGTACACTGAGAGTATGTCAAAAAGAACTTATGTAAAATCATTAATTTACGATTACAACGATAACAGTGAAATACATTTGTAATTTTTGTAAGTTTGCAGATCTGAAGGTGGCAGCTCAAACCTGCCGAAACTAGTTGTCCAATGTACCAACTTGCGCTCAAGGCTATAAAATCTTAATATCTCATTATGTCCTTAGAAAGTATGATTCTCATCGCACCATTCAGACGGATCGACAGCAAATAAAATTTTGAAAATTGGCCTTGAACAGTTCCAGCCCCCCAGGTTGACAGGGAATCATTGCTGGTTATCTCAGGCGAGCACAATGAACGGTGTTCAATCATTTACGAGAATTTTGGCTCTTAAAAACATCCAACCGTTGAAAACTGCGCGTAAGAAGGATGTGCTTGAAACTGGATAAACAGGTTTGTAATGACTAGAGAGTGGATTGTATGCATCATAAAAACCCCAAAATATGCATGAAAAATGCCTAAAAATGCAAGAAAATTGTCGAAATATGCAAGGTCAGACAATAAAAGAACGTGGTTACTGAGTGCATTATATCTCAAAGTCGAACCTGTGCATATCGATTACAAGGAATAGCGCCGGCCACGTGAAAAATCGGTACATTTGTACATTTAGAACGCTGAAGTGAAAGTGAAGAAGAATGGCATCATCTGCTGAACGGAATGAACAACATAATAAGTACAGAATATGGACTGAGAGTAAATCGAAGAAAGACGAAAGTTATGAGAAGTAGCAGAAATGAGAACAGCAAAAAAACTTAACATCAGGATCGATGGTCACGAAGTAGATGAAGTTAAGGAATTTTACTACCTAGGCAGTAAACTAACCAATGACGGACGGAGTAAGGAGGACATCAAAAGCAGACTAGCAATGGCAAAATGGGCATTAATGGCCGAGAGAAGTCTACTAATATCAAATATCGGCCTTAATTTGAGGAAGAAATTTGTAAGAAAGTACATCTGCAGTAAAGCATTGTATGGAAGTGAAACATGGGCTATGGGAAAACCGGAACAGAAGAGAATCGAAGCATTTGAGATGTGGTGCTACAGACGAATGTTGAAAATTTGGTAGATGAAAACGTAAGGAACGAGGAAGAAAGTACATCTGCAGTAAAGCATTGTATGGAAGTGAAACATGGGCTATGGGAAAACCGGAACAGAAGAGAATCGAAGCATTTGAGATGTGGTGCTACAGACGAATGTTGAAAATTTGGTAGATGAAAACGTAAGGAACGAGGAGGTTCTGCGCAGAGTCGGAGAGGAGAGGAATATGTGGAAAATACTGAAAAGGATAAGGGACAGGATGATAGGACATCTGCTAAGACATGAGGGATTGACTTCCATGCTACTAGAGGGAGCTGTAGAGGGCACAAGCTGTAGAGGAAGACAGTGATTGGAATACATCCAGCAAATAATTGAGGACGTAGATTGCAAGTGCTATTCTCAGATGAAGAAGTTAGCATAGGAGAGGAATTCGTGGCGGGCCACATCAAACCAGACAGAAGACTGATGACGAGAAAAAAGAAAAAAAAAATCATTTTCTGAATACTTTCTGGAAGTGGTTAGGTAGGGGGCCTTTCTGCGATTATTTTCTAAAGATTTGCAAAATGGGGACGCATACATTGTTTCAAGAATTACTGTTCCTTCTTTGTTGCTGTTGTCGATAACAAGCGGATGCGATGCGACGAGTCACAGTGAAACAATCGATATATACAGGACCAACTTTGAGTTATATGGCTTGCAGAGGGGCACGCTCAAAAACTCCGTAATAATTTATTTAAAAAACAATATACAGTCATGATTTTTGAACATCATTAACTTTTAATTAATACTATTGGACCAGAGCATCATGTTCGGTAGTAGGAGTGTGTCTTCAATCACTCAAAACATTTTTATAAACAGAAAAGGACCGTTCTACGTCAACTGAGGGCAGTAACTGAATTTGGGTGCTATGTTGGCATTTATTTTTCTGGTAAAAGTTCACCCATCCTATTAATAAAACTATCAATTTGGCACAAGGATTCGTAGCCTGGGTTATTGTTTTAAGTGTTTTCAAACTTTGCTTTAAGTTTTCTTTGGCATACCTCCGGCAATGAGGATTTCACTAGGATAATTTTATTCATTAACTGCATGGATTCATTCAACCTTGACTTTCAAGCTTTGTAATGCTTGCAGATATATGGGAAAATTTTCCAGGAAGCCTTTGAGGATAGGGTTTGTAAGTTTGTGAAGAGGAATATTGATTGTAATGAATGTTTCTCATAGACCTATTTTAAATCGACTTTTTTGGTTACCTTTGGACAAATCCCTGCTACTGCAACTTGCTGTTATCAGAAGTTGTTCTTGTGGTCCTTTCTTCTGCTTTCATGCGATACGAAGACTTGTCTTGACATGCTGGTCTATTTGAAACCTTATCTTGCACGAAATGTTTTTCTCGCAAACTCGACAATTCTGTCATATGTTAATGTTCCAGGATAGTCAGCCATCCACGAAAAGACGTTTCTTTTTTCGGGCGGCATGGCGCAGAACGCGTTACACACTATACGTCGTAAACACGTTCAACTATGTACAAGTAAATAGAAAGCTAAACTGAAACAATGCACATGCGACCAAAAGTTTGCGTAATTTAATTTAATTGTTGCCAACACGTACGGTATGACAGCGGAGGGGATTAACCCAAGGGGGGGGGGGGGGCAGGAGCATTGACTCTGTCCGCCTGTTCCTGTTCTGTAATGATTTCGCAAGGCAGTGGCCTCTCGGTTAGCGGATGCACGCAGTTCTAGGTCGCGGTCAAGCTGTGATACATTAAAACTAGTTCGCGCTAGAGACCGCCCGTCTAAATTTTTAAAATATTGTAAACATAGAGCGAAAATACGCATCGTCACAATTTTTAGTTAAAATATGCAATAACCGGTGAAAAGGAGCCAAATATGAAAATGCATATAATCCGGTCTGAAATTGAGTGTTAAAAATTAGATCAGCTGGTCAATACACACACACACACACACACACACACACACACACACACACACACACACCTGAGGAAGTGATACTCTGCCAAGTATTATAGACATTCAGCGTAGATGATTCGCCATGTCTTTTTTTATATTAGTACGATTAAATGTACTATTACAAAGTGTCATTAAAAAAGGAATACATGATAGAAATGTGAGAGCATTCTTTTCACAGACGGTCAGCTGGTTTGCCTTGTGATGCGGTCGGCTGAGATCTTGAGGAGATACGACGTCGCTGTTTGCGTCAACTCACGGAACAGAGCAACAGGTTGTGAAGCGAGGGAGTAATTGGAAGAAACTATTAATACTTCTGTCCATGTAATAGATAGACCTGTTTAAATATGCATCACTTTGTAAACAACTGAAATTCTAAGAGAAATAAGGATTGATGAAAATTGTAAGCGGGACAGTAATGTATGACATTCTTGTTTAAACGTCCACCGAAGCACTTAAAACTAATACTTTGTTAAGAGCGATTAAAACAACAGATATGTTTGAAGAAATCGATATTCGACAGGGAAGTGTCCATTTATTCTGCTCCTGATAGCACGTACTTTTGATAGTAGATGATCTGGATGCTGACCTTATACATGTCAGTAAAGTTACGTCAATCATATCACAACAGCAGTCCCAAAACCTCATGAACATTAATGCCTGCCAATAGTTTTCAGCCATTTGGGTACGATAAAATCGTATCAAATGAACAATATTTACAATTTTTAGAAATTTACTGCGATTATGTAGCCAAGAATCTTGATGAAATGAAAATCAAAATTCATATTTTTTCTCGAACTTGTTACAACTTCGCTGACAGCGACAAGGATAGCTTTAGCAAGTCAATTCGATATAGATGTAGTGTACATTACAATCAGGGATGAGATCCCCTTGTAACGGAGGATTAGATTTTCTTTTACGAAGAAAGTTTGTTCAAGCTGACCGACACCTGATGTACTCTGTAGGAAAAGCGAAGAGGGAACTTGGAACTTAGCGGATAGATGAAGTGGGTTTCCAAGGCGTAGTATAAAACTCTGGAAATGTCAGATTCTTAGACACTGATCCCTCAAAGGCATTATTTACTCTGCTGTTGATCCGACTAGTGCTGGGCTGCGCTGTATGGCGTCAAGGTGGTGGGTCAGAGTCTGCCGAGCTTTGCACTAAGCGTAACATTATGTCGTTAAATGGCACGTGGCTTTTCGTACTAGATCAGCACTCACTGATTGGCCGGGTACTAAGATTAAGAAGCATCGAAGCGCGGATTCAGAGTCTGGAAGTGTAGCATCGTATATGTGCCCCTCTAAAATCTTTGGACTCTGACAGACTAGTGGGGTAGGGGAAGCTTTAAGGACGTAGTTACGCCTGGATGAAAAGCCATTGGGAGTAGTTGAAATGTTCGCACTGTCAGAAGGATTAATACAAAAGAAGTTACTTTCCACAGTCAGACTCAGCACATTTCCGTTGCAGAAGCACTGAGTCTGTCAAACAGTTTTTCTTGTGGTTGTTGCACTTTTTGCGACATTAACATGCTACGCATCCAAATGACTCGCCGCTACGTTTATTCCTTTGGTGACCGTTTTGAGCATAGTTTCCACATATCTAGTGCCGTACTTTCGATGTGTGGTTGAGGTTATGACACATGAAATATCTTGTTGCTGTATCATAGACTTTTACATGGCTTTCAAAGGGTTGAAATGGCTCTAAGCACTATGGGAGGTCATCAGTCCCCTAGACTTAGAACTACTTAAACCTAACTAACCTAAGGACATCGCACACATCCATGCCCGAGGCAGGATTCGAACCTGTGACCGTAGCAGCAGAGTGGTTCCAGACTGAAGCGCCTAGAACAGCTCGGCCACAGCGGCCGGCTACATGGCTTTGTACTGTAATATATTCCTAAGTTCTGTAGTTAGTGTGATAGCATCATCTTTAAGCCGTCACCGTCCCCCTCATATTGTTTTGAAGCAGAGTTTCATCTCCTTCAACAATTAGGAAATTTGGACTTCATTTTATTCAGTTAGTAAGAGTTTTCTAGTATTTCATCTGTTGTCTCTTTTGGTGTTTCATATATTGCCAGCTGTGGCGTTTCCTTTTACGGTAGCACCCACTTTGTGTTAATAGCTTTTGCTTAATGAATGATTTTTTGGAGTCTTCTAATTTCAGGTCCTATAATGATAATTTTTTTCTGGTGACCTAACAGCTTTAATTTGAAGGGTATCCTTTACAAGGCTTAGTGAATTAGTAAATTTGTCCCCAACAACCTTCCAAATATTACTGTCTGTTGCCAAGACGGACATTGCGTTTATGTCGTTTGTTTATTTCATATTTATTGCTGCGTGTGAAACAGATCGTCCTGCAACTTTAGCGTAAGTTTTTCGTTTTTTGTTTTTTACCTATCATTCTCATCTTCAAGCAATTTGATTTGCGTTTCTAGCGCTGATACTGACCTTCTACCAAATGCGTGTGAAGTTTTCGTATCTCATCGTGTACACTTATCAGCCAGAACATTATGACCCCGACCTACTATCGATATAAACCCATCCTGGCTATAACAGCGTTACCTGACGAGGAATGACTTCCAGTCAGACACACGCACGGTACACGTAGTATCAATAAGCCTGCTGTCGGTATGTAGAATGGGGAAGCAGCACAATCTGTCTGAGTTTGGCCGAGGTCAGATTTTGATGTACCGGAGGCTTGCACGAGCATTTCGGAAATTGCACGACTTGTCCGGTGTTCGAGGAGTGCTGTGCTGAGTGCCAACACTTGGCGAGACCCAGGTGAAGCCACACCCAGACGTCGTGGGGTTGGTCGGCCACCCCTCATTAGAGATGTTGGACGTCGCAGGCTGGGCAGACTGGTAAATAACACAAGCGGCGAACTATGGCAGAACTAACATCAGACTTGAATGCTGGACAGAGTGCAAGTGTGTCCGAACACGCAGTGCACCGAAAGCTCCTAACGATGGCCCTAGCCAGCCGACGCGGTATGTGTGTATGAATGTTAATACCACGATATTGGCAACAACAACTGAAATGGGCACGTGACCATCGGCGCTGGCGTAATGACAGAGCGTTGCATGGTCTGATGGATCCCGATACCATCTTACTCAAGCCAATTGGAGGGCGCGAATCCGTCGTCTTCCACGGAAACAGCTCCTTGACACCTGTACAGGATGGAGACAAGCTGGCGGTGGCTCCATTTTGTTCTGGGGAATATCCATATGGCCATCCATGGGTCCATGGTTCCAGGAATATCGTACACTGGTTTGCAGACCACTTACGCCCTTTCATGACGATTATGTTTCTTTTCAACAAGATAGAGTGCCACGTCACAAGGCCAGGAGCGTGATGGAGTGTTTCGAGGAACACAGTGGCGAGTTCCTACAGACGTGCTGCCTCCCAACTCGCCAGATGTGAACCCGATCGAACACATCTGGGATGTGATTGATCGTGGCGTCAGAGCTCATCTATTCCCCTCCCTGGAATTTTCGGGATTTAGGTGACTTGTGTGTGCAGACGTGGTGGCAATACTTTCCAGCGACCTCCCAAAGCTTCATCACTTCCATGCTACCCCGCGGCCTCGCCAAAGATGGACTTACCGGCTATTAGGTAGGTGGTCATTATGTTCTGGCAGATCACTGTACCTCATACATGTACAGGGACTGGACATAAATACGGAAACACCGCAAGAAATACATCCTTGAACATAAATTCAGATGCTAACCAAGCCTGCAGATTGCGCTGTTGTATTTGACCAAAAACGGCACCTAGAATATCTTCAATATGTTACAAGTGTCAGAGCAGTGTTCTGTGTAGTTTGAGTGCATTGTGTCGGAGCTGAGTGAGATCGAACTTATTCAGATTTATCGGTGCTCGTACGGTGGGTACTTCCGTAACCAAGATGCCGAAGTGTCTGGTGTTTCAAGAGGCACGTTATCGGAGATTTATACGGCTTACAAGAGAAGCAGAAAAACTACATGCGCTGAGTCACAACGCGGTCAAAAGTGTATGTTGAGTGACCGTGACGGACGCTCATTAAAGGGGATAGTGGTGAAAAACTAGAGGACGACAGGTGCAAAAGTAACAAAAGGAACTGAAAGTCGCACCAGTTAGTAACAAAACGATGCGAAGCGGCTAAAAAGCTGGGAAATGCAGGGAGAGCTGCAATTCCAAAACCACTTGTCAGGAGAACACGGTGCCAACGCCTTGGACTATAGAGCAGTGGAAGAACGTTATTTGTCGGAAGAGGCTTGTTTCACACTTTTTCCAGCTTCTGGCCGAGTTTACGTCCCAAGACTGAAACATGGCGGGAGGTTCGGTGATGATTTGATAAGCCATATCGAGGAATTCCATTGGCCTCACGGCTACTGTGCAAGATCGCATTTCTGCCAAAGAATTTGTGACCACGTTCACTGATGAGGTCCATTCCATAGCACAATTTTCCCTATGGATTTTTGTGTTACAAGAAGACATAGACCCTCTTCACACAGCCCTCACCGTCCAGGATTGGTTTTGCGAACAAGAGGATGAATAATCACATCTCCCAGGCCACCAGTCATCCCATTTCTATGTTACTGAGCACTTGTGGTCTGCTATGGTGTCAAGGGTGCGTGATCGCTGTGCACCTGCAACATCGTTACCTGAACTTTTCACTATTTTGTAGGAAGAATGATGTAAGATTACCTTGAATACCTTGGAGGACCTGTACCTAACCATTCTGAGACGACTGATGTTGATGTTTGGTTTGTGCGGCGCTCAACTGCGCGGTCATCAACACCCGTACAAACTCCCAAGCTTTAGACAGTCCAATCTAGCCACTTCCACAAATGATGATGAAATGACGAAGACAGCGCAGACACTCAGTCCCCTGGCAGAGAGTCCCCGGGCAGAGAAAATCCCCAACCCGGCCGGGAATCGAACCTGGGATCCAGTAATCCAGAGGCAACAACGATAGCTACTAGACCACGAACTGCGGACCCGAGACGACTGGAAACTGTTTTGAGCGCCAACGGTTTTCCTACACCGTAAAAGACATGGTAATGTGTTTTGGGTGTTTCAAAGGTTTTGTCCGCCCCTGTACCTTTCCACTTGCGCCTGTTGGTCCCTTCACACTTTTAGTTGCAGTTAGGTCTCTTTTATGGTTTCTTTTCTTATTTTTCGTTCTTGGCTACGTTAATAACGTTCATGATCTGTATGTACAAATAAGAGTGTCCGTTTGTTTGTAATTCATAGAAATCTAGTTTTATTCCAATCTTGACGAAATTTTGCACACATCACCTTCAAGACAAGAGGAAGCTCACGGCTACTTGAAACATGTTTGGAATACATAAATGGAAACTTTCGTTACCAAACATCTCGAAAAGCTGTTAGCCAATTTATTACAAATTTCTGGATTCAGATGAAACAATGAAATTTATTGAAAAATTAAATGCCTGAAAGAGGAAATGTATCGTGGTAAACTGACTTTATCTCCTGTAGCGAAAATTGCAGGAAAAATGCCTATCTTTGAGATAGTACCATGAGACGTCAGTAGATGACGGGACGACTGGAAGCTCGAGAAGTAGACAGAAGCATGTTTGCTAAATCTTGTCTACTGATTGCACTACCGGCCATTAAAATTGCTACACCAAGAAGAAATGCAGATGATAAACGGGTATTCATTGGACAAATATATTATACTGGAATTGACATGTGATTACATTTTCACGCAATTTGGGTGCATAGATCCTGAGAAATCAGTATCCAGAACAACCACCTCTGGCCGTAATAACGGCCCTGATACGCCTGGGCATTGAGTCAAACAGAGCTTGGATGGCGAGTACAGGTACAGCTGCCCATGCAGCTTCAACACAATACCACAGTTCATCAAGAGTAATGACTGGCGTATTGTGACGAGCCAGTTGCTTGCCCACCATTGAACAGACGTTTTCAGTTGGTGAGAGGTCTGGAGAATGTGCTGGCCAGGGCAGCAGTCGAAAATTTTCTGTATCCAGAAAGGCTCGTACAGGATCTGCAACATGCGGTCGTCCATTATCCTACTGAAATGTAGGGTTTCGCAGGGATCGAATGAAGGATAGAGCCACGGGTCGTAACACATCTGAAATGTAACGTCCACTGTTCAAACTGCCGTCAATGCGAACAAGAGGTGACCGAGACGTGTAACCAATGGCACCCCATACCATTACGCCGCGTGATACGCCAGTATGGCAATGACGAATACACTCTTCCAATGTGCGTTCACCGCGATGTCGCCAAACACGGAAGCGACCATCATGATGCTGTAAACAGAACCTGGATTCATCCTAAAAAATGACGTTTTGCCATTCGTGCACCCAGATTCGTCGTTGAGTACACCATCGCAGGCGCTCCTGTCTGTGATGCAGCGTCAAGGGTACCCGCAGCCATGGTCTCCGAGCTGATAGTCCATGCTGCTGCGAACGTCGTCGAACTGTTCGTGCAGATTGTTGTTGTCTTGCAAACGTCCCCATCTGTTGACTTAGCAATCGAGACGTGGCTGCACGACCAGTTACAACCATGCGGATAAGATGCCTGTCATCTCGACTGCTAGTTGGGATCCAGCACGGTGTTCCGTATTACCCTCCTGAACCCACTGATTCCATTTGCTGCTAACAGTCATTGGATCTCGACCAACGCGAGCAGCAATGTCGCGATACGATAAACCGCAACCGCGATAGGCTACAATCCGACCTTTATCAAAGTCGGAAACGTGATAGTACGCATTTCTCCTCCTTAGACGAGGCTTCACAACAACATTTCATCAGGCAACGCCGGTCAACTGCTGTTTGTGTATGAGAAATCGGTTGGAAACTTTCCTCAAGTCAGTACGTTGTAGGTGTCGCCACCGGCGCCAACCTTGTGCGAATGCTCTGAAAAGCTAATCACGTGCATATCACAGCATCTTCTTCCTGTCGGTTAAATTTCGCGCCTGTAGCACGTCATCTTCGTCGTGTAGCAATTTTAATGGCCAGTAGTGTATTTACCGTTGTGATGATATATACCATTGAAGATTTTTAGTCCGTATTTCACAGTTATTATTATTTAAATACGATACGATACAAACGCTAAGGCAGATCATGGATATAATACCACCAAAAATCACTATCAGATACGGTTGTAAGGTTCTCTTTATTTAACACACGACTGGTTTCGGGCTTTTATACACACTTCTTCAGCGCCGCGGTGGACGTATACAAGACGCAGTGTGCTTACAACGAGCATCACTAGATCGTGAGACGATTGAAAGGTTGAACAGAACCCGAGATTTCCCGAACTGTGACAGTTCGACTCGTGCTCAAACACAGCTCTACGTGAAATAGTGAAAACTGACCCGAAACAAATGAAGACTAATTCTCCAAAATCACAATGAGCTATTTATCGCAAAATGTAACAACAGACGACGCATCTGATAACCTTTTCATTGTGGTCATGATGTATTCACTCGTCTCATTCCCTTGACGCACAGTGATTCAGATATGCCTTTCGATTTAAATACATTGCTGTCTCCCACGCGGCTTGGATTTGCAGTAAGTATCAATATAGCACAGGGCCAGTCACTTTGTGCGGCAGATATTAAACATCCCGGGCAACGCAGCTACAGAAATTAGCTTACTTGGAGCGTTGGACACCTGCAAGAATGCCGAAAAACTCTCTTTCAGAATGAAGTTTAGCTCGGCTGTCGTTGCTGGCTTAATGTCCTTTCTTGTCTGAAATCGTGTTCCTTTCATTGGCCATTTCAATTTAGGGAACAGCCAGAAATCGCGCGGGTTCATATCAGGTGAAAAAAGGTGCCTGTAGACGCAAAGGAATCCGATTTTTCGCCAGAAAAGTCTGCATGAGTGCCAGGAATGTGCTCGAGCATTGTCGTGATGGAGGCGCCAATTTCATGTAGACCACAAGTCCTGTCTCTCGCTCTGCACAGCATCAAGTAGGCGACGGAGAACATCTCCATAGAACTATATGGTGATTGTTTGACCCTGTGGTGCGTACTATTGTTGTACCACACCGTGGAAGTCAAAAAAAGCAGTCAACATCAGTTTGACGTTCCCCCGCACTTGGCGGGTAATCTTTGGTGCTTCCACTGTGACGACAGGAATTTTGGTTTCCGGGTGTACGCGCACATCCAGGACTCGTTACGAGTTATTAGTGTATTCACGAAGCTGTGGAAACTGTCTGTAGGGTTCAGTATGTCCTATGAGACTTCAGCACGAAGTTGCTTTTGCTCCATCATGAGCAGTTTGGGCAAGAGTTTCGCCGACACTCTCTTCATGGCGAAATCTTCGGTCTCAATGGAATGTGCCAAAAAAATGCTGATGCCCACCTCTTCAGTAATTTCTTTGATAGTCACACAATGGTCCCACATCACAATCGTGTTCACTTTGGCCGTCAGCTGGTTATTTCGGTATGTTGATGGCTGACCAGAGCGTTGCTCGCTCTCCACCGATGTATAGCCGGCTTTAAACCGGTTGTACCACTTCAGCTGTGTGATGCTCTTGGTGTAGTTACTGAAACCCACCTGAGTCTTCCGAATGGTTTCCCCTTGGCTGTCGCTCAGTTTTTGGCAAAATTTGATGCATTAGCGCTGCTCTAGTCGTTCCGTCACTTCCCTCGATGGGAGCTGTACACACTGCCGCAATCAACCGTTGCTTGCTAGCAGCTGACGCTGTCGGCAGGTAATAAAAAATTGGGGCATGCACACGAAGGTTCATTGTCGGTTCATGAAAGCGTGCTAGATTCAAATCCGAAAGGTGTACGTAAAACATAATATGGTAGGATACTTATCTAACACACGTTGCATTTTGCATTGTAGGGATTTCTGACTCGTATTATGGATGACTCATTTCCTAACGTGGATTACCTGTACTTGTTATCTAACGAAATGACGCAGTGATAAGACACTGGCTATCCAGATGTTTTTGTGACTTCCCTAAATCACTCAAAGAGAATTTCGAGATGATTCCTTTGAAACGGTTCGACGCTGTTTCCTTTTTCAGCCTTCCGCAATCCGAGTTCGTGCTCTTTCTGTGTAGCCTTTTGTCGTCGACGGGGCGTTAAAGCCTAATCTTCCTTCGTACCTGATCTTCAGTGTATACGATTGTGAGCTTGGCATCTGTGCTGTCTGCATGTCCCTAAAACCGCTGACGACATAACGCTTGGACTTTAAGTGTATCCAACATAGCAGCTGACTCGTGCGCTCACGTACTGCGAAGGGGTGCTTGCCGGAGTGCGCCGCGCTTGTCCTACGAGCCCCTGCCATCGCCATTTTGGATTTTAAAATTTCTGCCATCTTAACGAAGTCATTGCCCCTAGCATGCAATCAAGCCGCCATCCCTGTATGTAATCAACTTCACAGGTTAATGTCAAAGTATGGGTGGGAAAAACCGACCGTTAAACCGATACCGGTATTTTAGTTCTGAATGACAGGTGTCCTTCGGTATTTGATTAGTCTCGATTATGAAAGGTGTTTTTCTTAGATTTTACTAATAATCGAGTAAAATAAGCGAAATATCAATTTGCCATAGCAGCAGTGCTAAAATATTTCGTTCTAAAACACAACATTTTTTAAAAAAAGGAGTAATTTTTATTCGAAAAACATGCATCGGTTTGAAATATTACTTTGTTATAGAAAATGCGAAAAGTAATCAGTGACATTTTAATAACTATGCCAACAGAAACGAGCAACGAACATACGGCATAAGAACTGGTACAGCGTGACTGAGACAACTGAGACAATACTGTCCGTCAGTGTGCGTGTAGTGTGGGAGACTGGCCCCCACCTGGTCTATATGGTAGTTTCTCGCTGTCGTCACTGGACATTAGTAGTACTGCAGAACTGCACCAGTCCTAATCTGAAAATATTTTTACCAAGTGACATAGCAATGAAATACAACGCTTCATTTGCTTTAAAAGAGTAAAGATTTGTCTTCCATTGCTCTGAACTAATAAAAGGAGAAGGAACTTATCGTAAAAGTACTCAATTAAAAACTTTACAAAAATTCACTTATAGTATACAAGAAAAATAGGAAGTAACTGATCTGCTGCCTGTGTCTACATAATATGGCAGTTAGAATCAATAGGAGAATAGTGGTGATTTTTTGTAGTATTCGACCACTTATCACTCTTCGAGAAAAGCAGCAAATGGTGGATGGACACCCTGTACCTCAACGTAGTATGATAATCAGCCTGAATTTATTACGAACACCTTGAGATCTAGATTGAAACCGACTGATTTAAAATTTTCTGATAGCTGCTGTACCCGTAAAACCTTGTATAATTTAAAGCCCGTGTTGGTGGTCGTAATTTACAGCCGGTCACCATATGCATACAAGATCGTAATCACAACATCTGACAGAACAAATGTATAAAACTGATCGTGGATGGACTTTAAAAATTATTCTTCCAGTGGATAGCAAAATATTTTGTACATTGCATTCTCGAAACCTTCATACTGCATACTACCAGCATAATTATTAATTGTGGATAACAGCTGATTACTGGCCAAATACAGTATTGTAGGTGAAAACGGAAAAATTATGATAAAATTAACTCTTCCTCTCGAAGAGCGTCTTATATACTAACCAGCAGGTAAAAATTGGTACGATTTATTGATAACGAACTCATAGGCTACTACGTGCTTACTTTGCAAATACTGCGCAGATTTCTTTATCTGCAATACACCAGTACACCGTACGCTATGCGGCGGGGAGAATGCGTAGTACTCCTCCCTCAAAATTTACTTTTTTTTATATTATAAAGAAAAGAATGATTGCCGATAACTCACCTTGCAAACGGTATCATCTGCAACCCTTCTTATTATTCCGCGTTTTGTTTTGCATTTGTCTGAGTCAGTCATGCTAGTTTCACAATTCCTTGATGAATGCCACTCTTCTTCTTAGAATATTCAATGACACTAATCCAAAATTATAAAGTTATCGGACTGACGAATAGTTCGCGATAAATGGCTGGAACTTATTTTTGTGACGTACTTCAATGACTGCACAAAGTTAGTTTTCTTCCCATAATTATGTCCTCCGCGTGACTACATTTAAGTTGATATTTCAACTTAGGTAGCTGTGCGGTGATATTGCAGCTCAACTGAAGTACAGGGTGATTCAAAAAGAATACCACAACTTTAGGAATTTAAAACTCTGCAACGACAAAAGGCAGAGCTAAGCACTATCTGTCGGCGAATTAAGGGAGCTATAAAGTTTCATTTAGTTGTACATTTGTTCGCTTGAGGCGCTGTTGACTAGGCGTCAGCGTCAGTTGATGCTAAGATGGCGACCGCTTAACAGAAAGCTTTTTGTGTTATTGAGTACGCCAGAAGTGAATCGACAACAGTTGTTCAGCGTGCATTTCGAACGAAGTATGGTGTTAAACCTCCTGATAGGTGGTGTATTAAACGTTGGTATAAACAGTTTACAGAGAATGGGTGTTTGTGCAAAGGGAAAAGTTCTGGACGGCCGAGAACGAGTGATGAAAATGTAGCACGCATCCAGCAAGCATTTGTTCGCAGCCCAGGGAAATCGACTCGGAGAGCTAGCAGAGAGCTGCAAATTCCACAATCAACTGTATGGAGAGTCCTACGAAAAAGGTTAGTTATGAAACCTTATCGTCTGAAATTGGTTCAAGCACTGTCTGCAGCTGATAAGATTAAAAGAATCGATTTCTGTGATTTTATCCTTGCTCAAATGGAAACAGATGAATCTTTCGTTTCAAAGATTGTGTTTAGTGATGAAGCAACTTTCCACACTAACGGGAAAGTCAACTGTCACAATGTCTGTATATGGGGCACTGAGAATCCGCGCGAAACAACTCAGTATGAACGTGACTCGCCTAAGGTGAACGTTTTCTGTGCCATTTCAGCCAATAAAGTTTTTGGTCCCTTTTTCTTCGAAGGTGCTGCTGTAACTGGACTACAGTATCTGGAGATGTTAGAGAATTGGCTGTTCCCACAGCTCGAACAAGAAGCACAACAATCCATATTTCAGCAGGATGGAGCGCCACCACATTGGCACTTATCTGTCCATAACTACCTGAACGTCAACTACCCGAGGCTATGGATCGGCCGCCAGGCAGCACGTGACAGAGCACTTCATCACTGGCCTCCAAGAAGCCCTGATCTTACCCCCTGCGATTTTTTCTTATGGGGGTATGTTAAGGATATGGTGTTTCGGCCACCTCTCCCAGCCACCATTGATGATTTGAAACGAGAAATAACAGCAGCTATCCAAACTGTTACGCCTGATATGCTACAGAGAGTGT
Organism: Schistocerca americana; assembly: GCF_021461395.2. Taxonomy (NCBI): domain Eukaryota; kingdom Metazoa; phylum Arthropoda; class Insecta; order Orthoptera; family Acrididae; genus Schistocerca; species Schistocerca americana. Next base: position 690,205,773 of record NC_060121.1, on the reverse strand, counting down.
GGAACGAGTTGGAGTATCGGGTTGATATTGCTCGAGTGTCTGGAGGGGGCCATATTGAACATCTCTGAACTTGTTTTTGAGTGAAAAAAAACCTTTTTAAATACTCTTTGTAATGATGTATAACAAGGTTATATTATGTTTCTTTCATTAAATACACATTTTTAAAGTTGTGGTATTCTTTTTGAATCACCCCTTATTTCGCTGATTACAGTGATTGAAGACTGAATGTTGAGTCAGTTATACAAGTACTTCTGTGTAACAATAGGTAGTAATGTGAAATGTAAAGATCGTACAGACGCAGTTGTAGGGAAAAGACGTAACAACTTCGAGTGAAACGTATGATACTGGGAAATCGCAGTATGTTCAGGAAAGACCTAATTAGAATACGGTTGAAGACTTAAATTATAATATTAGACTATAATGACTAGATGCACCGAGAGTGCACAAATAAAGGATAAACAACTGGTTGTTCCAAATGTTATTGACTTAAACAATAAGAATCTCCACCTGGCAGACACACCAAGGAAATCGACTATATCGTGAATACCGATACAGGAAATTCTTAGAACCCATTTTCAAGTGGGAAACGATTTTAGTTAAGACTAATATGATAAAATTAAACGTTTGTTACCTTAACATATGTTATAACGCACCACGTACGACAGGAATGCGAAGATGCAGCAAGAAATGATTAAATGAAATGTACCGTCTTGCATTTTACAGTGATTTGAAAATGTTAATCCGGAGATTCGAGTCCTCCCTCGGACATGGCTGTATGCGTTGTCCTTAGCGTAAAGTTAATTGAAATAGTGTGCAAGTCTAGGGACCGATGACCTCAGCAGTTTGATCCCTTAGGAGTTTACACACTTTTGAACATTTTTGAAAATGTTCATGCACACAAGTTTCACACACTATCTTCTTCGGGGGAGAGATGAACTTCTTTAGGTCACGTGTCATTTTATTAGCCAGCACCCACAGTTATTTACTGCCACAATGGCGACACGTTGGACGTTAAGAGTACCATTCGGCATTTGTCTTGTGATGATGCTGTGTTTCTCTAGACTGCCAACGTGTTGTCACCAGTGCAACTAATAAGTGAGAATGCTTGCGTTTGACTAACAAAACTACTCACATAAGGGGACGTCGATAAAAAATGTTGGGATTCTTTTTAATTTGGAGTGCCCTCCCCCTTTGTGAGGTTTGTCGAGATGTGGTTGGACCCTGCTCCCCCTCACTCCACCTTCCCGCTCACTTGAGGTTTACCCCATAGGCTGATAAAAATATGTAAAAACAATTTTTTTATTTATTTTAAAAACTAATTAAAACACATTAATAAAAGCCGGTCTTATTTGGGAAGTACATTAAACCTTTCTTTGTAACGTGATTAAGAACCTTGTAAAGATGCTAACACTGTAATATTCGGACGGATAGGGAGACTTGCCCACAAAAAGGCTCCAAGAAAACAGCATTAACCGTTTTGACGGATCCTCAAATAAATTATACACTCCTCGAAATGGAAAAAAGAACACATTGACACCGGTGTGTCAGACCCACCATACTTGCTCCGGACACTGCGAGAGGGCTGTACAAGCAATGATCACACGCACGGCACAGCGGACACACCAGGAACCGCGGTGTTGGCCGTCGAATGGCGCTAGCTGTGCAGCATTTGTGCACCGCCGCCGTCAGTGTCAGCCAGTTTGCCGTGGCATACGGAGCTCCATCGCAGTCTTTAACACTGGTAGCATGCCGCGACAGCGTGGACGTGAACCGTATGTGCAGTTGACGGACTTTGAGCGAGGGCGTATAGTGGGCATGCGGGAGGCCGGGTGGACGTACCGCCGAATTGCTCAACACGTGGGGCGTGAGGTCTCCACAGTACATCGATGTTTTCGCCAGTGGTCGGCGGAAGGTGAACGTGTCCGTCGACCTGGGACCGGACCGCAGCGACGCACGGATGCACGCCAAGACCGTAGGATCCTACGCAGTGCCATAGGGGACCGCACCGCCACTTCCCAGCAAATTAGGGACACTGTTGCTCCTGTGGTACCGGCGAGGACCATTCGCAACCGTCTCCATGAAGCTGGGCTACGGTCCCGCACACCGTTAGGCCGTCTTCAGCTCACGCCCCAACATCGTGCAGCCCACCTCCAGTGGTGTCGCGACAGGCGTGAATGGAGGGACGAATGGAGACGTGTCGTCTTCAGCGATGAGAGTCGCTTCTGCCTTGGTGCCAATGATGGTCGTATGCGTGTTTGGCGCCGTGCAGGTGAGCGCCTCAATCAGGACTGCATACGACCGAGGCACACAGGGCCAACACCCGGCATCATGGTGTGGGGAGCGATCTCCTACACTGGCCGTACACCACTGGTGATCGTCGAGGGGACACTGAATAGTGCACGGTACATCCAAACCGTCATCGAACCCATCGTTCTACCATTCCTAGACCGGCAAGGGAACTTGCTGTTCCAACAGGACAATGCACGTCCGCATGTATCCCGTGCCACCCAACGTGCTCTAGAAGGTGTAAGTCAACTGCCCTGGCCAGCAAGATCTCCGGATCTGTCCCCCATTGAGCATGTTTGGGACTGGATGAAACGTCGTCTCACGCGGTCTGCACGTCCAGCACGAACGCTGGTCCAACTGAGGCGCCAGGTGGAAATGGCATGGCAAGCCGTTCCACAGGACTACATCCAGCATCTCTACGATCGTCTCCATGGGAGAATAGCAGCCTGCATTGAAGGTGGATATACACTATACTAGTGCCGACATTGTGCATGCTCTGTTGCCTGTGTCTATGTGCCTGTGGTTCTGTCAGTGTGATCATGTGATGTATCTGACCCCAGGAATGTGTCAATAAAGTTTCCCCTTCCTGGGACAATGAATTCACGGTGTTCTTATTTCAATTTCCAGGAGTGTATATACATTAAATGTCCTGAGTCTTCACGTACTTCGCATATGAAAGAAAACATTGTTTGTAGCTTCCATTGACCATATGGTTACGTAGCTCTTCAATCTCCTGGTTTATATGATAATTAAGAGAATGCTTGTCGACGCATATTAGGTGACCTTGCTTCCACAAACTTCTTGCCCGCACGTGTCTTTCTACTCGTCGACTTGCCACTTAACAGACACATCGTAAATTTATGATAGAAGTTAATTTTGAACACAGTAAGATCGTCTTTATATGGGTTACAGTGTATCACGACTGACTCACTGACACGCCGTGATTTGCACCGGCGCGGCAGAGAACTCCCCAAATGAGACCCGACACATGTCCTGCACGTGTTTCAAATCGGGGAATCCCCGGCATGCAGACATGTAAAGCATTCAGTTCAGTTCAGAGTGGCCATACAAACTGATCGGCACTTTATTTTGTCAGTGCTTCGATTTTATAAAACAAAATTTTATGTCCTAATCATGCATATTCTCTGAATTGAAAAAGATTACCTGAGATTTTCGTTGCAGTCGCCCTCTAAATGAGATTCGGTGAGATTTTTTCCGGGTCTCCCTCCCCTCTTTCATCCACCCCTCCCCTCATTTTGTCGAAAGTTGTGCTCCCTTTTTGATGACCCCGAAGTAGACGGAACGATAACTGTTACTCTTACACAATAACTACAACTTAGCGACTTAGATCATGAAGGCTAGTGTCCGACGATACGGAGAACAGAACTTTAACTATAAAATTTATTTCGTACAATACTCGTCTGTCTTTAAGGTTGAATAACAAGTACAGTATTTCAACCTTAAATATGGAATTGTTCTACGAAGAAATAACGGAAGAATCCATAAATAAAAATACTCATATAAATTGTGTAATGATTGGGTTGGTCCTGTAGAGGAAGCCTCTTGGAAATACGAGTATAACTGCATACACATCCAGGGTGGAACAACGACAATATTATGTGCGTGTATGTGTGTGTTTGTGTGTGTGTGGGTGTGTGTCTGAATGTTTTCGACGCTAGAAGGCCTTTTGGCCCTTAGCTCACATGTATAGCAATCCTTTCGTTGTGCCTCTCTGCGACTCAACGTCTCCTCTATGTAATGAGTAGCAATTTACACTTTCCATAATATTGTCGTTCCTAATTCTACATACATATTCCGTAAGACACCATGCGATGCATGATGGAGGGCACCTTTTTCCACAGCTATCCGTTCGCTTACCTGCTGCACTAGCAAATATAGAAAGGGGGAAAATGACTATTTGCTTCCGACGGAATCCTGATTTTCTTTATCTTTATGTCGCTGTGGCTACGCATTATGTATGTCCATGTCAGTAAGATCGTTCTGCAGTCTTTCGCTAATGCCAATTCTCTAAACTCTCTCAACAGTACTTCACAACATAACGTTTTTCCTACAGAAATTTGCATTTAAGGTCATGGAGCGTTTGTTCACGGAACATTTCCGTAATACTACCTGTAACAAACCTAGTTGCACGCCTCTGAATTGTTTCGACATATTTCTTTGATGTGATCTGGTGGGAATCCCAAACACTGAAGAATTACTCGAGCATGGGTCTCGCAAGTGTTATGCTCGCGGTATCCGTTATAGATGACCTACACTTCCCGAGAAGTCACACAATGAAGCTAAGTAAACCACTCACTTTCCCTACAACAGACTCGTTCCATTTCACATGGCCTTGCAACGTTGCAACGTTACGCTCAGATGGGTTTACAAGACGTGACTGTGTCAAGCAGCACGACATAAATACACTCATAAAACTCTCTGGCTTAGTCATCGCCTTAAGAGTGTTTATGAGTTATTGATAACGACTAAGGTATTAAAATCAGTGTACCAATTAAATAAATTATTAGCATTGTTTCAAATAAACTTAATAGTTAAAAATAATGTGCTCATTGATGCTCTTTTCCAATAATATAACAAGTATTATAAGGTATATTCCTCAGTTTCTTAGCAACCGCGCATCAACATTTGTACGGAAAACGACTGACTTGAGCACTAGCGTTGTTGTTATGATCATCAGTCAGAAGACTGGTTGGAAGCGACTCTCCACGCCAGTCTACCCTACGAAAGCCTCTTCATGCCTGCATGACTATTACAGCCTACAACCATTTGTACCTGCTTCCTTTATTCAAAACTTGCTCCGCTTTCCTGTGAGATTTCTAGTTTTAAACCTATCTCTATAGCGTTAATCCCCTCCGCAATTTCCTTCCATTGCCAGATTTACTACTTACTCACAGGTCACCATGCGACCCATCAACTGATCCCTTCCTTAAGTTAAGCTGTGCCGTAAGTTTATTTTTTACCCTATTCTATTCGGTACCTTGTAGTGCTCCTTATACTATTTTAAGCCAGTTTCACTATATCCGATGCAATCGTCTTGAGAGATTTAGCAACTGTGCTGAAATTTAAGATAATTATCACTTATCGTCCCGTTCCAGTTGCGTAATTTTATTTAGGTTACATGTTTCGATTAGTCTCGATCGTCTTCAGATCTAAGTAGTAGCGTCAGCAGCCCGTCTTGTCTTCTCAGCACAACCCATCAGAGCATTCTGAGTAGACAAGACGGGTTGCTGACGCACTATGTACTTAGATCTGAAGGTGATCCAGAGTGATCGAAACATATAATCTAATCAAAAATGTGCAACTGATGCGGAATAATAAACGAGAATTATCTTAAGCCAGTTTGTTATCTTAAGCCACTTTTACAATTACGTATGTCAAATAAAAGGCGTAAAATGATTGTGATAGCGATAAAGGGCCTAAGATAACGCTGTAACGCTGTCAATCATCAAAGGAATGTAACCTGATTCAAAGAAAACGTTGTTTCGACATTTTTTATGTAAGGGTTATAAAATGATGATTCATGATTCTCTAATCTCTCTCTCTCTCTCTCTCTCTCTCTCTCTTTGGCGGTTCGACTTGATGGATGTAATTGTTCTGTGAGCCATATTATTTCATTATTACCAGTATAAAATAATTCCTGTTTTGTACAAGCAGTCTGAGTACCCTGAGTTACCCTTTGAACTGGAGCCATTTTAATAAATAGTTCGGGCTTTAGTAACTGTATTAGCTGACTCTTGTGACGAAGTACAGGTGGTCGGTCAGCATTTCCTACAGCTCGTCATTTCAGTATCTGCAAAAGAGAATCTGCTTTGTTCATTATTAACATACGAAGTCAGACACTTTTACATAGGCTTACTGGATGAGTTCCTCTACGTATTTCAACACTGTTTTAACGCAACCATATAGAGCCAAAACTGTTCAGTAAGTCTGCTTTGAGCAGAACTCAAATAAATAGTGGGAACTAATGTATTCGTAATTTAAGTATGGGAATATGCTGAAGAAAGTTGAATTTAAATAACAGAGTAATATTTTCACTTCAGTGATGTGAAAGGCAAAGACCGTACGAAAGAATAATTTAAATTCTTACAACTTTTAAAAATACCACTTGCTCTCCGTTAGTATTACTTGAAGTCAGTTCTAGATATTTTTGTATCTCACCAATGTAAGCTATGTATTAGTTAGGCGAAAGTGATAACCTTTTGTTAAGGTATTTATCAGCTTGTAAATACTTTATAAAATTCGTGACACAGAAATGCAGAATTTATTTTCGCTTTATTCCGACCGGTTTCGGTCAGAAACCATGATAACTGTCCTGTACGAAATACATAACAAAAATCATGTCAAAAGGCAGAAAGAAAACGACCTGCAAGGTCACAAGATTTTTATTACTTAGAATGTAACAACAGGAAAATTACTTATGTCGAATAATTAATCTTTAGCCAACATTACAAATCAAAACTGAAAGTACGGTTCATTTCGAACTTTACAAGTACGATATCTGTGTAAACAGCAACTCACTGAAGAAAACCAACACGAGACACATACTGGCATTACAGGGCCAGAACGCATAGTAATCAATTCGAAGACCAACGATTACGTTGATATTACAATAGTAGGCAGGATGAAGATGATACTAATCACACGTCTCGTAACAAAACGGTATTCCACCCAAACATTTTCAAGAAGACAACTTAATAAATATTTAAAATTGCATTACATATTGGTTTTTATAGAATAAGTTACTCTACGATAGCAACATCCTTTGGCTAAACTAGAGACTAGCGTCTTTACAATAAAATATAACGAAGTTATAAGAATGGCATAAATACCGCAATGCAAACATAAATTCATGCTAACAAACATGGCTAAAGGCAATTAACTCAATTTACAGATTTTTTTTTAAGGAAAAGGTACCATCCAGTTACACAATAAATATTAAACCCACTATCTGAAATATCTTCAGGTAATCAGAAATTATCGTAGTCACAATCGCGTGGAACGGTAAGAAGAGGTAAGACCTAAAGAAATCTGTAAATGGGGTTAATACCTTTTAGCCATGTATGTTAGCATGAATTTATAATTGCAGTACCGTATTTACTCCATTCTGATAACTTCGTTATATTTTATTGTAAAGATGCTACTCTTCAGTCTTTATGACGTCAAAGGATGTTGTTACTGCAGAGTAATTAACTGTATAAAAAACAAAAAACCCTTATGTAATGTAATTTTAAATGTTTACTAGTTTGTGTTCCTGAAAATGTTTGGTTGGAATACAAGGACATTCAGGCGCAAGTCTGCATGCATTTAAAGTTGATGTTAGAGGAAGATCCGGAGTTTCTCTCAAATGTAATCACTGCTGATGAAACTTGGCTACATCATTTTGATCCTGAGAGCAAACAGCAAAGCTCAGTGTGGAAATCTCCTTCATCACGAACCCCCAAAAAAGCAAAAGTTCTTGCTTCTGCTGGGAAGTAACTATCCTCTCATTCTTTGATATTCATGGAATGGTTTATCAGCATGTCGTACCTGCACGCACATCAGTAAGTGGACAATACTACAGGGATGTCCTGAAATCATTGCAAGTCCGTATCAGGCACAAAAGACCACATTTCCTTCAAGCAGGCTGGATGCTGCACCACGATAACGCGCGGCCGCATATTGCCAATGTTACTTAATATCTTGGAAAAAGCAACGTGAAGTGCATCCTTCACCCTCCCTATAGTCCGGATTTAGCCCCAAGTGACTTATTTCTATTCCCTAGCATTAAGAAATGCCTTTCTGGGAGGCATTATCAATCATCAGAAGCAGTGGTGAAGGCTGTGGAGGCGATTTTGAAGGACGTCTCAAAAAATGGTTTCCAGCATGTATTTGAAGACTGGCAGAAACGCTGGGACTAGTGCATCGCATTCATGGTAGACTACTTTGAGAAGGACCACCAAAATTATAAGGATGAGTAAAGGTATGCGGTCAAAAAAAAAAAAAGTTATGATCATTCTTCATTGAACTGTCCTCGTGTTTTTACTGCATTTTTTCCCAATGTAATACAATCACCTGATGTAATTCGACTAAGTTCCATTACGCTTGCGGACATACGCACCTTGAAACGCAGCGACCCGACGGGGGGCTTGGCGTACGGCAGGTTGTAGAAAGCGAGCAGTGGGCGGCCGTTGCTAGTCGCCCGTCGGCGGCCTCGCACCGCGCCCTGCAGGGTCCTCACCACCGGGAGCTCTGCGCCCCCAGCCTCCGCCCCCGCCCCCGCCGCCGCCAGCAGCAGCAGCCACAGCGCCGCCACACACCTCGCAGACCGCGAACCCATCGCCGACTGACATTTTGGTGCCTCATTACGGCCGGCTCAAAGCCGCTAACGTGGAAAAAGATACCTCAGCCGCCGGACCGGTTACGTAACAGCGAGGCGGACGACGCTCTCCCACTGTGATTCATTAGCAGTTTACTGATAGCGGGTCTGACGCTCGACTCGGCAAACTTTTTTCAACTTTTGCATCAAATCAACCGAATGAGTTATTACTGTCGGAGTGCCAATTGCCAATGGAGAACAGATTTTTCTGCTTACAGTGATTTCGCCTCGTACGTTGCCGTTCGCTTTTTCGCTGAGAATTTGAACTGCAGTGCATAATACTGGCACGTGGATTGCGCTAACCGAGTGAGGTGACGTAGTGGTTACCACACTGGACTCGCGTTCGGGAGGATGACGGTTCAAATCCATGTCGATCCTGATTTAGGATTTTCGTGATTTTCCCAAATCGTTTTTTGGATACGCCTATTAGCTGCTAGATGAATATTATTTAAAATATGGCTGAGAACCGTGGCCATCCCAGTACCTGAATCGGACGCATGTGATCCGCGGGTCGCATTTTGGCGACCATTGGTTCAGACGACCGGTTTGGGTTAGGTAAGATAAAGACACCCACTGACGTTGTGCTTGACAATGGGGGCAAGTCTTACGAAGTATGCAGACAACCTTGTAGGTAGGGCAACCACAGGTATGAGTAGTCATCTTGGATATTAATAAACTGGCTTAGCAGCATTTACTCCTTTATTATTGGATCACTATCGGTTTCGTGGCACAAAAAGGCACATCTTCACATGAACATCTACATAACAATAAACCCAGAAGGGATAACTCTGAGATACACACTAGTACGGTAAATTATTTTAAGATTTTTAATTAAAAAGAAAATATTAAAACTCTTACATGAGAATACCATGTTAGAACTCGCACAACTAAAACCCAGCCATAGCTTATTTCTGGAACGGTTAGTGTGTCACCTCTTTCTCGTCCCCTCGCTTTGCGGCAATGCGATTGGTCGCGATCGCCTATTATTTAAAAAAATTCGCTTGTTGAAAGAAATGACTGCTAGTCGACTAAAATTAAAGTATATATTCGAAATGTTAGGCTGATGGTTTTGCAAGGTTTTTCTTAATTTCTGACTTTGCGTATTATTTGAACAATTAGTAAGTTGTAATATCACTGTGTCTCTGTCCTGTTGCCAGTGTTGGTTGTTTCGATGATTGGTAAATAAAGTGTGCTGTTGAGAATCCTTTATGGACTTGGTCATTTCATTCCGCGCAGTCCTGCTACCAACGTATCAAAAATTTAGAGCGGAAAACCTCTGAACCTTTCCACCCAACATTCATTGTCCGTCGGAACAAAACACCGCTAAAGGGCGGTATGTCATAGAATAAAACAGCCGGAGTCCAACATAGCTGCTACGTCCTAAACAAATTGTTCCATAGTGATCCATAGGTGAGAAGAAAATAAATGAAAACCATTTAGACCTAATTTTGGGCCAGAATGAAAATCCAAGAAGCGGCTGTCACAAAATGATCACTAAGACAGAGCACGCAGCCGCCTCCCCTGTTAGCGATTCCGTATCGGTCGGGGAAACGGTAAATGCGGTTTTCGGGTTCTACTTTTCCGTCAATAGCTATTTACTTGATGGGTTTGGTCCAGGTAGAACATGCCTCCGTTTTGTGGCAATCACACCTCGATTTTTCATTCTGGCTCAAAATTTATTAGATCTTAAGAGTTTCCATTTATTTTCTCCTTACCAGTGGATCACTATGGCACGATTTGTTTAGCATCCATACACTATATTGAAATCCGACTGTTTTGTTCTAAGACATACAGCCTTTTAGCGGGGTTTCGTTCCCACGGACAAGGAGTGTTGCGTAAAAAAATTCTGAGCTTTTCCGCTCTAATGTTTCAGTTATGCGGGCACTAAAATTTTGATATTCTACTGTAAATTTTTTTAATAATTTTAAACAAATTAGAATCTTAGCTTTTGGATTTATTATTATACAGATGTTCGCCTGAAGATGTGGGTTTTAGTGCCACGAAAGCGGTTATGATCCAATAATGAAGGACTAATTCCAGCTGAAGCCAAGATGGCGAAGAAGTATGTTTCCATCCGCAGCTGAGTGGTCAAGGGGGCGGACTCCTTTGTGAGGTACCCTGGTTAGATTTGCGATACTGCCAAAACTTTTTCCTTGACGGAAGACTACTACGGGTACACTCAGCCTTGTGAGGTCAAATGTGGAGGTACTCGACTTATTAGTAGCCAAGATAAAGAAACCCGATGACAAGAGGGAAAGCGATACACTGACAACAAGCTGCTGCATAGCGGATCCGATGGAGTCTTTGGCAGAGGATGATACGGTGGTCGGTCGGAATCTATTGACACGTTTAAGGCCAGAACGTAGAACTTGAAAGGAATCAAGCCACAGTCAGAGGACTTGTCGAACCTAAAAAATCGTTCGACAACGCAGTACTGTGCAGCATGTTTAAAATTCTCAGAAAAATAGGTATATGGGATGTGCTGCGTTCGGCACTATGACCTAGGTTGGCAGCACCCGAACTGTTATTCTAGGTGGGCCATACTTCATGTTGACGCTGCTTCAGACTTCTGACAGAGAGAATGGCTTATCTGCGCGAACGCAGCACGGAAAAGGGAGTGACGGCACGTCTAGTTGAAACAGGTACTGCGACTAGGCACGAAGCTGTCGGTGATTGTGAAGGAACAGACGACACGTATGTGTTTAGTTGGCTATGCGTAAGCGGATGGGATCGTGGGCTGTCGCACGGAGGACTGACTTGTGTATGCTTGGTACGAACGGACTATACGCTTACGGAATGTAAATAAGCCTGATGCACAGAAACCGAGAGTCGTGGCTGTGTCGGACATTTACTTCCGTCAGGTACTGTGTTCTGATGGTTGTCGCCATTTCATGGTTTTCCATTCTTATGGTATACTGTTACTTACTTATGAAACTGTTCTCAAGTATTTTATGTGTTGTGTGAGCTGTAGAGATTCAGTGGCATACATCTTCCGTTTCTGATGTTATAAATATTTCATTCAAACGTGTGTTGTCAGTTGTAACCGCAACGGTGCCTGCTTGTGAAGGTGGAAGGAAGATAGAGAATAGTCGTAATCACCTACCTCTTCCCAGTAGGAACTGAAATTAACCGAACAGTGCGTTTTTATTCCTGTTGTGATTTCGTATTACTCCAGACTGGTGTTGGAGAAAAAGGCGAAGATACAGACGTAGCCCAACGTAATTTTGAAAAGGCGAGTGTGCGGTTGATTTAGTGTCGGACATCGTTTCTGAGAAACTGCAGATTTATCAAGGCAAGATAAAAGGTCTGGTAATTTTCTGATCAGCAGCTAGATCACGACAAATGCGGACGGGCTCCACGACAACACTTTTGCATTCCTTTTACGAATAGCTGCAAAGAAAGCTGGTAGTTACAAGAGATTAATTGAAAGACATATATTTGGGTTGCCAAATGAATCACACGAAACAGCAAGACGGTTCTTTGCTGGCCCCAGAAACACTGTGAAGCTGCGCCTCCCTGTATTATCATAGCCAGTGTTACAGGTACTTATTAATACTTGTGGAATCTCTGGTCCATATATTTCATATTTCATAAACATCAGTATACTTGCTTACTTCTTAGATCATAAAACGCTTGTGTAGGACGCATGTTTCACTGAAACTTTGTAGTGCTTGGGTCTATCGCTGGTCTGTTTCAGATACAGTATAAGAAATTGTATTCTGATTATCATATGATGGAAGTCGTAGGCTGATGATGTGTATTGATGTGACAAGTCACATGGGATACCCCGCAATATCGTGTGGGACCTTCTTTTGCCCGGCGTAGTCAGCAACTCGATTTGTCATGGACTCAACAAGTCGGTAGAAATCCCCTGCAGAAATATTGATCCATACTGCCTCTATCGTCATCCATAATTTTGAAAGGGTTGTCGGTGCAGGATGTTGTGCACTAAATGATCCCTTGATTACCTCCCACAAATGTTCGATGCCATTGATGTCCGGCCAGATGGGTGGCAAAATCATTCGCTCGAGTTGTCCAGAAAGTTCTTCAAACCATTCGCCCAGTGACAGGGGGAATTGGCATCCACAAAAATTTGTTCGTTGTTTTGAAAGATGGAGTCCATGAATGGCTGCAGATGGTCTCCACGTAGCCAAATATACCCATTTACATTCAGTGACACTTTCAGTTGGGCGCAGGACCCAGTCCATTCCAGGTAAACACAGCCCACACCATTATCGAGCCGCCACCAGCTTGCAAGGTGCCTTGTGAACAACTTGTGTCCATTCTAAGTAGGATGTTTAGGTTTTTATGTTGGTAACGCCATGTAGCGCTCTATATGAAAATCACTGATTGTGCTGTGTGAAGGCTGTGGTTGGTTTGCATTGTTGGAGTAATGTTCGCCATTGTAGTGTTGGGCAGTTGGCTGTTAACAGCGCGTAGCGTTGCGCAGTTGGAGGTGAGCTGCGAGCAGTGGTGGATGTGAGGAGAGAGATGGCTGAATTTTGAGAGCGGACGATGTGGACGTGTGTCCATCCGAAAGAGTAAATTTGTAATAGTGGATATCATGGACTGATATATAATATATATATATATATATATATATATATATATATATATATATATATATATATATATATATAAATCACTTTGAACACTATTAAGGTAAATACATTGTTTGTGCTCTATCAAAATCTTTCTTTTGCTAACAATGCCTATCAGTAGTTAGTGCCTTCAGTAGTTTGAATCTTTTATTTAGTTGGCAGTACTGGCGCTCGCTGTATTGCAGTAGTTCGAGTAACGAAGATTTTTGTGAGGTAAGTGATTTGTGAAACGTATAGGTTAATTTAGTCAGGACCATTCTCTTTTAGGGATTATTGGAAGTCAGACTGCGTTGCGCCAAAAAATATTGTGTGTCAGTTTAAGCACAGTCATGTATAATTTTTCTAAGGGGACGTTTCATACCATGACTTCAGGGGATGTGCGCCATATTCGCACTGTACCATCAGCTCTGACCAACCGAAATTCGGACACACCTGATCAAGACACGATTTTCAAATCGTCCAGGGTCCAATAGAGACGCTGCAGGTGATGTCATGCTGTTAGCAAAGACACCCGCGTCGGTCGTCTGCTGGCACACTTCATCAACGCCAAATATAGCCGCACTGTCCTAACGGATACGTTCATCGTTCGTCCCACATTGATTTCTGTGGTTGTTTCACGCTGTGCTGTTTTCCGTTAGCGCTGTCAATCTACCAAACGCCGCTATGTGGAACTCGGAATATTGAATTAAATATTTCCGAAATGAATGTCTCATGCGTTTAGCTCCAAGTACCATTCCGTGTTCAAAGAGTGTTAATTCCTGTCGCGCGTCCATAATCACATCGGCAACCTGTTCAGATGAATCACCTGAGTACAAATAACAGTCCCGCCAACGCAATGCCTTTTATACTTAACGTACGCGATGATACCGCGGTCGAATTAATAAACTAATGAGAGTAAACCAAAGAAATAGAGTAGCAACAAATAGCAAAATAAAGAAACGTGGTTCCCGGGTTCGATTCCCGGGGGGGTCAGGGATTTTCTCTGCCTCGTGATGGCTGGGTGTTGTGTGATGTCCTTAGGTTAGTTAGGTTTAAGTAGTTCTAAGTTCTAGGGGACTGATGACCTAAGATGTTAAGTCCCATAGTGCTCAGAGCCAAGAAGAAAGAAACGTGCTAGCGAAAAACTTAACATAACTTGGAACATAGTAGAAGATAAAGTTAAGGAAGTCAGTAAGAATCGCTACAGAAAGAAATTCTTACAAAATTCATGACCATTCACATTCAAGTGTAAGTAATCGGAGAACCGAATTTTGAGATTTTGTGTGGCGCTTCGAAAGATTTTATAAGAACTGCATTCTCCAGCTCTTGTTTTCAACTCGGCGATTCTTACTGGGTAAGTTGTGTACAATTTGTTTTTGAGATAGCCGGACAAGCAAAAACGTAATGTATATCCACAAATCTTGTAATCTTTTGGGCCAGCGAATAGGTGTCAATCTGAAATTACGTGACTATCAAAGAGCTGTCGAACGGTTGTCGTTGACGCTAAAAGAATATACACAAATATTCAGATATTTTATAAGATTTCAAAATAGTGTCATGATTGGCTACTTTTTTTAAACGTTCAGAAGAGTAAACTCGTGCCCTCCACAAAACGAAATAAACGTACTGTTCTATATTATAAGTAGAACTGTTGAGTTGGTCTGTGTCTGCGTAAAATGATTACTACTTCCCCATCCCACACAGAGACATAAGTAAAGAAAAGGAGTCGTCAGAATTTCCATTACAGCTTTCAAAATTTTCTCGCGACACCTTTCACGACAAACAGCAAGATGACCTAATATTTGTAGTACTGCCAGGATGGAATGTTATGTTTTCTGTGCTTTTAGAACAACTAAAAGCCAATCAACTGTGAGTACATGAATCAAGGCAGACTCACAGTTTCATAATATCCTATTCAGTATCCTATGATATCGATGTCACAGTTGGAATCGATCAACTCACACAAATACCTGTGTGTAACAGCTTGTAAGGACATGAAATGGAAAGATCACATACTCAGCCGTGGATGAAGCAGGAGACAGACAGCGATTCATTGGTAGAATACTAAGAAAATACAGTCAGTCTGTAAGGTAGACTGTATACATAACACTCGTGTATTTACACTTCTACAATTACACCTGTACTCCGGAAGTCACCATACGGTGTGTTGCGGAGGGCACTTTGTGTACGTGTAACTTTCCCCTTTCTCTTTCTCAGACTGGTATATTTCGCGGGCAGAACGATTGCTGCTAAGCCTCCGTGTGGGCTCAAATCGCTCTGATTTTATCTTTGTCTTTTACCGAGGTGAACATACCAGGAATAATATGTTGGTTGACAAAAATGGTTCAAATTGCTCTAAGCACTATGGGACTTAACATCTAAGGTCATCAGCCCCCTAGACTTAGAACTACTCAAACGCAACTAACTTTAGGATATCACTCACATCCATGCCCGAGGCAGGATTCGAACCTGCGACCATAGCAGCCGCGTGGTTGCGGACTGAAACGCCTAGAACCGCTGGACCACTGCGGTCGGCTATAGGTTGATTCTCTGAGGAACGTACGCCCCCTGAATTTTACTGGAATACTACACAATGGTACTGAACCCCTCTACTGCATCGTCTGCCATTGAAGTTACTAGAGCATGTAAAGCTTTCACGCTTATTAAATAAATCTATAACGAAACAAGCTGCTCTTCTTTGCATCTTATCTGTTTCCTCCATCAGTCGTATCTGGTACGGATCTCGTACTGACGAGCAGTATACTAGTATTGGCCGAACGATCGTTTTGTAAGCTACCTCCTTTGTCGATGGATTACATTTGATCTACATCGATACTCGCAGTCCAACTTACAGCGCCTGGCGGAATGTACCCCGTACCACTGCTAGGCATTGTATTACTTTTCCTGTACCATGCGCAAATTGAAGAGCAAAAAGCGACTGTCTGTATGCCTCCGTATGAGCCCTAATTTCTCGTATCATGTCTTCGTGGTCCTAGCCCGCAATGTACTTTGGAGTTCAATGGAATCGTTCTGCAGTCAGCTTCAAATGGCGTTTCTCTAAATTTTCCCAAAAGTTTTTCTCGAGAAGAACGTCTTTTTCCCTCCAGGGATTCTCATTTGAGTTCCCAAAGCAACTCCATAACGCTTGCATATTCTTCGAACCTACCAGTAACAAACGTAGCAGCCAGCCCTGTGGATTGCTTCGATGTATTCCTTCAGTCCGATCTGGTGCGGATCCCAAACACTCGAGTAGTACCTACTCAAGAATAGGCTGCACTAGCGTCCTATATTCGGTCTGCTTTACAGATGAACTACACTTTCCTAAAATTCTTCCAGTAATCCGAAATGGACCTTTCCTACCAGAATCCTTAAATGCACGTTTCACTCCATATCGCTTTGCAACGTTATGCCCAGATATTTAAACGACCTGGCTGTCAAGCAGAACACTACTAATACCGTAACTGAACATTAAGGGTTTGCTTCTTCTATTCATCCGCATGAACTTAATTTTTTCTACATTTAGACCTAACTGCCATTCATCACACCAACTGGACATTTTGTCTAAGTCGTCCTTGTACGGTCACTCATCGTCGACATCTTATCATACACCACAGCTTCATCAGCAAACAACCATAGATTGCTGCCCACTCTGTCAGCCAAATCATTTATGTGTATAGAGAACAATGGTGACGTATCATACTTACCGCGTCACTACTGCCGTTACCCCTGTCTCTGATGAACGCTCGCAATCGAGGAGAACGTATTGAGTTCTATGAACCTCAGAAGTCTTCGAGCGAATCACATATCTGTGAACCTGTTACATATGCTCGTACTTTTTTAACAGCCTGTAATGGCGCATCGTGCCAAACGCTTTCCGGAAATATGGAATCTGCCTATTGCTTTCATTCGTAATTCGCAGTATATCATGTGAGAAAAGGGCGACCTGAGATTCTCACCAGCAATCCTTGTAAAAGAGTACTGATTGGCGGACATGATCTTTTCGGTAGCAAACTGAAATTGGGGGTTTTGATCAGTAATTTTGCACGCCATTCTTTTGTCCTTCTTATGATGCGTTGTGCAACAACCCTTCCCCACCCCCCTCCGCCTCCGGGTGAATGGGCAGCCTGATCACTCTAAGATATACGGCCACGCGATAGAATTTCGTCCACAGTCGCCGCTGTTTCCCAAGGTGCGACCCAAGCGAGGCTGCGGCACCAGCGGCAACGGGATGGAGAGAAGTGCAGTCGAATTCAATCAGACTTTGAACTACTTAGATATTTTACTACAAGAAGGAAATGACACGGTAATACTGTCGTGACTCCTCAACTTGATTATGAAGAGGGAGAAGATAAATAATATTTTTCCGGCACGTGACAGTTTGTAACATTTTGATTGACAGGCACCTTGTAAAAAACGACACCAAAATCATACTTTATTTTAGGTTAGTTTGAAAATATTTTGCACCTTACAGGAAAAAGTGCAACTTGTTTCAGAAATCCATCAGTTCAGCTGAAAAACTCACAGCGACGCTCAATTTTTGCTGTAATTAACAAATTTTGGTAAAAACTAGTAAAATAATTTTTCTCTTTGACACAGTACTAACATTTTAACAACACGTAACGTTTTAACACATCATGGAACGTTAAGTATTTCCTCATTTATTATTTAGAACGAATCTGTTCAGACGCTAATTGAACCCCTTCCTGCTACATCATGCCACATTTCTCCTTTAAGGTGCAAACTGTGAAACGTTTGGAAAATAGATATTTGTTAACACTCTTGCGTATAATTTAGTTAATAACTTCTGCACAGTACTGAATCACTGTGGTAAAAGTCCTTACTTACTCTCCTACCATCGACAGGAACGAACACAGAGACAACAGACTTTATTCATTAAAATGAAAACGTGCTTTTAAGAAACTTACAAAATGTAATGATAAATTAAACAACACTTTAATTTTATTTTAGAAGGAAATACGTCATGACCCTAAGATAACCATTCTCAAATAATATCAATCTGAAACTTCCTGGCAGATTAAAACTGTGTGACGGACCGAGACTGCCAGGAAGTTTCATATCAGCGCACACTCCGCTTCAGAGTGAAAATCTCATTCTGGAAACACGCCCCAGGCTGTGGCTAAGCCATGTCTCCGCAATATCCTTTCTCCCAGGAGTGCTAGTTCTGCAAGCCTCGCAGGAGAGCTTCTGTGAAGTTTCTAAAGAATCTAAAACATATCACACACCAATCTATCATTTGAGCTGTGTCTGGAATAAACATTTATTGCCTGCCTGAAGATACATAAGAAACAGTTCTGTACATTAGAATATTTCTTCAGTTTAGTTCATTGCCATAAAACACAGTATTTTCTAAGGAACGGAAAGGCGAATTAGGAATGAAATATTTGTTTGCAGATCAACAGGTATATGAAATCCGGAACAGTCACATAATACATATCAAGTTGCATTAAAATGCTGTCTTCAAACACTTAGATTAACTTATCACTATCGTCCGTTTCACAGGTCTTCCTTAGTCACACGGTTGAGAACTTCCTCCCTAAGAGGCAGCGACTTCCAGAAGTTCACTCGCTCCTGGAACAGCCCCTTCTTCATTTCCAGCTTAGAGCCTATTTCCAGGTATTCCAGCTCACTGTCAGAAGCTACTCTCGGCCAGGGTAGTGGCTCATCATTAGGCGTTGGATTCCTAAATATAGAAAAATTAACAATTATTTATTAACTGACGCAAATCTATGAAAATACATGTATTTTCGCTAGACACCTTTTACTATCTGTAAAAAATTTAATATCTTTTAGATTGGATTCCTCAGAATACCTTAGTTTTGGAGAATAGCTTTATGTCACAGTCCATTCCATAAAAAATAAAAATAAAAATTCAAGTCAAGTATCAGAAGACATGGGGAAGTCCTTAATTTTACTTCGTTTGCGTAAGAAAGAAAGATTTCAAAGCATAATTTGAAATGACTGTAGAAAAAGCAACGTCACGTGGCAGTATTTCCTTCGATTTCCATACCTAGCCAATTTCAATCCCTTGATCATCGTTCTCCACCGTAGTGCCATGCGAACTTCTCCTACGACCATGAGTATCGATGGAGCTGGAACAGTGTTCTAGGTCCAAGCAGTAGAAACTGCCCGATGGCAGCAACATGGGTAGCTAGATCGGCGTGTCCGAAGCTCTTCCCCGTGTCATAATCCTCACTACCCACGATCAGCTGGTGGAAATACTGGCACCTCTCATCGACTTATGGTGCCGGGACAGACGTCGCCCCAGGAATTACCTGCCTTACGAGTTGGTTAAGGATGGGAGAAATTTTGCTCCCTCGCCAGACAGTGGCATCGGTATGGACGCATCTGGCGTAATAGATACTGTAACTTGATCGACTCGTATGTAGTATCATCCTGCCGAACCAGGAACACGAGAGTTAAATGGGAGGAGGCAACACCATTAAATATCCAGGTTCTTCGGCGGTTCGACCATATCACTGCTATCTAGGAAGTATTACAATTCGCAGCATAACTGTCTCCTAATAATAATATCCATTCTTGTGTACTTGGGATTTTGTATTAATTTACTGTTTTGGGGTTTCGCTGTGGTCCTCGTCTCTTTCACTACGCACAGTATATGGAGTATCTGGAGGGATACTAAACATCCAGTCGTAGTCCTCAGCTGCACTAAATACTAAATTACGTCAAATGGTATTATGGATTTATCTATTTTAGTCTTATTATTAATACCGATTTTCAGACTACTTTCGAAATTACTGTATTGAGTTCAATTGATTGCTGACGTTTACGTGCTGTAGTGCCAAAAGTAAAATGTTGTCAGGCAAACTGTACGTGGTACAGATATGTTCAGTTAACAATTATTGCTCGTAGCTATTACCAGCCTAAGAGGGTGAATACCTCCTATACGACTGCTGAGAACAGATCCGGTGGTGCGGACTCTTCTTTAAATTGTAAATTGATACATACAGATACAAATACACTCCTGGAAATGGAAAAAAAGAACACATTGACACCGGTGTGTCAGACCCACCATACTTGCTCCGGACACTGCGAGAGGGCTGTACAAGCAATGATCACACGCACGGCACAGCGGACACACCGGGAACCGCAGTGTTGGCCGTCGAATGGCGCTAGCTGCGCAGCATTTGTGCACCGCCACCGTCAGTGTCAGCCAGTTTGCCGTGGCATACGGAGCTCCATCGCAGTCTTTAACACTGGTAGCATGCCGCGACAGCGTGGACGTGAACCGTATGTGCAGTTGACGGACTTTGAGCGAGGGCGTATAGTGGGCATGCGGGAGGCCGGGTGGACGTACCGCCGAATTGCTCAACACGTGGGGCGTGAGGTCTCCACAGTACATCGATGTTGTCGCCAGTGGTCGGCGGAAGGTGCACGTGCCCGTCGACCTGGGACCGGACCGCAGCGACGCACGGATGCACGCCAAGACCGTAGGATCCTACGCAGTGCCGTAGGGGACCGCACCGCCACTTCCCAGCAAATTAGGGACACTGTTGCTCCTGGGGTATCGGCGAGGACCATTCGCAGCCGTCTCCATGAAGCTGGGCTACGGTCCCGCACACCGTTAGCCCGTCTTCCGCTCACGCCCCAACATCGTGCAGCCCGCCTCCAGTGGTGTCGCGACAGGCGTGAATGGAGGGACGAATGGAGACGTGTCGTCTTCAGCGATGAGAGTCGCTTCTGCCTTGGTGCCAATGATGGTCGTATGCGTGTTTGGCGCCGTGCAGGTGAGCGCCACAATCAGGACTGCATACGACCGAGGCACACAGGGCCAACACCCGGCATCATGGTGTGGGGAGCGATCTCCTACACTGGCCGTACACCACTGGTGATCGTCGAGGGGACACTGAATAGTGCACGGTACATCCAAACCGTCATCGAACCCATCGTTCTACCATTCCTAGACCGGCAAGGGAACTTGCTGTTCCAACAGGACAATGCACGTCCGCATGTATCCCGTGCCACCCAACGTGCTCTAGAAGGTGTAAGTCAACTACCCTGGCCAGCAAGATCTCCGGATCAGTCACCCATTGAGCATGTTTGGGACTGGATGAAGCGTCGTCTCACGCGGTCTGCACGTCCAGCACGAACGCTGGTCCAACTGAGGCGCCAGGTGGAAATGGCATGGCAAGCCGTTCCAGAGGACTACATCCAGCAACTCTACGATTGTCTCCATGGGAGAATAGCAGCCTGCATTGCTGCGAAAGGTGGATATACACTGTACTAGTGCCGACATTGTGCATGCTCTGTTGCCTGTGTCTATGTGCCTGTGGTTCTGTCAGTGTGATCATGTGACGTATCTGACCCCAGGAATGTGTCAATAAAGTTTCCCCTTCCTGGGACAATGAATTCACGGTGTTCTTATTTCAATTTCCAGGAGTGTATATGGAGATATAGTGTTTATATATGCTGATATGTCGGTTTTAGGTCTTCATCATATAGTTACGCCACCTAACATGATTTGGGGGCCCTTCAGCGACTACCGTATTTGGATGATGCTTATTTTTTTGCACATCGGCACTGTCTCTGTGTGGTTACCATTTCGCACTTCCACAATAAATGAGTCTTTTGTGTCTATTTTATACTGAATGTGCGCTTATTGTTACCAATATCATTTTATTGCGTTTTCTATTACCTTATTACTATGAATTAATAACGGTAAGAAGACTACGTGCAGATAACAAAAGGTGCCATGCCACATATAACACTGATGTTTACGATTCAAATGGTTTGAAAAAGCAGATCGTTGATGACATGTAAAATGCACTGGCATGCAGGCTTGGCATAATGGCTAGCTTTTTTGTTCTTTTTAAGTCAAATGCCCAAACTGGGCTTGACATCCTCGCAGCGGATAAGCAGAAAACGCTGGGCGTTGCCTGACGTATGGCATAAAGTTTCATGATAAGAGCGCATTGCGGTGGACATAGCATCACTTGAATGTAATCTGCAACAGATGAGCACATTATGCTACAAATTAAGTCAGACCACGATATTAGGACATCGACACATGTCAAATTCCTGGGCAGGCACAATGTTGAAAAGGTGTTTGATCACACAGTACCGCATAATTGTTATAATTATGGAAAATCCCAAGGCATATGTATTCCTGTGCTTTGTCCTTTGTAATAAACCGTAGCTGCGTAGCACGAAATGGATGCGCAACTAATTTAAGACATGGGGTCCCTAACTTGCAGTATATTGCAGTGCCCATGTTAAGAAAAACTCTGTAGTGTTTCTTCGGACATCCATACATGTCCGAAGAAACAGGCACTTCGTCGTTTGTCTTAAGAACACAAGCACTGCAATACCGTGTTTATCCGCGGGTACCAGGGAATGACTTTCAATTAAAATGTCCTCTCATGTACGGTAATTACATAATGCATGTAGGGATACCGGTTATGGTCCAAGAACGACGACATAGGGGGTTAAGAGGCTGGCTATGAGTCGTGCACGTATAGCCAAAGCGGCTAAGGCGACCGCTAGCGTAAAATACGGGTTCGAGTCCCGGTCCGATCAAAATTTTCATTGCTGTCATTCCCTTACGCAGCTGATGGTTGTTGGTATTCGCAACTGCGAATACATGTCATGACTCAAATTTGGACGCGCAAGGCAAAGTGTTTGTAATAATTCAGTGCTGTGAGATACTCCTTTTTGACACGTATGTGTTACTGTCACTTTTATTAATCTAACGGCAATCCGAACGGTTTTTATGGTTTTTCAAATGATTCTAAATATGTAGACGTTTTGATGATAATCATTAATACGCACGACAAAACCCTTATGTCTGTGTAGCAATTGCATATTTTGTAATTTTCATTTATTATACTGACTGTGATGATTAATACAGGTGCTCTGATTATTTCCTATTTTAAATACGATACGCTCTTTGTCCACGGACGCGCGCTTGAGAACGAGTTGTGCCCTAAAGCCATCGAACATTTCCTGTTACGACTGCTGGCTGTGTTTGCCTTCAGTTTGATTCTGACTTGTCAAGTGAGCATATGTATGTTGTGAAATTTCTCTGCCGTCCCCGGATAATGCGTGTATTGCCAGTTTCAATCGGTTGTTGTTAAGATCAGGCACTTTCAGTCCAGGTATGTTAATCTAATAGTTCACTACCCCTCATATATTTATTTTTATATTGTATTTTACTGTTGACTTACATTTAAATTTGCATTCTAGCCTCAACACGTCAGGCTTTACAATGAACCAGTCAGTTAGAAACTAGTCTCCAAAATATACTTATTGCAACTGGGACAGATTTATAATAAACACTTCATGAAATAAAAACTTTGCTGGTCCTACATCAACAAAATGTAGAAATAGTCCACTTGTGGCACTCTATAAACATGCTGAAAGCGGAACTCAGAATACGCCTGAAATAGAAGTATACGCATCCATGCATGTTTTCATACCACACGTTTAAAACAAAAACAAAAACCTAGTTCCACAGACTGAACTGTTTGAATAGTATTTAAATGAAAGACCATTTAGGTCGTTAGAGACAGAGCACAAGGATGAATAAGGAAATCAGCCATGCCTTTTCCAAGGGAACTTCCCTCCATTTGTTTGGAGAAATTTAGGAACATCACGGAAAATCTAATTTTGGATGAACGGATGTGGATTTGAGCTGTCGTCCTCCCGAATGTGAGTGCAGTGTAAACCTTTGCATCACCTCTCTCGGTAACTTTTTAACACAACACTATTAGATATCCTAAGTTTATGCAATAATAATTATATTTAACATTTCGCAATGTTGACAGTAACTGATCCTCTGGGCCACCCCTTTCATAAGTACTGAAGCACAATATTACCTTGTTAAATTAAATCACAGCAGTAGCTACGAGAAACTGCTCCCACTTCAAACTACATCGTATTTATACGAGGTGCGGCTAGACAAAAACCGGACTGATGCTGGAAAAAACATTTATTTACAATTATTTACAATTTCATGTTATCTCCTTCAATGTACTCTCCTCCTCGGTCTCTACACCGCTCCATACGAATTTTCCACTGTTCATAGCAATGCTGCAGATCATTTCCGGTGAGTCCATACATTACTTCCGTCGCTTTTTCTTTTACTGCTTCAACAGTCTCAAATCTAGTTCCTTTCAAAGCTGACTTGACTTTAGGGAAAAGAAAAAAGTCACAGGGGGCCAAATCAGGTGAGTAGGGTGGATGATCTAAGATGGGAATGTTGTGTTTTGCCAAAAACGTCTTCACTGACAACGCACTGTGAGCTGGGGCATTGTCTTGGTGAAGGATCCATGACTTTTTTCTCCACAAATCGTTCCGTTTTCTCCGTACTCGCTCACGTAGGGTAGCCAGGACGCTAATGTAGTAATGCTGATTCACTGTTTGTCCCTCTGGTACCCAATCAATGTGCACAATCCCTTTGATGTCAAAAAAAAACAATCATCATTGCCTTGAATTTCGATTTTGACATTCGTGCTTTTTTTTTGTCGTGGAGAACCAGGAGTTTTCCAATGCATCGATTGGCGTTTAGTTTCGGGATCGTAAGTAAAAAACTACGATTCATCGCAAGTAGTAACATTTTGTAAGAAGGTGGGATCACTTTCAATGTTTTCCAGGATGTCAGAACAAATCATTCTTCGGCGTTCCTTCTGTTCAATTGTGAGACACTTTGGAACCATTTTTGAACACACTTTGTTCATGTTGAAACTTTCATGAAGAATCTGCCTAACAGTTTCCTTGTCAACTCCTGTTAACTCAGACACTGCTCTGATTGTTAAACGGCGATCTCGTCGAACAAGTTTACCGATTTTTTCAATGTTTGCATCAGTTTTTGCTGACAATGGTCTGCCAGTGCGAGTGTCATCACTGGTGTCTTCGCGGCCTTCTTTAAATCATTTAAACCACTCAAACACTTGTGTTCGCGATAAACAATCATCGTCGTACACTTGTTGTAACATTACAAACGTTTCACTTGCAGATTTTTCTAGTTTGAAACAAAATTTGATGTTAACACGCTGTTCTCTCTCTACACTCAACATTTTCCGACGCACAGACAAAACGTCAACTACTTAAAACAGACGCCACGGGCAGACTGAGTGCAGGAGGCAGATGAAACTCGAGCAGTAGGTGGAGCGAGAGTCACGTGACAGGCCACGCGACTTTCAGCCTTATTGCATTCGTTTTATTGTTTCACCAGTACTAGTCCGGTTTTTTTCTAGCCACACCTCGTACAATAATAATAGACTCTGAAATGCACGGCAGTCTCACGAAATTGTTCCAAATGATTCAAGAAACTGGGCTTTCAACTATACCAGTACTTAGTTACGCACTGATCAAAATCTAAATCTGAATACACTGATAATCCAGATCACTACCGCTGCCCACCGCAGCGTTGAAGGGCGCCTGGTGGCGTCTTGGGCACCTGACGCGGTAGCAAAAGTATGTAAGTGGCGCAGACACGGCGGGGGAGCACTCTAGGAAACACATGGGCTGCAGAAGCGGGAATCCATTGAGATAAGCGACTTTGAAAAAGGGCAGATTATTATTACGCAGAGCCTGTGAACGAATATCTCGAAAACGGCAAAGCTGGTAGAATGTTCGCCTGCTACTGTCGTGAGCATGTACGGAAACAGGTAGAAGGCAGTGAAAGTACCGCTAGGAGTTAATGGTAGGACGTCCACGATTCTTCACAGAAAGCGGCGTTCGGAGGCTTGCCTGCTCTGTAAAGTAGCCGGCCGTGGTGGCCGTGGTTCTAGGCGCTACAGTCTGGAACAGCGCGACCGCTACGGTCGCAGGTTCGAATCTTGCCTCGGGCATGGATGTGTGTGATGTTCTTAGGTTAGTTAGGTTTAATTACTTGTAAGTTCTAGGGGACTGATGACCTTAGAAGTTAAGTCGCATAGTGCTCAGAGCCATTTTTTAAAATAGGATAGAAGATAATCAGTGACCCCTCTGCCGAAAAAGACAAGTCTGGTGCACCCACAAGTGTCTCGTAGCACACCGTTCATCGTACATTGTTGAATGTGGTGCTCCGCAGCAGACCACCCCTATGTGTTCGCATGTTGACTCGACTATATCGTTAATTACGATTCAAGTGGGGACAAGACAATAGGGATTCGACCGTCGACCAACGTAAACGTGTCGGCTCTTCGGGAGAATCACATTTTTTCTGCACTAGGTCGATAGTCGTCTCGGCAAACGCCATCATCGAGGTGAATGGGAATTCGAAACGTGCAGCGCTCTACGGACGCACGCTGGTGGGAGCAGTACTATACTACGGGAGACATTCTCCTGCGCTTGTATGGGATCTGTGGCAGTAATCGAAGGCACGGTGACAACTACGAACCACGTGCATCCCTTCATACTTGGTGTCTTCCCCGACGGTGATGTCATCTTCCAGCAGTAAAACTTCTTCGTGTCTCTGAGTAAGAACCATGCTACAGAGATTTGAGGAGCGTTATAGTGATCTCACGTCGACGTCTTGGGGACCAAAGTCCCCTGATGTAAATCCTATGAAACCCATCAGGGAAGCAATCGGGCGCCATCACCATGTACAAAAATCAGTTGCCCGTTACTTACGCTAATTACATGACCTGTGCGCAGACATCTAACGCCACATAACTCCACAAACTTACCAGTAAACTGACGTTCCAAAGACGGACAAACAACCTATTAACCAGCTGGTCATAATGTTTTCGCTCATTAGTGTATATTTACGGTTTTTATCCCTATTTGATTCTATTTGCGTATTACTGTACACTAGCACCAGTCATTATATCATACGAAATAATAATCACAAAACGCAGATTTTTTCCTACTTTTCCTTAATTAACTGAAAACATTATTCTGCGAGAGATACAGGGTGTCTCAAACTTTAAGGGTCAAACTGAAACATGTGATAGTTGGTCTCCAACCGATTTCATTGAAGAGCCAAAGAAACTGGTACACCTGTCTAACATCGTTTAGGGCCCCTGCAAGCAGGCAGAAGTGCCTCAACACGACGCGGCATGGACTCCACTAAAGATGGCTAAAGTAGTACTGTAGGGAACTGACACCAAGAATTCTGCAGGGCTGTTCATAAATATGAGTACGAGGGGGTGGAGATCTCTTATGAACAGCACGTGGCAAGGCATCGCAGATATGCTCAGAAACGTTGATATCTGGGGAGTTTGTGACCAGCGGAAGTGTTTAAACTCAGAAAGGTTCTGAACGTGTGGGGTGTCGCATTGTGCTGCTGGAACTGCCAAAGTTTGTCGGAATGCACAATGGACATGAATGGATGCTTACGTACGTGTCACCTGTCAGAGTCGTATTTAGACGTTATCAGGGGTCCCATATCACGCCAACTGCACACGCCCCACACCACTACAGAGCTTCCACCAGCTTGAGCAGTCTCCTGCTGACATTCGATTTCCAAAGATTCATGAGGTTTTCTCCATACCCGTACACGTCCATCCGTTCGATACAATTTGAGACGAGACTCGTCCGGCCAGGGAACATGTTCCCAGTCATCAACAGTACAATGTCGGTGTTGACGGGCCCTGGCAAGGCGTAAGGCTTTGTGTCGTGCAGTCGTCAAGAGTGTACGAGTGGACCTTCGGCTCCGAAAGCCCACATCGATGATGTTTCGTTGAATGGTTCACAAGCTGAGACTCGGGTCCAGCAGTGAAATCTGCAGCAATTTGCGGAAGGATTGCAGTCCTGTCACGTTGAACGATTCTGTTCACTCGTCGTTGGTCCCGTTCTTGCAGGATAATTTTCCGGAAGCAGCGATATCAGAGATACGATGTATTACGGATTCATTGTACCCTCGTGAAATATACGTACCGAAAAATTCCCGCTTCATCACTACCTCGGTGATGCTGTGTCCCATTGTTCGTGCGCCGACAATAACAGCACGTTGAAACTCACGTAAATCTTGGTAATCTGCCATTGTAGCAGCAGTAATCGATATGACAACTGTGCCAGACACTTGTTGTCTGATACAGGCGTTGCCGACGGCAGCGCCGTATTCTGACCATTTACAATATCAGTATTTGAATACGGATGCCTATACCAATTTCTTTGGCGCTTCATTGTATTTTGAGATGGGGAACCAGTGGTCGGAAATGCATATTTATTTTGTTATTGGCGTACACAGCATACGCCGAATAACAACAACGTAGCTGATAGAATACGTCCAAGGTGAAGACCGCCAGTCTAAATGCAGGCATGGCAATGACACATGAAGTTCTGCCGCATTCTCGCAAAGGTCACGTGTGTTTATTGTAGACTGGAACATGCAGTGGGTAATAAACGACACACACCTCTGACCACCTCTGTCTGCTAGGGCCCAAGCTGTGTTTAACACTCATCTAATTCGTGTGTTAGTATGATGTCTGCTAGGAGTAACTGATGTTTGTTTTCCTTATTTTGGTGCGCTTAATACGGTTTTAAATAATGTCTGCCGGAATGATTTTAGCATGATGTCTGCTGTGAGGAATTACTGTTCTTTTTGTACTTAATACTCATCAGTTTTCTAGCAATAGAGGACACCGAAACATCCTGAAGAAGATCCCAGCAGAGGAGTCGAAACGTTGATTATTTTAGAAGGAAATATGACGTGGCCTAACAACCCAGAAGATTTTAACTTTAGTGGCAACGACCAGGAAAGCCTGCAGATTTACATAATACTCATATAATTCGTGTTCTAGTGTGATGTCTGCTGTCAGTAACTGATGTTTTTTATTTCGGTGTGCTTAATACACATGTGACATGGTGTTAGTACGGTGTCTGCCTAACGTTCTTCTTTTTGTGTTTAATGCACATGCAATTTGTTTATTAGTTTGATGTCCGTTAGGAGTAACTTCCTTTTTTTCTTGGTGTGTTTAGCGCTCATGCAGTTCATATGGCGTGGTGTTGGTATGATGTATTCTGGGAGTAATTAATATTTTTTGTGCTTATTACTCAGGTTATGCATCTGTTAGCGTATTTTATGCTGAGAGTAACTGATCCTTTCACAGCGCACTTAATACTCATGTAATCTCTTTATACAAAAGGCAATGTCCTGACTCATCATTGCCCAGTGCAGACCGCTAAGGATAGGAACTTGAAATTGGGAGAGGCTGTTGATCTTATAATGTAGGCGTCGCTTAAGAAGGGATTCTACTAAATAGAGGATGACAATTTTTTTTTTTAAATGAGTCAGAAATGTTCGTTATTAATGCAGAAACTAGACCCACCAAAAGTGGTATTTCGTTTAGCAGTAGAAATACCTGTTTCAACATTTTTGGTTAGAAATTTAACCCGTAGGGGGTTGAATAGGGGATGAAATGTTCTACGAATATATTTCATTGTGAAATCGTTTGTGAAAGATTAATTTTTCAAAATTGGTGTTCGGCTTCTTGGCTGAAAATAAAGCGATATTTGACTGTTTTTGGAAATTCAGCCCTCAAGGAGGTGAAATAGGGCTAGACTGATTCACTCACTCATCATCGCCAGTAGTCGGACTAAGAGAGCATCAGAAAATTTTGTTAGTGTGGGTTACACACATCAGAGGTAAGCATACATTCAGAGGCAAACCTACTGTTCTGCTACATGTCAGCCCTTAACCTATTGTTCACTTTTGACTGACAAATCCTTAACCTGTAGTTATACACTTCTTTACATCAAATTTCTTCCAAATTAATAAATCATCCCACCAATCCTGATGAGGTCACGAGTTTTCCCCAGCCACCACAAGGGTCGCTGCCATCCCCCCCCCCCCCCCCCCAAATCCCTGAAAAATGGCGGTAAATTGAAATTTTTGTAGGAAATTGAAAAATGGTGGGAAATTCAAATGTATTTGTGGAAATATCAAAAGTTGTGTGTTCATCATGACATTCAAGGGCACTCTGTCCTATTTCACAACACCAACATCAGAGAGTGCTGTTGACCCTCTGCCGCTCCCCACTCCACACTCCACACTCCCCACTCTGCACTCCCCACAGCAAACTCCCCTCTCCCCTCTGCCCTCTCCTCATCCCACCCCTCACATCACCAACACGAAATTGGTGGAAAGGAACTCAGTCTATGCTGGGCTGCTGGATAGGGTGGGCACAAGTCTTTATTTTGGATGTAGTGTGGTATATCGTTAATTTAAACTATTTGAGTTGCCATTGATCGAGCACTAGATGTAGCTCCATCCAGTTTTGTCAATAGCTCCTAGATCTGGAGTGAGTATTTTCACTACTAGTCCAGCACTGTAGCAGAGTTGCTACAGCCAATCTAGTCAATAGTCTTATATCTAAAGGATGGGCAATAATGGTAGGATAGCAAGCTATCACTGAAGGACAGGGCAGTAGCCTTCTGCTAATCTACAAGTGAGTAGATGCTGTTGAGAGGAACTCAAATATGGTTACTGATAATATTGGAACAGTGACCCATTGCCCCACTGTGCTGCTTCATCCTGCCACTATATACAGGACTCCTGTTGCAACATCATTTGGAATGTGTGAGGTTACGGGCGAGTTGTGGCGCCCTAAAATTATTCTAAGTTCAGAGTTGGCGTGACCAAGCTGGGGCCTCTTGGTGGATCGTGGCCCGGCAGCACCACATTGTGCTGAACGTTAGCTTAGCAACCGCATGATGCTGTATAACGGCCGGTCCAACCACGTAGCTGCGAATTCCAGGGGACTCTGTGTTAATGAAGGCGACTCACCGGGAGTGCCAAAGATGGCGGACTTTGTGAAACCATAATGGCAGACATTTCACGGTTCATATAGAAATCAATAGTAGCCACATGAATCATGATACCTCAAAGAGAAACATGTACATTACCATTATTTGTATGACGAGTCTAGTGGTGTAATAAGATTTTCAATAACTTTATTAGTTTAAAGTTTAGTATCTGACAATAAATTATACAAGTAACACCCAGCAACAAATTTCCAAAATCTAAACGGTTCTTCAGATTTTGTCGACCGACTTGTCTTTAGAAAGCTATTAGTGTAAACCAAAGTTGGTATAAATTACAGGCATGTAAATTGAATAGTACATGAGTTATTGGAGGTAAAGTGGCCAATTAGTATCGATCGCATCAGGCCATAAGTACTCCACAGCTACACGAAATAACGGTATCAGTATGCTTAAGCCGGCCGGTGTGGCCGTGCGGTTCTAGGCGCTACAGTCTGGAACCGAGCGACCGCTACGGTCGCAGGTTCGAATCCTGCCTCGGGCATGGATGTGTGTGATGTCCTTAGGTTAGTTAGGTTTAATTAGTTCTAAGTTCTAGGCGACTGATGACCTCAGAAGTTAAGTCGCATAGTGCTCAGAGCCATTTGAACCATTTGAACCAGTAAGCTTATAAATATATTTATTCGACTATGTCTTTGTTTATATCCGATATATGCTATTCATGAAAAAATTAGTCAGTTATTTACTGTGTTTTAGAAAGCACAGAGATGTTAGGCTACTGGCCTACTTTTACTTGCTATTCCTTTGATATGTGTCTATTTAATTTGTTTATGTATTTAATAATGTGTGTTAGAGCGTGTTTATGGTCTAGCCATAGGAATATTTATGTAATTTCAAGTTATTTGAATGTAAATCCAGTATTTCGAATGTGTTTCAAAATGTTTGTGAGTGTGCGTTGGCTTGGAGACATGATGGAAGCGCTATCGCCAATCACAGTGCAGACTTGTGGGCAGTGCAGCGAGAGGGACAGTCGCACAGGACACGGGGAGAGTGCAGGACGCGAAGCCGCGACGTACGGCCGCAGGAGAGACATGGAGAGTGTGGAGCGGTTTGTGCGTGGTCGCGGCATATAGAAATATTTCGGAGTGCCGACTTGTGCAGTTGTGAGATTTCCGTGGCTTCTACAGTGAAGATGTAGTATGCATTTAGAAGTGAATATCTTGTGAGCTATGTTGCTGTTCATAAATAATTACTTGCAGTAGGGATGTATTGTTTCCCTGTTATTCAAGTTATATATTATTTAATTGCTCGACCATCTACACCAGTAAGTGCTTTGTAGAAATATACCACTTTCTCAAAAGTACTTCTACTATCGTACTTATCATTTAAAGTCGTTAAGATGGTAGCTGCAGATTTTATTTAATTGCAATCTTTCATTTATAAATTACTATGTTGCTTTAAAAATTCGCAATTGCCGAGTGATAGGAACCTTCGACCATTCAATTCATGTGTGTATTCAATTGTATACTGTAGACTTAGCAGTATTTAGCTTGTAATGCGGCATCTACGTATCACAGGCCCTAGACAACGAAACCAGCCAAAACTTTTAATATTTCTCCACTCAGTCTGAGAGTACGTAGTTGAGGGCCACACCACCATCATCACATCATTTTATTTTCCTTGAAAGCGTGCAAATGAAACACAATTAAACTTTTTTACGAGTTGTAAGTTGCATCGTACCCAACAGAAACATGAAAAATATATTTTTATGAATCTATTGCTCCTCCAGTCTAGCCCAGCACCTGCTACCAAGTCAAGTGTGTTTTGTTCCTGAAGATTGGGCCCAATGAGAGACAGTGGCTAATGACAGCCCTCTTAAGCATCTACCTCCAGCCACTCGAGCACTCCTGCCACAAACTGTGGCACAGTGCTAGTGAAGCACCAGTGGCTTGGATGTATGCAGAAGTCCCACCCCTGACATAAACTCCTCAGTCTAAAAATCCGAAATGGGGATGTTGTTTTTTGTCAATACATTTCAAATTTCTCATGCAAAATGTAGTGCCTTCCTCGTATATGATTTGTTTTGGGAGATAGAAGAAATCCGACCATACACGCATTTACCCATTAAAAGTATCGTTACTAGTTGCAAAAATCTTGTGCAACACTATAATGTAGGCTGTGTGTCCTCTAAGTATTCTCTTATCAGGTAGAAAAATTTCTGCCACGTCTTACATCCTAGGAATAGAATAAATGGTTCAAATGGCTCTGAGCACTATGGGACTCAACTGCTGAGGTCATTAGTCCCCTAGAACTTAGAACTAGTTAAACCTAACTAACCTAAGGACATCACAAACATCCATGCCCGAGGCAGGATTCGAACCTGCGACCGTAGCGGTCTTGCGGTTCCAGACTGCAGCGCCTTTAACCGCACGGCCACTTCGGCCGGCTAGGAATAGAATATTAAACGCATTTTTGGATCATGATGGAGTACTAAGAGCGTGCTCTACTTCCATCACAGAATGCCTTCTCACTTTGAACTCTGTTAAAGTAAACAAATGTCTCATCACATATGAAGTCCCTCAAGGCGACGGCACAAAGATGTAAATATCAGGTTTATACTACATATCACTTTATAAATTCGATAATATAACAGATTTCATGACAAAGATCATCTCTCCCTGTGTAGGTGGGAGATTGAAATTCTGTTAAAAGATCTTGCCACAAGAAAAGGGCCGGCCGAAGTGGCCGTGTGGTTCTAGGCGCTGCAGTCTGGAACCGCGAGACCACTACGGTCGCAGGTTCGAATCATGCCTCGGGCATGGATGTGTGTGTTGTCCTTAGGTTAGTTAGGTTTAACTAGTTCTAAGTTCTAGGGGATTAATAACCTCAGAAATTGAGTCCCATAGTGCTCAGAGCCATTTGAACCATTTTTTGAACAAGAAAAGGCTCCTGATTACCTTTGAGACTCTTGAATCATACCTGAGGTACTCTCACCCTTGCTCCCATCCACCTGGCAGCACATTGTTAATATCAATTTGATAGCCTTGTTAGTTAAAGTGATCATGAGGGTCCCTTTGAATGGTGAGTAATTTATTTTCCTGCAGTCTGATTACATTGGCGAGCTAAAGGTTACAGATGCCTCTGTGACATCTTTGTAGGCTTCCCACAGGCTAGGTAGTCACTTCCTGTGATGCCAAAATGTGTGGAAACCATTGACAGATAGCTGAAGGTATCCAATGCTGACTGTCTCTTGCTTGCCTTTTGTGCTGTTGGAAGTAAGTCACTTAGAATTTGGGCATACATCTCCTGAGATAATCCTGTCCACGTATGGTAGGGGTGTAGGAAGTTTTATTCTCTTCTACTCCCTCAAGATGCCTCCACCACCAGACTGCCTGGGAACAACTGCCACCATGTCGAAAACCTCTGCCTGCATGTCAGGGCTGTGCCACTCCTGTCTAAAAATCTGCCACTCGCCATTCCACATAGCTGTTAATGATTCCAGACTCGCAAAAGTTATCCTACGCTTCAAAGAACTATTAGGCTCTTAAATGTCACAAGGGCAAATATCGGGATAAATATCAGGATGTTGAACAATATGCTTCCCCTCATTCCTCCTGTAAACCGAAACATTCTGAGATGTGTTTTTGAAACTCCCCAGAATGACTGCTGCAATGAGCAATAACAAAATACCTGTCTACTGGTCACCACATCCCTAACATGCGGGAGATGGGGAAGGGGAGAGGGAATGGGAGAGGCCAACAGCACCCTCTGGTGGTGCTGTTGTGATATAGATCAGCTGGTCTATGAACTTCAAGGTAAATTCACAAAATCTGATATTCCCAAGTATAAACTTGCCCGAATTTCCCACCATTTTTCAATTTCTCGCCAAAATTTCAATTTCCCGCCGTTTTCAGCAGGTAGGGAAGGGTCCCACCTGGCGGCTGATGAAAACCCATGGTGTCATCTGGGGATGGGGGTTATTAATGAATTAATACAACATCAATTTGATGTAAAGTGGTGTATAACAATAGGTTAAGGACCTGTCAGTGCAAAGAGAACAAGCTGATGTGGGTGGCAACCTGCACGAACAAAATGTGGTGCGCTCTCTTTGTCCCACCACTATTGCACAGCCCAAACTGCTAAGGACAGAAACTTGAAAATTGGAGAGGGTGTGGATCTTATAATGTAGGCATCGTTTAAGAAGGGTATCTTTCAAAATTCCACTGATAAGGAGGGTGAAATAGGGGATGAAAGGTTTCGAAAACATGTTGCTATTAAGGCAAATTTGGAGATAGGAGTTCGAAAATTATTCGGTTTCTCATTCAGAAATAATATGTGTTTCAGAGTTTTTGGAAATTCAAGCATGAAGTGACTAATATAGTGAGTAAATGTTTTAAGTAAATCATTATTAAAGAACTACTAAAGCGTTTTTAAAGCTATATCTTCGAAAAGTGGTTTTCTCTGCTAGAAATAAAAACTACATGTTTCACTATTTCACTATTTTAGGAAATTCAGTCTTTCATGTGGCGAAAGAGAGGATGAACATTTTTAAGAAAATATTTCGTTACATAAAATCTTTTAAAGCTATGTATATGAAAATTGGTATTTCACTTCTCGGTTAGATATAAGCAAATATTAATTATTAGAGCACGGAAGTTTCTATGGAAATATCACAACAAGAACGCAAATGGCACGTTTAACAAAAACTTTGGACTTCATCTGTCAAATCGCTTTTTCGTCTGAACTACTTTCAGAAAAGAAAAGTTCAGAAGCTGTTGCAATTTATGAACAATATAAAAATTCCATTACAGAGAAACAAAAGAAAAGAAAATCTGTTGGGCCATACAGTCTAAGCATGTGAAGCAGCGTTCGCTATGATAGTTCCTTATGATTTCAGAGTGTTCTTGCCAAAACGAAACGCTGTGTTACAGCACGTACAGCTGACGTCGAAATAAATGTCTTTAGCTCTGCGGTAGAGGATGCTGAAAAAGCAGAGAAGTTATAATTTGCATATGACGTAACTGACTCACCCCGTTGTAGCGAAGTTTACCCATAGTTTGGTCATCGTTCTTGCTATCTGCATATCCTTATCAGGTCTCTCACCACTTACGGGAGAGTAACTGTTGTTCGAAAACAAGTAGAACAAATCATCTGTATGACAAACACCTGTAAAATACGTATTATGTTAAGCAAACACATAAATATCTTTAAAGAAATATGAGTTTCCATTCGTACACCAAAACTGTTCTGTATATGTTATCTATGCAGCCAACATAAAATAGTACACCTAAGTTCATAACACTTTGTTTTATATCAGCCTCTGCATGTCATGAACGTTGTTTACGTTCAGACAGTTCACTTTTATGAATGTAAGATGTTTCATCTCATAAATGTAAGAGCTTGAGTACAAAGCAGAAAAACGTCAATATTCTGAGACTTATTTTACACTATTCGTTATTTCATTACAGAAGAAGAGAATTTTTAACGTTATCTTACCTAGATCTTCATCTTCACCTCCGAGTTTTTTCGACATACTATATTTCCCTTTGTACGACAGTAAATAGTAGTACATAGGTACCGTGTCCTTGTGCTTCCTAACCATTTCATCTGTGTTCCAGTTAACTAAACCATCAGAGTATAGCTGCAAGAGAATAATGAAAAAGTAACAACAGATTATTCCTTGTGCAGCTTATGGCGCATTGTAGGGCAAGTTACACAACTGCAGTAGTGATTTTTAAACAATGTAATCGCGCCAGCTGCACACAAATGCTTTTAATTACCAAAACTGGTTTCGACCCCCAAGCGCTATTGTCGAGATAGCACACAGACAACGACAGCAACTAAAAAAAATGGTTCAAATGGCTCTGAGCACTATGGGACTTAACATCTATGGTCATCAGTCCCCTAGAACTTAGAACTACTTAAACCTAACTAACCTAAGGATATCACACACATCTATGCCCGAGGCAGGATTCGAAGCTGCGACCGTAGCAACTAAAAGAAAAATAAAGGTGCAGCTGGTGTTTTTAATAT
The DNA here is from genome assembly GCF_021461395.2 of Schistocerca americana. Lineage (NCBI taxonomy): Eukaryota > Metazoa > Arthropoda > Insecta > Orthoptera > Acrididae > Schistocerca > Schistocerca americana. The sequence goes on along the minus strand of NC_060121.1, from coordinate 690,168,831 downwards.
AATTGCAAATCTTAGTAAAGTAAAATTTCTGTTTTCTTTTTCATTTACCAGCCTTTTATTGAGATATTACAGGCAAATGTTATAGTAGCACTTTCTAAACCTGTTCATGCAACAAATGGGTTTCAGGATTAAGACTGCTCACTAATTTTTGAGAGAGACGAAATAGGCTGGATTGTAGACAGTCCATCCAGGCAGAGAGATGGTGGATCTCCTTTTACTTTTAGATGTGAATACAAATAGTTTATTATTGGAAGGTAAGCAGCAATTATGAATAATGTAAAATAGAAACACCACGTATTTCATAGAGATAAAGGTATAATCTACGAGCTCAGAATACCACTGAACTCATGTGTTAAGTCAAAAAGTAATGTCATTTTTATATGTTGAACTATTGCTGATGACAATCTTAAATAAAATTAAAAAATTATAGGTTTTTCCACAAATTTTCATCTGTTACCATTAGCCAATGAGGAAGAATTCCAAGGGGCTGTGGTAAAGTAACCTATCAGTTCTTACAGGGTGACAGTTATTGAACTTTAAGAAAAAATATAAATTAGTTACAAACTACGGCGTACACATACTTTATTCAACATGTAAAGTCACTACAGGTATTCGGGTTTATTGGCTACGATGTGGCGCAGGTGAACAGCGAAATTCTGCATGACCCGCTGAAGTGTCAGACGATCGATGCTATCGATGACCTTCTGAATGACTGTTTCCAGCTCAGCAATGGTTTTGGGGTTATTGTTGTACACTTTATCTTTAATACAGCCTCACAAAAAGGAGTCGCATGTGTTCAGATCCAGAGAATATGGCGGCCAAACGAGGCCCACGACGAAGGCTTCTTGGTATCCCAGAGCCAGAATGCGATTCCCAAAGTGCTCCTCCAGGTCATCAAATATTGTCCTGCTTCGATGGGATGGAGGTCCGTCTTGCATGACCCACATCTTGACGAAATCAGAGCCACTTTAGATAACGGGAATGAAATCATCTTCCAGAATCTTCACCGTGCTATCAAAGAATATCTACCCGATTATCTCGTGACTGGATGTTGCACACCACACAGTCACCCACTGAGGACAAGCGAGGAGACTTCTCGATCGGAAAAATTGGAAATCTGTAGTATGGTCTTATGGGACCAAACTGCTGAAGTCATCGGTCCCTAAGCTTACGCACTAATCTACCTTGAACTGTGTTACGCTAAGGACAACACACACACCCATGCCAGAGGGAGAACTCGAACCTCCGACGGGGGAAGACGGGCGGACTGTGACAAGATGCCTGAGACCACTCGGCTACCCGCGAGGCCTCTCGATCACGAAATACGGATACACAGTCCGCCAAAGGCCCCAATTTTGCTTATTAACGAACCCATCAGAATGAAAGTGGTTTTTGCCGCTAAACCAGACCATAATACACATACTAATTCCCATCATGGCCCGCGGCCAACCGTGCAGTTTGAACGTCCTAACGCAAATGGTTCAGAAGTTTTGATAATTTTATTTCCTTCAGTTCAATAATTGTCACCCTCTAAGTATCAAGTGAACGAACAACAAATGAATGTAACAAAGCCACAAAGAGTTAAACTAGTCTGCATGGGTTAGCATGTGAGCCAGGTTACAATAGGGAGGGAATATAATCACAGAACAGTATTGTTGCACCACAAAGTGGTGTACTTGGAGCGTCTGGGAAACATTAACATTTCACAATGGGCCACTTTAGCGGGAAGACCAGAACGTTACTACATCTTGGGCTACTTGCTGATAACAACCAGAATTGCTCTACGACGCCGAAATGGTTACTTCAAGTTGTCGCCAAGAAAGGCGACCAGAGATGTAAAAATATAAACACAGAAGAAATACAATGTCACTGTAGCTTTCATGGCCCCATTGCTTCACATTAGAGCCATGGACTCATTGTGACCTATGTTACAAGAACCGGTGCAGTAGCAAAAGAAGTACACCCAAAGCCAGGATAAATACGACTAATTTTTAGTCAATGTCGCAGACTGCTCGCCTCGAGTAGGGACCTTCATCGGTCCGTGAGTCAATAGAAATGAAACTTAAAACACCTGCAGCCGTCTACTTTGCATTTAATTTATCTATTCGACCAGTTTCGGTCTTCCATTACACCATCATAAGGCACATTGACCTAAGCAAATTGGGAGGAATCCAATCTCGCCTGCAGTCATATCAGGAGCCAGTATTAAATAAATGATGTCTGTAGATCTCTGGTTTACATGACCTGTCATTTTGTTCATAAACCGACTGTCCGGACGACGTTACAGCTGCATTTGTCCTGATAGTCGACGGCTGGTGAAAGAAGTGACAGTGTCTTGTAAGCCAGAGATCTATGGACACCTGTTATTTAGTGCTGGCTCCTCTTACGACTGCAAACGAGATTGGATTCCTCCCAATCTACGTTGCACAGGCGGCGTGAAGATGGTTCAAAATGGTTCAAATGGCTCTGAGCACTATGGGACTTAACATCTGTGGTCATCAGTCCCCTAGAACTTAGAACTAATTAATCCTAACTAACCTAAGGACATCACACACATCCATGCCCGAGGCAGGATTCGAACCTGCGACCGTAGCGGTCACGCGGTTCCAGACGAAGCGCCTAGAACCGCATGGCCACACTAGCCCGCCTGAAGATGGTGTAATGGAACACAGAAAACTGCTGGATTAATACACTCCAGGAAATGGAAAAAAGAACACATTGACACCGGTGTGTCAGACCCACCATACTTGCTCCGGACACTGCGAGAGGGCTGTACAAGCAATGATCACACGCACGGCACAGCGGACACACCAGGAACCGCGGTGTTGGCCGTCGAATGGCGCTAGCTGCGCAGCATTTGTGCACCGCCGCCGTCAGTGTCAGCCAGTTTGCCGTGGCATACGGAGCTCCATCGCAGTCTTTAACACTGGTAGCATGCCGCGACAGCGTGGACGTGAACCGTATGTGCAGTTGACGGACTTTGAGCGAGGCGTATAGTGGGCATGCGGGAGGCCGGGTGGACGTACCGCCGAATTGCTCAACACGTGGGGTGTGAGGTCTCCACAGTACATCGATGTTGTCGCCAGTGGTCGGCGGAAGGTACACGTGCCCGTCGACCTGGGACCGGACCGCAGCGACGCACGGATGCACGCCAAGACCGTAGGATCCTACGCAGTGCCGTAGGGGACCGCACCGCCACTTCCCAGCAAATTAGGGACACTGTTGCTCCTGGAGTATCGGCGAGGACCATTCGCAACCGTCTCCATGAAGCTGAGCTACGGTCCCGCACACCGTTAGGCCGTCTTCCGCTCACGCCCCAACATCGTGCAGCCCGCCTCCAGTGGTGTCGCGACAGGCGTGAATGGAGGGACGAATGGAGACGTGTCGTCTTCAGCGATGAGAGTCGCTTCTGCCTTGGTGCCAATGATGGTCGTATGCGTGTTTGGCGCCGTGCAGGTGAGCGCCACAATCAGGACTGCATACGACCGAGGCACACAGGGCCAACACCCGGCATCATGGTGTGGGGAGCGATCTCCTACACTGGCCGTACACCACTGGTGATCGTCGAGGGGACACTGCATAGTGCACGGTACATCCAAACCGTCATCGAACCCATCGTTCTACCATTCCTAGACCGGCAAGGGAACTTGCTGTTCCAACAGGACAATGCACGTCCGCATGTATCCCGTGCGACCCAACGTGCTCTAGAAGGTGTAAGTCAACTACCCTGGCCAGCAAGATCTTCGGATCTGTCCCCCATTGAGCATGTTTGGGACTGGATGAAGCGTCGTCTCACGCGGTCTGCACGTCCAGCACGAACGCTGGTCCAACTGAGGCGCCAGGTGGAAATGGCATGGCAAGGCGTTCCACAGGAATACATCCAGCATCTCTACGATCGTCTCCATGGGAGAATAGCAGCCTGCATTGAAGGTGGATATACACTGTACTAGTGCCGACATTGTGCATGCTCTGTTGCCTGTGTCTATGTGCCTGTGGTTCTGTCAGTGTGATCATGTGATGTATCTGACCCCAGGAATGTGTCAATAAAGTTTCCCCTTCCTGGGACAATGAATTCACGGTGTTCTTATTTCAATTTCCAGGAGTGTAAATTAAATGCCCGAGAGACGGCTGCGGTGTTTTAAATTTTATTTCCTACTGAACAACGGAAGTCCCTGTAACCATATGCTTAAATGATGGACATACAAAAACACGAGTCAGTACGTCTACGCGTAAGTGAATCTACGAGTCTGAATGGATCAGCCAATCACCTTCTTCAGTCTCTGACGCTGCTAGATGTGGCACTACCGGGGCTCTCCAACCGGTAGGCCACCTGGACTGCCTACCCCATCTGCTGCCGCCTTCCACCCCTGTCAGTCTGTGGTTCCTTTCCCAGAATATGCAGCCAGTCGTCCGCCATTGCCCACGTGGGCAAGCTTCTTGCTGCCAGCGTCTGCTGTGGGCAGACTCCGCTGTTCGGAGCTGCCACTTCGGCACGGGATCGCTAGTGGGAGACGTCGGCTTTCCTCGCTCGGCACTCTTAGCGACTTCTACTTGTCACAGGTGGCACTGTGTACTTTTCATGCTGCTTCAGACGCTATGACCACATGCCGAGTGCTCAAGGCGGTGTCTTCTTTAATAGGGTATTCCCTGTTTATGTCCTATGGGCACTGGTATCTTGGGGAAATGACACCTCAGATGTACTTTGAGTAATAAATCAATGAAATTCCAATGCTGTTTCTCTGAAGTCTCAACGGGCACCTAACAGGCTCCCACTCACTATTCCGCCTCAACCCATGGCTTTGGTGGTGGCATTCTGACATCAGTTCTTCAGTCTACCAAACTCTGCCACCCACCACAGCAGCAAATTATTTGGCCGTTAAGTACATTCAATTGTTAAACTTTCAGATTAAAACAAAAGTATGGCTTTTCTGTGCTAATGAACTGCTGAAGATAATGGTTTACCCCGACTGTATCAATGAATTAAGTTTCTCAAAATGAAAGAGGGCGTTATACAGGTATTTTGGTTGCAGTGTGGACATCTCCATGAAATAGTGTGAATCTAAATTTAAATCCTTCATAGCGAGCTCTTACAGAATCTAGAGGTATGATATTAAATAGTAACATACATTCACTTTTGTCTACAAAAAATTATAACATTTTTTAACGTGAAATAAATGAGCAGAAGGAAGTTGATTGAGACATTAGCACAAATGTGTAAGTTGAGGCGCTAAAAGATATGACATGGATGGAATTAGACTATGCTAAGGATCATACAGGAATTTCAAAGCTGACCCGTGTGCACTCAGTATTGGGGCCGCTTGCATACGTCGATAGCAGCTATTCATGGCAGATGTTTCTGACCAGTTGCTGGGTAACCGAAGGATGCTTTGTCGCCAGGGCCAGGGAGGTGACGTAAGCAGCAGTACAAGAACGTTCGCAGGATACGTTGGGAGCCTTGCTGGTCGGCGAAACCGTGTGTACCTCGGGGTCCGCTGTTGCTCCAGAAGTGTTGAGATCCCTGTGGGCTGAACATCGCGTGAAATCGGGAGCCTGGCTTGGGATGTGTGTTGTTGGCACCAAGGCGCTGCTGGAATTCAGTCAGCCACTCAACCATCTGTAGGAAGCAAACCTGGCGTTGGAATCCACCTCCTATCAGGATTATGGATTTTGTGGTTAGCGCCCATTTCCAGCTACGGACAGCAAGGCATCATGGTTATGTTTCTAGTTCGCAAGTGACTTTTCCAGTGGGTGACAAGGGATACTTTGTGGTGTGAATACGCTTTTTGTTTCTGTAGCGGACTATCTCTAGCCGTTTTGTGCACATTTCGCGACATTTGACGAATATGGGCTACTCATTAAATTTACTATTGAAAATTTAGGTATTCTATTATCACAGTGTTGAGTGTCGTTGCTAGAAATGTCTGTACCAGCTAGGCCTTTATATTATCTAGGGAGCTGAAGTAGGGAATCATGAATTTTCCGGACTGAATTCGTTACTGCGTTCGTGCAATGGATGATTTTCAATACAATAAGAAAATCTCGATATAATGTGGACATGAACATTGTGGAAGGTGAGTGTGAGTGGCAAGTGGATGTTGATCGTTCCTTCGGAGCAAATCACAAAGAAGCCACTGTTGTACCTTTACTAGGAATCGTCAGTAAAGAGCCGAAACGAAGTGGAATGAAGACAATAGATTCGAGCGAACCGTGGTTCAATTTATAGGCCGGCCATCCACTTTGAAGTTATATGGTTTCCTTACATCGCTCAAGACGAATCCGGGGACGACGCACACAGCTTTCTCTGTTCAAAATCTGAAGCCAATGCGTAGTATACACCACTCGAGGCTCGCTTCTGGACTCAAATGCAACGTCAGCACTTCCACTCCGGTAGCATTGCCTCCCTTGTAAACCATAAGAGTTTTAAAATATTAGATTTTTCGCAGATACGAACAGAATCACTGAACCGAACTGAAGAATTTCTCTCGCGCTTATTCTTGCGCTGGCATACCGTTATAGAGAACAAGAGAGACGCTTCTTCTACATCTACAGCTACATGGATACTCTGCAAATCACATTTAAGTGCCTGGCAGAGGATTCGTCGAACCACCTTCACAATTCTCTATTATTCCAATCTCGTATGGCGCGGAAAGAATGAACACCTATATCTTTCTGTACGCGCTCTGATTTCCCTTATTTTATCGTGGTGATCGTTCCTCCCTATGCAGGTCGGACTCAACAAAATATTTTCGCATTCGGAGGAGAAAGTTTGTGATTGAAATTTTGTGAGAAGATTCCGTCTCAACGAAAAACGCCTTTCTTTTAACGATTTCCAGGCCAGATCCTTATCATTTCTGTGACACTCTCTCTGTGACTCTCTCTCACGATAATACAAAACGTGCTGCCTTTCTTTGAACTTTTTCGATGTACTCCGTCAGTCCTATCTGGTAAGGATCCCACGCCGTGCAGTCGTATTCTAAAAGAGGACAGACAAGCATAGTGTAGTCTCCTTAGTAGGTCTGTTACATTTTCTAAGTGTCCTGCCAAAAACACGCAGCCTTTGGTTAGCCTTCCCCAAAACATTTTCCATGTGTCCTTTCCAATTTAAGTTGTTCATAATTGTAATACCTGGGTATTTTTTGAATTTACGGCTTTTAGATTAGACTGATTTATCGTGAAACCGAAGTTTAACGAGTTCCTTTTAGTACTCATGAGGATGACCTCACACGTTTCGTTATTTAGGGTCAACTGCCACTTTTCGCACCATTCAGATATCTTCTCTAAATCGTTTTGCCGTTTGGTTTGGTCTTCTGATACTTTATTAGTCGATAAACGACAGCGTCACCTGCAAACAACCGAAGACGGCTGCTCAGATTGTCTCCCAAATCGTTTACATAGGTAAGGAACAGCAAAGGGCCTATAACACTACCTTTGAGAACGCCTGAAATCGCTTCTGTTTTACTCGATGACTTTCCGTCCGTTACTGCGAACTGCACAGGACATCGCACAGGACAGGAAATCGCAAATCCAGTCACTTAACTGAGACGATATTCTATAAGCACGCAATTTTACTACGAGCCACTTGTGTGGTACAGTGTCAAAAGCCTTCCGGAAATCCAGAAATACGGAATCGATCTGAAATACCTTGTCAATAGCACTCAGCACTTCATGTGAATAAAGAGCTAGTTGTGTTTCACAGGAATGATGTTTTCTAAACCGATGTTGACTGTGTGTCAATAGAGAGTTTTCTTCGAAGTAATTCATAATGTTCGAACACAATATACGTTCTAAAATCCTGCTACATATCGACGTTAACGATATGGGCCTGTAATTTAGTGGATTACTCATACTACCTTTCTTGAATATTGGTGTGACCTGTGCACCTTTCCAGTCTTTGGGTACGGATCTTTCGTCGACCGAACGGTTGTATGTTATTGTTTAGTATGGAGATAATGCATCAGCATACTCCGAAAGGAACCTAATTGGTATACAGTCGGGACCAGAAGACTTGCTTTTATTAAGTGATTTAAGTTGCTTCACTATTCCGAGGATATTTACTTCTACGTTACACATGTTGGCAACTGTTCTTGATTCGAATTCTGGAGTATTTACTTCGTCTTCTTTTGTGAAGGCATTTCGGAAGACTGTGTTTTGTAACTCTGCTTTGGCAGCACTGTCTTCGATAGATCTCCATTGCTATCGCGCAGAGAAGGCATTGATTGTTTCTTGCCGCTAACATACTTCACATACAACTAGAATCTCTTTGGATTTTCTGCCAGGTTTCGAGACAACGTTTCGTTGTGGAAACTGTTATAAACATCTCGCATTGAAATCCGCGCTAAATTTCGAGCTTCTGTAAAATATTGCCAATCTTGGGAATTTTTCGTCTGTTTAAATTTGGCATGTTTGTTTCGTTGTTTCTGCAACAGTGTTCTAACCCGTTTTGTGTACCAAGGAGGATCAACTCCGTCGTTTTTTAATTTATTTGGTATAAGTCTCTCAATTGCTGCCGATACTATTTCTTTGAATGTAAGCCACATTTGGTCTACACTTACATTATTTATTTGGAATGTGTGGAGATTATCTCTTCGGAAGGCGTCAAGTGAATGACCTCTACCCATACTAACTCACAGGAAGTATCTACTTCAATTTCGCGACAAGTTAAACTACTTCTCCAACCATGTTTAGCCTATCCTTTCGGAACACCGTTAGGTTCTTCGCAAAAATTTCGGCTGAGCTTATATCCGGCTTTGGCCAGGTTTCAGTGCCTATAAAGATTTGAGCATCAGTGCTTTCTATTAGAGCTTGGAGCTCTGGTACTTTCCCAACACAACTATGACAATTTACAACTGTTGTACCAGTGGTTCCTGTATCTACGTTCTTCTTGTCTTCAGCATGCTCCCTTTGTGACTGAAGCCCTTCTTGTGTTTTCCCGACACCCTCTAACCTAAAAAACCGCCCAGTCCACGCCACACAGCCCCTGCTACCCGTGTAGCCGCCTCCTGCGTACAGTGGACGCCTGACATGTTCAGCGGAACCCGAAACCCAACCTCCCTTTTGCGCAAGTCGAGGAATCTGCACCCTACACGGTCGCAGAACCGTCTGAGCCTCTGATTCAGACTCTCCACTCGCCTCTGTACCAGAGGTGCGCAGTCGATCTTGTCGACTATGCTGCAAATGGTCAGCTCTGCTTTCATCTTGCAAGCAAGACTGGCAGCCTTTACCACTTCTGTTAGCCGCTCGAAACCAGAGAGAATTTCTTCTGATCTAAAGAGACACACGTAGTTGGTACCGACGTGAGCAACCACCTGCAGCTGGATGCACCCTGTGCTCTTCATGGCATCCGGGAGGACCCTTTCCACATCTGGAATGATTCCACCCTGTATGCACACGGAGCGCACATTGGTTTTCTTACCCTTCTTGTCAGCCAACTCCCTAAGGGGCCCAATAACGCGCTTAACGTTGGAGCTCCCAACTACCAATAATCCCACCCTCTGCGATTGCCCGGATCTTGCAGGTAAGACAGCACCTGGAACCTGTTTGTCAGACAAACCGGGGAGGCCTTACATACGGCCGCCTGGAAAGTCTCTCGGCCACAGGTGAGAGGTCAGCCTCTCTTAAATATGGGGCAGATAGAACTACACGTTTCTTGTCGAGTGCGAGTTATCCAGTTACTCTTCCAGGACAGGAAGCGCAAGAAGCTTGCGAAATGTGGCATCACTATTTGCCAAGTAAACAGAGGTAAAACTATCGGGTTACGTGGAGTAAACCGAAACAGGTGATGGCGTTATAATCCGTGATTTGCTCTCCACCGAGAAAACCTTTACATTTCTATTCCACACATGACGTGCGCCTGAGTAATTTAACATGACATTCCTAACTCGCCGCTTTCGTTTTTACGCTTTGACGGACATTCAGCATCTGTAACAATTACCTTTAGGCTGGTAACTCCAGTCTTGTATAGGTTTAGGAAGAACCAGTAATTTACTCTTATACGACATCATGAGTGAATAAAATCCTCTCAATTTTCAACTAGCGCCAATGGAGCTATAATTACAAAGGACGGCAAAGCATTTCAAAAAAGAAAATCGCAGATTCTCTCCGATCCGCCAGCCTTGTTTTCTGTCGTAGGCCAACGATATTTTCTTAATGTGGCCTCACGGTAGTATGTGAAGGCGAGTCAAATGAAACCATTAAAACTGTAAATGAAAATTGACATTTTGCGCCATTGTTCTGTAAGCTGGCAGTACTGTTACCAGTAACGTAAGGAATGCCCTACAGGCGGCGGCATACTACAGGAAAGTGAAAAGCTACCACAATACCAGTTCAAAATGGCCACCCCGTTTGCAAGATGCACTAAAGAAAAACATCTCTCTGTCAAACGTTTTTCAATAGTGAAGGTATGAAACCTGCCGCAGTTTCTTTTCTTTTGCTTCTTTTTAAATACATGCGTTTCGGAACGTGCCCACACAGACATCTCAACAAAGGAAATGTTGTATTACAATTTGTTTTGGCAATTCGTGGTAGGCATTACTCGAAGTCATATCCTGGTATAAGTTACACAGCGTTAAAAAGGACTAACTTGACATAAAACAATATTTATAATTAGAGTATATTAAAACTGGTGCACAGGAAAAAAATACTGCAGCAGTTGAAACTACTGTGATGGGAAATTGCCTTCTGACAGTGACTGAAGCAGCCGCAAATCTGAAGATCAGTCATGGCTCAGGACATCACATGAAGTAGTTAAGTGTCGCAAAGGGAATGCAAGGTGGGCGTCAGAGCAGATCACTTCAGAACTGAAAATTTGAGACGTTTGCCGTATGTGAAGAAGTTTTGCGGCTCTTTGAAATAGGTGATCTCACCGAGTGATTACCACATGTTTGGACCACTCAAAGAGGAAATGGGGGGAAAGAAAATATGTACTGATGAAGGGGCGCAGCAGGCAGTAACGAATTGGTACGCGCACGACCATTTTTTTTTTCCCGGAAGAATCCGTGCACTCACTACGCACTGGAGGAAGTATGTCGAACGTCAAGAAGACTATGTCGAAAAGTGACCCACTTTGGTTCCACTTTTGTTCAATAAAAAAAATTAAAAAAATATTTTAGTTTTCATTTGACTCCCCCTCATTGCCTTTTAACTGTTTATGGAGAATATGAATTGCGGTATTTGTCCCCACTACAAATTTACTCTTGAGATGGAGGGCAGCGGAACGCTACCTCCCTTGAGCGAACTAACTGAGTGGAAAGCAGATCTGTTGATTCGTTTGGTGCACAGGAAGCCTCCCCAGACCGATACATACTTGGATGCAAATACTTTACATTATACCTTCCAGAAGACCAATTACACAGACAGGACTATGATGGCTTCCAATGAGGACCATATTCAGTCTGAAGCCGAGAATTTTACAGTTTAACATCTACATATTGCCAACACATTAAGATGTTATAAGAGGAAGTGGAAATTAACATGGTAGCAGTTTACCTACCATACTGTGTCGCCACGATTGGCAAAACTGGACGCTTTCTCCACAGACGGGGCTTGATACAGGGTTATGATTTGCACCAATAAAAACGACACAAGGCTTAGAGTGCCAAGTGAATACTGCATTTTCTGTGTATGTGGTAGTATTCACGGTGTCGACGAAAGCCGTGGAACAAGGTGCCTCAGGTATGCTCAATAATGATTATGTCTGGAGGTTTGGTGGCGAGCAGAAGTGTTTAAACTCAGATGAGTGTTCCTAGAGCATCTCTGTAGCAATTATGGACTTGTGGGGTGCCGCATCGTCCTGCTGGACTTGCCAAGTCCGTCGGAAGGCACAACGGACATGAATGGATGAAGGTGATCAGACAGGATGCTTACGTACGTGTCACATGTCAGAGTCGTATCTAGACGTATCAGGAGTCCCGTATACTCCAACTGCACACGCCCTATACCACTACAGAGCTTCCGCCAGCTTGAGGAGTCCCCTACTGATATCCAATTGCCAAGGATTCACGAGGTTTTCTCCATACCCACACACGTCCATCCGCTCGACACAATTTCAGACAAGACTCATCCGACCAGGCAACATGTTTCCAGTCATCAACAGCCCAGTTTCGGGGTTTACGGGCCCAGGCGAGGCGTAAAGCTTTGTGTCGCGCAGTCACCAACTGTACACGGGTGGGCCTTCGGCTCCGAAAGCCTATATCGATAATGTTTCGTTGTATGGTTCGCACGCTGACACTTGTTCGATGGCCCAGCATTGAAATCTGCAGCAATCTGGGGAAGGGTTGCACTTCTGTCACGTTGAAGGATTCTCTTAAGTCGTCGTTGATCCCGTTCTTGCAGGATCTTTTTCCGCTCGCAGCGATTTCGGAGATTTGATGTTTTACCGGACTGCTAATATTCACGGCACACTCGTGAAATGATCGTAAGGGAAAATCCTCACTTCGTATCTACCTCGGAGACCCTGTGTCCCATCGCTCGTGCGCCGACTCAAACATCACGTTGAAACTCACTAAAATCTTGATAATCTGCCATTGTAGCAGCAGTAACCGATCTAATAACGGCATCTGGATAGTCATCTTGATGTAAGGGATGACACAAAATTTTTCATTGCCATATCTTCAGAATTGCGGATTTCATGCATCTTCTTTTAAATAGTTTGTGCTTTTATGAACGTCCCCCCCCCCCCTCCCCCCTTAACGAGCCCGTTGTTGCAACACTTACAGTAGATAATTCCAAGCTGGTGCAGTACCGCATGGCACCTGTTGACGGCAGCTGCAAACAGCGATGCAAACAGCACACGAGGCGGCGAGCCTGTTTGTAAGGAAATTCACGCTCTCCGAAGCCTTGTGATCTTAAGTAATGCATGATCTCAAACACTGTTTCGTCTGCCAAGAGGAACGTCGACAGTATCACAAGTCGGCACTGGCATGGCAAAGATTCGCAAAGTATTCGGAAAGTTATTTGAGATAATGGAAATCAATGTGATCTCTCATTCTGAATCCTCACCTGCTTCTCCTAGAAGTACCGGGTGATCAAAAAGTCAGTATAAATGTGAAAACTGAATAAATCACGGAATAATGTAGACAGAGAGGTACAAATTGACACACATGCTTGGAATGACATGGGGTTTTATTAGAACCAAAAAAATACAAAAGTCCAAAAAATGTCCGACAGATAGCACTTCATCTGATCAGAATAGCAATAATTAGCATAACAAAATAAGACAAAGCAAAGATGTTGTTCTTCACAGGAAATGCTCAATATGTCCACCATAATTCCTCAACAATAGCTGTAGTCGAGGAATAATGTTGTGAACAGCACTGTAAAGCATGTCCGGAGTTATGGTGAGGCACTGGCGTCGGATGTTGTCTGTCAGCATCCCTATAGATGTCGGTCGATCACGATACACTTGCGACTTCACGTAACACCAAAGCCAATAATCGCACGGACTGAGGTCTGGGGACCTGGGAGGCCAAGCATGACGAAAGTGGCGGCTGAGCACACGATCATCACCAAACGACGCGCGCAAGAGATCTTTCACGGGTCTAGCAATATGGGGTGGAGAACCATCCTGCATAAACATCGTACGTTCCAGCAGGTGTTTATCAGCCAGGCTGGGGATGTACCTCTCACCCGTCACAGTAGCAGTTACAAACCCAGAATCACGCATTTCACCGAAGAAAAAAGGTCCGATTACGGTAGATGTGGTCAATCCAACCCATACCGTAACTTTCTCGTCGTGCATTGGAGTTTCCACGACAGTTCTAGGATTTTCGGTAGCCCAAATTCTGCAGTTGTGGGCGTTGACAGACCCTCGGAGTGTGAAATGAGCTTCGTCGGTCCACAACACGTTACTCAACCAATCGCCATCTTCCGCCATCCTTTGCAACGCCCACACCGTAAATGCGCTCCGCTTCACTAAATCGCCAGGTAACAGTTCATGATGCCGATGGATTTTGTACGGATAGCATCGGAGGGTACGCCTAAGTGCCAACCAAACAGTAGTGTATGGAATGCCGGTGCGACGTGCGACTGCACGAGCGCTGACTTCCCCGTGCATAGACGAACCCGCTACAGTCTCCATTTCTTCCTGAACTGTCTCAGCAGCATTACGCCTTGTGCTCGGTCGGCCACTACGGGGTCTATCGTCCAAACAACCCGTGGCTTTGAACTTCGAAATCATTCTCGCCACAGCTGCATTTGTCAGCGGAACTTTACCCGTTCGAATCCCCTTCCTATGGCGTGAGGATCGTAACGCTGAACTAGCACATTCCCCATTCTGATAATACAGCTTCACTAAAAGCGCCTTTTTAGGTAACGTCAACATGGTGCGACTGCTGGCGCATCTGATCCTCTCTCTCATTACAGCGCCTTTTATACACGATTGTCATGCGCAGTCACTGACGTTTTGCTGACCAGCGCCATCTGTCGGACATTTTGTGCACTTTGTTTTTTTTGTTCTAATAAAACACCATGTCATTCCAAGCATGTGTGTCAATTTTTACCTCTCTACCTACATTATTCCGTGGTTTATTAAGTTTTCAAATTTATATTGACTTTTTCATCATCCGGTACTTACAAAAACCTCAGACGGTAGCCCAAGAATCGCAAAGATGGGAGCGCAGTCTAAAATTTAACTGAATCAAATCAACTCTCCTCAAGTAAACAAGCAGCAATAAGCTCTGTCTCTCACAGATCACAGTCTTCCGGACGTAGGACCGAGCGAGGTGGCCCAGTGATTAGCACCCTGGACTCGCATTCGGGAGTATGGCGGTTCAAATCCGTGGATGAGCATCCTTATTTAGGTTCTCCGTGATTTCCCTAAATCACTTCAGGCAAATTCCAGGATGGTTCCTTTGAAAGGGCATGGCCGATTTCCTTCCCCATCCTTCGCTGCCGGGCGGGGTGGCTGAGCGGTTCTAGGCGCTACAGCCTGGATCCGCGCGACCGCAACGATCGCAGGTTCGAATCCTGCCTCGGGCATGGATGTGTGTGATGTCCTTAGGTTAGTTAGGTTTAAGTAGTTCTAAGTTCTGGGGGACCGATGATCTCAGAAGTTAAGTCCCATAGGGCTCAGAGCCATTTGAACCATTTAATCGTGTTCTACATGAAGTATGGGAATAGAGAATGTCGTGACGAGAAAGCGAAAGCAATGAGGAGTTATTAGATTAGGTGACAAAAGTGACAACCTACAAAACAGAAAGTTTAGCATTTGCAGATGATCTAGCTATTTTTTCAGACTCAATGGAAACAGGCACTAGACAAATAACATTGCTTATAGGACAAGTTGAAAAACCAGCTCTACAAATTCTCTATGGGAAAACCAAGTTTAGAACATGAGTAATAAAAACTAAATACGGATGAATTGAGAGAACTGACAAAGTCAAGCATGTAGGACAAATTATTGAACATGACAATTCGGAGACTGAAGCCTTTGAAGCAAGAGTTACGAAAATGAAGACATCATTCTATGTCACCAACGGCGTATATAATAAGAAATCAATAACTATTAACGCTGAAGTCACACTCTGCTGTACAGTAATTCGGCGGGAAACACTTTATGCAACAGATGTTCAACTATGAAAAAGATGGTAATGATGGAAGTACTGGAAATCACAGAAAAAAATACTAAGGGAAATTTTGGAACCTGTTAAAGTTACCTGTTAAAAATACAATACAGAAGACGCCGTAACAATGAACTTCATACATATGTTGAAATAATTACAGACAATTAGGAAAAGGAAAGAGCCCTACGCACACATCCAAGGCATGAATCGCAAAAGATTGACAAATGTGTTGTTCACATAACTGGCTAATGTGGCAAATTAAAAATGGACAACACCTGGTGCAAGCAGTAGCAGATCCAGAGGGGAGAGGGGGCTAAGGGGTTCAAGCTGCCCCCATCCCCCGCCCTCCAAAAGCATAGCGATCCATCCCTGACATATCTCAAATTAAACGTGACATTGATCATAGAATGAAGGCTTTCACGGCAGGTATTGTCATCACTTAACACTTGCGGGCCGAAATGCCGTGGTCCATACATAAGACTCTCCCCTGGCGTTTCGCCTTCGACTGAGGAAGGCATCCTCCTAGGACAATCGGCGAATTGCAACCAGAGCACGAGTGAGCGCCGTATATATAAGCCGTGGAAAGAGCGCCGCTGTTAATCATGTGAAGTCGGCTGTGCTATGATCTCTGATATTGCCAACTTTCTCAATTGAAGGTAATCGATTGTCACGCTGTTGCTGCAATGTTAACATCCACATCTTATCCAGCTTAATGCCTTCATCTTTTCTATTAAAATTACTGTAGTGTTTCCCAGTCTCAATGGCCTCTCTGTACGTTCGTGCATAATAATGCGACGTCTTTCAAATGGTTCAAAGGGCTGTGAGCACTCTGATACTTAACATCTGTGGTCATCAGTCCCCTAGAACTTAGAACTACTTAAACCTAACTAACCTAAGGACATCACACACATCCATGCCCGAAGAAGGATTCGAACCTGCGACCGTAGCGGTCACGCGGTTCCAGACTGAAGCGCCTAGAACTGCACGGCCACACCGGCCGGCGCGACGTATTTGCTATGACGGTCGACTCACTAAACTTTATTTCATGATCACCTTCCTGAAACACATGTTCCGCTACAGCCAATTTATCAATATGTCCGAGGCGGCAGTTCCTTTTACGTTCACCCAGAGGGGTGTTGACACTTCTTTTTGTTGTGCCTATATAGACTTTTCCACAACTGCACGGAATTTTATAGACACCTGCTGTAGCTAGAGGAAGTCGTTTATCTTTTGCGGATCTTAAACCTTCTTTTATTTTCGTAGTGCGTCTGAAAACAGTTTCCACATCGTACTTGTTTAAATTTTTCCAGTGTCATCAGTGACCTTACTAAGTTGGTGTCGATACTCGTCCGTCCTGGTTGTCAGTCTCTGGCGTAGTGCCCGATCTACCTCTCTGTTGGAATACCCATTCTTCATGAAGAAGACATTATCCTATTTTTTTTGGTTCTATATTACCTACAGTACAATTTTCATCACCTGTTATTACTTAACCGAGTTTGAGTAGATATAATATGTTTTCAAATTTTAAATTTCTATAAGAAGCTGTTTACGTAATGAGTTCTTAATGTGTACCCCTCTCATTCGAGATGCAGCCACACACACCCCCCCACTACCACCGCCAATCGTGCTCATGCGACAGCGCCGCGCGTCGCATACACACGAGTGTGCTGTTTGCGAGGGTGTGCCCACTCCTGCTATACGCAGAGGCCTTCTGGGTATGAATTGTTCCACTGAACACAATGTAATGAATTATCAGGTGTTTTTAATTGTTGTCGATTGTTGTCGTGGCGTCCTGGTGTTTGTTTTTGTCAGATTTTGAAAAAAATACATTTGTAGTCAGTGTAAGGAGCGTCATGAGCTCAGCTACCTTTCCGTGAGCCGACTATTAAAGGTTCTTATTGTCACTGAAGCACGTCGGATCGATTATAATGATGAAACCTGGGCTCTGAGCTGCTCTCTGACAATTGTTCGGTCCTCCTTTTCTGTCGTCTATCTAGTTGTGTTCGGCCGCGGTTTACGTGTTCCTGCCAACATCGTCGTAATAGTGGCATTGACCAAATTCAAACGTTGAAGGATTCGTCTGTTACTCCAACCGGCTTCTTTGAGCTCAATCAGACGTCGTCTCACTAATGATGACATGACATCTGCGTACACTGTTCACCCGCCTGTCTGTCCAGCTGAGTACACGGAATGAAATTCGTAAAGACTTTATGCCGTGATATCGAGTTGTCCCCTGTTTGCTATTCTTTCCAATTGCGCTGTTAGATTATACTGCGGCGTCACCCCGCCACCAAAGTTTACCATTTTGCATTTTCCGTCGATACCTGTGCAACTAGCAACCTGTGTTGTGCGTTTCTTTTTTCTTAGAGTGTTTAGAAACGCCCTACATATCTTCAGAAACCATTCCGCTATCTATTACCACAGCATGGTGATATTAAGTAGTACAAGTATCAAAGGTTCGTATGAAAACCCTGGAAAGGCGGTAAAAATTTTAACTCTAACTCAGAAACTGCAAATGATTAAATCAAATAGAGAGCGGCTGTTTCCCGTAGTACAAAGCATCATTCTATGTGGTCTATGTGATCGAGAAAATGTACTGTCAAGAGGCCATTGAGATGATGGTACATTAAGGACGAAAACGGTCAAGGAAAATTTAGAGCAGTTTTAAGAGTTCTCATTGACTCAGGTGATTGAACTCACCAAAAACGTTTAGAGACAGAGCCAGAATTGCTACATACCTCAGCTACACAACTCAGAATTAGCTGCTTGATTGTCTCCATTTTGTCATACTAAAAATGCTATTCAATAAAGATAAGAAGCTGTCCTTGGTGACGAAAAATCTATGCCAGTGGGTACAGAAAAACTCAGGTATTTTGATTTACAAAAGAGCACAGTACACGAAGAGTTCATATGCATTCTGTCTGCAACTGATTTGCCTGGCGTTGCATTATGCGATCAGATCGTTTAAGAATTAAATGAAGTCGGCCTATGTGTTGAGTACTTGATAGATCAAGGTGAAGACCCAGGTGCCTACGTGTCTGGAAAGTTTAGTGGCGTACAATCTCTGATAAAGCACACAAACTAAACCTAGCTGTCGTGAAGGCCTACCGATTGCCTACTGTTTGCAATATAATGGGAACTCTAAATAGTGTTACCAATTTTGCGCTTGACTCAGAAAAGAGGTTGGAAATTATCACGCGAGCTGTCATTAAAAAACATCCAGAGGCGAAAAAATTTACAATGTCTTAGAGATGCACACTGACTTGAAAGGCCTGATGCATTCCTTCAATTCAAAAAGCTTTTTGACTCTATCGTACAGTTCCTTGTAGAAATGTGCAGAGCTTCCCAGTTATCGGAAATTGCAAGTCTTTTGTCTACCGTTCAACGACTCTATTTTGTCTTGCCTTTAAGGTAGCCGCCGCTGTATTTGAAATTACTGTTTCACATTCACGGCGACTTCAGGCTGCTACATTAGACCTAACCCTTTACTACGGAATGGTATAAAAGGCAATAAGAACACTCGATAGGCATGAGGAAATTTTCCAAGAGACGTGACGTGTTGTAGAGCCTTTGGATATCCAAGTGCATGCACCCAATACCACGAAAAGTTCAGTCCATCGCTCAAATTCAGCAGCACCTGATGCTAAAGAATATTACAGGTAAAATGAACCTTTCATATATACACACGTTTTTTTGTTTGATGCAGCATATCTTTCTTTTCTGTTATCTTCCTGAGAACTCTACGGTAATGTCAGCCGTGTTTTGTTTCAGACTGAATGTATTCCTTCCTTTCATCGATTTTGTGTTGGGACAGTTGAGGAGTCGCTTTTAGACAGCATAGCATTTTTCCACTCTCCAACTTTCCACCCTTGTTCCAAGTACTACCGTAAAAAGAGAAAATCTGAACTCGTTAGTGGCAGCTGCAGCGTTTGCCTCACCCTCTCTCATTATCGGAGAAAAACCACTTTGGAAGGAGCTTTGGGGAGAGAGCAGAGGCACATCAAGATACAAATTAGGTACTTCCAAATTTAAAAATTCTTTTATAAATTCTCGCAACATTACCAGTAATCACTTCTAGTGAGGAGGGCACCTTCTCTTCACGTAAACTGATAAAATCGTACCTCTGTACGACAATATTTGAAGACAGGTTAAACGGTTTGGTTGCCATTTATAGTCACCGAAATGTGCCTGGCAGCTTACAACATGTCAAAGTCGCTGCAAAATTTGCAAAAAGTTATCCGGGGGGACTTGCTATGCGTTAAACGAGGAAAACAAAATGTTGTGCCCTTTTATTAGTGTTTAGGTGTTTACGTTGATAAAGCCTATTCTCGGCTCTGTCAAGCACATTCCAAACCAAAATACTATGTCCGCGCCACTGGGTGCAAGGAAGTAGGAAGGGACACGGACGAACTCCAAGCTACTCTACAAGCTGTTGAGGAACAACTGCCATTAAGAGAGAAATGAGAGGACTTCAAATGTTTCAATGACAAACCCAAGAAGAAGAGTGGGGTTACTTGGATAGGAGAAAGAGAGAAACCTCTAGAAATGATGAGAGAAATGTGGAAGAAATGAAAGAAGAAACCGTTGAAATAACCGTAATCAATAGCGGCCCATACGTAAAAGAAGAAGGAAGGAGGAGAGTAACGACAGATGAAAACTACTTTCCGATAAGCAAAAGCTAGATATGACTGGGTTGGAGGGAAAATGTGGCCAATAACACTGCCAATGAATAACGAACAGATTAGTAATCTAGGCAAAGGTCGCCTTAGTAGATTTAAGGAAGTTGGACGGCAGAATGGGGAGCCGAGTGTTTACATTCAGGAGCAGCTCGCTCGGGTACAAAGGTACTGCACGAATATCGGGCAGTGGATTGGGACTTCAGGGAATCACAACAGCACCAACGAAACGAGGTCCATGGAAAGAGTTGTGGTTAGCGCATAAACATTTCCAAAATTCTTTCCTTTGGATCGGTACATCCGTTAGAATATTTAAAGAAATTTAGAGGTTTGGCCAGAATGATGGAATGAAGGAAAGCAAATATCATTCATTAAAAGTAATCTGGGACGAGACTTTTTCAGATGGGAACTGGAGATTATAGATGAGTATGAGGTAGCAGAGATTTTTAATCCAGGTTTTTTGAAATGGTTTTCGTCTAAGGAAAACCAACAAGTCATCCTTAGTAAATTCTGGCGAGGCGTCAGGTATGAACCGCATTAAGGTAGTATGAAAGGTTTGTGCCTAATGTAGGTGCACGAAGTGAAGCATTGGATAGTAGCCTAGGTGTGAAACCATATTTTTTGGACTAGAACTGAAGCAGCCAGTTCAGTAAGCCAAGTATTTGTTTCTGCACCCAAAGATAATGCGGAAATAGGAAGAGCGTAGCGTATCAGTAATGGAGGGGAATACAATGGTGAGTTTCGACTAGGGAACAGCAACAGTCGCACTCGATTTGAAACGAACAGAAAGCTATTTGATAACGAATTAAACTCCCAGTGATCCTGCCTCTCTACGGCAAGCCAGAACGTGGCTAGCATGGTATACTTCGGGCTGTTGGGGTTTTATTTTCTATTCTGCAGTGTCTACCTCTACAAGTACAATAATCAGCCAAAACATTGGCCGCCGACCTTCTATCGATATAAACCCGTCATGACCTTTGGCCTAGGGGTAGCGTCTTTGATTTACAATAAAAGCGTCCTCGGTCCCGGGTTCCAAAGACACCACTGCCTATGTTTTGATTTATAATCAGCATTGGTGGCTGAATGCTTCCGGCATAAGAACTCATCGTCATCCCGCCAATGGCCTTGTCAAAGAGGGTGCTGGAATGGATTGAGATTCAGGTCACCCTCTTGTCCTTCGGGTGGTAAACTGCCTCTGAAGGCGAAAGAATAAGCAATGATCAACGGTATGACGATGCAGAAGGGAGTGGAAACCACTGCATTAAAAACACGTAGTGTTTATCCACAGGACACGTGGCCTGTAATTGAAAAAGTGTAGTGACAATCTCTCCATTGGCAAAACATTCCGGAATCGTCCCCCATTTGGATCTCCGGGAGCAGATTACCGAAAGGGACGTGACCATGAGAACAAGATTGAATAATCAACGAAGGGATAATGTTCTACGAGTCGGAGAGTGGAATGTCAGAAGCTTCAACCAGATAGGAAAGCTAGAAAATATGGTCAGATGAATATAGAGTAATATCAACAGCAACAGAAAATGGTATAACCGCACTAGGATTCGTTGTGAATCGAAAAGTAGGGCAGAGAGAGTGTTACTGTGAGCAATTCAGTGATAGATGTGTTCTTATCAGAATCGACAGCAAACCAACAACGACAACGTTAGTTCAGATATACATGCCGATGACGCAAGCTAAGGATGAAGAAGCAGAGAAAGTAAGGATAATACCTAAGGGTAATACTATACAGTATTAAATAAAGGGAGATGAAAACCTAATAGTCATGGCAGACTGGAGGAAACAGTGCAAGAAGGGTTACAGGAGAGTAGGGGCTTGGGACAAGGAATGAGAAAGTCTGAGTTCTGTAATAAAGTTCAGCTAGTAATAGCCAATACTCTGTTGAAGAATCACATGAGGATGTGGTATACTTGGAATAGGCCGGCTGATACGGGAAGATTTCAGCTAGATTACGCCGTGATCAGACAGAGGTTCCGAAATCAGATATTGGATTGTAAGGCGTACCCAGGAGAACATATAGATTCAGATCACAATGTAACAGTGATGAAGATTTTGATGAAGTTAAGGAGACTAGACAGAAAGAATCAATACACAAAGAAGTGGGATACAGAAGCACTAAGGAATGACGAGATACACTTGAAGTTCTCTAAGGCTATAAATGCAGCAGTAAGAAACAGATCAGTAGGCAGTACTGTTGAAGAGGAATGGACATCTCTAAAAAGAACAATCACAGAAGCTGGGAAGAGAACACAAGTACAAAGAAGGTAACTGCGATGAACCCATGGGTAACAGAAGAAATACTTCAGTTAATCAACGAAAGAAGAAGTACAAAAATTCTCAGGGAAATTCAGGAATACAGAAATACAATTCGCTGAGGAATGAAATAAATAGGAAGTGCAGGGAAGCTAAGACGAAATGGCTGCATGAAACATGTGAGGAAATCGAAAAAAATGATTGTCGGAAGGACTGACTCAGCATGTAGCAAAGTCAAAACAATCTTCGGTGAAATTTAAAGCAAGGGTGGTAGCACTAAGAGTGCAACGGGAATTCCGCTCTTAAATGCAGAGGAGAGAGCGGCTGGGTGAAACGAGCACACTGAAGGCCTCTAAGAGGGCAAAGATTTGTCAGATGTTATAGAAGAAGAAATAATTATGAAAAATCCACCTCGATTGCACAAACTACCTGGTGTTTACCTAGGTTTCAGCGCGGATAACCACGCCTTCTTCAGAACAAATATAAAACCGCTTGCCTAAATAGGCATAATCAAAGGCTAAAATCAACACTTACAGTGGCAAGACCTCATAAAACTTTTTTACAAATACACGGTACATATGTACCAAGTCAATAATATAACTTATCTCAACCCTGTGTGTGCTGTCTCGCCCCAGCCAACGTACGATGGTCACAGGCTCTCCACCGAACACTATGTCAGCACATACCTCAGATCACCGCTCCATCCCTCCAAATGGTGGGAAATGGTCAATCTCTGTCCAGCTGCCAGGGAGGAAGGTTAGGTTAGTGTAATTTATTTATTATTATTATTACTGGCAGTAAACTGATTGTTGGATTGTCCTGCGCACTCCACCCCCCACACCCGCCCCCACTTTCCACCGCCCCCCATGACAACTTTAAGCAACACCCTACCTCAACTTTTTCTGATTGCATGTGAATATGCTCATTTGAAGTTCGAAAACTGACTGCCCTAGTTCACAATATAGTCACCAGAGTGAGTTCAAACCGGTCTACAACAACCATTCCACTCTCCACCATCCCCCACGCCACTTTTTATTTTCTACTGCGAGGAGTATTTAACTATTTGCAGGGCTGTAGAAGTACCGAAAATAACGTACAGTGGTTGAAATCGAGGCTTCACGATTGGTAATATGCATGGAAAATCTCTAAGTATATGTGTGTAGAGCTGTCAGCGGCAAACTATTGCTGTTCAAACGCATCACTTGCTAACTGATCGTCTTTAAATGATGGTGTCAGGGAGACACACTCTTTACATAGAGAGAAGGGAAAATTTTACAGCCCATGTTGCTAAGTCCAGTCGACACACTGTGTACTACTGAATAACTTATTACTAGCGTAAAAAAATCGAAATCTATAGCTTGTAGAGGTGCTGTCAGGGCTCTGGGTACGTATCAGAGTTGAAACGTATAAACAAAAGTAGCGAAAGTAATCTGGCAAGCAATAATAGCACATACTTACGGGAAAATTATCGGAGCAGCAACAGAAATCAACTTTGTACACATGTCAGCTTACTGTTGTAGATCCCTACAGGAGGAAGTGGAAGTCAAGTGAACATGTAGAACTATTTCCAGACTTTAATTTTCTATAAAGTGCAGCACTATATGAGTCTGCAGACAAGCTATCTGATGTGTTTTTTGGAGCAGTACACGGAACTGTTTTTAACTTTGAGCTTCCAATACATCCATCATCTGCACTACACGTTGAGTCTCTTCTAGGTATGAAGCGAGTGTTACTGTATCTTTCATGATCGTCCTATCCAGAATGCATGCATGTAGATCATCGGGAGGAGGGGATTCTTAGATTTTTTTTAGTAAGCTGGTGTATAGCACAGGCTAATATTCTTGTATAAAATCAAACAGCGCATGGGTATGTCAGCAATATGACCATATACACACGGAAAACTATCGAAAAATATGAAAAACGACATAAAATCGGTAAGAGTCGAGAAAAACCTGGTATAATTACGAGAAACTGATGGGAAATACGTAAAATTGAGATAAATACGACGAAATATGTAAAATAGCGAAAGCCTAGCAGAATTACGTAAATTTATTGTGAATACATAAAATTAGAAAAAAAGTAGCATGCAATGCTGTTAATTGAGGTGAAGTGATGGTATGCAGACACTCAAGATCGAGAAAAGCTTAAAAATTATGCTCTGTTGGCATTCAGTTTTAGTCTCTCTCCCCCCCCCCCCCCCCCCCGTAAACTACATGGGAGTTTGTAAATCATACTTCAACGAAGACAATATAAGCATTATGCGGAAGCGCTGTAGAAATGCACGTGAAACATATGTCCCGCAGTCCTGGACAGTGTTCTTACACATCCAGTCGAATATGGATATTTCTGAATTATGGTTGTTGCCCAAAAGTAATGTTATACCACAAGTGTTGAGGAGAAGGATCAATGCATTTAACAGACTTGAGCCATTCTCTAGCGCGATCTGTAGGAGAGTGGACTGATACTACACATATTTTCCTTGGCGGTTTGAGGAGGGGGTACTCAAGAGATGTGGTGTCAGGACGAAATTGCTATATTATTCTTGATGTCAGCAAGACTACCTAACATCAGACCACGACTTCTGTGTGCGCGAGGGAGGCTACCAGGTCTGTGGTGATGCTACTGCAGTAATGTTGTTACATCTCCTTTGGCTACTAATCGTGATGTTTCCTTCCTGATAAGATGTCACTGTTTCTCCGTGTGCATTTTCATGCAGTGTGACATGGGTGGTAACTCTATGTGTCAACTTACGAAAATATTTTTGCCGTTTTTCCTCGTTCTATTTCTTAGTGAGGCATGGCCGCGTCTATCAAAACCGTTACTACTACTGAGAAGTACGACTGACACGGGAAACATGATTGAGGGTACGTACATATCCCACTTAAAAGACTTATAAAATACATAAATTTCCTAAAAGACAGCACAGCGGCTTACCGAATTCGTTCTAGTTGGTTTATAAGCAGTCTCAGCGACGGGTGAACATCGATGATACCTTCATAGTGAGAAACAGCTCTGTCACTTCCTAGGATACCACAATAGTCTCCACACCAAAATAAAATTCACGATGGAGGTAAAAAGGGACAACTACCCTTTCTAGGTGTGCTGGTTACAGAAAATTAGGAGGAACCTAATACGTACAGCGACGAACACACTCGCGGAGCTATACATGCATAAGCCGACAAATCATCAAAAATAGGAATAATCAATACACTAAGGACGAATATGTAAGATGCAACACCGAGAGAATTTTCTGATAAGTAATGGGTGCTCCAGCCATTGCATAAGAAGCAGAGGAGGAAAATATTGGCTACAGCCTTCCTACGATATATCCCTATCGTGATTGTGTATAGGGGACGGTAGCTTATGGTTAGCCCCATTTTTGTTCTGCCCACAGCTATGTGTTAAGTGCCCTCCGCCTGCATGGTTAGAAACCTCTTTCAGTTGTGGAGAATCTGAGCAACATATTTAGCAAAAAATCTTTCAGCATGATGGGTGCCTTACGAAAGGTTGTAGGAGTGATAATTGCAGTTTTCTGCGCCCGTGTTATTGGTTGTGATAGTACTGTCATATATGAACTGAAACGGAGAAATTAGGATCTTTGTCTCCGTCGTAAAAAAAAAAAAAGAAAAAAAATGATGGAGAGCTTAGATTTTTCGGACAAATACTTAATAACAATTCGTAGAAAAGTATTTGACATGTCAGAATGCATGATACGACTTGTGAAAACAGGATGTCACACTGCGTGTCACCACAGAAATTCTGTACTGTGATCGATATTCTGGAATACATGAGCAGCTTAACAGGTTTGGAGGCTGTTTGGTATACTTCCGAGAATTAATCCAAATAGGTATGCTGCACAGTTATCTATCTATCAACATTCATACTCTGGTATAAACCAATGATGCCTTAGTCGACAAATTCGTGTGATCTGCGTATGTAGTTATGTGTGTAAACATACGTCGAAATGTGTAGCATAAGGCACGAATGTACTGGCGCAAACTCAGATGACGAGCTCCAACTTGACCGTCCAAATATAAGACGCCACTATGTTGATTGTATTTAAACGACGCAGTGGAATTATCAAAAACACAAAAAAGGATGGCCCCACCCAGTCGGTAAGTATAGCAGGTTTGTTAAATAGTGGCCTCTCCTCGATTCTGACTCAATTGAAGGCCTGTATGTTAAATCATTTCGTGGAAGTGAAGTCGAGAAACCCCATGGGGGTGGGATGTCTGGTGGTGAGATGAGGTTCTCGCAGAAGTTAGCTAGACCCTCCGAAGTTACTCTTTCTGTAATAGCGTGTCAGCACTATCTGCTCTTGCATATGCCGATTATCGTGCAGAAACGTATGTAAAATAAGTAAGAGACATGATGGGTTTTTAATTGTAATTAAACACTTTATTCAGGTATGTGACAAATGGTTCTGAGCACAATGGGGCTTAATATCTGAGGTCATTAGACCACTAGAACTTAGAACTACTTAAACCTAAAAAAACCTAACGACATCACACACATCCATGTCCGAGGCAGGATTCGAACCTGCGACCGTAGCGGTCGCACGGTTCCAGACTGAAGCGCCTAGAACCGCTCGGCCACACCGGCCTGCTAGGTATGTGACAACCACGATGTTGCGGAAGGATATTGCTATTGGGCAGCGTGAAACGATACTTAGCTGTTGTGAGTATGAGAATTCCATAATGTTTCGACGCTATACACCAATAAATGATAATCGGAAATGTTCTGTTGGAATGTAAAGTTCCTGTAGTTAGTGTTAAGACATGTGCAAAGAAAATGACGTGGGTAGAACTAAGACCGGTTGTAAGGGATGTAATTTTGTATTTTTAATTGATGGTAGGTTAAAAAAGATAACTGGACATTAAATACAACTGTTCCAAGGAACTTCGTATCGCAGAACAGGGAACGCATGCGGAGACATCTCCGGTCGGTAGGGGACACAGCGCTCTCAGTTGCATATTTTAGGAAAAATGACACATGTGATTCTTCTATTTTCTGTAGTGTGACCTGGTGTCTCGCTTCATTTTGTTGTCAACCGACTTAACACATGCCCCTGGTAAGGGATTAGGGCCTTTGGCTGCTGGGTGGCTGAGATGTCTGCATGCATCAGCCACGGCAGTGGCCGGTTCTTCCAGCCAGTTTTCTTTATATTTCATAAACGCCACCTCGATGTACCATTGCAATGGTAAAATGGTATCTGGCATAGCGTATGAACAACATTCTCTTTAATTATAGCTTCTTGTTGCCGAAAGTAAAATGATTGGGTTATTGCGATATATGAACAGATAGTGTGAAAGGCTGTGCTCTGTGATGTTAATTCACCTGTCCGAAATGTTTGTAATACCCACATGTATGACAATTTATTCACAGACACTGATTTGAACGCCAGGGACGCTCACAAATAATGTGATGTGTCCATCAAACTGAAAGAAATCGGTTAACACAGATGTTTCTTCAGAGTTTAAAGTTGTCACTTTTTGTTTCGTCCCTTGGAAGTTTCAAAATGCGAGGACATTTAGCAGTGGTCAGTAGTTTTCGCAGCCTAATAGTGGAAGCTATTTCGATTTTTTGAATGGTAGACATGTATAGGAGATGTGAGATAAGATAGTAAATCTGTCAGATGTATCACTATATAACTCCAACCTCTGCAGCCTGCTCATCTGTAATTGGTAGCAGGTATGTGGTTTTTTCACATCAATGGAAGTCAAAAAATGATAGGAGGCGTAGAAAGAGAAAGACAGACAGAGGAAGAGAGAAAGAGAGAGAGAGAGACGTGAATTGTATCCTGCAGTTGAATGCAAAAATAACTGTATAGATGCCGTTTTATATTGACAGTTCAATCATCTGAAATGAGTGGAGGAGGAGGAGATTAGTGTTTAACGTCCCGTCGACAACGAGGTCATTAGAGACGGAGCGCAAGCTCGGGTGAGGGAAGGATGGGGAAGGAAATCGGCCGTGCCCTCTAAAAGGAACCATCCCGGCATTTGCCTGAAACGATTTAGGGAAATCACGGAAAACCTAAATAAGGATGGCCGGAGACGGGATTGAACCGTCGTCCTCCCCTGAAAGGAGTGTAGTGGCCTTATGCATGAGGAGTGCCCTCTAACTATACCGACTTCGCTCATAAAACTAAAAGAAAATGGACTGCACTGATTAACGTGTAAAAATTATTTTAACATCGGTGCAGTTGTGCTTTTTAATAGATTCTTGTTTATAAGTGGTGTATTTATGTTCAATACAACTGTTTACACTGAAATGCTCTCAGAATAGCGAGCGCCTCTGGGGGCAACTACTGGTGATGTGGTGTGATTGTCTCTCTTAGGTGGCTGCAGCTGCATTTTTGGACAAACAACATGCAGCCTTCTTTCTTCACTTTGTTCTCTTCCCCACTGGAGCGGTGACTTATTTTGTATGTGTTGATGTTGTCTGCATCGATAGTGCTCACTGCCCAATCCAAGTGCTCCGCTGGAAATTCTGCCTCCGACTGTAGCCACACTGCCTGCTTGCAGCTACAGCAGTCAGGGGTGTGTGGTGGCAGCGGTCGTCAGAAAAAGCGTTCTGGAGAGTTCTCTGGAATCTGGTTGTTGTTCCAGGGGCTGATAAATACATTCATAGAACATTCTGA
The DNA here is from genome assembly GCF_021461395.2 of Schistocerca americana. Classification (NCBI taxonomy): domain Eukaryota; kingdom Metazoa; phylum Arthropoda; class Insecta; order Orthoptera; family Acrididae; genus Schistocerca; species Schistocerca americana. The sequence goes on along the minus strand of NC_060121.1, from coordinate 690,139,690 downwards.
CTTTGGTGGAACTCTTTGTGTACCACCGGCAACAGGTTCTGGAACAGATCAGAAAAACTGCTTCTACTTCTGCAAGGCCTAGGGGATAGATGGGATGGAGGAAAGGTTTCAGAGGAAAGAGGTAGTGGTGGTTCTGGTGTTATTTGTTTGCTACCACATGCGGAAGAGAACACAGCGTTATGGTGGTGAGTGAATTTCATTTCCGGTAGCTGTGTGACGTTAGTACAATGCTTTTCGTTAATTTCCGATGTACACTCCTGTAAATGGAAAAAAGAACACATTGACACCGGTGTGTCAGACCCACCATACTTGCTCCGGACACTGCGAGAGGGCTGTACAAGCAATGATCACACGCACGGAACAGCGGACACACCAGGAACCGCGGTGTTGGCCGTCGAATGGCGCTAGCTGCGCAGCATTTGTGCACCGCCGCCGTCAGTGTCAGCCAGTTTGCCATGGCATACGGAGCTCCATCGCAGTCTTTAACACTGGTAGCATGCCGCGACAGCGTGGACGTGAACCGTATGTGCAGTTGACGGACTTTGAGCGAGGGCGTATAGTGGGCATGCGGGAGGCCGGGTGGACGTACCGCCGAATTGCTCAACACGTGGGGCGTGAGGTCTCCACAGTACATCGATGTTGTCGCCAGTGGTCGGCGGAAGGTGCACGTGCCCGTCGCCCTGGGACCGGACCGCAGCGACGCACGGATGCACGCCAAGACCGTAGGATCCTACGCAGTGCCGTAGGGGACCGCACCGCCACTTCCCAGCAAATTAGGGACACTGTTGCTCCTGGGGTATCGGCGAGGACCATTCGCAACCGTCTCCATGAAGCTGGGCTACGGTCCCGCACACCGTTAGGCCGTCTTCCGCTCACGCCCCAACATCGTGCAGCCCGCCTCCAGTGGTGTCGCGACAGGCGTGAATGGAGGGACGAATGGAGACGTGTCGTCTTCAGCGATGAGAGTCGCTTCTGCCTTGGTGCCAATGATGGTCGTATGCGTGTTTGGCGCCGTGCAGGTGAGCGCCACAATCAGGACTGCATACGACCGAGGCACACAGGGCCAACACCCGGCATCATGGTGTGGGGAGCGATCTCCTACACTGGCCGTACACCACTGGTGATCGTCGAGGGGACACTGAATAGTGCACGGTACATCCAAACCGTCATCGAACCCATCGTTCTACCATTCCTAGACCGGCAAGGGAACTTGCTGTTCCAACAGGACAATGCACGTCCGCATGTATCCCGTGCCACCCAACGTGCTCTAGAAGGTGTAAGTCAACTACCCTGGCCAGCAAGATCTCCGGATCTGTCCCCCATTGAGCATGTTTGGGACTGGATGAAGCGTCGTCTCACGCGGTCTGCACGTCCAGCACGAACGCTGGTCCAACTGAGGCGCCAGGTGGAAATGGCATGGCAAGCCGTTTCACAGGACTACATCCAGCATCTCTACGATCGTCTCCATGGGAGAATAGCAGCCTGCATTGCTGCGAAAGGTGGATATACACTGTACTAGTGCCGACATTGTGCATGCTCTGTTGCCTGTGTCTATGCGCCTGTGGTTCTGTCAGTGTGATCATGTGATGTATCTGACCCCAGGAATGTGTCAATAAAGTTTCCCCTTCCTGGAACAATGAATTCACGGTGTTCTTATTTCAATTTCCAGGAGTGTATGTTGCATTACGGTTCGTTGTTTACGAGTTGTGGTTTTTCACGTTAATTTGGATGTTTTTTCGTCCAAGAGTGGTGAAGCATTTAGCATGATCTGTGTGTGCGCGCTTGTGTATGTATTTCAAACATCAAGGCTGTTTGGTTTCGGGAGGTGTTTAGTTGTTGGATTACATGATTTTTTCTTCTGGGAGCAGTGAAGCATTTACCATGAATTGTGTTTGTTTGCCTGTGTGCATATGCATTTGAACCATCAACACTGTTTGGTCTCAGGTTGTGTTAGCTGTTGGATTGAACGATTTTTTGAAATTGATGATTTTTTTTTTCAATTACAGTTCTGGAAATGGTTCTGCGGATGAATGAATTGATGTTAAAAATCTTGGAGGTGAATCTCAGGTGAGCACACACAGAGCATTCCCCACCAATCTGTACTGTCGTAGTTATGTTATTTGGACATGTAGTAATACTTGCACCAGCAGCTAAGCTTTCTTCTCAGTGGGGCAGCTGTGGAACGGTTTCAAGTGGTACTGCTAACTAAGTCACACAAATGATCAGCAAAAATTGAAGATGGGGCCTATAGAAAGTGGGGGCAGGGGTGGTTTAGTGTGGGGTGGTTATAGGACAGTTTGAATTCATTGTGGTGACTGTGTTGTGAACTAGGGCATTCAGTCTTAGAAATTCAACTGAACAGATAAACACACAATGACAAAAAACTGGGGGTGGGGGTGGCTAGAAGTGCTGGTGGTGGACAGTGGAAAGTGAGGGTGGGGGTTGGTGGAGTGTGGAGGACAGTCCAGCAGTCAGTTACCCACCAAAAATAATAGTAAATGAAGTATCCTACCGTAGCTTTCCTCTCTAGTAGCTGGACAGAGACTGACCACTTCTCAGAATTTGCAGGGGCCGTGGGGTATTGGGGGTGCATGATCATAGGAGTTGGGGGAGGGGTGTGAGGAGTGAGCAGCGCACTCTGGTGGATGCAGAGTAAACCAGCTCAGACAATCCCTACACGTCGAGGTGAACATACATACATCTCCATGTTATGTTACTGAAAGTACTCCAACTGAACTATAAATAAATAAATAAAATACCCTGCCTTCCTCTCCAGCACAGAATTATCGTTTCCCAACAAAGTAAAAAAAAATATACCCTACCCTAACCTTTCTATCTGGCGGATGGACAGAGGCTGATCGTTTCCCACCATTTCCAGGGATGAATGGTGGTTGGGGTAGGTGATATCAGAGGAATGGTGGGAGTGGTATGGAGGAAGTAGCCCAGTTGCCCTATTTCCCACAATTTCCAGTGGCTGGAGGGGGGGGGGGATATGACGTCATAGCGAGGAACTCAGATGCCATTTACATAAGTTACCTGCAGCAGAAATCCCTTAGCCCCACCACTCGTGTTCTGTGAACATTTGACCAGTTACACCATTTTCAAGATATTCGTTCATAGGCTCTGCATAATAATAAACTGCCCTTTGCAAAGTCGCTCATCTCAGTGGAATTCCCCTTTTCAATCCAAATCTTCGCTACAGTGATCTCCTGTCGGTGTCTGCCCTTCTTACATACTTTTGTTACCAAGTCTCGTGCCCACAATGCCACCAGGCAGCATCCAACGTCAGAGTGGGTAGTGGTCACAAAGTTTTCCTGATCCATTTATTTTGCTAGTAAAAGAACAAGAAAAGTCAAAAACATTGATATCTGTAACACCATCAATGAGAAATATCTTATTAGCAGTTCTAAAAAATGTGTAAATATTGGGCCTCTTTCAATTTCTTGAACCTGTCTCTATTTTCTAACCATTTTGTTGAAGACCAGAATGGTTCTGGAGTGAGCAGACCACCCACGCTTTTATTGGAAGATGGGGCGGAACGCCAGTAAAAGAGCAAATGAAAGATCGTCCGATTGAGTCACATACTCTATGCCTCATTCAGTTCAGAAATATATTTGATGAACACTTCCAGCCCCCTTCAATTATTCTACCAGACCTTCTGTAAGTGAATGGCTGCTAGGTTTTCTGCAGACAGTCATATCTGAATGTTCGCTCAAACATTCGTATTGGTCTAGATGCACAACGGCAGTGCCCCATTAGATTGCAAGTTATCTTCATAATGTCCTGTGGAAACACATGACTGTAAACGAATGCATATTAGCTGGTGTCATGAAACGGCTACATGCTGGTAAATGAGTGCGATGTTACTTTTACAGTGTGTCGAAGGTATATCAAATGTCTGTAAATTTAAAGAAATGGAAAATTATACAGTACTACGACTGCAAGGATGTTACAAACATAAGAACAGGAATAACTTAGCGCCTGCCAGTATGATAAGACTTTCAGTTGTTGCTAAGCTATTATACTTACATCACTCAGGGTGCTGAGTGTGAACTCCTTAGAAGGGAAGTAGAATTCCCGTATCTTCTTAGTGATCAGATCTGCATTTAAGGACGTGTGGTACAGTAATGTCATGGGAAACAGTCTGTCACTCTTGTTCTTTAGTTCTTGAAATAATGTCTCGTTTGAAACAAAAGCTGAAATAAAAATGTGAACTATTAGTTGAAAGTGGATAATGACTGCTAAGATTTACAAGCTGTTGAACCACGTTGAAAAAAATTCGTTGATGAATGGACAGAACGTACTCGCTAGAAAAAAATTGCTCTGAGCACTATGGGACTTAACATATGAGGTCATCAGTCCCCTTAGAACTTAGAACTAGCTAAACCTAACTAACCTAAGGACATCACATACATCCATGCCCGAGGCAGAATGCGAAGCTGCGACCGTAGCAATAGCTCTGTTCCGGACTGAAGCGCCTAGAAGCGCTCGGTCACCGCGGCCGGCTGCACTCGCTAGATATGTGCATTAATTTCTCTAGTGGGTACGAAATATAATATGTGTTTAAGGCTAAAAACTAATGGCACTTTATTTCCAGAAGTTGGAGGAAACAAGTAAATAACAGTAAAGAATCAACTGCAGTGTGATAGGCACTTATAAATACGTCCTCATAATTTAGCGACTAAACTTCAAACTATTACTATTCTTTAACATTGGAACAGTGATGTAATAACTTCCCAATAAAATGTAATCTGCTACAGGTAAGACTGGTCTCGAGTCAAAGAACTGTGAAACGGCAATAATCAGTAACAGACTGTATGATTGACAACTACGCTGATGTATGTTATAGTGGGCTACGTCAGGGATGTGCTCCTGCCTGTGTGCGCAGTTGTCTTACCTGGCTGCACACTTCCACACTGCCATGCTACGATTTCTGAGCTTGGGGAGGGTGAAGAGGCGGAAACTGCGACCATACAGCATTTGGATGGTAATGCTATTGCAATGCATGTGATTTGGTTCCGTATTTCACATTTCACAACAACGTAGCTCACAAGCAAAATACATTTTCTGCTTTATTTAATTATTTTTGGCACACTGAATACTGGGTGTTCGAATGCCTCTGAGCACTATGGGACTTAAAATCTGAGGTCATCAGTCCCCTAGAACTCAGAACTACTTAAACCTAACTAACCTAAGGACATCACACACATCCATGCCCGAGGCAGGATTCGATCGTGCGACCGTAGCGGTCGCGCGGCTCCAGACTGTAGCGCCTAGAACCGCTCGGCCATAGGGGCTGGCGATACTGGGTGTCCATAATTGAAGTTCCAGTTTCAAAACTCTGTAGAAAGGGAATCACTGCTGAAAATGGAGTTAAGTTCGAACACTTATTATTGACGCAGGGGAAACGTCATAATAAATTGCCTATAGATGGTGCTGTAAGAGTCTTAACGTCAATAGGGTCGGCTACAAATGACAGATGAATCGCAATACGACGGCTATGGTTTGAGTTCTATATTACACCACCCAAGCTGTTCAGTGTACATGACTGCACAACTTCGCCAGTCAACAGCTGTGGCACTGTTACGTAGGTAAGTCAATCCACCACGGCAAGGTCGTACCTCATCGGATGGGAAAGATCGGGTGTTAATTGTCCTGAGGCCAAAGTCAGCATAAAAGAAAAATGACATCGGTTCTTAACAGTCTTTGGGCCAAAAAACCGCATAAAAAGCAAAATTACATGTCTTTATAACTGCCGTGAGCCTGGAACAAGACATGTTGAGTATGCAGGCCACCATTTTGTAACAAGTTGACATCTAAAAACAGATTCTTCAACACGTTCAGAATACGCTGCGCAAGTGTTCCTTCAATGCAGCTACGTACGTGATTGGATCACAGAACAAAACATCTCTCACGTAAGACCACAGGCAGAAGTTACACGGTTTAAGATCAGGTGATCTGGACGACGAGGCGGTAGGGAAATGACGGCTGACAATTCTAGCATTTTCGAAAAGCCGCTGCAGCAACCGCTTCACTGGCTGTGCAGTGTGCGGGGGAGCGCCGCCTTCCATAGAAATGACCCTACTCGCACAACCCTCGTGGAACGACATTGGTGTGCAAAAGGCTCCCGTAGCCCTTGCCAGTGACGATTCAGGTAAGGACGCGCAGGACTCATCTCCACGGAAACATACGGCCCTACGATAAACGATGCCATCAAACTGCACCGCACAGCCGCCTTTGCAAAATGTGGTTGTAATGGTTGACGGGCGTGCGGATTTTCCATTGCCAATAGTCTACAATGCCGCAAATTGACATGTCCTTGGAGATGGAAATTGGCTTCGTCTGTCCACAGAATATTCCATGGCTATTTATTGTCTGCTTCCATGCGAGCAAAAAATTCTAGAGCGAATGTTTGTCTCCCTGACAGGTCAGCAGGAAGCAACTCCTCAACATGGATGATTTGTATGAAATGTAATGCAGGATTTTTCGTATAATTTCATGCGTTGTGCTCGCAGGCACGTTCGGCATTCTGGCAGTTTCCCGTGCACTTTATGTTTGCATACCACCGTCCGACTCCTGATGCAGTGCTGTGACCACAAATTCCATACATGTCAAATCAACAGCTTTCCTCACTCTGCCGCATTGCGAAAAGAACATTTTTTTCTTTATTGTTATTTCATATCCCTGCCCCGAGTGGGCTGGAAGCGCATAATACGCCGCTCTTCGGCCAAGCGGCTATAGAAACTAGCACAGGAGAAATGTGAAATACAAACAATACGTGTATTAAAGATGATGTTGACACATGACAGAGGTAAGTAATTGGAGCTAAAGTATACATAAAAGGAATAGTTCAGCGAGACATGAGTGCATAAAATCCACCTGTAATTAAAATGACAGTCGACGAAGACATAGTACAGAAACAATGGCGCACGAGGAGCACAGTTAATAATGGCGTCCCCAGTATGAAAGCCATATGGGACAACACGTAACACACACTGCTCTTATGTAAAACATACAGCAAGCGCCACACCACGACAGAGACAAACTGGATTAAAACTAGAAGGACCTGTCAAGGGTTCAAAAGAGCTTGTATTTTCGAATTTTGTAATCATTTTCTCCAGAACGTATTTTTTCATACCCTTAAGTGTCTGAAATTACTACAGGGTAACTAGCTCACAGAGCTTTACCAGCAGTGCCCGAGCTTTAATGGAGACAGCCAGGTGGGCTTCTCGGACGCAAACTAAGGAACAGCCGTATGCCTCGCATCTGTTGATGTGAACATTCTGACGCTTACACCGTCATCTGTTGGTCAAACTTCCTATAAATCTTTATTTGCTCCAGGATCTTTCTCCCAGCTGTTCAGATTTGACGTCATTCTGAACCGTGCTTTCTACAATATTCTGAAACTGTAACTTTAATTACGGATACCCTGTACGTAACATAATTCTTATCTGGTAGGAAATGTCGGCACACGGACGGGTGCAGAAAATTTCACAGATTTCCGCACTCAAGTTTGCCACGTAATTGTGACTTACTTACTTTCACAATTTGGAAAAGCGTTTCACACATACATGTTTATCGAAATAATTTATCTCGTTAGCAACCTCATTAACGGAGACGTAGACTCTCTTCCCAAGCAAAATAACACAGGCATCCCCCGACAGATTTCTGAGAAAAGAAATTGGCTTTGAAATGGGAATCACATAGCACATGCAAACCGGTGTTTTCAACTGAAAAGATAAACAGTCTATAAAACAGCTCGGAAACTGTGAAGATAAAAAGTCTCTAAAAGAGTTCAAAAAGTTTTCTTGTAATTCTTTCAGCAAAACAATGAATTAATCAAAACTCGCATTATCTTTAACGCCAGTTAGTTTACAGAAAAGGCCGGTGTTTTTGTCAGAATTTGTCTCTTCACAATGCTATTTTTTATAATCCATCCGCATCAAATGAGAAGTAAGTTATTTCTCACCTTCCAATGTCATACTTTGGACAGTGTGCAGTCAAAGTCCACTTAAAATGAGAGGTGTGCAGTGCTTTCCCGGTGTTATAATTTTCGTTCCTGCTCCTCTTGTTCCTTCATAATTTTAACAATACGGGTTTAAATCGAAAAAGTGATCCAGGCATGCCCCAGGATGTAACCAAAGTACTTTGCAGTGATATATAAAGTCTGCATACTCTTCTTTCAGTTTCACCGAAAATTGTTGCAACTGATGGTGTCATAATGCGTACAAACTCAGAAAATTTATTATTCCTATCACCTGCCCTTAATCGGGAAAGTATCTTAGAAAATTGATAAAGGGAAATGGATAGGTTAAAGTCAGATATAGTGGGAATTAGTGAAGTTTGGTGGCAAGAGGAACAACACTTTTGGTCAGGTGAATACAGGGTTATAAATACAAAATCAAATTGGTGTAATGCAGGAGTCTGTTTAATAATGAATTAAAAAAATAGGAGTGCGTGTAAGCTACTACAAACAGCATAGTGAACGCATTATTGTGGCCAAGATATACACGAAGCCCATGCCTACTACACTAGTACAAGTTTATATGCCAACTAGCTCTGCAGATGATGAGGAAATTGATGAAATGTATGATGAGATAAAAGAATTTATTCAGGTAGTGAAGGGAGACGAAAGTTTAATAGTCATGGTTGACTGGAATTCTAGAGTAGTAAAAGGGAGAGAAGGAAACATAGTAGGTGAATATGGATTGGGGGTAAGAAATGAAAGAGGAAGCCGTCTGGTAGGATTTTGCACAGAGCATAACTTAATCATAGCTAACACTTGGTTCAAGAATCATAAAAGAAGATTGTATACATAGAAGAAGCCTGGAGATACTGACAGGTTTAAGATAGATTATATAATGGTAAGACAGAGATTTAGGAACCAGGTTTTAAATTGTAAGACATTTCCAGGGGCTGATGTGGACTGTGACCACAATCTATTGGTTATGAACTATAGATTAAAACTGAAGAAACTGCAAAAAGGTGAGAATTTAAGGAGATGGGACCTGGATAAACTGACTAGACCAGAGGTTATACAGAGTTTCAGGGAGAGCATAAGGGAACTATTGACAAGAATGGGGGAAAGAAATACAGTAGAAGAAGAATGGGTAGCTTTGAGGGATGCAATAGTGAAGGCAGCAGAGGATCAAATAGGTAAAAAGATGAGGGCTAGTAGAAATCCTTGGGTAACAGAAGAAATATTGAATTTAATTGATGAAAGGAGAAAATATAAAAATGCAGTAAATGAAGCAGGCAAAAAGGAATACAAACGTCTCAAAAATGCGATCGACAGGATGTGTAAAATGGCTAAGCAGGGATGGCTAGAGGAAAAATGTGAGGATGTAGAGGCTTATCTAACGAGGGGTAAGATAGATACTGCCTACAGGAAAATTAAAGAGACCTTTGGAGAAAAGAGAACCACTTGCATGAATATCAAGAGCTCAGATAGAAACCTATTTCTAAGCAAAGAAGGGAAAGCAGAAAGATGGAGGAGTATATAGTGGGTCTATACAGGGGCAATGTTCCTGAGGACAAATCTTATGGAAATGGAAGAGGATGCAGATGAAGATGAAATGGAAGATATGATACTGCGTTAAAAGTTTGACAGAGCACTGAAAGACCTAAGTCGAAACAAGTCCCCAGGAGTAGACAACATTCCATTAGAACTACTGACGGCCTTGGGAGAACCAGTCCTGACAAAACTCTACCATCTAGTGAGCAAGATGTATGAGACAGGCGAAATACCCTCAGACTTCAAGAAGAATATAAGAATTCCAATTCCAAAGAAAGCAGGTGTTGACCGATGTGAAAATTACCGAACTATCAGTTTAATAAGTCACAGCTGCAATATACTAACGCGAATTCTTTACGGAAGAATGGAAAAACTGGTAGAAGCCGACCTCGGGGAAGATCAGTTTGGATTCCGCAGAAGTGTTGGAACACGTGAGGCAATACTGACCTTACGACTTATCTTAGAGGAAAGATTAAGGAAAGGCAAGCCTACGTTTCTAGCATTTGTAGACTTAGAGAAGGCTTTTGACAATGATGACTGGAATACTCTCTTTCAAAGTCTAATGGTGGCAGGGGTAAAATACAGGGAGGTAAAGGCTATTTACAATTTGTACAGAAACCAGATGGCTGTTATAAGAGTCGAGGGACACGAAAGAGAGGCAGTGGTTGGGAAGGGAGTGAGACAGGGTTGTAGCCTCTCTCCGATGTTATTCAATCTGTATATTGAGCAAGCAGTAAAGGAAACAAAAGAAAAATTCGGAGTAGGTATTAAATCCCTGGAGAAGAAATAAAAACTTTGAGGTTCGCCGATGACATTGTAATTCTGTCAGAGACAGCAAAGGACCTGGAAGAGTAGTTGAACGGAATGGACAGTGTCTTGAAAGGAGGATATAAGATTAACATCAACAAAAGCAAAAAGAGGATAATGGAATGCAGTCGAATTAAGCCGGATGATGCTGAGGGAATTAGATTAGGAATTGAGACACTTAAGTAGTAAAAGAGTTTTGCTATTTGGGAAGAAGTAGAGAGGATACAAAATGTAGACTGGCAATGGCAAGGAAAACGTTTCTGAAGAAGAGAAATTTGTTAACATCGAGTATAGATTTAAGGGTCAGGAAGTCGTTTCTGAAAGTATTTGTATGGAGTGCAGCCATGTATGGAAGTGAAACGTGGACGATAAACAGGTTGGACAAGAAGAGAATAGAAGCTTTCGAAAAGAAGTGCTACATAAGAATGCTGAAGATTAGATGGGTAGATCACATAACTAATGAAGAGGTATTGAATAGAACAGGGGAGAAGAGGAGTTTGTGGCACAACTCGACAAGAAGAAGGGACTGGTTGGTAGGACATGTTCTGAGGCATCAGGGGATGACAAATTTAGCATTGGAGGGCAGCGTGGAAGGTAAAAATCATAGAGGGAGATCAAGAAATGAATACACTAAGCAGATTCAGAAGGATGTAGGTTGCAGTAGGTACTGGGAGATGAAGAAGCTTGCACAGGATAGAGTAGCATGGAGAGCTGCATCAAACTAGTCTCAGGACTGGAGAGCACAACAACAACAACAACAACAACACCAATTTCATCAAATTACTGCAAATTTAGCACGAAGTGTTTCGTGATGTACAGAATAATGAATCCCGTCCGTCGGACGTTCTAATAGTTTGCTCTTTTATCGTTAACTAAGCCTTTAAATTCTACCTGGACATGATGTTAATGTTGTTCCATATCAAAACTGCAGCACCCATTATAGGACAGCATAGCAGATTTAGACAACTATCATCTTTTTGTCTTTCCAGTTCAGTTATAAAGGCTTGTGATGATAGATCGCTAGATCGCGGAGAATAAACAGCACTGACACCACCATTCTGCCGAACTGAAGATCCTCATGCCTACTGAGAAACGATGTAGAGCAATGATGAATGAAATATCACGCTATGTCGAGTAGTTCCATCGCAATTGTTGAGGTTGATTTGTCTAGTGTCTTTGGATCTTAGTGGCATTTCGTGTGTTTCTCGTTGGTTTTATCCCAGGACACGTACGACGTGTGGCACATATGTCATGATTTCAGTATTTGGTTGTTGTTGCTTCGTCTGTGGGTTTCATACTATATTTTCATTGTCGTATTTGGTTTGTTTTTGTGTGCTGAACCGCAAAGAGTTGGAAATAAATGTTATTACTCGTACAGACAACACAGTGTAATGCATTTTTTGAAGTTCCATTATAGCTAGTGATTTTGACCATCATTTTTAACTAATGCACATTCGCCCTTAATACTAAATATCAGTATACTTGGTAAATTAGAGTAGTATATGTCCAGAACCTTTTTGATATTGTCGAAGTCTATTGCACAACAAAACAAATCTTCAACTTACTTCCTTCACCTCGACGTTTACTTATGATCTGAAGGGCAAACAGGCAGTCGGAAACAGTGTTATCTGACAGTAAGCCATTACAGGCAACAGAGAATTTACACTATGTGGAAATAAGATAAAAGTGGGAACGTTGTGGCTAAGCTATCACTGCCGGTGTAACGACATCTTATGTTGGATTAAATGAGCTTTTATGGTGCCGATAAAACTGTAATTAGGAAACGAATTGTCTTTTGATATCATCCTCATATCACACTTCCTGGCTGGCATGTACGTATCAGTGTCATATATCGTCTCAACACATGTAGAGCGAGGCCATTTAACTGTCTCTTTCTAAAACTAAACTCCGCCCAAACAATTCATGAAAGACCAACGGTACTGACCGGCCGCCGTGTCATCCTCAACCCACAGGCGTCACTGGATAACATCCTCTTTCTGGTCGCCTATATTTAGACAGCTTTCTTACACATTTGCTACATCGAAGCCACAACAGCCATTGGCTTGCTGTTGTCTTTGTTTGATCTAGTAACCGAACCAGTCGAAGCTCTTCCTCTCTTTATTTGGCCAAGGTAACTCTTATGTGGTCGGTTCACATGAGCAGTTTATTACCCATTTCTGAGACTACCTTATTTTTTGAAAGCAATATGAAATGGGGCGAGCACATAAAGACGGTAGTAGAGAAAGTGGATGGTCGACTTCGGTTTATTGGGAGAATTTCAGAAAGTGCTTCATCTGTAGAGGAGATCTACTATAGAGCACTTGTGTGACCGATTGTTGAGTACTGCTCCAGTGTTTGGGATCCCCGCCAGGTCAGATTAAAGTAATGCATTGAAACATTTCAGAGCAGTTGTTACCGTTAGATTCGGTCAACTCCCGAGTATCGCGGATATGCTTCGTGAACTCGAATGGAAATCCCTGGAGGGAAGGCAACGTTCTTTTTGCAAAACACTGTTAAGAAAATTTAGAGAACCGGCATTTGAACTTGACTGTGGAACGATTCTACTGCCACCAACATACACCAAGGGAAATGCTCAGCGGAAACACATCAAAACTCCATACTACCAGAAACCATAAAGCAGGAAAGACATGCTGCTCTACAAAATTACTCGAAATCGGAGCAATAAACAAACAGTCAAGAACACCAACCAGACACAACCAAGAACCCCAAGTTGAATACCGTTAATTACGTCAACTACGAAAACTTAGAGAAGTTAAACTATGGCTTAGCAGACTGGAAAACAAGGATATATTTCAAACAGCTCTTCGCTACGTAATATGAATTAAGCAAGAAAACGTGGATAAAATCTGCTTCCCAACTACAGAACAAACTGACAGGATGGTCCTAAGAGTTGAAAATCTGCAACGAACCCCAAAGAACTATGTAATAGTTTAGGGGATATATTTCAAACAGCTCTACGCTACGTAATATGAACTAAGCAAGAAAACGTGGATAAAATTTGCTTCCAAACTACAGAACAAACTGACGGGATGGTCCTAAGAGTTGAAAATCTGCAACGAACCCCAAAGAACTATGTAATTGTTTAGGGGAGGCATGTGCGCCAAGAAGAGAGGGCCTAAACCTAGAGAAAGTATACAAGGACTTCGTGAGAGCACATGGACGTGTGTTTCTGGATTTTAAAGAAACCACACCCAAGTGTTTTTCGTTTACTAGATATCCATACTAAATTGCCAGGGCAGTACCCTAGTAAACATGGAACTAGGTAGGCTCTTAGAAGAAACAAAAGCAGACATCGCCTGCCTTCAGGAACCTTCTCTGCGAAGCGGGAAGACTTCAGTGCTCCCCTCACATTACATCATAATAGCAGAAACACCAACACGAAAACCGCGATGATAGTCGTTAATAAAAACCTCATAGTAACACAGATCACCCAGTTTTGCTCTGAACACATTGTAGCAGCAGAAATTACAGACGGACGGGATGTATGGCTCATGTCGTCTATTTACGCTCAATACTTGTATGATGTAGGACCTTTCTTAGACAAAATTAAAGACATTGCACAACACTCAGAAAGAAAAAGCTGCTCGTTCTAACTGATATAAACGCAAAATCCCCCATGTAGAACTCAGATAGAACTGACAACAGAGGGCAATTAGTGCTTCACGTGGTAATTGAGTGCAACCTCTTCATACTGAATAGGGAGGGTCAGCCACCTACCTACCGCGGAGACGCCGGTGGTGTAAGTACCATAGACCTTTCTCTAGGGAACGCCAAATCTCTTCCACTAGTCAATACATGGAGGGTATTATATAAAGCCACACACAGCGACCACAACGCAATCGACATAACCACGTACAGATATATCAATGCACATAACATGGACAATGGACAGCAGCATTTGCTCATAGGAAGAGCCGACTGGTGAAACGTTCGAGATATTGTTGAGGCGTCGTCATTATACATTGTCCAAGGCAGTATAGATTACAAAGCGCATGTACTGACAGATGTCCTACAAAGGGTACAGGAGGCATCTATATCACGGGCCAAACCTGGGTGGAGACAGAAAAAAACCTGGTTGACAAAACTGGCAAGACTAAGGAAGGATTCACTGGACAAAAGAAAGTACTACTAACAATCAAAGACAGCTCCTGAAAGACAGATACGACTAGATCTGTACCATGACGCTAAACACAAATACCAAAACACAACTAAAGACAACAAGGCAAGAATACTGGACCCATTTTGTAAAAACCCAGCTACAGAACGACATCTGGGGACAACCATTCAAGATAGAAACAGAACGAGTTAAGAAACCTACAGTTCTGTCAACACTAAAACAAGCTGCCGGCACAATGAGCAGAGAATGGAGAAGCTCAGCAGAATATCTTCTGAACAGGCTCCTCCCAGATGACGACCGCACACAAGACGAGCGACACCACGCTGACCTAAGAGAGAGCATGAGGCAACCACACATCAGTGACACCATAACCATGCCTTTCACGCAAGAAGAAGTCGCGATGGCAATTAGCAGGCTTAAAAACAGAAAAGCACCCGTCCCATACAAAATACTTTCAGGAACATTAAAACAAACCGTAACACAAATTACACCTTTTCTTACTAACATGTTCAACGAGGCACTACTGACACACAGGGTTCCAAACCTCTGAAAACTGCTAATGTAGTAATAATCAGGAAATCACAAGACAAAGAGCCAACAGATCCCAAAACGTACCGACCGATCAGTCTCTTAAACACTCTCGGAAAGTTACAGAAAAGGCTGCTGTGTGACCGTTTTCAATTGCACAGACGCATCCTCGGCTTCAGGGAAGGTAGATCAATAGAAGACGCCGTCAACGAAGCACTGACAGTTAGAAATAGCATCAGCGACAATTACGTGGCCGCCATACTAATCGACATAGCCGTGGCTTCTGACAACTTGGGTGGCCATCCATTTCCACCAGGTTAAGGGAAATGAGGCTATTAACTTCCCTCTACAGCTGCCTCCTCGACTACTGCAGAGGCAGAGTGGCGGAGTAGACGGCTGGTACACGGAAGGTTGTCAATAACGAAGGGATGTACAGAGGGCTCGAGCTGCGGACAAGTATTCTTCGATATCCCAATCGAGCCCTTGCTGAACGCCCTGGACAGTGACGACAGTGTAAGGGGTGTGGTGTCTTACGCAGATGGCCTGCTCGTAGCTGTGTCAGCCAACCCGAGAGCAGCACTAGAGACAAAAGGCACGCAACTGCTTCAGAAAATTAACAGTAGGTGCAAAGAAAATAAATTAAAAATAGCTCCCAACAAAATTGTATATTTACTCCTCAAAGGGCAGTACAGAGGAATCCAATTCTAAAATTAGAAAACACAAGCTTACAGAGGAAGCAGGCCACACGTTATCTCGGACTGCATCTTGACAAAAACTTTCTTTCAACCAACGTATAAAATTGACAATTGACGAAGCCTCCAAAATTAAGCACAAACTAGCAAGACTCAGTTAAAGTTACCTATTAAGATGATAAGAATCTACCACATTGCGGTAATTGAATCCATCGAATGCTTCGCTGGAAGTGCTTGGGCTCACAAACTGAACATAAAGACAATTGATAGACGAGGTAAACGTAGTGTACCTCTGAGAACGAGCGGAGCCTTCAATACCACGTCACTGGAGGCACTTTGAATGGTGATGGGGACCTGCCCCATAGACATTGCAATACGTTATGGAGCTGCACATTACTGCCTTAAGAGGGAGAGGCTCGATAAAGTCACTGAAATTACGGGAACCAACATTATGAACAAAACACAACTGAAACAATGGCGGATTCAAACATGGCAGAGAGAGTGGGATCCATCTGACAGGGGTCGCCGAGTACACTCTTTCTTTCCTGATGTATGCGGAAGACTACAACTGAAAAATGCGACCCAAGCCGAGGGATGGGCCATTTCCTGACAGGCCACGGGCCGTATCTGGTACATTTAAACCGTATGGGACTAACTGACGATGAAGTATGCGTATGCGAAGAAACTGGGACACCAGAACATGTCACACTGCTGTGCAACACGCTAGCACAAGTGAGACCTATACATAACGACAATGACATCGCCAGAATAATCCCGACGTCTGGAACACAATAAATAGCGTAGCCGATATTGTATCGAACACTCTGCATGAAGAATACAAGCGCCCGAACCCATATGGAAGGAGGCGTAGACAAGCACATACAACACAACAAAACACGTGGGAGACACAAGCACGACCACAGATTCCGAAAGCAAGGAAGGAACACTACGTGTACTTGACTCAGAAGGGATCAACATGTAAGGGACCAAAATCTACAATGTATGACACTACATCCCACAACACAGTCACAAACAACACAACAATCATAAAACAAATAAACACCACCACATACTAAGACTGTTGTAATAAGGTAATGTCGCTTGGGAGGAGAACGCTCGAAGAACTTTTATTCCGAGGCTCCTCCTCCCCAATTATATACTGCATATAAGTATAGTGCACACAAGCAGTAATGTATTTCTCGTCTTATTGTGTGCAGACAGGAGTGTATTCTCTTCTCTACTCAAAGCTACAATCAATAAATTTTATATATCAGTAATTCATTCAGTTATTTAAGGAGTAATGCATTCAAATAGCAATGAACTGTATTCTATTTCTACTAACAAATTACAAACATAAGCGTATTTCTCATGTAAAGGCAAAATTCATGTATTCCATGTATGAAGTGCCCAATCAGTATTTAATCTGTATAATATGTGTAAACATACTTTAGCACAAACTATTTCAGATGAGAATAGCTCGAGGTTGTACTGAGACCTTCTCATCTGAAATAGGTAGAAATAGGCCATTATCAACCAACATGCTGTGACGGTACAAACCTCCATTACTAGATGAATAGGTCCTGTATGCAGGGATTGCTTTGTGGAGAGCGAGCGCGCGACATGGTGCGCCATTCGCGGAAGCGCGTGGCGCGCCCGCGCGAGATTTGCAACGTGTCGGCGAGATGCCTGCGCCTGGCGGCCACGTGGACCGCAGCTTGGGGCATTGTTTGGTTTTTCGCGTATTTCGAGAAAACTACGTAACTTACGGTGAACAACGATGATGCAGTGGATAGGGGTCAGCAATATGCACCTTCTGAAAGATCGATCTTTATTTTTAAGTCACGAGACGCAAAAGTTATAGTAACTTCAAAATTGTTTCACATGAATAATAGTGAAAGATTAATAAACATAGTAAATAACAACTTACAGGGATGAGCGATCGCTCATTAAAAACGTCTCGTCATAGCGGATCGAGTGTCATGGTCATATGTTAAGATTCACAAATAATTAACCTCGTAAAGAGCAATACACAAAGTTTGATGGGAAATTGTTTATAAAATTCAATAGAAAATTCATGACGTAAAGAACGGCACTATATAATATTTTGGGCGGCATCACACGTACTTTAAACTAGTTAAGTTATACTACACACTTAACATGAAATAGTTTTCATTGTTTGCAAATTATTATTAACATTTATCGCCCATAATTAATTAATTATTATAGATATGAAGATTTTGAGCAGTGCAATGTGTAGATCGCTATAGATTACGGCTATAAACAGTGCTATATGCAGGTCTATGTTAAAACTTTCCAGCTCGAATGTAAACAAACAAATTTGTGCTAAGTGGCGAAATTTTGCAAAAAGTAAAACTTGATTTACGGGCCGTAGAATAATCCTAGAAATTTAATGTAACATAGTAAATATGATGTACTTTTTAGCGTGGTTCCAATGGTGTACTTATTTCTGTTAAGGGATGTGTGTGTCAAAATTTGTAACCTTAACTCGTGAGATTGGTACCTGCATAACATGGGGGGGGGGTGGGGGGGGGTAAACATCCTAGCCTATATAAGCGAGCAGCCTTCTTGGCCAGGGGTCAGTCGTTGGTCAGTCGTTTGGCGGGTGGGTGGCGAGCGAGCCCCACTTGTGGGTGGCCCATGTCGTCATTTGAGTAAGAATTTTTCGCGCCCATTTATTTTGACAAATATTATTGTTTAATAGTGCAAGTGTGCAATTTGGTCAACTGGAAGTGCTACGATTATTGGTGTGAGTACGAATTACAAGGTATACATGGGCGTAAGTGAGCATGTGGCGATTTGTGATTTCGCACCAAAACCGTTAGAACAAAGACGACAGTGGGACTTGTGGTTCCGTTCGAATTGATTGAGTAATTTTCGATTATAGCAGCCTACATTACTGCTATTGGGCGATCGGAGTCAAATTATTATTAAAGTAAAACTGTAAACCGTCTCACCAGTGCTAATTTCATTGTGTGAAAGAAAAGGACGACGCCAATAAATAGCGATTGAACTGTATCATGAAAAATGATTTTGCTGTAATAATCGCCAAAATTTTGTTCCCTAGCATAAAGTGTGCTCATGTCTGAGCAAATATTAATACAGAAACTGTAACTAAGGCGCGGGTGTGGAACAGCGTACTAATGCACCAAGTGTGCATATCATCCCCTGAGACTTACGTGAGAGTCAAAATTTGCACTAACATTTTTTAACGAACATTTGTATATGCACATTCGTGTGAACGCTTCAACCGCACATATTTTCCGCCCCGTCGCAATTCTACTCAGACTATATTACCCATCCAAATACAGCTTATCACTTCCCTCTACGTACTGCAAATTATTTTCACCACACTCATTGTATTAGATTTTCTTTCTTTAAATTTTTTCTTTAACATTTGCATTATATAAATTATATTTTCATCAAGTAGGTAGTAACAAATTATGTGGAAGCATTTTAACAATTTTTAAGCATTCAATTCGCTCTAACCTCGGAGAAATCTTTGTATTTTATGTTCATTACATTATTTTTAAAAAAGCATTAGCAACTGTGTACCAGAAGATTGTAACAATGAGAAGCCTTTGCTGTTAGATTGAGAAGCATCCGGCCCACCTTACATTTCAAGGCGGTGGGTTACTCTCTACTGTTAATGAAATAAATAAAATAAAAATAAGAGAAACACTTCTCTTAAGTACCACAGAGGTAAGAGAAATTACGGCTCATACAGAGATGTTCATACGGTCGTTTTCCCTTCGCCCATTTTGGGAGTGTAACAGGAAAGGTAATGACTAGGAGCTGTATAAGTTACCCTCTGTCATGCACCATAAGGTGGTTTGTGGAGTACGTATGTAGATGTAGATGTAGAAGGACCAAGCCAAGCCGACGCAGAACAAGCCTCGGCCCACAAGGGTGCAGTACCGGTACATTGTGCTCATAAGCAGTTTTGCACGCCGTGGCCTACTCTGTACAATGCTCTGTGCTGTATGTTTGCATTTACTGCCCTCAGTCGTGAGTTGAGACAATTTTCGATTTATGATGATGGGCACAACCAGACCCTCAGCCTTTCTTGACGAAATAGGACCTGACAGATGTTGGGAGGTGTGACGTTCGCTAGTCTTTTCTTTTTTCTTTTAGTTATTAGTGCTTTGCATTGTTTACCTCTTACAAGCAGAAAAAACTGTTCGAATTGTGACTCACTGTACAAACAGTTTTCTTTCAAGTAAATGTAAGTGATTACCCACTGAAATAAGTTTTTTTTTTTCAGCTAAACAGTAAACGAGGCGAGAGTGGTGAAGAAAGAGTATTAGTTCAGAAAATTTCGCAGCGGATTTCCAGTTGCAGCATATGGCATACAATCATTGAAAACCTCCCTAATATCTTGGTCAAAAGTGATAAATAGGAAATATTGTTCGTTTAACTATAGACACTGTGTCCCATACAACGATAAGAAAGCCTAGTGCCTGTAGTAGTCTGCTTGTCTTTGTGTGTAGCAAACAAGGAAAAACTCCCAAAGGCTTTGGTCAGATCCCGTAATAAGAGTTACTACTGGAATGGACAATATCTCCTAGACGGATAATTGAAAGCATAGTGTATCCAAAAGAGTATATGATTGTTTACGTTTGTCCACAATAAAGGTGATGATTTGCTGGATATGTACTGCATACCTATGTAGCGTTTGTCTGTATGGGCTTATGCATTGAGAGACAGCACTGGGCGATGATAAAATAATGGAGTGCCTAAATCAAACTGTGATTTTCAAAGAGGCAATGGCCACAGTAAACCTCAAGTAGCCTTTTCAATACAAGTGTATGTCAATGAATTACAATAAACAAATAATATTTTTCTGAGGCTTTAGGCTCTGTGGTGAGTCTCATTTTAAGGAAGCTTGAAAACACTCAGTGGCTCATCAGTGGGAAAGCTGGTTCCTAATTTCTGGAAAACTAATCGTTATGTTTCGCCGATTTCAAATCATGAGATAAAATGAGTAACAGATTTTGTACAGATTGAGATCGATTTGCAACCTTTACTAGGTACATGTAATTTACAGAGTCGTGAAAGGAGATGTTTGTTGTATGTTTAAGCTACGAGACACACAAAAAGTGTCTTCCGCCAGAAAAATGGATGCAACTGTAACAGACAGGTGTCATATAACCGAGGTTAACGTTAACTATCTATAATCACAGGACATCACCACAGAAATTTCAGAGCATCCTCGAGAATTCCACGTGTTTAGTTTACGTGTAGGCAACGATGCAATGTAGAGCATTATGTGTAACGCTCTATAATAATGACAATGTCGTGATGGTATGAACTCAGGTAGCCGATGCCGTTATTGTCCAGACGGCGCTGCCTGCGAGTAACAGCAGAGATCCACTCCGCACGCCACCAAAAACACGGGGCATCGCGTGACCCTCTGGCGTCTAGTTTTCTCCACTGAGAGTAAGAGGTGAAGAAGACAGCTATAGCAAAGGGAAAAGCCGTACAACCTGTATGTTTACACTCCATCACAATACTGTGATACGATACCACTGGTATGTTTTAAGATTGCACATTGGAAGTCGCCTACTTGCTTGCATCAGTATTACGTTTGTTGAGTCTTGGTATATGATCAGGCTTTTCCCTGGATGATTTTGCTTTCGCTAGTTGCTGATCCACGAAATAGATACTTGAAATATTAGTTCGTGATCTTCTTTACGTCACATTCCTGTTGAAACGTGGCAATGTGCTGTGCACGAATGAACACACTTCAGATAAGCGACAGTTTTAAGAACTTCATGCGATAGCTAAGTTTGTGAGGTGGTTTCAGAAAGAAACCCAGTTGTTGAATGGGCAATGAGACTGAAGTTTATCTTAATATGTGACAATTACTGAGGCATAGATACAAATAGTTAACTGAGCAAAGCTTATTGCGTGCAACAACACGACACTCATTGAACATGGTAAGTCAGCTGCAGTGCTCGCTCCTCCTATTTTGGTTTTTTGCCAATGGCCATTAAGACCAATTGGTTATGATTGTGCTTATTTTTATGTGAGGTATCAAGTGTTAGTAAAGACTGAGTTCCGTAGTAGCCAGTAGTACAAGATCCTGGCCTTGTGCATTAAAAGACCCACATGACTGATGAGTGACGTGAATATGATCACGGTTGGGATTAGCCTGATTGAGACAGCAACCATTCGCAGTCGGTACCCGACAGCGGTCGTAAACCCGTCTTAGAGGGGCGTATCCGTCTGACCGCTATCTGTCTGGATTCTGGCACGCAAACTACGATTTTGCAATGTGTTTGTAATAAATTGCAACAAAGAAATTTGAGGCCAACGTGTCTCTAGAATATAATTGCTTTTGTCAGAGCTGCGTTGCATTGTTCACTAACATTGGAATTTCTTTCCAAAACCTTAGTTCTACATGTATACTACGTCCAGAATCCACAGAGTGCCAAATAACGTACCGTCGTCTGAACTGCAGGTAAGGGCAGGTAATATTATAGGTCGAGAAAGTGTGGAGGCTGACTTCGCTGCTACCGCGCAGGTAAGTCACAGTGAGGACCTGCCACGCACCCATGTGAATCTACTGCTTACTATACCAGACAGCCCAAGGGGTCCTGTATGTTATACGTTAGGTTGTGTCTTATCGCAGAAGGGATGTTACAAAGTTGTACACCGGCCTCGGGGATGTTACAAAATGGTGCATCAGCCGGGAAACGAGTAAACAGAGATGCATCATGGAGTGGTACAAAGTGCTTTACATGCTGACTAGAAGCTTGTGAAAGAAATGCTACAAATGTAATGTATTGCGAATACATAGAAAGAAGGATCCTTTATTGTATGATTATATGATAGCGGAACAATCACTGGTAGCAGTTACTTCTGTAAAATATCTGGGAGTATGCGTACGGAACGATTTGAAGTGGAATGATCATATAAAATTAATTGTTGGTAAGGCGGGTACCAGGTTGAGATTCATTGGGAGAGTGCTTAGAAAATGTAGTCCATCAACAAAGGAGGTGGCTTACAAAACACTCGTTCGACCTATACTTGAGTATTGCTCATCAGTGTGGGATCCGTACCAGGTCGGGTTGACGGAGGAGATAGAGAAGATCCAAAGAAGAGCGGCGCGTTTCGTCACTGGGTTATTTGGTAACCGTGATAGCGTTACGGAGATGTTTAATAAACTCAAGTGGCAGACTCTGCAAGAGAGGCGCTCTGCATCGCGGTGTAGCTTGCTCGCCAGGTTTCGAGAGGGTGCGTTTCTGGATGAGGTATCGAATATATTGCTTCCCCCTACTTATACTTCCCGAGGAGATCACGAATGTAAAATTAGAGAGATTAGAGCGCGCACGGAGGCTTTCAGACAGTCGTTCTTCCCGCGAACCATACGCGACTGGAACAGGAAAGGGAGGTAATGACAGTGGCACGTAAAGTGCCCTCCGCCACACACCGTTGGGTGGCTTGCGGAGTATCAATGTAGATGTAGATGTAGATGAGATGGTCATTAAAGTGTGAGAGCAACATAAAAGATGACTAAATAGTCGTTACTGAATATGAATGGTATATGGAGTTTTTGGTCAGTGCAATTTATGCAAAGGAATAAGCATTATAGTAAGTAATTGTAGCAGCGGAGTGGCATAGTAGTTTCGCTTGCATGCTTACTACGTGGAGACAGTACTGGTCAAAAAGGGCTGCGTTGTAGCTTTGAATCGGGAGCGCACTGCGTAACAAAGAAGCGGGCGCCGCAGTGTGGAAAGCTTTGCTGGGGGCGCTGAATGGCCGCACACAGAGAAACGGTGACAGCGCATGGTGGAAGCAGACCAGCGGACAGCAGACCGCGCAAGGGTGGAGCAGGTGCAGAAGCACTGCGCAAAGAGAATGGTGATAGCAGACCAACACAGAGGGCACAGCAACCAAACAGTACGTGGAGAAGTCATCGAAAGCTAAGAAACCAAATTGTATACCAACTACTGAACAGCGTTCTAAGTTTAGGAAATAGAATGACTGAGCAGGGTAAAAGTAGCATAGCAGGGAAAGCCAAGGGTGATGGTGATGAGATAGATAAATAGAGCAGTATAACGTGGTAATTAAACAGTACAGATGTATTTAGCCCAGATCTGCATTTAATGAGAATTTTGTTGGCGGTTGACAGCAAAGTAGAGACCGAACAGACACTAAAATTGAGTGAAGCAATCTCTGAAGGGGTCAAGGCTACTCCAGGCAGGTCAGAATCATCAGCAAGCCAGATGATTTTATCAGCACCAGGGGAAGAGAAAAATGTCTCCTTGCTGTCAATTCTTGCAATTTTGATGCAGTTTCGGGAAGAAATCACAATCATATTAAGCAAGCGAATGAACAACTAAGCTCCAGTATTGCCTTGGAAGTGACGTGTTTGTGTGAGGAGGTGTAGAAAGAGATCACTGGGCAGTTCAGTCAGTGTAAGCTGCAGTTGGAGCAGCAAGTAGACATTAAACTACAACAAGTAGTAGTAGATAAAGTGGGTACTGATCTCGACCAAGTGATAAAGGAATGTGCTGAACGGCACAAGGGGGGGGGGGGGGGGGGGGAGTTAGATAAAGTAACCAAAGCATTCAGTGAGTATGCTAGTCCGTATCAGAACTTCACAACTGAGTTGGAAGGTAAACAGAGGATTTCGAAATGAAAATGAATACTGAAGTGGGTAATATAAGTGGTAAGACAAGAGCTGAACAAGACACTAGTTTTAAGTTGTTTGTTAAGGATACGATTCAGGCGTTGGCCGCTAGTCGAGCAAAGTGTGACTCGTTTGAGAAACATCAAGAGGTCCATAATCCGCAGATGGACACTCGAATATTGCAAAATGAGCAAACAATTGCTAAACTGGCCACAACTGCAGGTCAGATTTTGTCAAGCAATTCAGCAGAACCAGCATTTATCCAGTGTCGTAAGTTTAGTACCTTTGAGCCTCAGGGAACCATTGATCCTAAAATATTCCTTAAGGAATTTGATGGGGTAGTGCCAGAGTACTGGACGGAAAAAGAGCGAATTTCATACTTAGTGCTTCACTTATGGGGTGACGCCTATCAGTGGACTGATGAGGTGGCTATTGAGTACTAAGATTTCACAGATTTTAAGAAAAGGTTTTTAGAAGAATGTTGGTATGAGAAATTCAGCAGCCGGCCGTGGTGGCCGAGCGGTTCTAGTCGCTTCAGTCTGGAACCGCGCAACCGCGACAGTCGCAGGTTCGAATCCTGCCTCGAGCATGGATGTGTGTGATGTCCTTAGGTTAGTTAGATTTTAAGTAGTTCTGTGTTCTAGGGGACTGACGACCTCAGATGTTAAGTCCCATAGTGCTCAGAGCCATTTGAACCATTTTGAGAAATTCGGCAATAATTGTTAGAGGACTTTTCGGGAGGCAGGAAGTACCCCGCAGAGTGTGGCATTATGAAACAGTTTTGTGATAGGTGGTGGCGCTGCATAAAGCATGTAGTTGTTGCTATGGCGGTTGAGTTGTTTGCCACTGAGACAGAGCGGATGTTACCTTTTTATGTCGGGAAGAAACTGGTAGCAGCACCACGGGACAGCTATGAAAAATATTTGAGTTTCTTAGAAAGACTCGAGCATTTACATTTGCGCGGCAGTAATCAGCACAGCAGCCTTTGATGCGAGTAGATATACGACCGATAAGATTTGTTAGGAGAGGCGTTCGTGCCCAGAATGCGAGAGACAGGCGTAGGGAAGTGAGAGGAGCGAGTTTAAACTAAATAGTGTCTGAGTGATGGGCCGACTAGAGGCAGCTCACAGCAAGGGCCCCTATAGAAACAGGTGTTCACGTCCGAGTAGGCGACGGGGGAAAGTGAAAGGAAAGATCAAGGAGGCCGTAAGAGGTGGCTGTGACACTGGGCAAGGTGCACTGGAGGGGAGAGAGACAGCTGGTGCTGGCTGGACGCAGGTGGCAGCAGATGTACGTGTAGCGAATGTAGGAGAGAGAGAGAGAGAGAGAGAGAAGGACGGTAGTTGGGGGTCCCTTGCACAGGAAAGAACGCGAGCAGCTGACGGGCAATCGGCAACGCCACGAACACGCCAGGGGTAATGGAAACACTGCGTTAAGTGCAGGAGGCGGTCGAACTACGAATAGCAGGACTGTGAGGAGACGACATCCAGACCGTCGGGCAATAAAAATAGTAACATCTCGTTTAGACAAAGAGTGTGAGAACTATGTAATTCAGGAGTAAATATGCAATCTGGCAGTACGGAGGGTAATGTTAATGTTGCAATAGGGGAACCCTTAGGGGAACGTGCCAGCAGTCGTGAGTGAGTGAGCGACGTTGCCTTTTAGTTCATATTTGGTGGGGATAAGCAGCATGGGCAACCTTTAAGGTTAAACGATGGAGAAGTTGAGCTCCTCGAAACTCGCGCTGAATGGGCAGAAGTTGAGTGTATGTGTGAACTCTTGCTTCACGACAGATTGCTTGAAGGTCCTTCGCGTAGGCCAGTAAGTAAATTTCAAACCGGAAATGTTAAGAGTTATTCCAGAATTTGACCGACGAGAGACAATTGCCGATTTGTTAGTAGAGAAGGAAGCTATTTCCATGGTCGCAGATATTGAGCCTGTTGTCGAGGTGTAGGTTGGAGGAGTGGTAAGTCATGCCTAAGTGGACAGCGGATCGGAAATTTCCGAAGAGTACTTTGCGAGTTTGTCAGAAAAAGATGTGGCAGTGTGACAGTGTCCTCAGTGAAAATATTTGGTGCTACTGGAAAGTTGTCAAAGGCTAGTAGACAGGAAGTAGTAGAAGCCAGTGCAGTTAGGAAGACTAAAGGTAGAACATTCTCATTCTTTCTTCTCATTCCCAGTTTGAATGTAGAGTTATTAGTGGATGTGGATATCCTGGATGTGTTTAAAGGTGAACTAAATTTTGAGGACTGTGAGTTGAGATTTCAAGTAGGGGGTAGAAAACTAGTGGTCCCCTTTGTTAGGAGAAAGGAGATATTTAATAGTCCTAAGGAGGCACAGTACATAGAAGAGTGGGCCGTTGCAGCAGAGGTGAAATTAGTAATGATACATAGCTTAAATCGAGGTAAGGATGTGGTGGAGACTATTCAAGAAAAATACAAGAGAGGGTGTCACAGTTGGGGAGTTTGTCTGAACAACAGAAAAGGGAACTGAGTGAAATTTGAAAACGGAATTGTTGAGTCTTTTCTGATGCACCGCTGAGGTACAGAATTTCGAGTGCAGTTTAGCTATTAAGTCTCATGAGGTCTATGCCCCCAAGACTTAGGTAATACCGTTTGCCCAGACAAAAGCAGTACAAGAAGAGAGAGACCGCATGTTGTCATGGAGGGGGGTAATTGAAAGAGCAAGTAGTGAATATATCAATCCGTTGTTTGTAGTGCCCAAGAAGGGTGGGTGTGTGAGACTTGTCTTAGATGCGAGGTGACTGAATGCAATTGTGGAACGAGAGACCGATAGGCCTATATCGATAGACGAACTTTTCCAGAAGTTCCATGGAGTAAAATTTTTATCGTCCGTGGATGTAACCTGTGGATATTGGGGTATAAGGTTATCACAACAATCTAGGAAATATGCAGCGTTCCTGCAGAAAGGAATCTGTTATCAATTTTGAATCTTGCCATTTGGTCTTAACATTTATGTGTGTGTCTTTGTAAGAGCCATGTACCAGGTGTTGAGACCTGAGCTAATGGACCAGCTTACTGCGTAAGTCGACGATATATTAATAGCCACAGAGACGTGGGAACAGCATTGGGCATTACTGGAAAAAAGTATGAAACTTATAGTAATTATAGTAAGATAGATTGGCTGAAGGGAAAGATTAAATTCCTGGGGCATATCATGGATCAAACAGGAATACAACCAGAGAAGGAAAACTTAGGGCCATCGAGGAGTTTCCTTGGCCAAAGACTAAGAAAGATTTGCGGGCTATGTATGGACTGTTTGGGTTCTATCAGCGTTTTGTGTCGTCACAAGAATTTAATAACCCAGCATTTAATGAGTTTTTGAAAAATAATGTGCTCTGGAAGTGGTCAGAGAAATGTGAGATGGCTTTTCAGGAACTGAAGATGCAAGTATTAACTAGCAAAATTCTGTATCATACAGATTTCAGTAAACCTCTCTACATGTCTTCAGATTCTTGTGGTTATGGCATTGAGGTAGAAATATTTCAGTAGGGAGAAAAGGACGGAGAACCCAGCCATCAAACCATCATATTCGCTAGCAGTATGCTTACAGCAGCTGAAATGACGTACAGTGTTGCAGAACAGTAAGCCCTAGTCGTATTGTAGGGTTTTCGGAAGTTTGAGGGTTATTTGTTGGGACGTCAGATAACAGTGCTTACTGACCATCGGTCGTTAAGCATTATGAAGAGATGTCGTTTGCGTAATACTAGACTGTGACGTTGGACGATGTATCTACAGCAGTTTGATACGGAAATTAAGTACATTAAAGGACGGGATAAACTTATTGCAAATGCATTATCCAGAATGCCGGTAGGGATAAAAGAGCTTGAGAAAAAGGGAAACTTTGATGGTTTGAGGTTGTTTATGGTGAGAGGATCTACACATGAGGCCGTAATTAGGCGAGTGTGTAAGAATATAAGAAGAAAGCAGGATCAGAACGAACATTTAAGATTGATAAGCAAATTTGATGATCAAAGCAACATCGCAACGTGAAAATATTTTATAAAACTCAATGGGCTTTGTTCAGGAGGAGGAGAGAGGATCAGGAGGCTTGGAAATCTGTTTTCCGATGCAATTTGTAGATGAATTAATAGACATAGTGCACGAAAGTTACGGACATTATGGGGCACGAAAGTGCATTGCATAGTTACAAAAAGTGGTAATATTTGAGAACATGTGGCGCAGTGTGCAGAGACGAGTCGAAGCTTCTGATCAATGTCAAAAGATGAAAGCAGTTACAGTCCGCATTCAAGGTTTGCGACAGAATGTGAGAGTAGACGGACCACGAGAATTAATAGCAGTGGACTTGTTTTGACCTCTCCCAGTGTACAGGGGTTTGTAGTGTTAGATGTGTTTGCGAAACACGTATTGTTGCGCCCAATCAGGAAGGCGAATGTCAGGATATTGACTGAAAAACTGGAGAAAAAATATTTTGTGCAGGTGGGGAAGCCAGCTGCTTTATTGTCAATGTTCCTCAGTTTACATCCCAAAAGTTTACAGAAATGCTGGAGTGACATGGACTGAGATATGTAAGAAATTTGGCCATATTTCCCTCAAGGGAACTCCAGTGAGCGGCTTATGAAGGAGTTGATCCCGTTATGTAGGAGTTATTGTCACAGGAGAAACACAACCTGGGTAAATTGTAAATTTTGAAGAGATAATCATGTGTGGTATGAAGCAACAGGTTTTGCACCATGTGAATTAATGTTTGTTCATAAGCCAACGAATGTTATTGGGGGTGAAGTAGTTTTTCCGGTGAGCAGAGTTCTAGCTAAAGATGAAATACTCGTAGAAAAGTTGGCCAGAGAAAGAATGCGTCGACGGCCAGCTGAAAGAAAGAAAAGATATGATGCTAGGCCTCAGGGAACTGTGAATTTGGTACTGGTCAAGATCAAAGAGCGATTGAAAAAGGTGTCCCAAGAGATAAAGAAATTTCTGCTAGTGTATGGCTCATTTTTGGTGGAGAGTTCACCACATATTAATGGCTATCCTGGTTCGAAACGAGTTTTTGTACTGCAGAATGTAACAGAGTTGAAGAGGTACGTGAGTGGAGAGAACGATAATTTAGCGTAGGGAGTCTCTCAGTCTGGGAGAGACATCACAGTTTGCGACTGTGCGCACCTCATCAGTCTGAAGCAGTTCTTCCTCTCTGTGTTTCAATCTCTTCTACTAACCATTTCTCCATCAAGGATTCTTCACAGGAGGGTAAAAGGAGGGAGGAGAAAGAGTCCGAATCGAGAGAAGTAATTGTCGAAATAGAAAGTAACAGAATTTACCTGCGGTAAAGGAGAATTTAAAGAAAAGATTTAAAGTTTAGGATGAAGGAAGATGTAGTACTATACGCAAAGCACTGCTGGTATGGGAGACAAATTGAAAGTAGAGAGCAAAGATGAGGAATAATAATTAGAGCCCACAGAAAGCACTAACTGTTAAACAAGCACTGCGTTTAAGTTTTCCTGTAGTACTAGTTATGTGAGCAAGACGCTATGATGCAGCTGTAAGACGTGAAAGTAGATTCCTGTAAGATGTGTGGGATGGACTGAGCAGCCATGAGATCCAGAGACACATTAGAATAGTCTTGTACATATATTAGGTATATTAAAGTGATGCAAAAATTCCAGAGCACAAGAGAGTAGCTGAAAGTGCGCTTCTGCTAGACATACAAAAGTAATATGCCAATGTAAAAGTTGTGAATAAAGGGGTAGTATATAAGATAAAGTAACAGATATAAACGGCCGGCCGGTGTGGCCGAGCGGTTTTAGGTGCTTCAGTCTGGAACCGAGGGACCGCTATGGTCGCAGGTTCGAATCCGGCCTCGGGCATGGATCTGTGTGATGTCCTTAGGGTAGTTAGGTTTAAGTAGTTCTAAGTTCTAGGGGACTGATGACCTCAGATGTTGAGTCCTATAGTGCTCAGAGCCATTTGAGCCATTTGAATAGATAAGTCTAAGAGATGGCATGAATGCTGCTGAGGCCTCAAATCAGTAAGTTTGTAAGTTCACAGCTGGTGTGATAGGCAACCAAAGACAATAATTGGAAACTGGAGTCGTAAAATGGTAATAGCCATAGTACAGCTTTACTGTCTGTATAGCATTTAGTAAGAAAGTTCTTGGTGTCTAGTATTTAAGTGAAATCGGTATTAAGTGGGATGGGAATTGGTGTCCTGGCAGGAGAAATGAGAATCAGTAGTATTAAGCTTAATCATCGAATTAGAAGACTGAAGGTGTACCAAATGAGAAATGAAGATGTGAAAGTTTGAAATTGGGTAATCGTAAAGGCATAATTTTAAAGCACTACAGAGTTAACATATCTATGTATACTGTTTCTGAAAAAGGCAAGCTTATTTTACACAAAAAATGCGGGCAGGGTGGAACGTAGCAATGTGCAGTGCTCGAATGAACACACTTCAGATATGTAATAGTTTCCAGAACTTCATTTGACATCTAAGAATATGAGGTGGCTTTAGAAAGAAACCCGGTTGTTGTGCGGGCAATGAAACTCAAGCTCTAGCCTTTTCAATTAAGCGAGCGCCGGTTAGAATGCAGTGGGATCACTGACAGACTGACCACCAGAGCGGAGTTAGCGTGCCGAAGGGTCACGGTAAGTGCCGAGTCGGGCACGGTAGGCCAGCACGGTGACTTGCAAGAACGTGAAGGCTGAAGGACACTGAAAAGCCAGGAGTAGTTCGTTGGAAAGAACATTGAATTAGAGCAGGGGGCCAGAGTAAAACTTGTAGAAGAGTGTAAATCGAAAGCGTGTATGCGCAGAAAGCATGTGGAAAATTAAATGGTAAAATGTGTCTGTTTTAAGGGAAGAGATGGTAGCTGATGTCTCAAACGGTTTAGTGGGGAGAAGGGCAGACAGCACGCCATTGTTCAGGACTAACAGTTCGACCGTGGAGCAGTACGGATGGCCCGCAGTTGCGCTCCCACAAGATTTCCAACTAAGCTTCGGTTTTTGGCTAAATCCGAATAAGAACACGACAAAGTAACATTCGCGCAGGTGGTGAAGTTATTTTGACTGTGAATGAATGTTTATCTTAATATGTGACAATTACTGAGGCATAGACACAAATAGTTAACTGAGCAAAGCTTATTGCGGAAACAACAACAGCACGACAGTCATTGAACATGGTAAGTCAGCTGCAGTGCTCGCTCCTCCTACGTTTGTTTTCTGCCAACGATCATTATGGCCAACTGGTTATGATCATGCTTATTTTTATGTGGGGTATCAAGTCTAAGTAAAGACTGAGTTCTGTGGCATCTAGTAACACAAGATCCTGGCATTGTGCATTAAAAGACCTATGTGGAAGCTGAGTGAATTGTACTAAGGGGAGTTAGAATGGAAAAAAAATGTTTTTCACATTTTTGGATTTTCATCTCGTTATAAAACTTGTAATTTTTCGAATAAAATCTATATATATATATATATATATATATATATATATATATATATATATATATATATATCACTTATAAATTCACATTTGAAGTATTTTTTAATATAATCTACACTAATTGAAAATGTTAAAATTTTTATATGAATTACTTCAAGATCTAGTAAAATCGGTGTTTTTTATATATAAGGCTGTGGTTTGCTGTGTCATGAAGGTTAAATTACGAGTTTGTATTGGAAATACTGTGAAAAACAATATCTTATCGTTTCATAGTATAAACACGCGTTGTATGTCGAAGTGCTAAAGTTTTTACGAGGAAAAGTGATGAATTGATTGGTAGATCTCTCGAAAAATAAAGTACGATGCCAAAATGAAGTGTTTTAAGGAATGTGGGTTTCATAGTAATAAATTTTCGAATAAAGGGAAACATTGTTTTCAACACGTGGTTTGTGGAGTTACAGGCAATGAAATACAGCCAGACTTGTCAGTATCTACAGAAATACCCATTAATGCTTCGAACATTAAAATAAAACGTTGTGAGACACAGTTTTCTCAAAACGAAAGTGATGTAAATGGTAGGTTAGATTATATTCTGATAGATTTACACGTCCTAACAAGGGTATTAGGTGAATGTGTGTGTTGTAAAATATGTGGAGGGCCAGTTAGTATACATGAAGTCAGTGAGGTATCAAGTGGACTAGCCAGGAAACTTATTATTAATCATGCCAGTTGCAAATACACTCATTCATTTTGGAATTCTGATAAGTTTGAAGATAATTGTTAGAAGTAAATGTTAGGTGTTTTTATGGATTGATAGCTATTGGCAGAGGACACACTGCAGCAGAAAAAATGTATGCCATGATGAATATGCCACTCCCACCTTGTAAAAATTGACAAGTATGCACGATTTATTAGAGCTGCTGTGGAATCTGTTGCACGTGAGTCAATGACGGGTGGTGCAAACGAAGCTGTTGAAATAAATGATGATATGACTGATATACCAGTAGCTTCTGATGGCACTTGGCAGGAGTACGGCTACAGTTCTAGGAATTCTGTTGCTACAGTGACCAGTGTGAATACTGGAAAGGTAATAGATTTCCAGATTTTAACCAAACGTTGTTATAACCGAAAATCAGGGAATGAAGAAGGGCATATCTGTGGGAGAAATTTTGAAGGAACAACTGCTGCTATAGAGGCCTCCGCAGCTATTGAAATTTTTAGTCGATCTATGAACGACATGGGAATGTGTTACACTAAGTTCTTAGGTGATGGAGACTCAAAAGCATATAAAAGTGTAGTAGCCGCTCAGCTTTATGGTGAGAAGATTATCACAAAGCTGGAATGTGTTGGTCATGTCCAAAAGAGGATGGGCACCAGGTTGAAGAAGCTGAAACAAAGTTTGACAGACAAAAAACTTTCTGATGGGAAAACCATAAGAGACAGTCTGAGAGACAAAATGGTTAATGAACTACAGCAGTATTATGGGTTGGCCATTAGAAATAATACTGAGGATTTGTTGAAAATGACGCAGGCAGTGGGGGCTGCCTTCTTTCACACACTGTCAACTGACGGAAAACCAGTACACCACCTTTGCCCTCCTGGACCTTATTAGTGATGCAATTATCCCAATGCCCAGTCCTCAAACGCCGGCCGAAGTGGCCGTGCGGTTAAAGGCGCTGCAGTCTGGAACCGCAAGACCGCTACGGTCGCAGGTTCGAATCCTGCCTCGGGCATGGATGTTTGTGATGTCCTTAGGTTAGTTAGGTTTAACTAGTTCTAAGTTCTAGGGGACTAATAACCTCAGCAGTTGAGTCCCATAGTGCTCAGAGCCATTTTGAACCCAGTCCTCAAACAGTTCTACAGCCATAAATATTCCATCCAAGCAGCGGTCATGGATATCATAAAACCTATTTACAGAGACCTGGCAAATTCTGAATTACTGAAGAAGTGTCTGCACGGTCAGATTCAAAATCCCAATAAGTCGTCAATAATCTTGTATGGACTCGCTGACCAAAAAATGTTTTTGTTCGAAAGAAGACACTAAACCGGGGGGGGGGGGGGGGGGGGGGCAGTGGTGCTGTTATTGCTTTTAACGATGGCAAGATTGGTAGGGTGAAAGTGCTACAACACATGGGAATTAATCGTGGAGCAAATTGCATCAGAGAACTTGTACCGATGGAGAAGGTTCGCATTGATAAACCAGCACATTTGGCCACAGAAAAAAGAAGAAAAAACTTGTAAAAAGATCAAGAGGTTGATATATACAGTATGATGCAGGGTACTTCTGGGTGACTAAAAATAAAAAAAATAAACATCTATTAATTGAGTTACAGTCTTTTCAAAATTCAGAATCAGTTCCTGAAAGTTTACATTTTCTGTTGCATTTTTCCCTAAATCTCAGAAACCACTTCGAGTAGAGTATCCAAATTTTCAGGGAATAATTCCATACATATCCCGTGTCTACTGAACTAAACGAAGACCATAGTGTTATGTATAATTAAAATTATTTAGGATAACGGGCAAAAAAATACACAAAATTTTAACTGTGTAATTAAAAAAAATTATTTCCGAAAGCAGTCGCTGAAATGCAATTATTACTCTTCAGTAGACTCACAACACACAGTTTAATGTCGTTTAAGAGTTTCATGTCAGTGACTACAGTGGTTCCTGAAATACAGGGAAGCCAAGTCAAAAAATTCGACATTGTCGGGATAGGGCGTTTCAACTCCCATTAATATGATCACAGTTGGGATTAGCCTGATTGAGACAACAGCAAAATGCAATCGGTATCCGACAGCGGTCCAGAATCAAAAATGGTTCAAATGGCTCTGAGCACTATGGGACTCAACTGCTGAGGTCATTAGTCCCCTAGAACTTAGAACTAGTTAAACCTAACTAACCTAAGGACATCACAAACATCCATGCCCGAGGCAGGATTCGAACCTGCGACCGTAGCGGTCTTGCGGTTCCAGACTGCAGCGCCTTTAACCGCACGGCCACTTCGGCCGGCAGGTCCAGAATCTACAGGGTGCCAAATAACGTACGAGCGGCTGAACTGCAGGTAAGGGCAGGTAAGATTACAGGTCGAGAAAGTGCGGAGGCTTACTACGCTGCCACCGTGCAGGTATGTCACAAAGAGGACCTGCCACGCACCACTGTAAATCTACCACCTACTGTGCCAGACAGCCCAAGGGGTCCAGTACGTTATAAGTTAGGGCTTGTCATTCCACAGAGGGCATGTTACAAAGTGGTATATTCGCCTCGAGAATGTTACAAAATGGTGCATCGGCCTGGAAACAAGTAAACGGGCATCACGGAGTAGTACGGAGTGCTTCACAGGCAGGCTGAACGCTTGTGAAAGTTTTTGATACTGAATCACGGTTCGTTGAATTTTCTCTAAAACCAAAAGTAATTACTGCAGGTACAACAGCAGTAAATGAAGCTGTCGCGAAAAAGCCAAGAGCAGATGACTGTGCATCAACAAAAATTTATGTTATCAAAGGAGATGTTATAAAAAGGGTATCGTATATGAAAACAAAAGGACAATATTCTTTAAATTTAAAATCATGTACATTATGTGAAGTCCCATTGTAAATGAGAGGATACATCGTACATCGCGGTTGTCTCTGCTTTTGTCTGTAGCTCGTATTCTACGGCTCGTTACCTGTTCGAAATATCATTTCCGGAATTTTCGCACTTTACTTACGTAGCTTTTCTGGTACTCGTTCGTAATTCATCTATTCTAGTACCGTATTTCATAATCTTCATTTTTTCTTCCGTTGTTTCAGTTCCACTTTTGTCGAATGCGTCTCCATGATGTACACTTGCGAATAGTTTTCCTTAGTACAATGGTACTATTTTATTTCGTCAAATGGCTCTTTTTGAAGAGGGACTTCCATGATTCATCCACATTGGCTGATTTTTGATAAAATTGTATACGGCGGTGAACGTGGAAGAAGGATTCTAACACTGTTATCGGACTGCTGAGTGTTATCTCGTCGAGATCTTAGATATACGAATGAGGTCGTGGATGATGAGTATTAATTACAAGGTTTTGTATAGAAAATCATGCCGAATTGTACATTTATTACTAAAATAGTTTACTAACTGAACATCGCCGAAGGTAAAATGGTAAAGTAATAAAGAAGCAGATTAGGATTTAGGTTAGTGACAGAGTATGGAGGCATGTACTTCATTTCTAGCGAATCTGAACTTTTGCATTCCGCTGAGTTCGAAGAATTACTTTGTATGTAGTACACATATGAGTTTCCGATAACATGAAAAGTGTTACCTGCTACGAACACGCATCACTCATCCTTAGTGACTCCTATAAGCCATGGGACAGGCGTAAGAAGATCGAGATGCACGGGGTGCTTAACCAGGAATGTGTCCTTTCCCTCGCCTTCCACCACTGGTCGAAGTGGCATTAGGGGACTGAATCGCCATTCCTGGAAGAGAATTTGATGATATATTATTAAAAATGAGAGACACAGCGTAAGAAATATATCTAAAAATTTCATCGTAAGAAGTAAATAGGATGTCTTCCTTCGTAATTTTGTGTTGTTATTTATTCATCCAAATGCATTTACTATAACGATATATTCATGAGTTTTTATCCGGCGAGTGTAGACACAGCATGTTTTCTGTTACATTCAAACAGGCATCCTTCCCAAAAGTTTCTTTTCAAAAAAATAATATAACACTGAACATAGATTCTGCAGATGGAGTAAGGACGTTAAAGATGACAATGCTGATAACAATAGAATTAATACTTAACGTACTGTGTTACTTTATCAGAATCAGTGGATTAGTACATTTTATTTTTTACTTTAGTTATTGAAAATGACATATAGTGCATTACATTTTACATTTACATATTTGAAGAAATCCCTACACATACACTGTAAGGTCGCCGTAGTTTTCATGTTCTTCCTCTTAGCTTTTTGTTTAAAAAGAAATTTAAAAAAAATATGTGCTACGAAGCAAAGACTTCCTTTCCTCTTGCACCTATGTGCGTAAGACTGTGACGTTCTTAGGCAAACTCACATTTGAAATATTTCCAGTATCATTACCTGTTGTCCCATACTGTGTTCAATATGTAATACTGCATCTCTACCTCAAACGTATGACTGAACATCACAGACATTTATACATAACTATTTTCCTTACCTGTAGCAAACTTCTCTATGAGTTTCTCACTCCTATCATCATACATAACATTCCGTCCAAGATAAATACATTTCCGGGATCTTCCGCGGGATATTTGCTAGCACTGATGTTTTCTACACTCCTTCCTTGTAAGTATTACTTTTGTCCGAATTTGGGCAAAGAAGCTACTAAACATGCTGTCAGTTTCAGTTACATGCCCATCTAAAAGCTGTTTCGTTTCGAACAGAACTGCAGTGCTACTTTGGAATATGGAAACATTATAAATTATTGTGATTCAACATTACTCCTGTTGCAAATATTTACATCATTCATCTGTTCTACACATTAAAAAAAATTCGTAATGACAGATTTGGTAGCGCAGATAATGAAAGAAAATACTGAACCACCGTATGTGTCAGAAGTGTGGTTCAAATGGCTCTGAGATCTATGGGACTTAACTTCTAAGGTCATCAGTCCCCTAGAACTTAGAACTACTTAAACCTAACTAACCTAAGGACATCACACACATCCATGCCCGAGGCAGGATTCGAACCTGCGACCGTTGCGGGCGCGCGGGTCCAGACTGTAGCGCCTAGAACCGCTCTGCCACCCCGGCCGGCAAGTGTGGTTCCTAATAAGCGTAAACTGCCTACTTTAAAGTCCAGGACGCATTTTCACTCCACACTGTAGTTCTACTTGAAACGTCCCCTTAGGAAAATTATAAATGACTGTGCTAGTATACCTTTTACGTTATTTTATACCGAGACAGCTGAGAAAAACTGAACGTACTCAACATTTCTCTCATTACTTATTCTGATCTTCACTTAACTGACACATATTTTTAGCGCAACGCAATCTGCCTTTCAATAATACCTACAAAAGAATGGCCTTGACTAACAATAACCTATACCTTTCATGAATCACTTACTTCACAAGAATCTTCGTTACTCGAACTATTGCAATACTGTAAGCGCCAATACTGCCAGCTAAATAAAAGATTCTAACTGCTGAAGGCACTAACTACTGTTAGGCATAGTTAGCAAATGAAAAATTTTCATAGAGAACAAACAATGTATTTACCTTAGTAATGTTCAAAAGTAATCATATATATATCTATCAATTCATGACATCCATCTTTACAAATTTCCTTTTTCTGGCGGACACACGTCCATATCGTCCGCTCTCAAAACTCTGGCATCTCTGTCCTCACATCCACCACTGCTCGCGGATCACCTCCAACTGCGCGACGCTACACGCTGTTCACATCCAACTGCCCAACACTGCAATAGCGAATATTCCAACAATGCCAACCAGCCACAAACTGCACACAGCACAGCCAGTGATTTTCCTACAGAGCGCTACGTGGCGTTGCCAACATAAAAACCTAAACAGCCTACTCACATACTGAAACTTCTTACCAGTTTGGCATATGGTGCCAAAGCAGGAATCGGACCCGCCAGTCTGAATAATCATCTATTCTAGTAGGTGTACTGGACCAACAGAAGAGCATAAGCATTCAATGGAAGTACCACATGCCTTTTTAATTAGGGAGAAAACTTCAATGTTTTGTTATAACAGTCTGTGCGTACTAAACAACCACCAAGTAACTGTGGTGGGAGTAGATACGGTTACGCCACGTTGTGGGCAGCGTATACAGTTTTACAGGTCCCTACGACGTCGACTCAGCACACAGAGGATGTGCAAACGAATGATCTACATAATTTTTGACGGAACGCTGGAAATAAGTGTCATTGTAATTAGACCCTATCGAAAATGGAACAAGGATGCTGATACAACCGCTAGACAACAAGGAGTGAGTAGTCCTTGCCACACCAAAATTGCACTTAGAAGCAGAGTGTCGCTCCAGACCACCTACAATTAAGCTGACCTTGACCTAATGGCACTGTTAGCGACAATTGCAGTGGACAGGAGAGCGTCGTTATTTAACAAAGGAACAATACGTTGTAGGGTCAGGTGCTAATTTTACCTGTTTCACAACAATGTTGAAGAACTTTCACTTAAAGGTCTGCTACTTACGTCTACTCCTGGTGGTACAACTCAGATAGAGGCGGTACTGTGTTGTGAAGAGCCTGTGACCGGTACGGGAACCATCACAGGTAGCCTGTGTATATGGGCGACGTTCGTAACCGCACCGTTTGGTTGATGGTTGATCTTTTCCCTAACGAATAAGATACTTTTCAGTGTAACAGTTGTTCTGACCCAATACCATCATAGCTGTAAAACTACATTTGTTTTTTGCATCATAATGAATTTCTTTTGAAGATCTGGTCGGTATAGTGGTTGCGTATCATCTCTAATCGGCACTTTTCGGATTTCGTCGGGTTTCTGCTCTGTGCCCACAAACAATACAGGGTGGTCCATTGATAGTGACCGGGCCAAATATCTCACGAAACAAGCATCAAACAAAAAACTACAAGGTACGAAACTCGTCTAGCTTGAAAGGGGAAACCAGATGGCGCTATGGTTGGCCTGTTAGACGGTGCTGCCATAGGTCAAACGAATATCAACTGCGTTTTTGAAACAGGAACCCCCATTTTTTATTACATATACGTGTAGTACGTAAAGAAATATGAATGATTTAGTTGGACCGCTTTTTCGCTTTGTGATAGATGGCGCTGTAATAAATAGTACGTGGTATCACGTAACATTCAGCCAGTGCGGACGGTATTTGCTACGTGATACATTACCCGTGTTAAAATGGACCGTTTACCAATTGGGGTAAAGGTCGATATCGTGTTGATGTGTGGCTATTGTGATCAAAATGCCCAACGGGCGTGTGGTATGTATGCTGCTCGGAATCCTGGACGACATCACCCAAGTGTCCGGACCGTTAGCCGAATAGTTACGTTATTTAAGGAAACAGGAAGTTTTCAGCCATATGTGAAGCGTCAACTACGACCTGCAACAAATGATGATGCCCAAGTAGGTGTTTTAGATGCTGTCGTGGCTAATCCGCACATCAGTAGCAGACAAATTGCGCGAGAATCGGGAATCTCAAAAACGTCGGTGTTGAGAATGCTACATCAAAATCGATTGCACCCGTACCACATTTATATGCACCAGGAATTGCATGGCGACGACTTTGAATGTCGTGTACAGTTCTGCCACTGGGCACAAGAGATTTTTTGCACACGCTCTATTTAGCGACGAAGCGCCATTCACCAACAGCGGTAACGTCAACCGGCATAATGTGCACTATTGGACAACGGAACATCAGTGGCCTTGGCAGGTTAATGTATGGTGCGGCATTATGGTAGGAAGGATAATTGGCCCCCATTTTATCGATGGCATTCTAAATGGTGCGATGTCTGCTGATTTCCTACGTAATGTTCTACCGATGTAACTACATTATATTTCACTACATGACAGAATGGCGATGTACTTCTTACATAATGGATGTCCGGCACATAGAATGTTGAAGGATATTTGCTATCGTGAACCACCAACAACGCCTCACAACAATCGCCAGCGCATTGCCAATGCATGTGCGAACATTACGGAAGGCGAACTACTCGGTGTTGAGAGGAATGTCCTTACAGGTATTGCCAAATGCATCGAGGTTGACGGACATTATTTTGAGCATTTATTGCATTAATATAGTATTTACAGGTAATCACGCTGTAACGGCATGCGTTCTCAGAAATGATAAGTTCACAAAGGAACCGGTACATGTATCACATTGGAACAAACGAAATAAAATGTTCAAAGGTACCTACGTTCTGTATTTTAATTTTAAAAAAAAACTACCTTTTACCAACTGTTCGTCTGAAACTGTGAGCCATATGTTTGTGACTATTACTGCGCCATCTATCACAAAGCGAAAAAAGTGGTCCAACTAAAACATTCATATTTCTTTACGCACTACACGAATATGTAATAAAAAATGGGGGTTCCTATTTTGAAAAACGCAATTGACATCCGTTTGACCTATGGCAGCGCCAACCATAGCGCCATCTGGTTTCCCCCTTCAAGCTAGACAAGTTTCGTTCTTTGTAGGTTTTTCGTTTGGCGCTTATTTCGTGAGATATTTGGCCCGGTCACGATCAATGGACCACCCTGTATAATCCATAATATTTGAGTAGTCCGTGGACAACAACTTTTGTCACGCATTAAACGGTTGGTACAGTACATGGAAGAACTTATTACCGACGTTTTGTTTGCAAACTTGGGACCAGCAGTTTATTGGATTGGTGACTGTAAAGATCTGGTGAGCTGTGCGTAATGTAGCTCAGATGTTGACTTCACAAAGTCGCTAAAAGAAGTAAACTCTTACCAAAAAGTGTTTTTCGGTCTCAATGAGCTTGTAAGCGTCGACGCCCCTGAGGCAGTCTACCAGCGCTGGACTCGGCGCCGTGGGACATCCCAGCAGGGCTGCCACCCTTCGTGCCTTTTCTGCTGCGCCTGGCGTGGGCAGTGCCCACGGTGCTACTGCCACACCACTCTGGGATATAGCACGATGGAATAGGCCTGTAACGAGAACACGGAAGGAAAAGAATATTTTTTATAAGGAATCTTCCTCACGTTGTACAATACGTGGATGATGGAGAGATACAAAAGTAACAAAATCGGTCCATAAATGCCATAGTCAAATGTTATAACCGAAAACAGTAACCGAGACCAGCCAGTGAAACAGCACCCTAAAATCACCAAGCCAGGATCTGATGACTGAAATCTTTTCATGTGCACTGATTATTAGCTGATGCAGCATTTGCCTGTGAGGTTGGATCACCTTTGTCATTTTTACACTAGTTACATTTGCAGCTAGACTGGTTATTTAATGATCTGACCAGCTCTCAAACACCCTGTCGTGTTCATAGCTTGTTTCCATGCGTATCTTATATCCATTGACAAACTAAAGAACAGAACCTTGCTGAACAGCCTATGTAATTAGATGCTAAATCTCTAGCAAATAATATTTGTTCTCCACACGGTAGGAAGTGAGTTACCATAGAGGTCAAGACAATGTGTTCGGGAAGAGCGCTTGTCAGTTGCCTGTTCGAGCAGTTCCATTTAGGTTTACTCCGATTTTCCTAGGCC
This sequence comes from Schistocerca americana, assembly GCF_021461395.2. Lineage (NCBI taxonomy): Eukaryota > Metazoa > Arthropoda > Insecta > Orthoptera > Acrididae > Schistocerca > Schistocerca americana. The sequence goes on along the minus strand of NC_060121.1, from coordinate 690,097,734 downwards.
ACGTGATGTTGAAATCCTTTCTTAAGTCCTGAACGTTTCTCTTCTCCGTCCTAGGCTTGTTGAAGGAGTGCTCTGTTGCCTCGATGCCGACGGGATGATAAATTCTAAATTTCTTCTGTTCCTACATTTTCTTTTTTTCTTTTTGAGAATTTGTTCGATGGCAGAACCACGGTCTACACCGATAGCAGCAGCCTCGTGGCTCCCAATCTCCCGTCAAAAATGCCATTCTCGTACCCAGTGAATACAGTTTTGGATGAATGCTTATGTTGCATGTAGCACATCGATAATGGAGTATTTCGGTTTTTTTTCCTTTAGTCTCTGTCTACATTAGCGTACCGTTGTAGTTGACAACAGATAATACACCCAGAGCTACTCCAAGCTAATAACTCCAGTTATGATATTTGCTGGGATGAGATGGTTGGATTTTTGTTGTTGTCTTCAGTCCAGAGACTGGTTTGATGTAGCTCTCCACGCTACTCTATCCTGTGCAAGCTTCTTCATCTCCCAGTACCTACTGCAACCTACATCCTTCTGAATCTGCTTAGTGTATTCATCTCTTGGTCTCCCTCTACGATTTTTACCCTACACGCTGCCTTCCAGTTCAAAATTGATGATCCCTTCATGCCTCAGATCATGTCCTACCAACCAATCCCTTCTTATGGTCAAGTTGTGCCACAAATTTCTCTTCTCCCCAGTCCGATTCTATACCTCCTTATTAGTTATGTGATCCACCTATCTAATCTTCAGCATTCTTCTGTAGCACCACATTTCGAAAACTTCTATTCTCTTCTTGTCCAAACTATTTATCGTCCACGTTTCCCTTCCATACTTGGCTACACTCCATACAAATACTTTCAGAAACGACTTCCTGACACTTAAATCTATATTCGATGTTAACAAATTTCCCTTCTTCAGAAACGCTTTCCTTGCCATTGCCAATCCAGATTTTATATCCTCTCTACTTCGACCATCATCAGTTATTTTGCTCCCCAAATAGCAAAACTCATTTACTACTTTAAGTGTCTCATTTCCTAATCTCATTTCCTCAGTGTCACCCGACTTAATTCGACTACATTCCATTATCCTCGTTTTGTTTTTGTTGATGTTCATCTTGTATCCTCCTTCCAAGACACTGTCCATTCCGTTGAACTGCTCTTCCAAGTCCTTTGCTGTCTCTGATAGAAATACAATGTCATCAGCGAACTTCAAAGTTTTTATTTCTTCTCCATGGATTTTAATAGCTACTACGAATTTTTCTTTTGTTTCCTTTACTGCATGGTTCGATATCCCAGACGTTATCTCGACAAGCACACCTTAGGAATCAAGGCGCTCAGAGATGCACATGTAATTGAATCACATAAACATTTCTATAAACGGAAAAATTATAATTATAAAAAAAACCTAATTACATCATGGTGACCTTTATTGTATTTAATATAATCCATATGGATTGAGACCTTTCATAGTGTGGTATTTCACAGCTTGTTGAGAACTTTTTACACAAATTGCCTGGGTCGCAATGAAACAAGATTGGACAATCAATGCGTTTTAAAGAATGCGCTGGATAGTTAGCATATTAAAGGTCGGACTATGCGTTTGACATGGGCAGGAGTTGGAAGTGAGCTGGTTACGGAAAATGTTCCAGGAGAGCAAGAGGACACGATAACTGGGCGTTTAATCAAGGTTGACCATGTGTTTTAATGCACCACCAACATTGTGGGCTTGTGAACTAGACGATGTCCAGCGAGAACCACGGTCTACACCGATAGCAGCAGCCTCGTGGCTCCCAATCTCCCGTTAAAAATGGTTCAAATGGCTCTGAGCACTATGGGACTTAACTTCTATGGTCATCAGTCCCCTAGAACTTAGAACTACTTAAACCCAACTAACCTAAGGACATCACACAACACCCAGTCATCACGAGGCAGAGAAAATCCCTGACCCCGTCGGGAATCGAACCCGGGAACCCGGGCGCGGGAAGCGAGAACGCTACCGCACGACCACGAGCTGCGGACTCTCCCGTCAAGCCCTGCGTCGGCTACTCCAGAGGATTCTCACTACGCTCAGATCACGAAGGCACGAAGGCATCATGACAGCTCGCCCATCTCGGGTGGCCTCGAGGAGAGTGCGATAGTGTTCTCTTGACTATCTGAGCACGTAGGGTGGATCTGTTATTCTGTTATTCTGCGCAACGGATTAATCTGAGATGTACCCTTTACCCTGTGGCTCCTGCAAGATGCAATTTCCACCCCCACACTACTACAGAAGTCAGACAGACGCTCCTAACGTTCTAAAGATAAATACCTGAAAAACTTTCAGCAATAAATATCTTCTGGAGTCGTCCGCTGTAAGGAGATGACACAAAAATTCACAAAATTTCTTATGTAACTAGTGGGAAACTTGGGTACTGGAGTAGTGCTAGTTAGTGTAAGAAAAACATGAAACTAACGAAAGTTATTATTTATTTTGCAAAAATTCTGAGAAATCACAATGACACTTTTAGTTATGAACTGAACAAGTTATATCCTGGTTATTTTTGGAATGTGAAGTTACCTTCCAAGGATAGGATTCGCCAATTAAATTTCTACACAAAGTTTACGATGGTTGCTAACTTGGCAGAATGGCTGAGAGGTGCGCCTACTCAATTTGAATAATTATCCTTTAGAATGTTGCTAGGTATGGTCGAAGCTGTCGCATGTGAAATGCAGTGAAGTGTACTGTTGTGGAGGAAATATGGGGCTCGCAGTAGCTGTAGCGCACAATACCGTAAGCTGCGATGACTGCTGTCTGCGCCGCTCGCTGCTGACAAATAAGATAACTCTCGTTCTATCTGGATTGACCTTCGCCAATCAAACTCTCCCTACGCCTTGATGAAGTCAAGGATTCCTATTCGCCCCTAGTCTAACTATTGGCGTGGTACACCAGTCAGATAACCAGTCCACCGCAATGCCACTCAAAATTCACTTGCAGGCGTTTAACTATAACTCTGTCCTTTCACACTGCACAATAAGTGTGTCAGTAAACACAGTGAACAATGCTTAATCGCAAGGAATCAATACAGAGTAGCCATTTGATTTGCTCTCGACAGAGATGCTCTCCCAGTGAAGTACTGAGGAGAGACTTGTTCCTCGCTCTTTCGAGTACACGTACGAGCACGCATGCTCTCGTTACGTGTTCTCGCTCCAAGAGCGACAATGGAACCGCCTCTCCTCACCAGACGTGAAGGGGTATATCTTTTGGTCTCTTCCATTATTCCTTCAGCTCAAGGCGTCAGTAATATCGTCTGCCGATCAGCATTGCTCTTCTAAAACGGGAGAATGACGTTTCGTTTAAGGCGACCAATCCGGAAACTTGTAGCTTTGGCGTTTGGCGTTTGCTGTCTCCCTGTAAAAAATCTCTGAAACTGTGTGCTATGTGTAAAGAATGTGTAGGCTGTCCACTCCCACACAATGTAGCGGAATTTGCTTTTAAGCCGAACACAGGGTTATTACCCCCTTTTCACTCGGGCCCACGCTGTCCGCTACACGGGCGGTCACCGGCTGACATGGGCTGGGTAGTCCTCTGAAGCTCCTCGCGTTCCGCTGTGCGGCCTCTCTCCTGAACTAAAAGCCTCTGTGACCGTTGTGTCTGGAATGTATGTGTGCACGCCAGCCTCGAGTATTTCAACCACGGTGTGCTCGCTTGTCAATTGCATATCGTTTACATGAATTCATACAACACTGACTTTATCTTATCGCGTTTGGGTTCGAATGAAGCGTTTTGATGTGCGGAATATGATTGTGAATGCGGAATATGTAAGCAATGAAGGTCAGGAGACCACATCGTCTTACAACTATGAGCTGCAGTTTAGATTATATCTGGTTCTGTGTACATTTGCTGCATCATGGTGCGTGTTACAGCTTTAAAATTCTGTGAAAATGACCAGTATAACGGCGCAGGTATTTTCGTTTGTGTGGCTGCACGTAAACCCATCCACGTGTTTCTTGGAGGTGCTAGTGACAACTGTATAGTGATGATGTACTCCAACTGCTTGTTCGCCTTTCTTGAGATGCATATGTAAGTATGTTACACTGAAAGCAATGCCTGATCACTCAAAACTGCCCTGATAGAAAAGTGTCTACAGGGAATGACGTCCTGAAGATCAGCTCGTCTCCCTAACTTACGTTAGAACAACCTTGCATGTTGCGCTCCATATGGAAAGGCTGTAGCCATATTCATGACCTTAAGAGAATGCTGACTTCAGTGACTTAAGTTCACATTCTGCATAGTTTCCCTGGAACTTCACCGTAAGAAGTTTCCCTGGGTTCCAGAGCGTAAGTTCGCCTGTAGGCAGAATTTTTTCATGTTGAGGTTCAAACATAAGTCATCAAGACACAACGGTAACTTAAGTCCTCGAAAATCCACATCAAAGTTTCCGCTGTATGTCTGCAGACATCTGGCTAGATAACTTGGTACTGAATCGTTCCCAGGCGGTCAGTCCGCATTGGGTACTTCTACTATTTCTGTTGTCATTCTCGAGAATTGGGCTCTGAAGAAGAAGGTGCAGAGCTGAGTACAAGTCAGAAGTCATTAGCATAACAAGAATGTGAGTACATTTGTGCTAGTCAGCATTCTTTCACGGAATATCTGTTCAAAAGTGTCCGGCCATCCCTGTGCAGTGCGGCACAGATCACTAGATGTCGCCAGAGACGCACCTGCGAGTGTAATAATGTGGCGACTTCGATTGTGGACTAATCATTGGATGTCACCTGCGTAACAGATCTTTAGAAACTTTTAGATCCTTCTAAAACGTCCCAGTTCGACTACTCATGTCACTGAACAGGTAACGCGAAGTAACAACTACAAGTAAAGGAAGACCAGGCAGATCTCAAGTACTGACGGGCACAAACCGTCGAGCTTTGCGGAAGCGATTGTAAAAGTCGCGTTAAAGCAACGGAAAAAAGTCACTCTTCAGATCCTGTGCACTACGAGCAATCCTTCTAGCACAGTTACTGTTCGTAGTGAGTTAAACAGAATGGTTCACTATAGTTGAACAGCTCCACGTAAGCCACACATTTGTGTAGTCAGTGGTAAGTGGCGCTTGAGGCAGTGCAAGGAGCGCCACCACTGTACAGTGAAAGATGCAAAGGAAGTGATCTGGAGTGATGAATCACGCTGCACCCTATTTTTTTTTAAATTCAAGTCGTCGTGCGACTTGTAGTTAAAGACCAGTTCTTACAGGAGCTCCTGAAGTGTCTCCGCCTACAGCATGCCAGCTCGTCCAAACGTGTCTTCTCATGGCGTAGGCGTGGGTTCTGGGTAGCAGATCTGTTCAGTTCGGTTCGGTTTATACAGTTTTCAGCTTCTCAGGGCTTGGACGTTCCAGCTACTAGGTGGGTCATCGAAAGTGCTTCGTAAGAAATTGGAAAAATATTGCTTATAGCTTGGGTTGCGTATCAGGACGCAGTGTCGTTCGTTGAGATAAGTCCAAAATCCTAGCGTAGACTTGTCGCCTGAAGTAAAAAGATAGCGGATCGTGTGGCCACAGATCCAATTCACAGAGTGAGTTTTGGCGGAGGGGTAGAAAGTCTTATCGGGGTACAAAAGCATGTGGACGTCGATCTGAGCCGATGTCTGGCGAGTTAGAAACGCCAAAATTCGCCGCGCAAGTGTCCAGACGTCGAAAGCTGTGCCACAGTGGAACCGGTGGACATCCGTGTCATCCACTCCACAGTGGGTGCAGAGGGATGAATCGGCGAGATGGATGCGGTGCAGACGATCTCGGTTAACTTGTTTGCCATTCACGGTGATGTACCACGCTGATTGAACGTCTGATTCAAGAAAACGCGCATGGATCGCCTTCCATATGTGTCGCCACACGTACTGCGGATACTTACGTTCGATGGAGTTAGACGGGCGGCACTGTTGTAACAATTCGGAGACTGTTTTCGTGAGGTACAAACGTATAAGTGGTAAGGACCGGTAGATATAACTGAACTCCAGGAAAAATCGTTGGATGTAATAAAAGGGGGTTGGAATGGTCGATACCAGTACTGGAGCGGACAAGGAGTCCGGCGCAAAGTTGTGAAGCAGGAGGATAGTAAGGCTCTGCGGGCAACGATGCCAAAGTTTTAGTTGACAGCTGACGTGTAGTGCCTTGACACGAGTCGGCACGTGGATGAGTCCCACCCCGCCACGATCTCGTGGCAGTGCAAAGGATTCATACCGCACCTTGAATAACATCCCCGAGCTGACGAAGGAGCCGAAAGCCATCAACAGTCGTCGCGCCAGGAGATTTGGGACTGGTAGTACTTGAGCCACGTGTGGTATACGGGAAGCATGATACATGTTCACGTATTGCGAACGTTGGATAACGTCGAGAGCTCGTAGCCGGTGATCTGCGAGATTTGCTCTGATTATCTGTAGCAAGCGTCTACCACTGATAGTCGCTGAACGGCGCAGGTCTGCTGTGAAATCGAGTCCAAGACACCGTATGGTGGTGGCGACACTAAGGGGGGCAGCGCATCTCTCCGGCAAGCCCTCACCAATGAGAAGGACCTTGGATTTTGACACGTTGAGGCAGCTCCCCGACGCTTCGCCTTAAGTCGCCACCCATGTCAGTGCTGCTCGTACTTCATCTTCACTGCGCAGATATAGTACTATGTCGTCTGCATAGGCTGTACAACAAAATAGGTGGCCGTGCACATCCATACCTTCCAAACGTTGGCGCATGCCCTGGAGCAGGGGTTGCAAGGCGAAAGCATACAAAATCGTGGAAAGAGGGCAGACTTACCGCACAGATCGTGCGATGACCAGGGGCGGCGTTAGGCGATCATTGTACATGATTTTAGAGGTTGCACTACTCAACAGGCGGATAACCACTGTGACAATACCGCCAGGAAAACCCATATGCTGAAGAACTGTCCGTAAATAGAAGTGGTCAACACGGTCGAAAGCCTGGCTAAAGTCCAGTGAAGTCAAGTCGCCAGGGAGACGCTGATAATGCGCTAATGCTATCATGTCTCTGTAACGGCAAAGGGCCGTACGGATGTTGTTGTCGCCTCCTAGGGAAGTCTGGTCGCAGGATGTGACGTAACGTGCGACCTTCTTGAGTCGCGATGCCAGTAGCCGTGTGAATATTTTCATGTCGCTGTTGAGCAAAGTAATTGGTCGATAGTCCTGGACCCTCGATAACCCGCGCGGTTTATGTACGGGGATAATAATGCCTTCTAGAAAGGCGCTCGGTACCACTGTCATCAGTGATATCAGCTCTTGTGCGATTGCCGTCCACGTGGAAGCCAACAAATAGTGAAAACTTTTATAAAATTCGATGGGTATACCGTCAGGTCCAGGAGATCTGTTATCGGAACCCGCCTTAATAGCATCTACCACTTCATCCGTGGTTACGTCGTCTTGGAGGTCAAGCACTGCGTCCTCCGGAAGAGTGTTCGTAGTAAGCTGAGCGACTTCTGTGATCAGTGCTGCAGAATGCGGTACGGCTGCGCATAGCCCGGCAAAATGAGCGTGGAGAGTACGACCGATGCTTTGTTGGGTGTCGTGCCGCCGCCCTTCCACATCAGTGAGGACTTGGATCAGAGCTCGTCGTCGTCGTTGTCTTTCCTGAAGGAGGTGGTACATCGACGGACGTTCTTGAGGGATTCGATTAGAAGCTCGAGAACGGACTACAGTGCCTTCCAAGTGACGCGGCATGATCAAGGAGATCTGCGCCTTCGTGCGATGGACCATCGACTGCCGGGCTGGCGAGAAAGGCATCGTCTTACAGTCACGTAGTACGGTGTAGTAGAAGTGCAGGGTATTAGTTTGCCACGCCTTTAATTCCTTCCCATAACTCATCAGAGTCTCCCTGAGGGTCGGCTATGCACAGGAGAGCCACCATGATAAGGTGGAGTCATAGGCTTCTCGACGATTGTGACAGCGTGCCCACGCTTCTTCGACCTTACGGCGACAGTCTGAGGAGGTCAGGTGAGCGACGTTGAGTTTCCACAGACCACGACTATGCCACACTCTCTGTCGGGCGAGAGTGACGTCACAGAGGTACGCATCATGGTCTGAATAGGCCAAGGGCCAGACTTCCGCATGACGTGTGCCATCAGCAAGGGAGCGGGTAATGTAGATGCGATCTATGCGGCTTGACGAGTGAGAGGTGTAGAATGTATAGCCCGGTTGAATTCCGAGGAGCTTCTTCCATGTGTCAACAAGTCGTAGACGGTCGATGACCACTGAGAGAGATGTACAAGGGGAATGTCGCGGAAGTTGGTCCGCGGGCTCTTGTGTCGAGTTAAAATCCCCACCGAGTACCAAATCGTCCTGCGGACCGGTGAAGAGGGGTGTAACGCTTTCGGCAAAAAAAGTTTGTCGGTCATGACGGCGGCCAGTGCCGGACGGAGCGTAGATATTAATAATACGCACGCCGAACAGTGTGAGGGCCATACCTCGCGCAGTGGGGAGGTAGATGACGTCCTCTGCAGGGAGTCCGTCGTGTAGCAGGATGGCGACGCCGCTACCGGTGTCGGATGTGGGGGAAATATGGGCGTTGTATCCGGTGGGAACTAGAAAGTCAGCCACAAACACCTCTTGTAAGAGTGCTATATCCACATCCGCAGAGTAAATAGTGTCTCTGATGGTGGTCAGTTTATGGGGGGCACGAATGGTCGCAAGATTCATCGTGGCGATACGCTATTCCTGTGTACGGCCATCCTCAGTATTTGCAGAACGTGCGGTAGAAGTAGCCGGCAAGTGCAGACCCGCCGGTGGTCCCGCAGTGGTGATAATTACTGGCGGGGTGCCAGTACCAGTGTCGCCGAGGTGGACTCCTGTGCAGACACGCTGGCAGTCTGTTCCACTTCTTCTTCAACGTCATCGGCCCAGGAAGCTGACGACGTGGACATGTGACGGTCGCGTACTTCCGGAATGGGTGTTGTGGATTCCGCAACGAGTGGCAGGGGAACCGCCGTCATCATTCGTTAACAGCGGCGAGGATACGTCCCGAGCCGGGGGAGGAGGCGTCACAGGAGGGGCGCCTGTTGCTGCTGCATCGCGTGACTGGACGCAATGTGGGAGATCACCGTCAGACAACAGGTCGACATCTCGCGGGGCCGTCTGAGAAAGGGCGTCATCGGAAGGCGTTCGTCGTCGTTTCCTGTGTTTGCGAGGCGACCGCTGTTTTCTGATGTGGCCTTCTGAATCAGAATGTGGTCGCCCGTCGTCTGACGCCGAACCCGTCTGGACAAAGGCAGACGTCGGCACGACACCGAGGTCGACGTCCATGGTTCCAACAGGAACATCGGTTTCGGTCGGCAACACGGACGGTCCTGAAGCGAGCACTGGAGGCGACGCCGTGCTTGTGTCGTCGGCGCGTTGTGCTGCGGCGGGTGGTGTTGACGATGCTGCTGGCGCAATCGAGATTGGTACGACGGGGTCCTGTGCAACCTTGGCGTAGGTGATGGGTAAGGACGTGACCGTCGAAGCCTGGGTCTCTTCACGTAACGGCGTCTGTATTAAACGGGGGTGTAAGCATTCGGAACGTACATGTCCCTCCTGGCCACATCCTGCGCACGTTCGTGGCTGTCCATCGTTCATGACGATGGCCCTCACACCGCCAATCAGCAGGTACGATGGGACATGTTTCGTCAGCTCAATTTTTATTTGCCGGACGCCATTTAATACGGGGTAGATCGTAAATGTTTGCCACTTCTCCGCGACGTGACCTAAGACGGTGCCATATGGTTGGAAAGCGGCAATGACCACTTCCTGAGGCACCTCGAACGGGAGCTCAAACACCCACAATGTCCGGAGACCGAATCCAGCATGGGCGACTGTCACAGCACCCATATGTCCATCAGAGTGTTTAAATTTGAGTCCGGTGGCATGACGGTGAATTATGTCATTGCAAATTTCCTCCGTCGACATCTTGATGTAGACAACACTTCCAGTGATGGAAAAATGTATGCCGATTACGTCCTGGGGGTTCAAACGTAGATCCTCACGGATGAACTGTTCGACTTCGAAAGCTCTGGGTCGTGGATGTTCGGCCTGAAACGTTACTTTGATAGTTGCACGGCGGTACGCGTGCGCCACGGTGTACTTTAGTACTGGACTCGATAGACACAAACACCGCGACGCGGAAGTAAACACCACCGAGAGCGGAGCGTCGGACGGCGCGCGGAGCAGCTCCGCACGCTAGCACGGCTGCGAGCCGACAGTGACCTCTGGCACTCCGATGGAATAATTTGGGTTTACCATACGATATTACAGTGCCTGTGTTATTCTGATTACAATGCCAAGCTCCTTTAGATATGCAAGCATGTCCAGAGCAACAGGCACTACGGCGACTACAACCATTATGAAATACATTACATCCATTCGCAACTACGGACAAGGACTACCATCAGCTGTAGAATGCAATGATGACAGTGAAAATTTGTGCCAGACCGGGACTCGAACTCAGATTTTCCTCTTATAGCGTGCGGTCGCCTTTCCATTTGGCTATCCGTGCACGACTCACGACCAGACCCAAACTTCCATATGTCGTGAACCATGCGTCTAAGACCTGTACTCATACATCCAGACATCCGGCTCGCGATAAGCGGGAAATTCTGGTTCAAGTCCCAGTCCCTCTCAAATTTTCATTGGCGTCATGCCAGTCTACAGCTGAGGGTTGTCCTTGTTCGCAATTGCAAATGCATTTAATACAGTTTGTGTTAGGCGAATACCTGGAGAACATCACCTGTCATTACGAGGGGTGTTTGAAAAGTCCGTGCAAAATCCGAGAAATGGCACCACCGGCGCGTATCAAGGTCATGTTTAGTTAGTGGCATCTTTGGAAAGAACGCACACCAAGTTTCAGCCATATTGGTCTGTTTCTTTGTATTTGACATTCGTGTGAATCAAGAAAATCCAGTGATTGTCAAAAAATGGACGAAAATAATTTTGTGTCGTGATTAAACATTACTTTATGAAAGGCAAAACGCCTCATGAGACTAAAGAGAAGCTTGATAAACATTACAGTGACTCTGAACCTTTGATTATACCAGTTTACAAGTGGTTTTAAAATTTTCGGAGTGGCCATATGGGCACCAGTGATACTGAACGTTCTGGATGTCCTGTGGAAGTTACGACTCCAGAAATCATTGGTAAAATCCATGATATGGTGATGCATGACAGAAGAGTTAAGGTGCGTGAGATTGCTCGTGCTGTGGGCATCTCGGATGAATGGGTACATAATAGTTTGCATACACAATGGAACATGAGAAAACTATCCGCAAGATGGGTTCTGCGATTTCTCACGCTTGACCAAAAACAGAATCGTGTGAAGTGTTGCAAGGATGGTTTTCAGGTGTTCGGTTGGAAAGGTTAAGGCGAGTGTCTTTTGGGATTCCCAAGGGATAATCCTCATCGACTATCTGGAAAAGGGTAAAACTATTACAAGTGCATATTATTCATCGTTATTAGACTGTTTGAAAACCGAGCTGCAAGAAAAACGTCGGTGACTGGAACGCAAAAGAGTCCTTTTCCATCACGACACTGCACCAGCACACACATCAGCAGTTCAGGTCGCAAAATTAATGGAAATAGGATTTCAATTCGTTTCACATCCCCCCTATTCTCCAGACTTGACTTCCTTGGATGACTATTTGTTGCCCAATTTGAAGAAATGGCTGGCAGGACAAAGATTTTATTCAAGCGAGGAGGTGTTTGCAGCAACTAATAGCTATTTTGCAAACTTGGACAATTCCTATTATTCGGAAGGGATCAACAAATTAGAACAGCTTTGGACGACGTTTATAAGTCTAAAAGGAGACCATGTCGAAAAATAAAAAAAGGTTTACCCCAAACATGTAAATAGTTTTTATTTTTGCACCGACTTTTCAAACGCCCCTCGTATATGTGTCGCCAGTAGTGAAGTACGGAGGAGATGGCGCTATGGTGTGGGGCTATTTTTCGTGCTTTCGTTGTAGTCTCGTTATTGCGGTTAAGGATATCAATACATTTTATGCCACTGTGTACTGCTTGCACTAGAGGAGCGGTTCGGAGACTATGATTGTATCAGAATGACAGTGTACAGTGTCATAAAGAAAATGTGCGGCAATAGTTTGTGGGCAATGAAAATTTTGAAAAGGACTGGCTTGCTCAGAGTACCAACCCGAGCTCAATGGAACATCTCTGGGACGAGTTAGAACGTCGACTCCTGTAAGATCACGTTTACGAGCCCACGCTTTGCGACTGAGTGTTTATTTGCTCGGAGTATATGATTCGAAAATGTCTGAAATTTGATGGAATATAAGTATTCCGTGCTATACTCAATTCACCTCATTGCTCATCACGAAGTTATAAAACATGAAATCATTAGAGGTGAATCCTCGTTCTTTATCTCAAGTGTGATTGATCTCTTTTGCGTTCACTACCCAGTGCCTACTTCTGAGGAGAAGCTACAAATGGTTCAAATGGCTCTGAGCACTAGGGGACAACATCTGCGGTCATCAGTCCCCTAGACTTAGAACTACTTAAACCTAACTAACCTAAGGACACAACACACATCCATGCCCGAGGCAGAATTCGAACCTGCGACCTCAGCAGCAGCGCGGTTCCGGACTCAAGCGCCTAGAACCGCTCGGTCACAACGGCCGGCGGAGAAGGTACGATTGTGTAATATTCTAGGTTAAATAAAAATGTTAACATAAGTACGTGTGTGTTATCTTAACTAGTACCTCAATCCTGATTTATGAAATATTTTATGAACATTCTGTAAAAGGTCAATACTGATCATCCATTGTATGGATTATTTGGGATTAATAGTGTATTGTCTATTGGTATCGTATCTGGTGGTAGGTAACATTCCATGATTAATAATTATTATTTCATTTAGCGACGTTAGAATCTGTACTTTCGTAAGGACTCCAATTCCCAGATTGATTTAAACATTGATATCATTTGCATTAATAGTAAACTTTAATGAAAATCTATTACACCAGATAGCACGAATAAAGTATAGTACTGTATATCTCGTATTCGTTTAACACTCTCACTACCTGCCCCAGTACATGTCTATATCCACAGAATCAAGGCAATTTGAGCTATTTTTTAAAATTCATGTCTTGGAAAATATCAAACACATAAGTACAAAATTAACACTATTTTAAACCCATTTTGTCTTCTTTAATATACATCGTTGAACAATATATGTCTGGTATAACATGGAAAAATTTTGTTATTACACATGACACTGTTTCAGTAAAATTTAAAAAGCCATACATTCATATAGGTTGAGTACATGAGTTCTTAAATACTTAATGATCAGTGCTGAACATCGTATTTCATTACAATAGCACTTTCTACTTTGATTTATACTGCATTTTCGTATTAAATATTTTAAAACAGGGTTCCATACACAAAGCCACACAGCACTGTTCGCGCAGATAACGTGACTCCTTCCGTAATGTTTTCCCACTTTCTTTGATTTTGAAGAACAAACATAACGTACACAGGAGGCATATTTTTTGCTTTTGGGTGGTAGATGATGCAGGAAATGTCGCTGTGTCAGTCAGTTTACAGGTCCGTTTCGATTATGTGGAACTGTTGTCAAGATTGGTAATGAAATCAGTTATTGCCATTTTCTTAGTCTAAAATGAACTGCATAACCAAAATGCGTTTGATACTCCTAGTAACAGCAAGTGAAGAAACTGTTTCGCAACCGTTTTATAGTTCTGTGCCTGAACACACTATACTGAAGTCGCCTTCAAAGACTCCTTTGTCGTCCAAATCACGTTCACTACCTACAGCATCGACAATGTCTCCAAAATTCAGAAAATCCACAATTTCTTTATCAGATAAACTAAGACGTGCCATTTCCCTTACACAGAATACCAATAATGTGCTCTATCTACTGGCGAAAACAGTGACTCATAACGAACGAAATGCCTTTGATCAGACAGTGCATATGGCAGGAGGGTCAGCGTTACTTCAAACTGTCACTAAATAACAGTCAAAAGCTGTGGAAATTTTGGCAAGAACTAGTATACGATGTCGATGTGCACGGATGCAACATGACCATGCGAGAGTGTTCGAGCAAAGTAGACTCATGATTCATCAGGAAATCGATTGAAGCAACGTTACATTTTTGCTCGCACAGGGCATATGCTACGAGAATGATTTTTATTAGGGACCAGTGAATTTCATATGGTCCCAGTTAACCATTCTTGGCTTTACTCTGGAGCGCTGGAGCCAGAGTGGATCTTGTCTTGCCACGATGCATCGGTGCCATCTGCTGCAGGATGAACCGGAACCATTAAGTCAGTTTCCATTGTGCGGAATGCAATGATGTTTCAGAGCACCATGGTTAAGTGAAAGACTTCAGTGGCGTGCAGATTGGCAAAATTTAGCGTTGAAATTCTGCTTCTGCTTTAACCTATTCTTCAGTGACGACAGAGTACACGGAAGACGTTACGATGGTGACCACTATGTAGCAGCCTGCGTATCACTATTCAGCGAGCAAACACCAAGTATGACGATATACAGCATCACTGAAAAAATTGGACGATGCTGACTTCTGCATTTTTAGAGCAACCTGAATAATAAGTGGCCCGTCACTGAGGCTTCAGAGCCCACATTCCTTCTTCCGTATGTCCCCTTTTGCGGCAGGACACTGACGAAGAATGTAAAAGCATTCTTCAATGAACAACCGGTGCCACTGTTTCCTTGTCCCATGACATGTCGTCCATCTCACTATGAAGCTGCTCCATAGATGATCTGTGCTATCTTTACAAACTGACATTGGTTCCTCATTGCTGTACTGTTATCTTAAAGCTATCTAAAGATTGTTGAATAACCTATATACACCAGTGACATTAAGGTTATGTTCTTTATCTTAAAAATGTATGTATGTAATCCGGAAGTGAGTTAGATTGACGACTGAAAAAGTTACCAGTGATCAGTGGACGCTTCTCAAGATGCGATGCAGTCTTACGGTGGTAAATGCGCTTTATAAATCTTCGTGTATGTTAGCAAAGTGTGTCCCTTTTAGTACCTTCAAGTGCAGGGTGAGGTAGCCTAGACAAGGTACCTGAGGTTCGAGTGCCTAACCGGCACAAAGTTTCAATTTTCTTGCTTGAGATTCAAAGATTCATGCAGGAAGCAGATCAGTTGTTTTCACGGAAAGATGGATGCTTTGAACTCAGGATGTGTTTGAAGAATGGTGAACCGTCTGAATTTGTCATCCTGTAGGTTCTACGTAGCAAACTGTAGAGTGCAAGGCATCGTCGCTACTTGACATCAGATTACGCTGCTCCGAACAAGAACTGATGTTATTACCATTAACGGCATTAAAATAAAGTTTTGTAAAAATATTTTTTCAAAATATTTGCAGCAAATTATTACATATTAAGAGATACACAATTTCAGGATCCCTATTATTAAAATAAATGCATTAATTCTTATATCCGATAGCAGTTAGTGCTTCTGATTATTACTGGACGAGTGCTGAGTTTTGGAAATCATGATTTAAGGGGTTCTTCGGAAATATTTGTTTTGTAATGGTCACATAAACATCCATGGTGGATGCAGAATAGCCGACCATTTTCTCACAGTGGTATTTTCTAAAACAAATAATGCCGCAGCGTAGAAAAGTCCTGGCGTAACCATATACCCGCTGTTTAAGATGTTCCCGCCAGTAAATGTCTGATTTATGTGGAAATGGAGACAAAAGCGTTAACGCAACATGTTGTTAGGTGCATGCTGCAAACTCATCTGGTGGACTTATGCGACGTCAATATTCCTAACATCGGAGAAGGAAACATATTTTATAGGTTCAAATGGTTCAAATGGCTCTGAGCACTATGGGACTTAACTTCTGAGGTCATCAGTCCCCTAGAACTTAGAACTACTTAAACCTAAGGACACCACACACATCCATGCCCGAAGCAGGATTCGAACCTGCGACCGTAGCGGTCGCGCGGTTCCAGACTGTAGCGCCTAGAGCCGCTCGGCCACTGCGGCCGGCTGTAGTTTATAGAAGAACAAAAATAAGTTTCGTTAAGGAAGTAAAATAGTTTACAAAAATTACCTAGCTTATTTCCAGTAGACAATAGAACTAACTGCAGAACGAAGTGAAACTAACGTATGGATCAGTATAGTCGGTCATCTACTGCCATTTAACAATAACAACAGCGCCGTAGGTGGGTTCTTAGTACCATTTTTTTTTTCAAGTGAGGGCGTATGTACCTCTGTTCAGTTGTAAGGAAGCCATACGCTACATCTCCACATGGAATGTTTAACCGACTGACAGGAACATGTCCCCAGGAGTGGGACCGACTTGTTGGTTGCGAAACTGTTCTTCATTTGCTCTTACTAGGAGTATCAAATGCATTTTGGTTACGCAGTTCATTTCAGACCAGGAAAATGACAGTAACAGATTTCATTACCAATCTTGCCAACAGATCCCAATAGACTGACACAGTGACATTTCCTGCAACATCTACCACCCATAAGCAAAAAATATGCCTCCTGTGTATGTTGTGTTTGTTCCTCAAAATCAAAGAAAGTGGGAAAGCATTTCGGAAGGAGTCACTTTATCAGCGCGAACAGTGCTGTGTGGCGTTGTGTATGGAACCCTGCTTTGAAATATTTAATACGAAAATGCAGTATAAATCAAAGTAGAGAGTGCTATTGTAATTATCTGGCTGGTATGCTCTAGGTTGTGGCTTTGAATCCCGTCGTGTGCTATTATTTTCTTTTACATCTTTGTCGAAACAACTGAATTCTTCAATTGTTTCAATTAATTCGTTTAAATGTATAGGCTTTCATTTCTAATCCTCTGCCGCGTCACTTTTAACTATCCAAATTTTTATATGTTTCCATTTTTTTCTTCCTTTTATTCTCTCTTCATTTGGAATCTTTGTCCATCAGAGTTTAATTATGCTTATACCTACTTCGATTTAATTTGTCCTTCTCGGTTATTTTATGTTTGTCTGTTTTGCAATAGTCATCCCTATTACTCATTTTGCTTGACTTTCTATTTATAAAATATTCTTTCATTTAAATTGTCATTTGCTTACTTCATAAAAGGTTCGACAAGAATTTTTGTTTTAAAGGTTTATATGACGATTAGCAATCCAGAAAATATACATCTTGTGATGAAAAATAAACTTCGAACTGTATTGCACAGGCAATACCAATAAATTATTTCCTCGTTCGTTTTTAGCCGGTATATCGGTATTTTCAAACGTTCATAAATCACGTTAAATTAACAAAAATAGTGGAATCATATGGACGAGGGTTCCAAATGGATAAAAGAAAGAAAAGAAGAAAAAACGCGAGCAAATAAAACACTAATACGATGACTAAAACGACACAGCAAAGTATTATAAAAGCATATATATATTTAAACCAATTACTTATATCAAAACAATGATCGCAGTCATTTCATAAAATGTAAGAAATAACACCTGATGGAATTCGAACCCACGAACTGCAGCCTACCACCTTATCTGTTACGCTACGGCGTCAAAAAATAGCACATGATAGGACTCGAGCCCATATACTAAAAGATCAACTTAATCGTTGTGCTGCAGTATCATTTTAACAAAGTTATTTTCGCAGCCGATTACTTAAAAACGAGGGCCCACCATGTTGATTGGTCTCAGGCTGTGAGACGTGGTTACCTAAACTACACCATTACGTAGTTGTACACGAAATGTATTCGCAGCTGCGAATATGGACTACCATGAGTTGTAGAATGGAATGACAACAAGGAAAAGTTGTGCCGGACCGGCATTTGCCGCATATCGGGAGCGGTCGCCTTCGCATTTGGCTATCCGAGCACGATTCACTGCCGGACCACTCATGCATACGTTATGTGTATTCATGTACAGGGGAGACATGTTAACTGAAAGTCGCTTGCCCGGTGTCGACGGGAGGATTCTAAATTGCAGACCTGTCCCAAGGAACTTGCATCAGATTACTGAACACCACAGGCTCGCGTCAGACGGGTAAGCCGGGTACGAGTCCCGATCCGGCACAAATTTGCATTGTCATCATTCCATTGTGCATCTGATGGTTGTTCGTACTCGCAATTGTAAATACATGTCATGTATTTCATAATGGCTGCAGTTGCCGCAGTGAGTCTGCCTTCGGACATGCGTGCTTGTCCGAAGAAACTTTGCACTGTAGTTCCGAACAGCACAGCCACTGAAATTTCACAGTTATCCGCCAACAACGGGCAAGCGACTCTCAGTTAAAATGTCTCCCCTGTACAGGAACATGTACCGTGGATGTACGAGTGCAAATTGTAGAGACATTGTTTGGGTCTGGCCGTGAGGCATGCTCGGATTAACAACGCAGGGCGACCGCGCGCGATAGGCGGGAAATCCGGTTTCTAGTCCCAGTCTAGCATAGATTTCCACTGTCGTCTTTCCATTATACAGCTGATCGGTCCATATTCGCAACAGTGAATACATTTGGTGTTTTTAAGTTTAAGTCGATTTCCTCCGAAAGCTTTTTTTAAATAGTGATTTTTTTTACCATCGCTACTGTTAAATGTTGTTCCCAGTCCTAATTAACGTACACAAATGAAAGCGTTTCGATCATTACAGTACATAGCCTCTTCGTGAAATAACTCACCTCTGGAAAGAGGCGACAGCATGTGGTAGTGCACGCTCGCGCCTCCCGCGCTCTGTCCGAAGATGGTCACGTTGCCGGGGTCGCCGCCAAACGCCGCGATGTTGTCCTTGACCCACCTCAGGGCTGCCACCTGGTCCTTTAGGGCGTAGTTCCCTGGAGAGGCCTCGTCCTCCGTGCTCAAGAGACCTTCAAATCGTACAGTGGTTCACACAGCACATAGACCACTATATACGACACACTATGAGTACGTTCACATGCATTGTGTAACACAACCAGTATACAGGGTCACAATTATTGAACTGTATGAAATAAAATCGTCTTAACTTCTGTACGGTGTGTATTAGGGCGTTCAAACTGTAGCCTTGCCATCAGGGCATTATGGGGATTAGTGTGTCATGTGTGGTTTGTTTTAGCGACGACGCTCACTTTCATTTGGGTGGGCTCGTCAATAAGCAAAATTGGTGCATTTGGGAACTGAGAATCCGCATTTTGCGACGATTGAGAAGTCTCTTCACCTTCAAGCAGGTGAATGTGTGGTGTGCAGTGTCCAGTCACGGAATAATCGGTGCTATATTCCTTGATGGCACGGTGAATACCGAAAGGTACGTGAAGATTCTGGAAGATGATTTCATCTCCATTATCCAAAGTTACCCTGATTTCGACAATATGTGGTTCATTCAAGACGGAGCTCGACCCAATCGAAGCAGGAGAGTGTTTCATGTGCTGGAGGAGCACTTTGGGGACCGCATTCTGGCTATGGGGTACCCAGAGGTCACTGGCATGGGCCTCGATTCGCCCTGGATCTGGTCACATGTGACTCCTTTTCGCGGGGTTGTATCAAGGACAAAGTGTACAGCAGTAACCCCAAAACCATTGCTGAGCTGAAAACAGCCATTCAGGAAGTCATCGAAAGCGTCGACGTTCCGACACTCCAGCTGGTCATGCAGGGTTTCGCCATTCGTCTGCGCCACATCATCGACAATGATGGTAGGCATACCGAACATGTCATAACCTAAATCCGAATATCTGTAGTGACGTTTACAAAGTTTGCATCTATCTCATCCACATAAACCGAATTTTCATTTGAAAGATGTTCTCAAAAGCCAAACTCTTTTATACCAATAAATTCTTATATTTAGAGCAATATTCATTAAATTAGATTACTTAGTTCATCAAAATATTTTTTTTTTATTTCGATAATGGAGCAACGAAACTCAGAACAAAATGAAACACGTAGTGAGATGCAGAAATCATTCAAAAAGTAGCGAGTATCTTGTGAGATGTGTGGGCGTTCTTCAGGATCGGTCTTTTGTTGCTATTACAAAGCATTTGTAGATTTTTCATGATAGCTTCAATTCCTATAGTATTGTTTCATTAAAACATATCTTTCAATTCCAAAGCCATTTCTGCAATACGTCTGACCTGTAAAATCTGATGAGGCTACATGCTCAAGTGACACTTCCGACTACAGTTAACTGACTGTGTATTCAGGTTCTCAAATTGGAATTTCTGTGTATAATCTGTTGCATGACGAACAGTAATAGTTTAACGCTGTTCCTCATTAAAAGTAAACTATGGATTAACATCCATGTGAGAGTCTGCTGCATCCTGACTATGCATAACGTAATTACTGTGAGCAGTTATCTAAAACCTGGAAAAATGTAAGCATATAACCAGTGCCACTCTTGAGAGTACAATGGCTGTTGAATTGAGCGCTTAATATTCAGAAAAATTTTCAAAGCTTTTTAATTTCTCTGATAATTTTTATTATTATTGTGACCGTGTTTTGAAAATATACAAATAGTGTCCGTGGTGATACAGATTTTTGTGCTGTACCGCTTAAGGCTTTGCCGTCTACAGATACACTGTAAAAAACAAAAAAACTAATAAAAGGCGATGCACCACGCTGCAGTTATCCGGATGGGATGGAAATCGGGAAGGGCGATGTATATATACAGACAAAAAATGGTTACAGTTTCAGAAAAATTAGGTAATTTATTCAAGGTAAAGAGTTCCACTTATGTCTTTAGGATTGTTCGGTACATAGGAGAGTGCAGATTTAATTTTCTGTACATACGGTGCCAGTCATGTTAGAGCGATTAGTGATTATTAAGTCCATGCTCCTGTTACGACATTTCGGCTGTTCCTGAATGTGGTGTGTTGTTTACTCAGTGTAGTTGTTCCATATTAAACAGTGAACTGCCATGTTATTGTACCTGTTGCCAGATCACGTGAGCATGTAAGATTGAAACAAACCTTTGGCATATCTTCTGCTAGAGCGCTCTTGTCTAGATATTGTTTTCTTTTGGAGTAATTATTTTCGAAGTCTTACTTCTGCTGGTTAATATTGTTGCTATAAACCCATTCTGTGTGTAAGGTCTAAATTATTTTGAGAACTTGTGAATGTTTCTTGTGATTTTGCTATATTTTCAGGCAGCTTAGATACTGGTTGAATCTATCAATATTCTACAAACATTGTTGGTTAATTATAACAGTCTTTTTGGCGAGACTGTGTGTGCCATTATTTAATGTAAGCTTTCATGTAAAAGGTATCACGGTTATAGCAAGCTTGTACATGGCGTTGTGGCGTAACTATGAAAGGTGTCTGTTAATAATCGCACTAGCGTCATGTATCTAACCCATTGATTACAGGAGAGCTCTTTTTCGTTTCTTTTACGATGGAAAGTTGATCCTGTTTGATATTTCCCTGCTATATGGGTAGTACTGAAGTCTATACTTCTCGCCATTGGAGCCGGTAACTCCGCCGATGAAAGGCAAGGGTGCGGTCGTGCCAAGTGAGCACATAGAATTTGAAAGGAAGAAGGAGAGACAGTTGTTAGGAGTTAGTCATTTGTAAGATGTGGTCAGTCCTAGGTCGTGTCCCCATGTAATGCAGTGATGTTACAGTGAGTTAGTCGCCGCTGAGCAGTTTTACGCATGCAGTACCTGTTATTGCGAGTTTATGCGGCAGACAGGGCTGAGCCGCATGAAGCGTTTGGAAAGTTCTTTTCGATCAGACAAGCTGTGGTCTGCTATTTCTGCTGCCACTTAGTTGAGCAGGAGTGCATAATACTGGAATTGGTACTGGGAGAGCGAACTACATTTTTGAACTGACTACGACAAGCACATGCCGCTACACTCTCTTCAACCTACTCAACGATACAAGATAAGGTGTTATATTTTTACTCGTGCTTTGGTATGTTATGCAGAGGCCGTGTGACTGATTAGGTTTTCCTGTAAACCGTGCACCAGAGTGACGATTAGTCTGGGATCAGAATACAGCATTTTGTTTACGGTCGCGTTCCATGCTTACTCAGCGATCGGGAGTTAGTAAGTCGTTGTATCATTCAGCAAAGAGGTTGGTAATGTTTATGCTTTTTTTTGTATTGCCATTTCAAGAATCGAGCAGAACGTGACTTTATTAAGTGTAGCAGATGGTTAGTGTCGTTTTAATCTACGAGAAGGATTGTCATAGTGATTACTCTTAACAAAGTAGAAGTTTACTGGTATTTGAAATTTCCATTTTCATTATATTAGTCAGACTAATTTTCCCATCTGATACCGTTCTGAAGTAGGAAAAAACATTTATCGAATAATCCTAGTTCATATTTTTATTTTATTTTTGTCTAAGTAAGATGTTTATGAGAAGTCACTATTGTGTAATAAGCTTAGTTTTGTAAATGTATGGTAAGTTACGCAGCAGAAAGACGAAACTGAGCCTGCCTAGCTCCTATGTTCTTTTTTCCCAGGTGGTGTCACATTATCAGTGCCTGTTTGAGTAAACGTATCTAAGACTGTTTATTTATCTCGTAGGAACTGCCTGTTAGTGGCATAGAGAGGTTGATTATTGGATGAGACACACGAGAGCATCTTCAAAGTATGACAGATTCTACCTTTGCGCAGTATAAGTACGGTGTCTGAAAGTGCTTGGATATAGTCAGATGTGTATCGATACGATTACTGGAAGAGTACACTTGGCTGTTAACATACGTCGTACAGGTTGTAATATTTTGTTTGGAGTCTGTTATGCATTTTAGAATTTTCTTTATTAATAGTATTCGTCTTTGGGTGGCTGGACTCTCTAAGTTCATTTTTTATAACATTTAGTGAGCATCCTTGGAATATGCTATATATTTTGGAAATTTTTCGTGTCTACTGTAATGCCTTGGAATTTTTAACTAATTCGTAGGCTGTCTGTTATTACTACTGAATGTTGCAATTTTAAAAACAATGCCATTTTTAAAATTGCGGAAATTCAGTGTGTAACTGTATTTGATTTTTGGTTAATTTAAAATTCTGAAGAATATTTACCACTCACCGCTCAACCCAGTTTTACCACTCACTGTACCACACATTTCTGAAATAATACACGGATATATATTTCCATATATTTTCAAATACCGAATGAGCTATTGTATTGATTTTTAATAAAAAATACTTTACTCCGATTACTTACACGTAACAAAGTACAATAAGCTGGAAAGTATTTAATTTCATATTGACTGATAATGCTAAAACTAGTGAATCACCGAGTTCAGCTGACACCAGATGAAACAGCATTGATGGTTGTCTAAGCAAAGATGACAATCAACAACTAAATTACATAGACTTCTGGTGGCGATTATGACGTGAAGCATTCTTCCTCTCACGCGCTAGCCCATCTCGAAATGGACGAACCTTCATACCATTACTGTATTAACGATATTCCAATCAAAAGGAGTTAAAAATCTAAGGACGTCGTAATGAACACTATCAGCACACAGACAACGTATAATTCAAATACAATATCATTCGTAACAATGTCACATTCACTACGTGTAATATTATTTCGATCCAGGCATGGTTATCAACGGATTTGGTATGTTTAATTTAAGAAGTGGCCGTATGCCCTTCTTGTCGCCATCCCGTTATCCCCAGCGGCAGAATATGTGTATCACAACTGACTTTGTGTAGTGTTATTGATATGAAAGTGAGCGAACTTTTAAAAATTATTGTGAATCGTGTAGTTAAGGCGGACCTTGGGTGCCAACCCGGTATTCACGAGTTGGAGGTGGGATACCGCTGAAAATCACATCCAGACTGGCCAGCGCGTGGCCGCCCGGATTCGATTCGGGGCCAACGGCCACCGTACTTCCCCGTCCCGGATGCGACGCCTTAACACACCTGGCTATCAGGCCAATTAGATACAAAATTACAGAAACCACAATAACTATGCTTTGCCAGAACAGCTCATAGGCTCGACTACGGGAATGCTGAACTATAGACCATGAGGCAGTTTGCAGTCTTAATTGTGCAAGGCGCTATGCGCTAGCTTGCTGTACATAGAGGTGGTCCAGACCTGGATGGAACCCGAGTGGCATATTAACGTCCGTGGGCTGGTACACTGATCAACCTGAATGTGGTTTTTAGATGGTTTCTCATGATTGTTTATGCAAACGCTGGACTGTTGCCCAACTTCTGCATCAGACAATACGGCACACCAACTGTTAAAATACAATTACACACAGAATATGGTTTACACTATTCGCAGACAGATGGGGCACACTACCTCCCTCCCTTCTGTTACCTTGGCGAATCTGGCACCAAGAAGGGCATCAGGCTACAAAGATTAAAAAATAAAATTTGCGGAATTCTGTAAAAGCGGACCCCGTGCTAGACACGATAAATTCTAGGGGGGAAGAAGAGGATGAAGGCTCTGAAGCAATATATCCAGCGACGTGGGGTACCGTTAACAAGATGCACTTAAATATCAGCATAAAAATGATTTACGCAAAGCTGTTTTGCGTGGGTTCTCTCTTGAACCTACTTACCCAGTGGGCCGAGCCGGTAATTAATAGCAACCATCACAACATCGTGGTCGAGAATAAAATTGGGTTCAACCCAGTTGGCGCCTCCTGAGATCCAGCCGCCTCCGTGGATCCAGAACATCACTGGCAGCCGCCTGCTTGGATTCACCTGAAAACACAGATAATGCTAATACTGAATTTTCTATCAGAGCCATTACGACGGTACAGTGGTATGTTGATACGAAAACAGGCATATAATGTATCTCAAATGTTTGTGTCCTGAAGCTCTTACGTCGGATTGTACTAACGTATAGCACATTTTGCCTAATTTGCTTTATTTTTCGTGGACCTACGAAATAAGCGCGCATCAGCCAACGGAAAAGAATCACTTAGACCTCCATCATTGTAACATCGCAAAGAATTGTTACATCAAGTGTCATGAAGAAATGAAAACTCCCTTGTTGCACACAATAAGTGATTGGTCGAAATATAGAAGCTCCTAAGAGACGTTTCGCTCAACAAAATTTAATTCTCAGATTTGAAAATCGGGTTGATCGACACTACCGTTTCATGATGACATCGCAAGCTAAAGATGAAGAGAAGTATGTGAGGATATGGAACGGGTAATTCAGTATCGTAAAGGGAGATGAAAGTGCAATAGTCAAGGTGGCCTGGAATGCCCTTTTAAGGGAAGGAGCAGAAGAAAGGGTTACGGGAGAATATGGGCTTGGTAGTGGAATGAGAGAAAAGAAAGACTAATTGAATTCTGAAATAAATTTCAGCTAGTAACAGTGAAAACTCTGCTTAAGAGGAGGAGATATACTTGGAAAAAGCCGGAAGATACGAAAAGATTTCAGTTAGGTTACATGACGGTCAGGCAGAGATTCCGAAATCAGATGCAGGATTGTAAGGCCTACCCGGAGCAGAAATAGACTCGGACCACAATTTAGTTGTAATAAAGAGTAGAATGAAGTTTAAGAGACAATGCGCAAGGAAGTGGGTTACGGAAGTACTGTGGAATACAGACATACGCCTCAAGTTCTCTACACTTTAGCTGCTGCAGTGAAGAATAACTCAGCAGGCAGTTCAGCTGAACAGAAACGGACATTTCTAAGAAGGGCTATCACAGAAGTTGGAAAGAGAACCATAGGTACAGCCAAGGTCACTGCGAGGAACCCACGGATAACTGGAGAAATATTTCTGTCGATCGATGAAAGAAGCAAGTACAAAAATGACCACGAAAGATGTGAAGATACCGAAAAAGAAATGACTGTCGGAAGGACTGACTCAGCATATAGAATGGTCAAAGCAATCTTCCGTGAAATTAATTGCAGAGGTGGTAACATTAAGCGTGCAAAGGGAATTCTGCAGTTAAGCGCAGACGATAGAGGAGAAAGGGGGAGGGAGTACATTAAAGGGCTGTGTGAGGGTGAAGTCTTGTCTGATAAAGTGACAGAAGAAGAAGAGCTAGTCCATATAGAAACGATAGGGGATCAAATATTACAACCAGAATTAAGAAGAGCTTTGGCAGCCTTCTAATCAAATAAGGCGTAAGTGACAGACAACATTCCATCCGAATTTTTAAAATTACTGTGGGAAGTGACAACAAAACGACTACTCACGTTTATGTGTACAGTGCATGAGTCTGGAAGCATACCATTAGACTTTCGGAAAAATATCATCCACACAATTCCGAAGGCTGCAAGAGCTGACAAATGCGAGAATTATCGCAAAATTAGCTTAGCAGATCAAGTATCCAAGTTGCTGACGAGAATGGTACACATAATAATGGAAAAGAGAATTGAGGAAGTGTTATATGAGGAGATGTTGGGCTCGAGTATGGGAAACGAACCAGAAGGATAGTTCTGACGTTATGTCTGATAATGGAAACAAGACCGAAGAAAAATCAAAACACCTTCATAGCATTTATCGACAGGGAAAAAGTGTCAGACAATGTCAAATGGTTGAAGATGTTTGAAATCCTGAGAAAAATACCGTTAAGCAATAGGGAAAATGGGTTATATACAATATGAACGTGTACCAAGAGGGAACCATAAGAGTGGAAGTTCAAGAATGAAGTGTTCGGGTAGAAAAGAGCGTAAGAGAGGGATATAGTCTTTCTCCCCCCACACCCCCACCCCTCTACTTTTCAATTTTTTTTCCCTTTATTGTTATTTAACACCTTACAGAAAGGTGGGCTGGCAGCAGCACACTACGCTGCTCTTCAGCTACAAATTTTATAAAGAAAATAAAATGGAGACACAGAGTATACAGAACAAAGTGGGGTGCAAAATACAGTAGACACAGAGAACAAATAACAATTAGCCGTTCACACTCGAAGACACCTGAAGAAACTGATGGCACTGCACACGGACACTGATGACGGAGACGACACGTGAACGATGGAGCGTGGGCGTCAAAAAACACTAAGGCACAAACACGATGGCACATACACTAAAACAATGGTGATGATCTCCGGTGCGTGAATGTCTACTGAAACGTGTGTGAGTCTGGGGACCTGCCAAGAGGGGAAGAAGGTGGTGGGGGAGGGAGAGGGGAGAGTAAGGATGGCAATGGCAGAGGAGATGGTGGGAGGAATGAAGGTATGGGGGTAGGGGAAGCCTGGGGGACGAGAGGGGGAAAAAGGGAGGAGGGAGGGAAGGGGGAGAGAAGGGAGAGAGGGTGCCTAAAGAACAAACACAGGAAGTGGGAGGGGAGTATCAAAGTTGGTAGGAGGGGTAGATGGAGGTGAGGAGGGCATCATCAGGGAGGGAGAGCTGGCAGAAGCCACATTGGGAGAGGGTAAGGAGAGTGGAGAGATGGAGAGCAGGCGGGACGTGGAGATACAGGCATGGCAGTGGGTAGGGGTGGGAGAGGATGGGAGAGACAGGCAGGTAAGGGGGATCGAGTTTACAGGAGGCGTAGAGGATCGGTATCCATTCGAGGAAGAGGAGGAGGTGAGGGAACGGAATAAGGTCGTACAGGATCTGCGTGGGGGAGGGGAGATGGATGTGATAAGTGAGGCAAAGAGCATGGCGTTCAAGGATCTGAAGGGATTTGTAAAATGTAGGAGGAGCGGAGATCCAGGCAGGGTGGGCGTAGCAGAGGATAGGGCAGATGAGGGATTTATAGGTGTGGAGGATGGTGGAGGGGTCCAGACCCCATGTACGGCCAGAAAGGAGCTTGAGGAGAAGGAGTCGGGAGTGTGCCTTGGCTTGGATTGTTCGGAGGTGGGGGGTCCAGGAGAGGCGACGGTCTAGGGTGACGTCAAGGTACTTAAGGGTGGGGGTGAGGGCGATAGGACGGCCAGAGGCGGTGACATAAAAGTCGAAGAGGCGGCAGGTTGGGGTGGTTTTGCTGACAATGATCGCCTGGGTTTTGGAAGGATTGACCTTAAGCAACCACTGGTTGCACCAAGTGGTGAATCGGTCAAGATGGGACTGGAGAAGGTGTTGGGAGCGCTGCAGGGTGGGGCCGAAGGCAAGGAAGGCAGTATCATCAGCGTAGTGGAGAAGATGGATGGGGGGTGAAGGCGGCGGCATGTCCGCCATATACAAAAGATATAGAAGAGGAGAGAGGACGGAACCTTTAGGCACACTGGCTGAGGGGAAGAAGGTGTAGGAATCCGTTTTATGGACGGTGACGTAGGAAGGTCGTTGGGAAAGAAAGGACCCGATCAGACGGACGTAGTTAATATGAATGTCGAAGGTTTGGAGCTTGAAGAGGAGACCGGAATGCCACATACGGCCATAGGCGCGTTCGAGGTCGAGGGAGAGGAACATAGCGGAGCGACGGGAATTAAGCTGTTCGGAGAGGAAATGAGTGAGGTGAAGGAGAAGGTCATCGGTAGGGAAGGACGGCCGAAAGCCACACTGGGTAACAGGAAGGAGGCGGTGATGGCGGAGGTGCTCGTGGATGCGTCGGGAAAGGATGGATTTCAGGACCTTGCTGAAGACCGAGGTAAGGCTGATGGGACGATAGGAGAAGACAGCGGACGGCGGTTTGCCGGGTTTAAGGAACATCAAGATGCGGGAAGATTTCCACAGGTCGGGGTAATAGCCGGTGGACAGGACCACAATATACACATTATAGAGCCTGGCCAGACTGGAGAGGAAGGAGTCTACTTTTCAACCTAGACATCGAAGAATAATTGATGGAAATTAAAGAAAGGTTGGAGTGTGAAATTCATATTCAAGGTAAAAGGATATCAATCATACACTACTGGCCATTAAAACTGCTACACCGCGAAGATCACGTGCTACAGAAGCGAAATTTAACCGACAGGAAGAAGATGCTATGATATGCAGATGATTAGCTTTTCAGGGCATTCACATAAGGTTGGCGCCGGTGGCGACACCTACAACGTGCTGACATGAGGAAAGTTTCCAACCGATTTCTCTGACACAAACTGCAGTTGACCGGCGTTGCCTGGTGAAACGTTGTTGTGATGCCTCGTGTAAGGAGCAGAAATGGTACCATCACGTTTCCGATTTTGAGAAAGGTCGGATTGTAGGCTATCACGTTTGTGGTTTATCGTATCGCGACATTGCTGCTCGCGTTGGTGGAGATCCAATTACTGTTAGCAGAATATGGAATCGGTGGGTTCAGGAGGGTAATACGGAACCCCGTACTGGATCCCAACGGCCTCGTATCACTAGCAGCCGAGATGACAGGCATCTTGTCCGCATAGCTGTAACGGATCGTGCAGTCACGTCTCGATCCCTGAGTCAAAGATGGTGGACGTTTGCTAGACAACAACCATCTGCACGAACAGTTCGACGACGTTTGCAACACCAGGGACTATCAGCTCGTAGACCATGGCTGCGGTTACCCGTGACGCTGCATCACAGACAGGAGCGCCTGCGATGGTGTACTCAACGACGATCCTGGGTGCACGAATGGCAAAACCTTTACAGCATCATGATGGTCGCATCCGTGTTTGGCGACATCGCGGTGAACGCACATTGGAAGCGTGTATTGGTCATCGCCATACTGGCGAATCACCCGGCGTGATGGTATGGGGTGCCATTGGTTACACATCTCGGCCACATCTTGTTCGCATTGATGGCACTTTGAACAGTGAACGTTACATTTCAGATGTGTTATGACCCGTGGCTCTACCCTTCACTCGATCCCTGCGAAACCCTACATTTCAGCAGGCTAATGTACTACCGCATGTTGCAGGTCCTGTACGGGCCTTTCTGGATACAGAAATTGTTCGACTGCTGCCGTGGCCAGCACATTCTCCAGATCTCTCACCAACTGAAAACGTCTCGTCAATGGTGGCCGAGCAACTGGCTCGTCACAATACGCCGGTCACTACTCTTGATGAACTGTGGTATTGTGTTGAAGTTGCATGGTCAGCTGTACCTGTACGCGCCATCCAAGCTCTGTTTGACTCAATGCCCAGGCGTATCAAGGCCGTTATTATGGCCAGAGGTGGTTGTTCTGGGTACTGATTTCTCAGTATCTATGTACCCAAATCGCGTGAAAATGTAATCACGTGTCAGTTCTAGTATAATATATTCTTCCAATGAATATCCGTTCATCATCTGCATTTCTTCTTGGTGTAGCAATTTTAATGGCCAGTAGTGTACAATTCGCTGATGACATTCTGTCCTCAGTGAAAGTGAAGGAGATTTACAGAATGTACTGAACTGAACGAACAATATAATGTGTACTGAATATGAATTGAGAGTAAATTGAAGAAGAAAGTTATGAGAAGCAGCCGAAATGAGAACAGCAAGAAACATAAATCAGATTGATGGTCACAAAGTAGATTAACTCAAAGAATTGTACTACCTAGGCAGCAAAATAACCCATGACGGTTTGATCAAGGAGGATATCAAAAGCAGATTACAGTGGAAAAATCGTATTCCTGATAAAGAGAAGTAAACTAGTATCAGACACAGAACTTAATTTAGGAAGAAATTGGTGGCAATGTGCGTTTGGAGCACAGCGTGGTATGGACTGTGAGAAAACCGGAAAAGAAGAGAATCGAAGCATTTGAAATGTGGTGCTGCACACGAATGTAGAAACTAAAGTGGACTGATACGATAAGGGATGAGGAGGTTCTCCACAAAATCGGCGAGGAAAGGAATATATAGAAAACACTGACAAGAAGAAGGGATAGAATCGTAGGACATCTCTTAAGATGTCACGGAATAACTTCCGTGGTACTAGAGAGAGCTGTAAAGGGTAAAGACCGTAGAGGAAGACAGAGACTGAAATACATCCCGCAAATAACCGAAGGCGTAGATTGCAAGTGCTACTCTGTGATGAAGAGGTTGGTACAGGGGAGGAATTAAAAAGTGTACATTTCGCAGTTCATTTTACTAAATCGTTTGTTTGTGATCCACGCTGCAGTCGAATTTCTGTCATTATAATAAATTAAATGCAACCCTATACATGATGAACGGGCCAAACTACAGAAAACCTTTGTAGAAATAATTCTGGAAATGCTACAAGTATCATATTCATACGATGGGGTTGTGGCTGCAGCTTTACCACAGGAATCGGTCTAGCTACTTTTGTTTTAAAATAACATTCGTCCATTTTAGTGCTGCAAATAGCCGAGCAAAGAATTTCGTTTATTTTATTACGTAATGGATTAAAATAATCGACCAAGTGTTCTAAAAACAATCACTCCTTTGTCAAGTAAAACGCCTGAGTCATTGCAAAGAGAAGCTTATATCGAAAAGTTTGTGATCCATCCGGCTTAAAATATGAAACGAGCGAACAATTTAAGGTCACTCAAATATATGCTATCTAAATAAAGATTATATCCCGTAACCTCTCTTTTCTTCAATTAAGTACTGTGTGCCACAAGTAAACAGAAGCTACAAGAACAAATAAATTATTACTTATCAACACAATCAATAAATTCGGTCACAGAGAGTAATACATTTCTTAAACTCGTGTGAACACTTTCAATGTTAGAGCTGGTGGGGCTATGCTACTATTAGCAATGTATCTAGAATGAAATTTTCACTCTGCAGCGGAGTGTGCGCTGATATGAAACTTCCTGGCAGATTAAAACTGTGTGCCGGACCGAAACTCGAACTCGGGACCTTTGCCTTTCGCGGGCAAGTGCTCTACCGACTGAGGACGGGGTGTGAGTCGTGCTTGGGTAGCTCAGTCGGTAGAGCACTTGCCCGCGAAAGCAAAGGTCCGGAGTTCGAGCCTCGGTCCGGCACACAGTTTTAATCTGCCAGGAAGTTTCATATTAGTAGTGTATTACAATATCTTTTCAGTTTCATCGATATAGAAGAACTTGCTTAGAAATGATCGAGAAACATTGAGAATAACAAGATTGGTTATTTTAAGCGATTTCTCCCGTTTTTTCCACAAAAGACGATTAAAGAAAGCAACTGCAGTACGCTATGGTACGATAAATAGTGAATATCAATTTACCCTTCGGCTTAACATATGTGGCTGCAGTTAGGAGACGCATTACCTCTGGTGTGAAGACATTGAGATAAAGGCAATCCTCGCTTCCAGCTGGAGGAATTGACGGATCGAACAATGCATTCTGGGTGCACTGTGGCCCTGGCACTGTTGCATCGCGAATATTTATCCAGGAATCTGGAGGCTGAGGATTCTGAAACAAATATTGCAGTACGTACTTTAACAACTACCTCACTCCCACACTTACTTTAGGTGCCTTATGGCTACAGCTGCTACTCTATTACAAAATTTTAGCTGCCTTCTGTAAGCACTGAGTATGATTTTGCATGTACGTGAGAAGAGTGTGACAATACAACATTAATACTGTGTGTGTATTAATTGAATGACAGATGACAGACATTGATTTTAGTTCAGTTGTCTATAACCAACCTTAACCTGGATATTTGTTCTCAACCCACGTCAGTTCTTCTGTAAAGATACGTAACATTCTGAACTGCAGACTCATTCATATGGTAACCTTTACGAAAAGTTGAGAATCAGACAGAAACAGAAATAAGACTATGACAACCAATTCCGTGGCTTTACCAACATTCTTCAGTTTGGCATAGGAATGTTCGATTATAGAAGAAAGAACATCGGTTAGGGAAGTCATTAGTTTAGTCACCTAGTAACGGTATTAGAGCATAATTTTAGCTTTACTGCTATTTACTGACTGGTGTAGTATAGTGATTCTTAACTCTTTTATAGTTGCCTGTTGTCCAGCTGCGTTTAACGCTGAGTGGGGACGTTAAGTATGTGTTGAGCTAAGAACTGCTATTTCTTTCTTAAGAATGAAGTTTAACTCCACATCGAGTAGAATATCTGAACGAAAAATGTAGTTCCTGGAAACTGAATTCATTGTATTAAATATTCTTCAATTTACATTACCAGACGAACGTGAACTATCGAACATTTTCTGACTTAGCTAGACCTTCGATAATAATGGGCAGACAAGCCATGTGGCTAGTTGACAATCTACTTAATGCGAGCGGCACGGAGCAGTCTTTCATTCATGACTCAAACTCTGGCGGGACTGCCAAGTGCCTGGATAGTCAGTCAGCAGTCAGCGATTCGTGGCTCCGAGAGGGAGAAGACGGCTGCGTCTCTGGTACCGCGCTGACTCCCGTGGCTGCGTGAGACGCAGGCGGAAAGTCACATTGCCCAGCTGCCTGTGATGAGGATTGGCTGGCCTGGGTGCTTAACTACAGCTATGCGGAGTTGACTATAGACAAGATGCACCACTGCCGCGTTCCTACATGTTGATGAACACTCTGGCTACTACGGAAGCTTTCAGGAAGTTGGTGTCTGACAAGGAAACACCACCAATTTGACATCATATTCGATGGGGAAAAAAGGACAGTACTAAGATATCACCCCCAGAAATCGATCCTGCGCGAGAATTTTGATAGTAATTCTCATAGTACGCTGTTATAACCTTCTGAATGTAGAGCCTTTACACACGCGCCAGTTGGCTGTAAAAAGCTCGGACCTACTGTAGACGTTTAAAACCTGAATGCGAAGTACCGCCCGCATCTCGTGGTCGTGCGGTAGCGTTATCGCTTCCCACGCCCGGGTTCCCGGGTTCGATTCCCGGCGGGGTCAGGGATTTTCTCTGCCTCGTGATGGCTGGGTGTTGTGTGATGTCCTTAGGTTAGTTAGGTTTAAGTAGTTCTAAGTTCTAGGGGACTGATGACCATAGATGTTAAGTCCCATAGTGCTCAGAGCCATTTGAACCATTTTAGGAAGTACCCGTTTGATGCCGAATGCAAAATACAGTCTAAGAAAGTGGTAAGAGTTTCGTGTTCATGATTTCGGCGAACCAACAAGCGAAATTGCTTAGTTCACTGTGTTATAGTATGCGCTTTCAAGCCAGTAGATGGCGTCAGAGATCCCTTTGCTTTAAACAACTTCATGTTGCGATTCACAAATGCAGTGTAATTTAATGAAATGAGTAGGTGTGTCATTAAGGAAGTAGTGTAGTTATATTTATTTAATAACATCGCTGTTATGGGTTTTTTCTTTGTTTTGAAAAGATGACACAGCTAAAATGAAGGAGTTGCGTTATTCTTCAACATAACTGAGATGATTAATTTGTAAATCGAAAAACATTAACTACATTTCATAACAGACTGATGCGCCAAAGAAAGTGGTATAGGCGTCCATATTCAAATAAAGAGATAAATGAGCAGGCAAATGCCGACGTTGCGGTCGGCAACGCCCTTATAAGGCAACAAGTGTCTGGCGCAGTTGTTGGAACGGTTACTGCTGCTACGATAGCAGGTTAACAATATTTCAGTGAGTTTGAACGTTGGTTATAGTCAGCGCACGTGCGATGTGACACAGCTTTTCCAAGGTAACGATAAAGTGGGCATGTTCCCGTACGACCATTTCACGAGTGTACCGTGAATATCAGGAATCCGGTAAAACATCAAATCTCCAAGATCGCTGTGGCAGGAAAAAGACCCTGGAAGAACGGAACCAACGACGACTGAAGAAGGGCAACCCTTCCGCAAATTGCTGCAGATTACAATGATGGGCCATCAAATAATAGACTACTGGCCATTAAAATACAGATGATAAACGGGTAGTCGTTGGACAAATGTATTATACTAGAACTGACATGTGATTACATCTTCACGCGATTTGAGTGCACAGATCCTGAGAAATCAGTACCCAGAACAACCACCTCTGGCCGTAATAACGGCCTTGATACGCCTGGGCATTGAGTCAAACAGAGCTTGGATAGCTTGTACAGGTACAGCTGCCCATGCAGCTTCAACACGATACCACAGTTCATCAAGAGTGGCGTATTGTGACGAGCGAGTTGCTTGGTCGCCATTGACCTGACGTTTTCAGTTGGTGAGAGATCTGGAGAATGTGCTGGCCACGGCAGCAGTCGAACATTTTCTGTATCCAGAAAGGCCCGTACAGGACCTGCAACATGCGGTAGTACATTAGCCTGCTGAAATGTAGGGTTTTCTCAGGGATCGAGTGAAGGGTAGAGCCACGGGTCGTAACACATCTGAAATGTAACGTCCACTGTTCAAAGTGCTGTCATTGCGAACAAGAGGTGACAGAGACGTGTATCCAATGGCACCCCATACCATCACGCCGGTATGGCGATGACGAATACACGGTTCCAATGTGCATTCACCGCGATGTCGCCAAACACGGATGCGATCATCATGATGCTGTAAACAGAACCTGGATTCATCCGTAAAAATGACGTTTTGCCATTCGTGCACCCAGGTTCGTCGCTGAGTACATCATCGCAAGCGCTCCTGTATGAGATGCAGCGTCAAGGGTAACCGCAGCCATGGTCTACGAGCTGATAGTCCATGGTGCTGCAAACGTCATCGAACTGTTCGTGCAGATGGTTGTTGTCCTGCAAACGTCCCCACCTGTTGACTCAGGACAGCCCGCAGCTCGTGGTCGTGCGGTAGCCTTCTCGCTTCCCACGCCCGGGTTCCCGGGTTCGATTCCCGGCGGGGACAGGGATTTTCTCTGCCTCGTGATGGCTGGGTGTTGTGTGATGTCCTTAGGTTAGTTAGGTTTAAGTAGTTCTAAGTTCTAGGGGACTGATGACCATAGATGTTAAGTCCCATAGTGCTCAGAGCCATTTGAACCATTTTGTTGACTCAGGGATCGAGACGTGGCTGCACGCTCCGTCACAGCCATGCGGATAAGATGCCTGTTATCTCGACTGCTAGTGATACGAGGCCGTTGGGATCCAGCACGGCGTTCCGTATTACCCTCCTGAACCCACCGATTCCATATTCTGCTAAAAGTAATTGGATCTCCACCAACGCGAGCAGCAATTTCGTGAAACAATAAACCGCAATCGCGATAGGCTACAATCCGACCTTTATCAAAGTCGGAAACGGATGGTACGCATTTCTCCTCCTTACACGAGGCATCACAACAACGTTTCACCAGGCAACGCCGGTCAACTGCTGTTTGTGTCAGAGAAATCGGTTGGAAACTTTCCTCATGTCAGCACGTTGTAGGTGTCGCCACGGGCGGCAACCTTGTGTGAATGCTCTGGAAAGCTCATCATTCGCATATCACATAATATTCTTCCTGTCGGTTAAATTTCGCGTCTGTAGCACGTCATTTCGTGGTGTAGCAATTTTAATGTCCAGTAGTGTATCAGCGTACGAACCATTCAACGAAACATCATCAATATGGGCCTTCGGAGCCGAAGGTCCACTCGTGTACCCCTGCACGACACATAGGTTTATACCTCGCCTGGGCTCGTCAACACCGACATTGGCCTGTCAATGACTGGAAACATATTGTCTGGTCGGAGAGTCTCGTTTCAAATTGTATCGACCGGATGGGCGTATGGATACAGCCTCATGAATTCATGGAGCCTGCAGCTTCTATAATGATGTGGGGCGTGCGCAGGTTGGAGTGACATGAGTCCCCTGATATGTCTCGATACGACTCTGACAGTTGAGACGTACTTAAGGATCCTGTCTGATCACAGGCATCGATTCATGACCACTGCGCATTCTGACGGGCTTGGGCAATTCCAGCAGGACAAAGTGACACCCCGACGTCCAGAATTGCTACAGAATGGCTCCAGGAACACTCTTCTGAGTTTAAACACTTCCGCTGCCGACCAAACTTCCCAGACATGAACATTATTGAGTATATCTTGGAGGCCATGCAACGTGCTGTTCAGAAGAGATTTCCACTCCCTCGTACTCGTTCGCATTTAGGACAGCTTTGAAAGACTCATGGAGTCAGTTCTCTCCAGCATTACTGCAGACATAAGTCGAGTTCATTCCACGCCGTGTTGCGGCACTTCTGCGTGCTCGCGTGGGCTCTATACGATATTAGGCAGGTGTACCAGTTTCTTAGGCTGTTCAGTGTAAATTGTCAGTTGCTTAGGTTTATTCATCTTGTTTTGAGACATAGTGTTGAACATACATGTGTGAGATGTTGACATATTACGTACTTTTCTCGTGTAAAAGGACAAAAGAAAATATTCTTGAACAAGGTTTCAGCACACGCTCGGCGGTCACGTTCCCCTTCTCCCCGGTTTTCCCTCGCCTTAAACATTTGTCGAATAGCACGGTTGTAGTTGCCACTCCTCTGTATGGCGCCTCGCGTTCGAGTATCAGGCAGCTGCAGCGGGGCAGAGGGGATCACAAACAAAGGCAGCGCGCGAATTTTAGAAGGTGTACATTCCGAAGGTCGTGACTGCACACTATCAGAATTGTGATACAAATTTTCTCGCAGGATCGATTGCTGGGCCTAAAATCTTGCTTTTTGCTGCTTAAAATAGGAGGCGAAGTTTGCGATGTTTCCTCGTCACACATGGCCATCGACTCGCGGAACTTGACGGCACGAAAGTAGGCACAAGGCGACGGGAGCTGGTGTCAGCAGGTCGTTGACCGCGGCCGCCCGGCGCTCTAGACACTGCACTTGCGCCCATGCTGTGGTCTACGCCGTTAGAGCATCAGCAGCGCAAATTTCGTAAATGGTGCTCTACATGTGTTCTTGTTCCGGCTTTACAGCTGTCCGGTGGGGTCTGGGATTTTCGCCTGCCCCGAGATGACTGGGTGTTGTTGTGTCGTTTTATTCATCATCATTCATCCCCATTACGGTCGGAGGAAGGCAATGGCCAACACCTCCAGTAGGACCTCGCCTAGTGCGGGTCTCCCACATCATTCCCCTACGCTCTGTAAAGTGGCATGGAACTTCATTTCCTTTCGGAAAACCGGGACCAATCTGTGCATAAATTTTTCTAGTTGGGGAAAACGACCTTCCATTT
The DNA here is from genome assembly GCF_021461395.2 of Schistocerca americana. Taxonomy (NCBI): domain Eukaryota; kingdom Metazoa; phylum Arthropoda; class Insecta; order Orthoptera; family Acrididae; genus Schistocerca; species Schistocerca americana. The sequence continues at coordinate 690,060,108 of NC_060121.1, read as the reverse complement.
ATAGAGGGTGCTGATTGACTTAATACAAAGTTCGGTAATTTTTGACACTGTTACTTTTTATAGCACAAATCACAACCGGTTCACTAAATGCCGCATATAGCATCTGCAAATTCTCATTGTTGAGCAAAACTGATTATAGCTGAGTCATAGAAAATGGTTTTATCTGGAGATTCCTCACAGATATTAGAAATTGGTGAACCAATGTCAACATGACACTATTAACACTTTGCCTGTGTAGTGACATTATGATTCAAATTTCGTAAGGCAGGTCACCCAGACCAACACAACACACAATTGAATGAACGTAGTTTTACTAGTATTCAAATTACCAACGACAACAGAACTGCTCTTCAATCATTTTCCTTTGTCTTAGACGTGTTTACAAGTAAATGTGGCAGTAAACAAACATTAAGGAACTATTTTGCCACTCTTTGGTCAAATAATTAATATCTGGCACATGCTATCATATAACCGATAAACTAAGAAATTTGAAACATTCCTTTTAAACATTTGCTCACAATATGCATCACGTTATGTTACGAATTTGAGAAACTCTGAAGAAGACAGAAAAAATTACTTATACAGTTACCAATTACTTCACATTTCGCAATTATTCACAGTCCCTGCAAAAAACTTCAATATGTTCAAGACACATACATCTTTGGCACTTTCTGCAGTGATATTTCGTTTCCCTGTTTTGCTTTGATGTACATCTACGGCATGTACAGAAGGTGCAGGCTGGCGCTTGTGCTTGTTGCAATCATTGACCTAATTTGCACACCTCGGAAATTTTCTGACGCACAACACGTAGACTATTTGTCATTGAGCTCTTAATTATTCAGAATTGCTATTCAAACTGCAAAGATATTTTGTTAAACATTTCTTTTGACTAACAGCCAAAAATGTCTTAACTCTACAAACTTAGTGTCGTAGATATAGGGGAGCAAGCAATGCTGTACTTACTACACAATAGCCGCTAACCCATTGACTAAATCGTGCCTTGTAGAGCAATGTGAATGAGAAAGGTACATGGCAGTACACCACGCACACTACTAGCAGAAGAAATAATCAACAGTGTGGAAGGAACCGGCATGTGAGACCGCGCCTCACTAACGGAGTGCTAATTGCCTGTTGATCGTTAGCGGGAGGGAAAATATTTTCGGTTGCTCTGGGAAGGGCTCAAATGTCACGGTGAAGTGTTAACGTGCTGCAGCATTATCGGTAAAAAATGGTGCACCTGTTGTATTACTCGGCCAAAATACACTCCTGGAAATGCAAAAAAGAACACATTGACACCGGTGTGTCAGACCCCCCATACTTGCTCCGGACACTGCGAGAGGGCTGTACAAGCAATGATCACACGCACGGCACAGCGGACACACTAGGAACCGCGGTGTTGGCCGTCGAATGGCGCTAGCTGCGCAGCATTTGTGCACTGCCGCCGTCAGTGTCAGCTAGTTTGCCGTGGCATACGGAGCTCCATCGCAGTCTTTAACACTGGTAGCATGCCGCGACAGCGTGGACGTGAACCGTATGTGCAGTTGACGGACTTTGAGCGAGGGCGTATAGTGGGCATGCGGGAGGCCGGGTGGACGTACCACCGAATTGCTCAACACGTGGGGCGTGAGGTCTCCACAGTACATCGATGTTGTCGCCAGTGGTCGGCGGAAGGTGCACGTGCCCGTCGACCTGGGACCGGACCGCAGCGACGCACGGATGCACGCCAAGACCGTAGGATCCTACGGAGTGCCGTAGGGGACCGCACCGCCACTTCCCAGCAAATTAGGGACACTGTTGCTCCTGGGGTATCGGCGAGGACCATTCGCAACCGTCTCCATGAAGCTGGGCTACGGTCCCGCACACCGTTAGGCCGTCTTCCGCTCACGCCCCAACATCGTGCAGCCCGCCTCCAGTGGTGTCGCGACAGGCGTGAATGGAGGGACGAATGGAGACGTGTCGTCTTCAGCGATGAGAGTCGCTTCTGCCTTGGTGCCAATGATGATCGTATGCGTGTTTGGCGCCGTGCAGGTGAGCGCCACAATCAGGACTGCATACGACCGAGGCACACAGGGCCGACACGCTGCATCATGGTGTGGGGAGCGATCTCCTACACTGGCCGTACACCACTGGTGATCGTCGAGGGGACACTGAATAGTGCACGGTACATCCAAACCGTCATCGAACCCATCGTTCTACCATTCCTAGACCGGCAAGGGAACTTGCTGTTCCAACAGGACATTGCACGTCCGCATGTATCCCGTGCCACCCAACGTGCTCTAGAAGGTGTAAGTCAACAACCCTGGCCAGCAAGATCTCCGGATCTGTCCCCCATTGAGCATGTTTGGGACTGGATGAAGCGTCGTCTCACGCGGTCTGCACGTCCAGCACGAACGCTGGTCCAACTGAGGCGCCAGGTGGAAATGGCATGGCAAGCCGTTCCACAGGACTACATCCAGCATCTCTACGATCGTCTCCATGGGAGAATAGCAGCCTGCATTGCTGCGAAAGGTGGATATACACTGTACTAGTTTCGACATTGTGCATGCTCTGTTGCCTGTGTCTATGTGCCTGTGGTTCTGTCAGTGTGATCATGTGATGTATCTGACCCCAGGAATGTGTCAATAAAGTTTCCCCTTCCTGGGACAATGAATTCACGGTGTTCTTATTTCAATTTCCAGGAGTGTATTATTTCTTCTGGAAATGAGGGGGCTTCGGTCAGCTTACCGCGAATTTTTTTGTGATGTTTCACGGTTACACGCTGAGCCAGTTGATGGTGCACTGATGAGCCAAAACATTACGACCACCTCCTTAATAGCATGTCTGTCCGTCTTTGAAACGAAATAGAACACTGATTCTCCATATCAGGTATCCTACACTTTGTTGATAGTTTTATGGAGGTATGTGGCACTAGATGTCTAAGAAAAGGTCATGTAATTCGCGTAAATAAAGGGCCGCTGATTTGCGTACGCGGTGATGGCGTCCTATGGCTACCCAGATGGGTTCTGTAGGATTTACATTAGGCGAATTTTGTCGCCAAGGCATTAACTTGAGTTCACTGTAACGTTCCTAGAACCATGGTAGCACGGTTCTGGTTCTGAGACACGGAAAATTACCCTGCTGAAACAAGACATCGCCGTCAGGGAGACATCAAGCATGAATGGCTGCAGGTGGTTCGTAGCTGTCAGAGAGTCTTCGATTAGTACCACAGATACCGTACAAGTGCAGGAGAATGTCTCCCATAGCATAATAGTGCTCTCACCAGCCTGCGCAAGTGACGCGTTCACGTTTCGAGCCACCGTTCACCTCGATGACGACGTTTGTGGAGATGACCGTGGACCTAGTGTACCGAAGATTCCGACCGTCCCGTGCCCACTGCAATCGTAATTGATAATGTCGTTGGGTCAACATGTCAACACGCATGGATGGTCTGCTGCGGAGCTCCATGTTCAACGATGTACGATGAACTGTGTGTTCCAAGACGTGAGTGTACCAGCAGTGTGCTCTTTGGGCAGAGATGCCACAGATCACCTTTCGTCCTAGTTTACAGAGCAGACAAGTCTCCAAATCCCACTATCTGTGAATGTCCAATCATTTAATGCCTAGTGTTAGTTTCACTGTCCTACCTCATTCCGTTGAGGCTTACACAGCAGCACGTGAACATTCGACCAGTTTCGTCATTTTCGAGATCTTCGTTCAAAGGCTATGAATAAAAATTATCTGCCCTTTGTCAAAGTCGCACATCTAAATGGATATCCCCATTTGCAGCCCATATCTTCTTTAGGGTGATTCCCGTCCATGTATGTTCCGCTTGCTTCTTTTTTTTACCACGTCACGTGCCGTTAACGCCACCAGATGGCATCCAACATGTAGTGGGCAGTGGTCATAATGTTTTGGTTTACCAGTGTCTTACAACCGTTCACAATGTGATGCGCTTTTGTTAGTCACCACTGTATTTGTTTATGTAACGTCACCACGTGTTTGGAACAACGCCCGCGGGAGGCCAAGTTCAGTAATATCGTGGTCGGGTAAAAAAATTTCCGCCACCTGTCTCTGTTTTCAGTACTGCGCACAGCACGTTTCCCTATACGCGCTGTGAGTGCACCTGTGTTTAGCAAAACAATCGAGGCGTCTTATATACCGATTCCTGCTGTTGTCATAGTGAGACTGGGCAGTAGAGGTACAAGGTGAAGACTGCGAGGCATGAATGTGCTGCTGCTGCTGATTGGTTGTTGATCAAGTGGATGTCGTGGTTTGAATCCTGATTCAGAGGAACTTGAGTAATCCCTATCGTTCTTACTGTAGCTTCTTCTAACCAAACTATGTGCCTATGGAATATCGTCTCAGTTGTGCGACTGCATTCGTGATTTACTGTCAGAAAGGTCACAGTTCGTAGAAACAGACGGAAAGTCATCGAGTAAAACAGAAGTAATATCCGGCGTTCACCAAGGAAATGTTGTAGGCTCTCTATGTCCTTGATCTATATGAACGAACGACCGAGCGAGGTGGCGCAGTGGTTAGCACACTGGACTCGCATTCGGGAGGACGACGGTTCAATCCCGTCTCCGGCCATCCTGATTTAGGTTTTCCGTGATTTCCCTAAATCGCTTCAGGCAAATGCCGGGATGGTTCCTTTGAAAGGGCACGGCCGATTTCCTTCCCCATCCTTCCATCACCCGAGCTTGCGCTCCGTCTCTAATGACCTCGTTGTCGACGGGACGTTAAACACTAATCTCCTCCTCCTCCTCTCTATGAACGACATAGGAGACTATCTGCGTAGCCTTCTGTGATGGCACAAACCCCTGTTACTAGGTCCTGTATGCAAGGATTGCTTTGTGGAGAGCGAGCGCGCGACATGGTGCGCCATTCGCGGAAGCGCGTGGCGCGCCCGCGCGAGATTTGCAAAGTGTCGGCGGGATGCCTCCGCTGACGGGCGGCCACCAGGCCCGCAGCTTGGGGCGTTGTTTGGTTTTTCGCGCATTACGAGAAAACTATGTAACCTACGATGAAGAGCGATGAGGCAGTGGATTGTGATCTGCAGTATGCACCTTCTGAAAGATCGATCTTTCTTTTAAGTTACGAGACGCAAAACTTATAGTAACTTGAAAATTGCTTAATAACACGAACACTGAAAGATTAATAAAAATAGTAAACAACAACTTACAGGGATGAGAAAGCGCTCATTAAAAACGTCTCGTCATAGCGGATCGAGTGGCGTAGTCATATGGTAAGGCTCATAAATAATTAAGCTCGTAGAGAGCAATAAAGTTTGATGGGAAATTGTTTATAAAATTCAATAGAAAATTCATGTCGTAAAGAACGGCACCATATAATATTTTGGGCGGCATCTCACGTATTTTAAACTAGTTAAGTTATACTATACGCTTAACTTGCAGTAGTTTTCATTGTTTGCAAATTATTATTAACATTTATCACCCATAATTAATTAATTATTGTAGATATGAAGATTTTGATCAGCGAAATGTGTAGATCGCTATAGATAACGTCTAAAAACAGTGCTAATGCAGTTCTATGTTAAAACTTTGCAGCGCAGATGTAAATAAACAAATTTATGGTAAGTGGCGAAATTTTGCAAAAATAAAACTTGATTTGCGGGTGATAGAATAATCCTAGAAATTAATGTAACGTAGAAAATGAGATGTAATTTTTATCGCGGTTTCGATGGTGTACTTATTTCTGTCGAGAGATGTATGTGTCAAAATCTGTAACCTTAACTGGTGAGATTGGTACTTGCATAATCAAGGGCCGGGGGGGGGGGGGGGGGGGGGAGGTGTAGACGTCCAAGCATATAAGCGAGCGGCCATCTTGGCCAGGGGTCAGTCGTTGGGCAGTCGTTGGTGGAATTGGCTGGTGGGTGGCGAGCGAGCCCCACTTGTGGGTGGCCCATGTCGTCGTTTGAGTAAGACTTTTTTGGCGCTGATTTATTTCGACAAAGAGTATTGTTTAATAGTGCAAGTGTGCAAACATCTATTTGGTGAACTCGAAGTGCTACGATTGTTTGTGTGAGTACGAATTACGAGGTATGGCGTAAGTGAACATGTGGTGAGCTGCGATTTCGCGCCAAAACTGCTAGAACAAAGAGGACAGTGGGACTTGGGGTTCTGTTCGAGTTGATTGAATAATTTTCGTTTCTAGTAGACCACATTACTGCTATTGGGGGCTCGGAGACAAATTATTATTAAAGTAAAACTGTAAACCGTCTCACCAGTGCTAATTTCATTGTGTGGAAGAAAAGGACGACGCCAATAAATAGTTGTGATAAAAACCTAATTGAACTGTGTCGTGAAAAATGATTTTGCTGTAATAATCGCCTGATTTTTGTTCCCTAGCATAAACTGTATTCACGAATAATTAATTAAAATACTATAACTAATGCGCGGATGTGGAACAGTGTACTAATGCACAAAGTGTGGAAATCATCCTCTGAGACTTACGTGAGAGCCAAAATTTGCACTAATATTTTTAACGAACATTTGTATATGCACAATCGTGTGAACTCTTCAACCGCACTTATTTTCCACCCCGTCGCACGTCTTAGATTGCTTGCACATGATGCTGTCATTTACCATCTTGTAAAGTCATCAGCTGACCAAAATGAATTGCAAAATGATTTAGATAAAATACAGTATCTGGGTGGTGCGAAAAGTGGCAATTGACCATGAATAAAGAAAAGTGTGAAGTTGTTCACAGGGGCACTAAAAGAAATTCGCCAAATTTCGATTACGCGATAAGTCACACAAATCTGAAGGCTGTAAATTCAACTAAATACTTAGCGATTACAATTACAGATAACCTAAACTGGAACAATCACATAGATAATGTTGTGTGTAGAGCAAACCAAAGACTTCGATTCATTGGAAGATCACCAAGGGGTGCAACAGGTCAACTAAAGAGACTACTTACACCACAATTGTCCACCCTATCATGGAGTACTGCTGTGTGGTGTGGAATCCGCATCGGGTGGGACTGACGGATGACATCGAAAAAGTTAAAAGAAGGGCAGCTCGTTTTGTATTATCGCGAAATAAGGGAGGTAGTGCCACAGGCATTATACGTGAATTGGAGTGGCAATCATTAAAACAAAGGCGTTTTTCGTAGCGACGGGATATTCTCATGAAATTTCATCGACAGTTTTCTCCTCCGATTGCGAAAAGATTCTTTTGGCACCCACCTATATAGGGATAAATGATCATCACGATAAAACAAGAGAAATCAGGGCTCGCACAGAAAAATTTAAGTGCTCGTTTTTCCCGCACGCCGTTCGAGAGTGGAACGGGAGAGAGACAGTTTAAAGGTGGTTCATTGAACCCTCTGCAAGGCACTTTATTGTGAATAGCAGAGTATTCCCCTGGATGTAGATATAGATAGAATGGTAATATTTTCTAGAATCTACCTTGCTTCAAACTTTTTGTGCAATGCTTTCGCTAATTTTATCGATTTTACAAAAGATAATCTGCTTTTCTGAAAACCGTGCTGCATCTGACATTTCAAAAGTTTATGCCGTTTGCTAACATTACTTTGAGATTATTGAGATTAGGATTTGTCAATTTCAATGCCTGTGTGCCAACCTCTTTATTGGGTGCTTACATAATTATTACATTTAGCGCTAACGATTCAGCACACGTTTACTCACAGTTTTGATTCTCATCAAAATAAACACCTGTACGTCAGCCGTTTGAGATCAGCTGTCTATGCAGCATATGACTGATGCACCTCCTTGCAACAGCGAAAAAATGCTATCCTAGCTCTTGCAACATGTTTTTGCTTCTCGTAATGCTTAGAGAGCCGATTATGGATTTAAGATTAATGTGAACAGGTTTATCTACATAACTTAATTTTTGTAGAAAACATAGTATTTGGGAGTTAGTAGACAACGCTACAGCAACGTCTCTCATGCTGCTTGTATCGAGATGGAATTGCAGATATCTATAGAATAAAGAAAGAAAGGAAGATTAGGACTAAATGCCCCATCGGCAAATGGGTCGTTAGGGACGGAACACAAGCTCGAAATGTTTGAACGACGTGGAAGGAAGTCGGTAGTGTCCTTTCAAAGGACCTGTGATATCGTCCAGATATCGCGGTGCCACATCAAAGTCAGCAACGAGAATAGATACCATAGTCATTAGCGAGGGCTCACTGCAATTCGCAACGACGTATGGGAGACGCTTCTGAAGAACGCGCCTCCCCTTTCATTACAGCAGTGCTCTCACGCTGACATCAACACAGTGTCGAGCTAGAGGGAGTTCTACCCTAGTTCACCGCCTTTTGTGGGATCTAACGAGGAACCTTCATCAAGAACTTGATATCGACCTCGTCCAGGACACCATCCGAAAGACAACTGTTAAGCTCCTGAACACCATTGAATATCTCTGGTCGACCACTCACCATGTGGACAAATTCAAAACGGTTCAAATGGCTCTGAGCACTATGGGACTTAACTTCTAAGGTCATCAGTCCCCTAGAACTTAGAACTACTTAAACCTAACTAACCTAAGGACATCACACATATCCATGCCTGAGGCAGGATTCGAACCTGCGACCGTAGCGATTGCGCGGTTCCAGACTGTAGCGCCTAGAACAACTCGACCACCCGGCCGGCTGGACAACGTCAGTTCTGTTGCCCCACAACTGTTGTTTGATGGACTACCTGGATCAAAAGGTAAATTTTTACTGTTCTCTCCTCAGTAAGCAACAAAAACTTATACCAACCACCATCGCGGAAGGGTTGATGGACCCAGAGCCTTCTGTCCTTCCTACAAGTAAATAAAAAGAACAATACAAATTTGCCTTTTGATCCAGGTAGTCCACCAAACAAAGGTAGCACTTCTCTCACACCACACACACACACACACACACACACACACACACACACACACACTGTTGATAATGTTGAACATTGTACCTTAGGAAAACAGTGTGTCGTAAATTATCAAGTAATCCTGCATCAAAGTGAAGTAAATCTTTTATTCATTTATGTGAACTACTATTTTATGTGTTTTAATTTGGTGAACTTTCACCCAGAGCATTCAAAGAATCCACAGCTATGGCAGGACGATAGTAGTTTCGCCTGATCACAACAGGATTCAACCCACCATTTACCTGGGGATATTTAGGGAAATCACTGGAAACCTAAAGCGGGTGGCGGGACCCAGAATTGAACTGTCTTCCTCCCGGAAACGTGTGCTAACCAATGTGCCTTCACGATTCAGTGACTGTAGTATGAGTCCCTGTCTTTGTCATCTGGATGAAATAGCGCGATTGTTGGTTATGGACGCTGCTGTTTTTGTTCCAGAATTTACTTTTGCAGCTCTGCTTGCCCTGCGATGTATAGTACTGCTAGTTGCAGAGGTTGAAAGAGTGTAATAGGAAGAATGACCTTGAAGTCTTGCTGGGTTCTTTCAATTATCTGTCATTGATTTTCCTACTCAGGCAGTAAAGGAAAGCAGCACATTGATAGATAACACTTTTATAGACCAAGATAAAAGACATAAATTCTTGTCCTGTTGAGAATGGCCTTTCTGATCATGGTGCTCAGCTAGCTACAGTATATGACATAGCTCCATTCAGTAATTCAAAACTACCCTCCAAAGTTGTGCGTTCAGTTAATGACTCAACAATTAGGAATTTCAGGGAAAACCTTCAGCAGTTAGACTGGGATGAGGTGTACAAGGAATCTGACGCTAATTGAAAATATAACTTATTTCATGATAGACTTGTAAGGGAATTTGAAAACTGTTTCCCCAGAAAGTAGTTAAATCTAATTATGAGAAACCATGCAAAAAACCTTGGCTTACTAGAGAAATAAAAATATCTTGTAACCACAAAAGGGAACTGCATCTAACACCAAGAAAGAGTGATGACCCAGAAACAGCCAAATATTATAAAAACTACGGTGCTACATTAAGAAAGGTTATTAAAACGTCCAGAAGCATGTGCATCATGTTTGAGATTAATACCTCTGATAACAAAATAAAAACAATCTGGAATATTATTACAAGGGAGACAGGGCAACCAAGAGCACAGGATGACAGCATTACCATCAAAGCGAATAGAAACCTGACAAACAACAAGCTGGAAGTTGAAAACATTTTGAATAATCATTTTTAAATGTTGTACAGAAAATAGGATCTAAATGTTCATTAGAAGAAACAAGGCAGTTAATGGAAGAGGCCTTACACACACCAATTTGATACAATTGAAATTCCACCCACCTCTCCTTCTGAAATTAGGAAGATAATAAACTCTCTCAAGAATAAATGCTCACAGAGAATGTTCCCAAGAGAGAAGGGGGGTTCTTAGCCACATATGTAATAGCTCTCTGAAGCAGGGTATTTTTCCAGATAGACTGAAGTATGCCATTGTTAAACCTCTGTATAAAAAAGGGGATACGTCTGACGTCAACAACTACCACCCAATCTCTCTTCTGACTGCCTTATCCAAAATTATTGAAAAGTAATGTTGGGATTTTCTGTGGCCTCTCAAAGGCATTTGATTGTGTAAATCATGGAATACTTCTAGATCAGCTCACGTACTGTGGTATGAATGGGACAGCGCTCAAATGGTTTAAATCATACCTAATTGGAAGAGTGCAGAAAGTTGAAATAAGCACTTCACATAATATGCAAAAAACTGGTGATTCCTCATACGGGGGAACAATCAAGGATGGGTTGCCGCAAGGATCGGTCTTGGGTCCTCTGCTGTTCTTAATATACACTCCTGGAAATGGAAAAAAGAACACATTGACACCGGTGTGTCAGACCCACCATACTTGCTCCGGACACTGCGAGAGGGCTGTACAAGCAATGATCACACGCACGGCACAGCGGACACACCAGGAACCGCGGTGTTGGCCGTCGAATGGCGCTAGCTGCGCAGCATTTGTGCACCGCAGCCGTCAGTGTCAGCCAGTTTGCCGTGGCATACGGAGCTCCATCGCAGTCTTTAACACTGGTAGCATGCCGCGACAGCGTGGACGTGAACCGTATGTGCAGTTGACGGACTTTGAGCGAGGGCGTATAGTGGGCATGCGGGAGGCCGGGTGGACGTACCGCCGAATTGCTCAACACGTGGGGCGTGAGGTCTCCACAGTACATCGATGTTGTCGCCAGTGGTCGGAGGAAGGTGCACGTGCCCGTCGACCTGGGACCGGACCGCAGCGACGCACGGATGCACGCCAAGACCGTAGGATCCTACGCAGTGCCGTAGGGGACCGCACCGCCACTTCCCAGCAAATTAGGGACACTGTTGCTCCTGGGGTATCGGCGAGGACCATTCGCAACCGTCTCCATGAAGCTGGGCTACGGTCCCGCACACCGTTAGGCCGTCTTCCGCTCACGCCCCAACATCGTGTAGCCCGCCTCCAGTGGTGTCGCGACAGCCGTGAATGGAGGGACGAATGGAGACGTGTCGTCTTCAGCGATGAGAGTCGCTTCTGCCTTGGTGCCAATGATGGTCGTATGCGTGTTTGGCGCCGTGCAGGTGAGCGCCACAATCAGGACTGCATACGACCGAGGCACACAGGGCCAACACCCGGCATCATGGTGTGGGGAGCGATCTCCTACACTGGCCGTACACCACTGGTGATCGTCGAGGGGACACTGAATAGCGCACGGTACATCCAAACCGTCATCGAACCCATCGTTCTACCATTCCTAGACCGGGAAGGGAACTTGCAGTTCCAACAGGACAATGCACGTCCGCATGTATCCCGTGCCACCCAACGTGCTCTAGAAGGTGTAAGTCAACTACCCTGGCCAGCAAGATCTCCGGATCTGTCCCCCATTGAGCATGTTTGGGACTGGATGAAGCGTCGTCTCACGTGGTCTGCACGTCCAGCACGAACGCTGGTCCAACTGAGGCGCCAGGTGGAAATGGCATGGCAAGCCGTTCCACAGGACTACATCCAGCATCTCTACGATCGTCTCCATGGGAGAATAGCAGCCTGCATTGCTGCGAAAGGTGGATATACACTGTACTAGTGCCGACATTGTGCATGCTCTGTTGCCTGTGTCTATGTGCCTGTGGTTCTGTCAGTGTGATCATGTGATGTATCTGACCCCAGGAATGTGTCAATAAAGTTTCCCCTTCCTGGGACAATGAATTCACGGTGTTCTTATTTCAATTTCCAGGAGTGTATATAAATGACTTGTCATTCTTTATTCACGAAGATGCAAATCTGGTACTTTCTGCCGATGATACAAGTATAGTTATCACACCCAACAAACAACAATTAACTGATGAAATTGTAAACAATGTTTTTTTCAGAAAATCAGTAAGTGCTTCTCTGCAAATGGGATCTCATTAAACGTTGACAAAACACAGTATATACAGGTCCACACAGGAAATGGAGTAAGAGCATTAATAAATATGGACTTAGATCATAAATCGGTAGCTGAGGTAGAATATTCGAAATTTCTAGGTGTATGCATTGATGACAGGTTGAACTGGAAAAAAACACACTAAAGATCTGCAGAAACGTTTGAGTTCAGCTGCTTATGCTATTAGGGTCACTGAAAATTTTGGCGATATACGTCTCAGTAAATTAGCTTACCACGCCTATTTTCATTCTCTGCTTTCGTATGGCACAATATTCCGGAGTAATGCATCATTTAGTAAAAGAGTGTTCATTGCACAAAAGCGTGTAATTAGAATAATCGTTGGAGCTCATCCAAGATCATCCTGCAGCCACTTATTTAAAGAGCTAGGGATCTTCACTGTAGCCTCACAATATATATATTCACTTATGAAATTTGTTAGTAACAATCCGAACGAATTCAAAAGTAACAGCAGTGTACATGTCTACAACACATGGAGAAAGGATGATCTTCACTTCTCAAGGTTAAATCAAACTTTGGCTCAGAAGGGGGTAAATTATGCTGCCACAAATGTCTTTTGTCACTTACCTAATAGGATCAAAAGTCTGAGACAAGGCCATATAGCATTTAAAATGAAATTTAAAAAATTCTGAATGGCAACTCCTTCTACTCATTAGATGAATTTTTGGATTATAAGTGGGTAATTCCCCCCCCCCCCCCCCCCCCCCCCGCCACCCAAAAAGAAAATTAAAAATATTTAGTGTCATGTAATATTTTGTGTAATGTAACATCTTGTATAGACACCTTGTATTAACCTGACACGTTCCACATCAATACAAAGTGTCGTATTCATGATCTATTGAACAAGTCCTAATCTAATCTAGTCTAATTTGATTCTATTGTTTTTGTTGTACATTTGCAATTACAGCTGTTGCTTTCGCTGTTCTTCTTGTTGTGTCTGCTGTTGCACTTGATGCTGCTGTTCTTGAGTCCACAGTTTCACGAATTTCGGATCCATCATCAATGGATGAAGTCTGTTGTCCTCAAAAACACGCGAGGCACGATTTCTCGTTCCCAATATAATACCTGCCACGATGCAGGATAAGACTCGTGGTATAGGGAAGACGGCACGGTATCTCAGCGTGTTCGATCAGAGGGTTAGTTGTTCTCAGTAATAAAAAAATGAGTACATGGATCAACGATAAACTTGAATGGGTGTCGTGGGACGAGCAAAATTAGATCAACAAATATAAAGGATTGCGTCCTTGATTAGTAACCAAAACGCCCTCGTCCGCAGGTTCGAACCCGCCACTAGTTATATTCTGGTTAATAATCAGTACTGGCAACCGAAAACTTCTGACATAAGAAATCACCCTGATTCTGCCAACAGCCTTGTCAAAGAGGGTGGAGGGGTGGACAGAGTTTTTGGGGCATTCTCTTGTCCTTGGCGTGGGAAACTGCCCCTAAGGCGGCAGAATCAGCGGCATGAGGATACAGAAGGCAAAGGAAACCACCGCATTAAAAACACATAACATGAATCCACAGGACATGTGGACTGTAATTGAAAAGTGTCATGATGATCTCTCCACTGGCAAAAGATTCCGGAATAGTCCCCCATTTGGATCTCTGGGAGGGGACTGCCAAGGCGGAGGTGACCACGGGAATAACACTGAGTAGTCAAAGAAAGTACAACGTTCTGCGAATCGGGGCGTCGAACGTCACCAAGCTTGATCGTGGAAGGGAAGCTAGAAAATCTGAAAAGGGAAATGCAAAGGCTCCCTCTAGATATAGAAGGGGTTAGTGAAGTGAAATGGAAACAAGATTAGGACTTCTGGTCAAATAAGTGTAGGGTACTATCAACAGCAGTAGAAAATAGTATAACGGGAGTAGGATTCGAATACAAAGGTAGGTAAAGAGTGTGTTGCAGTGAACAGTTCAGTGATAGGATAATTCTTGTCAGAGTCGACAGCAAACCAACACCGACAACGATATTTCAGATATACACGCAGACGTCGTAAGTTGAAGATGAAGAGATAGAGACAGCATATGAAGATTTTGAAAGGGTAATGCAGTACATAAAGGGAGATGAAAATCTAATATTAATGGGTGACTGGAATGAAGTTGTAGGGGAAGGAGTAGGAGAAAAGCGTACGGTGGAATATGGGCATGGGACAAGGAATAAGAGGGGATAAAGACTAACTTGGTTCTGTAATACATTTCAGCTACTAATATCGAATACTCTGTTCAAGAATCACAAGAGGAGGAGGTATACTTGGAAAAGGTCGGGTGATGCGGGAAGATTTCAGTTAAATCACATCATGGTCAGACAGAGATTCCGAAATTAGATACTGGGTTGTAAGGCGTAACCAGGATGAGGTATTCACTCAGATCACAGTGTAATAGTTACGAAGAGTAGGCTGAAGTTCAAGAGATTAGTCAGGAAGAATCAAAATTTCAAAGAAGTGGGATTAGAAGTACTAAGGGAAGACCAGACACGCTTGAAGATCTCCAAGGCTGTAGATACAGCAATAAGTAACATCTAAGTAAGCAGGACAGTTAAAGAGGGATGGACATCTCTGAAAAGTTGGAAAGAACGCCGTCGGTACAAAAAAGGTGATTGCGAAGAAACCATGGGTAACAGAAGAAATACTTCAGTTGATCAATGAAAGAAGGAAGTACAAAAACGTTTAGGGAAATTCAGGAATGCAGAAATGAAATACTTAGGAAGTGCAGGTAAGCTGAGGAATCAGTATGTGGGAAACACTGAAAAGCAGCAGGGACAATATGATAGGACATCTGTTAAGACATCAGGTAATGTCTTCCATGGTACTGTAGGGAGCTGTAGAGGGAAAAACTGTAGAGGAAGACAGAGATTGTAATATATCCACAAAATAATTAACGGCGTAGGTTGCAAGTGCTACACTGAGATGAAGAGGTTGCCAAAGGAGAGGATTTCTTGGTGGGCTGCATCAAATCAGTCAGTAGACTGATGACCCAAAGAAAAGTTACTTGTATGTCTATATTACTGGGTTTCTCTAAACATTTTTGTACCTCCTTTTTACGCCGATCGGCTAAAGTATTTCATCTGTTATGCACGGTTTCTTCGCAGAAGTTTTTCTTGTACCTATTATTTTCCTCCCAACTTCTGTAATCGCCCTCTTTAGAGATGTCCATTCCTCTTCAACAGTTCTGCCTACTGAGCTACTCATTATCACAATATCTATAACTTCAGAGGACTTCAAGCATATTTCTTCATTTATTAGTACTTTAACTTCCCACTTCTTTGCACTCTGAAAGCTTCAGCCTTTTTTCACCATTACTAAATTGTGATCTGAGTCTGTATCTGCTCCTACATATGCCTTACAGTCCAATATCTCATTTCAGAATCTGTGCCTGATCATGACTTTATCGTGGCCGTTTCCAACTACTCGTCTTCCTCTTGCGATCCTTGAACACGTTTTCACTATTACTAATTTTTTTTGTCAGCTGCTTGAGATATTTTTACTGAATTATATGTTTCAGAACCCCCCCCATGAACCATGGACCTTGCCGTTGGTGGGGAGGCTTGCGTGCCTCAGCGATACAGATAGCCGTACCGTAGGTGCAACCACAACGGAGGGGTATCTGTTGAGAGGCCAGACAAACGTGTGGTTCCTGAAGAGGGGCGGCAGCCTTTTCAGTAGTTGCAAGGGCAACAGTCTGGATGATTGACTGATCTGGCCTTGTAACAATAACCAAACCGGCCTTGCTGTGCTGGTACTGCGAACGGCTGAAAGCAAGGGGAAACTACAGCCGTAATTTTTCCCGAGGGCATGCAGCTTTACTGTATGATTAAATGATGATGGCGTCCTCTTGGGTAAAATATTCCGGAGGTAAAACAGTCCCCCATTCGGATCTCCGGGTGGGGACTACTCAAGAGGATGTCGTTATCAGGAGAAAGAAAACTGGCGTTCTACGGATCGGAGCGTGGAATGTCAGATCCCTTAATCGGGCAGGTAGGTTAGAAAATTTAAAAAGGGAAATGGGTAGGTTAAAGTTAGATATAGTGGGAATTAGTGAAGTTGGGTGGCAGGAGGAACAAGATTTCTGGTCAGGTGACTAAAGGGTTATAAACACAAAATCAAATAGGGGTAATGCAGGAGTAGGTTTAATAATGAATAGGAAAATAGGAATGCGGTTAAGCTACTACAAACAGCATAGTGAACGCATTATTGTGGCCAAGATAGATACGAAGCCCACACCTACTACAGTAGTACAAGTTTATATGCCAACTGGCTCTGCAGATGACGAAGAAATTGAAGAAATGTATGATGAAATAAAAGAAATTATTCAGATTGTGAAGGGAGACGAAAATTTAATAGTCATGGGTGACTGGAATTCGAGTGTAGGAAAAGGGAGAGAAGGAAACATAGTAGGTGAATATGGATTGGGGCTAAGAAATGAAAGAGGAAGCCGCCTGGTAGAATTTTGCACAGAGCGCAACTTAATCATATCTAACACTTGGTTTAAGAATCATGAAAGAAGGTTGTACACATGGAAGAACCCTGGAGATACTGAAAGGTATCAGATAGATTATATAATGGTAAGACAGAGATTTAGGAACCAGGTTTTAAATTGTAAGACATTTCCAGGGGCAGATGTGGACTCTGACCACAATCTATTGGTTATGACCTGTAGATTAAAACTGAAGAAACTGCAAAAAGGTGGGAATTTAAGGAGATGGGACCTGGATAAACTGAAAGAACCAGAGGTTGTACAGAGTTTCAGGAAGAGCATAAGGGAACAATTGACAGGAATGGGGGAAAGAAATACAGTAGAAGAAGAATGGGTAGCTTTGAGGGATGAAGTAGCGAAGGCAGCAGAGGATCAAGCAGGTAAAAAGACGAGGGCTAGTAGAAATCCTTGGGCAACAGAAGAAATATTGAATTTAATTGATGAAAGGAGAAAATATAAAAATGCAATAAATGAAGCAGGCAAAAAGGAAAACAAACGTCTCAAAAATGAGATCGACAGGAAGTGCGAAATGGCTAAGCAGGGATGGCTAGAGGACAAATGTAAGGATGTAGAGGCCTATCCCACTAAGGGTAAGATAGATACTGCCAACAGGAAAATTAAAGAGACCTTTGCAGATAAGAGAACCATTTGCATGAACATCAAGAGCTCAATGGAAACCCAGTTCTAAGCAAAGAAGGGAAAGCAGAACGGTGGAAGGAGTATATAGAGGGTCTATACAAGGGCGATGTACTTGAGGACAATATTATGGAAATGGAAGAGGATGTAGATGAAGATGAAATGGGAGATATGATACTGCGTGAAGAGTTTGACAGAACACTGAAAGACCTGAGTCGAAACAAGGCCCCCGGAGTAGACAACATTCCATTGGAACTACTGACGGCCTTGGGAGAGCCAGTCCTGACAAAACTCTACCATCTGGTGAGCAAGATGTATGAAACAGGCGAAATACCCTCAGACTTCAAGAAGAATATAATAATTCCAATCCCAAAGAAAGCAGGTGTTGACAGATGTGAAAATTACCGAACTATCAGTTTAATAAGTCACAGCTGCAAAATACTAACACGAATTCTTTACAGACGAATGGAAAAACTAGTAGAAGCCAACCTCGGGGAAGATCAGTTTGGATTCCGTAGAAATGTTGGAACACGTGAGGCAATACTAACCTTACGACTTATCTTAGAAGAAAGATTAAGGAAAGGCAAACCTACGTTTCTAGCATTTGTAGACTTAGAGAAAGCTTTTGACAATGTTGACTGGAATAGTCTCTTTCAAATTCTAAAGGTGGCAGGGGTAAAATACAGGGAGCGAAAGGCTATTTACAATTTGTACAGAAACCAGATGGCAGTTATAAGAGTCGAGGGACATGAAAGGGAAGCAGTGGTTGGGAAGGGAGTGAGACAGGGTTGTAGCCTCTCCCCGATGTTGTTCAATATGTATATTGAGCAAGCAGTAAAGGAAACAAAAGAAAAATTCGGAGTAGGTATTAAAATTCATGGAGAAGAAATAAAAACTTTGAGGTTCGCCGATGACATTGTAATTCTGTCAGACACAGCAAAGTACTTGGAAGAGCAGTTGAATGGAATGGACAGTGTCTTGAAAGGACGATATAAGATGAACATCGGGTGATGCTGAGGGAATTAGATTAGGAAATGAGGCACTTAAAGTAGTAAAGGAGTTTTGCTATTTGGGGAGCAAAATAACTGATGATGGTCGAAGTAGAGAGGATATAAAATGTAGGCTGGCAATGGCAAGGAAAGCGTTTCTGAAGAAGAGACATTTGTTAACATCCAGTATTGATTTAAGTGTCAGGTAGTCATTTCTGAAAGTATTCGTATGGAGTGTAGCCATGTATGGAAGTGAAACATGGACGATAAATAGTTTGGACAAGAAGAGAATAGAAGCTTTCGAAATGTGGTGCTACAGAAGAATGCTGAAGATTAGATGGGTAGATCACATAACTAATGAGGAAGTATTGAATAGGATTGGGGAGAAGAGAAGTTTGTGGCACAACTTGACCAGAAGAAGGGATCGGTTGGTAGGACATGTTCTGAGGCATCAAGGGATCACCAATTTAGTATTGGAGGGCAGCGTGGAGGGTAAAAATCGTAGAGGGAGACCAAGAGATGAATACACTAAGCAGATTCAGAAGGATGTAGGTTGCAGTAAGTACTGGGAGATGAAAAAGCTTGCACAGGATAGAGTAGCATGGAGAGCTGCATCAAACCAGTCTCAGGACTGAAGACCACAACAACAACAACATGTTTCAGAATGCGCCGACTTCAGAAGTGGTGTCCATTTTTTTTCTATTACGTAAGGTTTTTTTTGCAAATTCAGACACAAGAAATTGGTAAAAGCACTCGCTTATTCAAGATTATCAAACATAATATTTTTTTTTACAACCAATGAAAAATTATTTTGAGAGATAATGATACAATATTATACTTCTTCATGTTTTTATGAAACCTTTTCTTCTTTTCCTTGATACTTCGCCGAGTCCTTTTCCGATTTCCATCTTTAGTTTCCCGCTTAAGCATCCAACAGTAGTTAGCAAGCATAGTGACATCCCATCTTCCTTGGTACCGTCTCTTAATATCACGGACATCCTGGTGAAACCGCTCCCCCTGTTCTTCAATGTAAGCTCCCAGGTTTCAGGAAAACTGTCTACGTGGGAGTGTAAAAAATGGACCTTCAAGCTCATCGTGCAGCCTTGCTGCGAGCATCCGTTGAACAATGGTTTTGTAGTCAGGGTCCTTAGTATTTCCCAAAAACTTTCGCACTACATCGTTGAACGATACCCAAGCTACTTTTTCCTTCTCATTCATACTTTCCACAGAGAGGGTGTCGGTTAAAAGTTTTCTATGTTGGGGCCAGTGAAAACTCCCTCTTTCAACTTTGCTTCTGACTGCTTCGAGAATTTTGTACATGGATATTTAAAACAGTCCCCATCCTTTTGCAGCGATTTTACAGATTTTTTCATCAACACCAATTTGATATGGAGAGGGGGCAAGAAAACCTTTTCGGGTTGTACCAAAGTAGTATTGATAACATTTTGCTCTCCAGGACTTTTAGTCCATAGGTGTTCTCTGGCTCTGCTATCACACAAGCATAAGAAGCATAGGTATTTAGTACAGCCTGCCTGCTGACCCGAAAGCATCGTGAGTATTTTGAAGTTCCCACAAACCATCCATTGATGGTCCTGATATTTGATTTTTTCTAGGATAATGGCCAAGTCGTTATAGTTTTCGTCCATATACACACAATGTCCCATCGGAAACTATACAAATTTACTTTGGTTGTGTAATAATACTACTTTAAGACTAGTTTTGGATGAATCAATGAATAGGCGCCATGGAGATGAGTCATACTGCATATCAAAGCAATGCGTGAGTCCCTCCACATCATTGCAAAAAACAAAATTTCCTTCTTTTGAGAAAAACTGGGCAAATTCTTTTTCTCGGTGTCTGTACCTTGAAAATGAGGTGCCAGATGATAAAAGGTTTTTGTTTTTTTAATTTGGAACCTAACAGTTCCGCTGCATCTTTTAAAAGACTTAAATCTCTTACTAGATCATTGAGCTCACTTTAAAAAAATAGTTGAGGCCTTTCATCTTCGTCTGAGGAAAAATCTGAGCTTGATTCACCCCGACGAGTTAATGTAACTTCGTCCTCTAACTCACTCGGGTATTCATCCAAACTGGAAGGTGGCTGTCGGATAGGTATTTCAGAGCTATGGCGCACTGGACGTATAGCTGAGTCAAGGTTAGGATAACTTATGCTTCTTTTGTTTATTGAATTGAATCCCTTTACGTCAACTGAACAGAAGTAGCAGTCAGTGGTATGGTTTTTCTTCTCACGCCTTATCATAGGAATTCCAAATCGAAATGCATTTTTCTTACCCTTAAACCACAAACGAAGATCTTCTTCACATCTTATACACACCTTATGCGGGGCCCATGGTTTATCTTGATCACCAAGTTTTAATTTAAAGTAAGCAAAATAAACTTTCCTCACAAAATCACTTATGTTTCTCTGTTGACTTTTAATAGTGTATTCACCACAGATACAACAAAAACTGGAGAAATAACACAACCTCTTGAAGCCATGACTAGACAGAAACAGCAGCACTGTTCACTTGAATAGCAATATGTGAACTGAGAGTTTCTCTTCATTTCATGCGAGATACAAATCGTCATTTGACTTGTCGCAACACGGTAAAACTGAACAATAAAATTGTTTGCATTTGCTTCTGGCGCCCAGGAGTTAACGGTAAATCTTACAATTAACGCTATAATTACTTTAAATTTAAGTTAATTTTATCAATTATAATTGACATAATTTTTAATAATTATTAAATTAAGAAACCACATAGGTTTATTACTAATGAACATAAATACTGCAATATACATAAAAGCCTATGTGATAAAATTTTTGAATATTTTTCCTGTTTTTGGGAGGTCAAAATCTATAAGCAAATGTTAAAAAATCCTATGCAGTTTTCTAGTCGCAGACCTGTGTATTTATTGCAAAACTCAATTAGTCTTTTTTCTCTCTCGTCTCTACTATCGAACTCATATTCTCGAGTAACCCTTTCTTCTAGTGTCTCCCCTACAACCGCATTGCAATCCCCATGACAATTACATTTTCATCTCCCTGTTAGTACTGAACTATTGGTTCAATTTCTTCATATACTTTCTCTATCTCTTAGTGTTCTATCTGCGACGTTGGCATGTACACCCGTACGATTACTGACGGTGGTGGTTTGCTGTCGATTCTGACGAGATAAATCCTATCACTGAACTGTTCACAGTAACTCACTCTCTGCCCTATCTTCCTATTCATAACGAATCCTACACCCGTTATACCATTTTCTGCTGCTGCTGATATTACCTTATACTCATCTGACAAGAAATCCTTTCCATTCCACTTCACTGACGCCTACTATATCTAAAGTAGGCATTTGAATTTCCCTTTTTTAGATTTTCTAGGTTCCCTACTACGTTGAATCTTCCGAAATTCCACACTCCGACTAGGAGAACGTTGTCCCTTCATTGATTATTCAATCTTTTTCTCGTCATCTCTTGCCCCTTGGCCGTCCCTTCCGTTTGATCTTAATTGGGGACTATTCCAGAATCTTTCGCCAGTGGATAGATCATCATGACACTTTTTCAGTTGCAGGCCACATGTCCTGCGGGTACATTTTATGTGTCTTTAGTGCAATGATTTCCATTGGCTTCTGCATTCTCATGCCGTTGATTGTTGCTGATTCTTCCACCTTTATTGGCATTTTCCCACCCGAAGGGTAAGAGAGTGCCCCGAATCTCTATCAGCTTCTCCACCCTCTGTGACAAGGCCGTTGGCTGAATGAGGTTAACTTCAAATGCCGGAAGGGCTCGGTTCCCTTTGATGATGACTTGTTCAAAATTTAAGCGGCGGTGTGGTTAACTCTGGACCGAGGACGTTTTGATTACTAATCAAAGACGCTACTCCCTTTTTTATCTCATTTTGTTCGTTATTGTTCGTTGCATATGTTATCGGCGGACGTCCCATGACACCCGTTCAAGCTCAGCATTGATCCATTCAGTTTTTTTTATTTTTTTATTTTATTTTATTTTTCAGAGGGCAGCTAACCCTGTACCCGAACACGCTGAGCTACCGTGCCAGCGCGAGTACACCACGCACGCACGCTATTAGAGTACGCACTGCAAATGGGTCGGACGGTATTAGGCAGCATGTCTGATGACAGACTAGTTCATACGATTTTCTTAGACACTTTTCCAACGCTGCTCCTCATTCGTCTAGTTTATTCTTCTTCGTTGAAGCATATGCGCCACCGGTCACATAGTCCAGACAAGCGTCCGCTGAGTATGTCGATAGCAGCATCCCTGCCGTTGGACTTCTTCACTGTTTTCCACAGAGTTCGTATTCTCAGATGATTTTTTCTGTTGAAGGTATCTGAAACGCCTGTCGTGGAACGCACGTTTATTCGATGTAATAGCTGTAGTTCACTTCCTGATGAGATCTGTTGAGTATCTGTTGATTCAACTGCGCCACCTTTTTTCTAGCTTGTGATGATTTGATGCTTAAACGAAAATACTGATAATTTAAATTTACTTCATCTTTTAAACAAATAAAGTTACAGAGTTGACATTTACAACATTTTTCCTTTTAATAATGTGATTCTGTCTGAAATGTCGATCGTTATGATCGACTAAAGCGTTCAGATTTTAGCATTCAGGTCTTTGTTACAAAACTTGTTAATTTCACTTTTACAGTAAATCGTAAGCTACTACAGATATGGTCAATATTCAAGTTTTATTGGGATCACCTTGAAAATTTATGAAGGATGGTAGATTAAAATTACTGTGTCTTCTTTCCCTGAATTACTACAGAATTAAATAGTTTTCATAAATGTTTCCCTTTATGGCCAATTTTAGGTCCGCCATATTTAACACTGCTACATCTCCCTGGCCGCAAACAGCTTCTACGGGGTTTCCCTATATTGTAGGTTCTCGTCTGTCTCCCTCACACACTGAAGTGCTTAGGCCTTATTCAGCACAATTGACGCCTGTGAATTTCCCCATCTCGTGGTGAATCTGCGCTCTTTGTGGCATTTTTGTCCTGGATGACAGGGTATCGTTTCACAATTCCTGAAGGCTGTCTTTTTCGGCTATATACTTAAATGAGAGTGAAATGCTCATTAACCCACACACCTCCACTTCATAACATGGTGGCTTGCCATATATGTTATGAAGTAGCACCCAAATTTACAAAACACAAATTCATAATACAATAACGTAAATGTTCTAAGCGCCAGATCAATAGTATAATTATATGTAGTGGTGTTGATGCAGCAGGCTTTTAATTTAAAGAAACTTATATCTATCATGAATTATGAATTGTGGCATATTAATTAAATGCCAAATAAAACTATACATTTATTAAAATCGACTGTCTATTGAAATGCTGCAGAAGTATCAGCGCCACTCCCCTCACGTTACCAAAACTTTTTCTCACAACAACTTCTCCAGTGGCCCTCCATAGATTCGGAGCCGAGTAGCCTGCCGAAATTCTGTAAGGCTCTGCACTCCATCGCCATCGTTTTGCGAGAGCAATTCTGTTGAAATTCTAATTGTGTGCAGATACCTGAAAACAAACACTTTACGAAACCATCGAGGATCTGCACTGAACACTTCCCCCAATGGAATCGATACGTACAGATCTAAACTACACAATAAAAAGTGATTTACAGCGTTTGCAAAATACTCGTAAATTCTTCAGTGATTCTGAGATGTTATTCAAGTCCCACTAGAGACATGCATCTCATGACAGATTGCCAATCGACCTCATCGGCATATTAATATTTTCTCTTAATTTAAGTAACTCCCTTGGACTCAAAACCAACAACAAACATGAACAAATCTCAATCCTCGTTTAATTCCGTGCAGTGAAACTGCGTACACAAATAGTTACTCCATACAACAATGAATTATTCCCACCAAAAATTCTCAGGTAATTAGACAAACATATGTATGTCTTCCTAGGTAAGATTTATCAACTTTAATTTTCCAAGCTTCTCTGACATCCATGCACCTAAATTGACATGACCATAACTTATAATTTGTAAATTACAAGATACATAAAACCAACCAAATACTTAAGCCTAACAGAAACATACACATAAATAAATCTCTTCTATAGCCCCAAAAACCTAATTTATATGCGTACTGTGCGCTGATTATTGACTTGACACCATTCACGAAATAATGGAGTTCCCTGACCCCCTCACACCCAAACGTGTATCTTAACTATCTCTTTATAACTGCACAGATCTTGTGCCAAAAAAATCCTTATGCGACGAAACAACAAACAAGCTACAATAAATTCTGAAATAAAACATTGCAAATCACCTCTCAGTTTCGTACTCATCACAAAATAATTAATTAAATGTTTCTTTCGCCCCAATTTCATTTCTTCTCCCTTCTAGACCTCTCGCCATCTTAAACTTCTCTCGAGCCCACAAATGAGGCAATAACGATCGTAATGTTCTACCGTACCATCGCCAATCACTTACAGTAAAATCACATTCCTCCTTAAGATACCATTTTGTCCAGATATCATTTTCTGTATTAGAATGAAACTCACTGTATTCTCCCTTAAAATTATCGACATTAGTAGCTACAACATCACTATCATGGAATAAAGCATTACTTTTTACTTCCACATAATTAAAAACACCTTCACAAACAGCACTTTCAACAGCGACTGATACATCACACAACTCGCTACATAAAACCTCATTTACCTCCGCCAACAAATCACCAATATAAGAACCGTTCATAGTTTCACCACCCTCTGCCGTCACATCACCTAAATCGTAGTTACAGCATCATGCAATTTCAGAATCAACAGTACCATTAAATTCCGATGCGTTTTGATTTAAACCCGAGCATAATATCGTTTTCTCTCCTAACGCTCCTGCATCAGATTAATTTCAGATTACACATCAAATTCGGATCCACATTCATTCTTAAACAAACATTCAAGATCCACCGATCCATCCAGACTTTCGGGTTCACTTCCATTAATAGAAAGATATGCACACATTCCTTCCTCTGAAGTATCAATACCAGCAGCTTCAACTTTCGTACTTTCAGTACATAACACATCGTTACTACCTTCCTTCAAAAATAATTCACCAGTATCCGCCGATACACACACAAATTCATCAACAGCTGATGAGACTATTGCTACGTCGCACTTATTAACTTTCATAACAACTTTCGCCATCACAATATCACCTGAAACATCATCACCTCCATCACTAAAATTGTTACCGCTGCTTAGTACCTCTTTAGAATTTTGTATACCATCTAACTCCATCAAATTCAGCTCCACCTCTGCCTTCCTTCCGCACATAGAATCTTTCATCGTATTAACATTCACACATTCTTTCGTCTCATATTCATAAAACAAGTCATTTAGCCCTAAATCGTCGTCATTGCCTTTATCGTTGTCTTTCATTATCTTAGGATTACACCTTTTACCTACGATCTGATTTGGAAGTATACATATTTGATTCTCACCTCGTACTAATTTCATTTAAATATTCTGACGCCTTCCTCCCGATTTATTGACACCTATCACATTTACGTTTACTCACGTCCTATTCATCGCCGGTTTATTTTGCCATCTCTGGACCTGAGATGCGGCGAAACTTAGTTACCCGATCTCCCATCACGCTGGGACATTTTGCCAGGTCCGGTCCCTCAAATCTACGTTCTCAGTGTCGGTCCCTGTCACGAAAGTGTCTGTTTCCATTACCCCTTTCATGTTTATCACTGGATGTGTTCCTGTTACCGTTTCCCTTGCCAAAATTGTTGTTTGCGTTTCGTTTATAACTTCCGGATGCCTTTCATAGTAGTTACTCGGACTGTAGCTACACTCTGAAAACTATTTGTCTGCTTACTTTGCGGTTTAAATTTCAACGTGCGTTCTAATTTTTCTACAAAGTCCAAAAATTCGTCTATTGAGTTGCTAGGACTGTGCACTACATCCCACTGCAAATTCTTCGGTATCCGCCTTTTCAACGTCGTTATTTCAGTAAGCACTCCCAATGGGCGTTTCACATGCATTAATATCACAAGTTCACGTTTACAAAATTCTCACAACGACCCGTACCCTTATTTAAATGTTGGCTCGTTCACAAACTCATCTTTGAGTAGCCTTTGCTTCGCTTCACTCCAGAACTTGTTCAGGAAACTGCTTTCAAATGTTTCGTGGGTAGTGTACATATGACAGTGTATATTTGCCATATTTAACATTGCTACGTCTCCCTAGCCACCAACAGCTTCTAAGGGGTTTCCCTACGATGTAGGTTCTCGTTTCTATCACTCACACACTACAGTGCTTAGGCTTCAAATGATTCAAATGGCTCTGAGCACTATGGGACTTAACATCTCAGTTCATCAGTCCCCAACTACTTCACCACTTAAACCTAACTAACCTAAGGACAACACACACATCCAGGATTCGAACCTGCGACCGTAGTGATCGCGCGTTTCCAGACGGAAGCGCATAGAACCACTCGGCCACATCGGCCGGCTGTTTATACTTCATTCAGCACAATTGACACCTGTGAATTTCACCATCTCGTGGCAAACCTGTGCTCTTTGTGGCACACAGTCCTAGGCGACAGGATTCGTTTCACAATTCCTGAAGGCTGTCTCTTTCGGCAATATACTTAAATGAAAGCTAAATGCCCGTTAACTCACAGCCTGCGGGGCCATGTCAAATGTACTCGGACTGTAGCTGTGATTTACACTCTGAAAACTATTTGTCTGCTTACTTTGCGGTTTAAATTTCAACGCGCGTTCTAATTTTTCTACAAAGTCCAAAAATTCGTCTATTGAGTTGCTAGGACTGTGCACTACATCCCACTGCAAATTCTTCGGTATCCGCCTTTTCAACGTCGTTATTTCAGTAAGCACTCCCAATGGGCGTTTCACATGCATTAATCTCACAATTGCGATCTTTCGTAACCTGCGTAGGGGGCATTGTATTTGACCCTTTCTCTAAATTATACCAAAGCTGTTAAGTATTTGTTTCATCAGGACCTGGCTAATAATAATAAATTGTTGAGTATTCGTTATATTAGTATTTGGCTAATATTAAAATTTTACATATTTGTTTTACTAGGATTTTTGCTAAGATTAAATTGTTTTAAGGTTATAAGGCGATATGGAACCTCAGTGTTGCCCAGGTATAGCGCTACTAAAGGGCAAATAGACAGACGGGCGAGGGAGGTGTGCCTGGATCACTGACGCAGGTAAAGGCATTCGTGGAAAACCTGATGGTCATGGGTGAGGTAGGAAATGCCTTGAGTTTTGCTTTTACATCGTTGTCCTCGTCGAATCAGTAGGTTGAGATTTTTGGGAATGTTGCACCGACTGCTAAACAGCTTGCGCATCTTCAAGCCCAACTGTCGCATTGGAAGTGGCGCGTGAAAGATCTGAGTGACATTCAGCTAACTACAGAGCAAGCGCAAGACGCGCAGAAATTGCGACATCAGGTTTTCGCTTTGAGGGCGATGGTGAAGTAATTAGATGTTGAGCAGGCTACAAATGAGGGAAGGCAACTAGTTAAGTTTGTTCAGGGCGTACAGGAACCGGTAATACAAGGGGAAAGTAGATTGTCAGTATGCATGTGTTCGAGTTTTGCTACATTGCCTCATCCCATGGGAATCTTGCTAAAAGGAATAAATAAATTATCAATGGAATCAATTCCAGAAATTGAACAGTTGTTGTGGCTTTCTGTCAAGATGGAACTCCACACTGACACCTGGAAGTTGCCCCATCGTCAGGTTGTCCCACTACTATACCCATTGAGCGATGGTGCCCTCAGCCAAGCTATTGCTCAAGTTTTGCAGGAAGGAAAGGGTTTGAGGGAACTACATAAGCAGGTAATTGTGCGTGAGGTGTCCACTCGTTTATTGCATGACTTATAACGTATGCATTATTGGTGGGTAGAGGGGAATAATGAACACGTGACTAAATTCAACTAAAGTGTGCGAAAATCCGTCCTAGCTCTGGAGCTACAGGTGTTGGACACACAGGTGGTCCAAACAATTTTGGGGGGAAGTTAGAACCAAAGATAGGTCGCGGATGACGTTTGCCAAGAAACCTACCGCCCCGGGAAACTTAGTGTATTAGCATCAGAAATTGAAAGGCTGTCGTATGCTGGCAGTCAGCAGGTGAGCTCTAAAATTAGGGATCGACAACTGAAGTGTTGTTTACTCCAGGGCGAGGTGGCGCGACTTATAATTCCGGAACGAAAAGTACGTTTTCGTTGTCGTCAGGAAGGTCACCTTGTGCGCGACTGCCCATATGCTCGGAAGAAGGACAATAACAGTTGACGGTGTCGGACTAGGATTCCCAAGCGTTTTCGCCGAATAGTGGAAGTTACGGGCACCCAGTTTGCCTTTCGTGTGCGCCCAGTTGAAACACGGACCCGTCTGCGCTCTCCTGGATTCCGGTAGTGCCATGTCAGCGGTGGACTGTCAGTGGTTTTTAGAATTTCGTTCATTCTGTCGCTTGAATCCCCTGTGTAAGACGTCCTGGGTTTGTCGCTCAGTCAAAAGTTGGAGATAGTGGAAGAGTGCGTGGCTAATATGGGCAGGAGGATTTACTTGTCCGTTTCGATTCTTGGTAGTCAAGAAATTAGTCGTGGATTTACTTCTGGTCTGTGATTTTATGGCTAAGACCGGGTTAGTGTTGGATGGCCAAGAACGTGCTCTGTTATTTAAATTTCGGCCTGAGGAGCGTATTGCTCTTTGTTCATATCGGGTGTCAGTTCTAATTTGATCCATGAGCGGTAGCACAGAGAACTGTGATATGAGTCGTCTTGCTAATCACCAAAGGGAGTCCCAGAGTGCATTGATGCTGGTGTTATTCAGCGGAATTGGAAGCGGGCGCGGCATAATATTCAGCGTGCCCACGAGAAGCTGTCGCACCGCTATAATAATGGTTGCAAGGAATTTAATTGCAAACCTGGGGTAGGGTCTTCGTCCGCAACATGGGCTTAGCTCAGAAGGGTGGCACCCTGGCACCCTGTTTTTTGGGGCCTTACAAGGTTCTACGGGTGGCCAGTCCGGTGAATTTACTGGTCAAGCACTTACAGTCCGGGCGGATGTTGCGGATTCATGCTAGCCAAATCGTCATCGAATAGGAGGCTCTGGTCGCTGCATATCTTTGGCGAGTTGGCTTCCCGCGCGTTGCAAGGCGGAGAGAACGACGAAGAAGGCGGTTCCTGGGAGTTAGGACTGTGCGTGAGGAGCGATGTCGGTGTCGGAGTGCAAGGCCGCTTGGTTGGTGGGTCCTGCAGAAGCAATCGTTTGGAGACGGAACGCCGTGGGTTCGAAGATCTTAGTGTGGAGGGCCGGTGTTGTCCCGATGGCGATCGTCGTTTGGTCACTCGAGGGCTGAAAAGTGATTCCTTGGTTCTGCCTTGGATTCCGAGGGAGAATTACTTCAAGTCTGGTGTATGACGTAACATAAGAATTCTGAAAAGCAGCACGTTGGTGGCGCGTGTATCAGACTTGTGGATGGCGTAAGCTTTGCTTCGGTACTGCAGTCTCCAGTTAGTGCACCACTTGGGAGGAGAGCGTTGATATCGGCATTGGCAACTATTTACCTGCTTTAAAGTATATGACTGTTTTGAATCGAAGGTGGATTCAAGTGAAGGACCGAATTATTGCTTGTCTTATAAAGAAACCTAAGTCGGCCCCAGCGTTTTAAACTCTGTTATCTACAGTTATAACGAGTAACTGACACTCTGTTAGTGTCCACGAGTGAACTTTTGGAGGTATTGTTGAGTGTTCATAGTAAGGGAAAGATTGACTGTGGAGCTTTTCAGTCGGACGCTTATGAATCGTGTTAATTGCAGTTCACTTCTTATGATGATTTACGATTCTACTCGTCGCGGCGCGGCCGATAGTATTTTCAATAATTAACTTTCCTGTGGCGCATGTGATCCTGAAGGAGAGCCAATGCACAACAACGCATAAACACGACGAAACCAAAAGATATGTATTTTATATTTTTTAATGGATGTAATCACTGAGATTAAGAGTTCAAAAAATGTGTGTGAAATCTTGTGGGACTTAACTGCTAAGGTCATCAGTCCCTAAGCTTACAAACTATTTAACCTAAATTATTCTAAGGACAAACACACACACCCATGCCCGAGGGAGGACTCGAACCCCTGCCGGGACCAGCCGCACAGTCCATGACTGCAGCGCGGCAGATTAAGAGTTGGTTTTTGTGTTTTTT
Organism: Schistocerca americana; assembly: GCF_021461395.2. NCBI lineage: Eukaryota > Metazoa > Arthropoda > Insecta > Orthoptera > Acrididae > Schistocerca > Schistocerca americana. Next base: position 690,029,436 of record NC_060121.1, on the reverse strand, counting down.
ATTTGTTTTGAAAGGAAAAGACTACATAACTGGTTAATTATAAGATCAATGTTTGTTATAATTCGTTGTGTGTAGTATGCATCACATGTAGAGAGGTAAATGGTGTAGAGTGTTTAAATGGAAGGAAAATATTTTGTGATACGGTGGGCATCGTAGAGTGTACGGGGTTTGAGTTTACGTTGATAGTAATCATATTTCATTTCATTTAAGTTGTTTTAATTATTTTGTGATCAATATTTTATTGCCTTTAGAGGTCACAGGTGATACCTACGAAAATTTTGGTATTTCCATGTGGCATTAGAATCTTTTATTTAACCTTGCGTTATGCAATTTGTATTTTTTTCCTTTGCTTGAAAAGGGATATTGAGTTTTAAGCTTTGTAAATTTGTTCTCAGAGCTGTTCTTTGATCTGTTAAAACAATACTTCAGGAACTTTCGTTAACAAACTATATTGGCGATCTTGTTTTTCATGAAAACGAATAACCACTTACTATTTTAAAATCAAGTTAATAAAGTTGTAAAATTTTAAGGGTATAAAAAGGACTTTTATTAAAGAAACGGCGTCTGTCCGAACCCCCACAACTATCACGTATTCAAAGCATTGGCCTTCGGGCACTGTCTCATGTTTTCCCCGGTATCTATCCCAGTTAAAGCCTGCAAGGCCATGCCAATATCTATTTCGGCTTCTATCTTAAATACGGTGTGTGGTGTGTGAGAGTAATTCTGGGAATTCGCAGCGACGGCACCCTGAGGTCATGGAACCCGTCTGAAAGAACATAATGCCAGTTATTGTCAGTTTCCGTACGGGAGGCTAGCACTTAGGTAAAACTACAGCCTTTCTTGCAAACGTGGGTATCTGGAGCGCAAGCGACTCTCAGACTGTAACCTTGGGCCCGTGTCACCTTGAGGCAACCAGTCGCAGCTCAGGTTTCTGGACATGCAACGATATACAAGTAGCCTCACAGGAGCATAAATATGGGCTTAGTAACGCGAACTCTGTGCCGTCAAGACTCCTAGCAGGTACTTTCGAGGATAGTGGTAAATTGAATTGTGTTCGTCAATGTGCTGTTTCAAAATGTTTCTGAAAACGTGCCGTTTCATAGAAAGTGTGTGTCTCTACAAAAACAATCTCCAGAAAAATACACCTACTACTAGAAACAGTCCACAATTAATTGAAATGTACTGTTTTTGTAGACTGTCAAAGCATCTGAAGACGAGGCCCTAGGGCTCGAAAATTCGTTGTGCATTTTAAGAAAGCAACAGTTGGGGCCGAAGGCGATTGTTCTTTATTATTACGAGAGGTAAAACGGTTGCCACTATTAACGGTTTAGTTTTTTCGAAGTTTTACATTGTCTATTGTTTAATCCTAATCTGTCTGATACACGTACACTTAAAACACGAATTCAGAAGGAAATGCATCAGGCCTGTAATTTACGATATGCCCTATCTGTTCATTATGTAAGAGCACATTTGATCTCCTCCGTACACCGCGTAACTTGTGGTGATTCTTTATCTTCGTCAATAAATTATTCCTTCAGCTAAGTAGCAACTACAATAAATATGCGACAGCACTGAAATTCAAGTTAGCTGAATACCTTCATGGTGAATGGCGTATGTGAGTCACAAAACACAACTCCTTGACAATGCAGTCAATATAGTAGACGTCATATTCCGAAACCCGAAGCGGATAACCCGGCCAATAAATGCCATACGATCATTTCATTTCATTTCCCCGATGTCAATATACTTTGGAGGAAGCACGGTGAGTGGCGATCGATTGCAGAACACTCTTTTCTTATGTGACATTCCACGAACGAGGTAACATAGATCAATTAATAACTACATTGTAGTAAGTTACCTGAAAAACGAGAAGTTGCTGTTTTATTCTGTTCTCTTCACTTTGATGTTCTTCGACACCATGTCTTGTTTCCTTTTCACTCTGCTTTTCACTACGTCTAAATTCCTGACTTTGTCTCTTTGTCCTTCCTTCCTTCCTTTTCTCTCTCTTTCTCCCAATCTCTCTTTCTCGTTTTTCCTAATGCATTTATCTCTCTGTGTCATCGTATTTGTGCAATGACTAGGAAGAAAAATGGATCAGTGGTGATCTAGTACATAAAAAAGGAACTAAAGCAGAAATTTCGATCTATAGCATCCAGCGCAGATACGTAGATGACTGCAGTTTCAGGAAAGCATAATACATCAAACATTGGTCTAGTACATATGGAAACAATGATAAAAGTAGAGATTACTCTGCAATTCTCCTCTGACTGTAAAGACATCAGCGACAGGCATCATCACGGCAATTCGGTAACTCAGAAAACATGATAAAAAAACTCTCGTTAACAAGCATTGTTTCAGAAGTATATGTTGGTCTGTCGTGAATATTACGTGCGGTCATTACTTTCCGGTAATTATCATGCTAACCAACTACTTCGTTTACTGAAGAAGAAAGCTATTATTACTGTCTGCTTGGAGCTGTTATCACTCTACGCAACTAAGTAAAAGCTGTTTGTTTTTATGCCACACGCTCTCCGCTACCTTTCATTTACGAAGCATCTTCAGTAGTCTATAATACATTACTTGCCATTAAAATTGCTACATCACGCAGATGATGTGCTACAGACGCGAAATTTTACGAACAGGAAGAAGATGCTGTGATATGCAGATGATTAGCTTTTCAGAGCATTCACACAAGGTTGGCGCCGATGGCGACACCTACAACGTGCTGACATGAGGAACGTTTCCAACCGATTTCTCATACTCAAACAGCAGTTGACCGACGTTGCCTGGTGAAACGTTGTTGTGATGCCTCGTGTAAGGAGCAGAAATGCGTACCATCACGTTTCCGACTTTGAGAAAGGTCGGATTGTAGCCTATCACGTTTGTGGTTTATCGTATCGCGACATTGCTGCTCGCGTTGGTGGAGATCCAATTACTGTTAGCAGAATATGGAATCGGTGGGTTCAGGAGGGTAATATGGAACGCCGTGCTGGATCCCAACGGCCTCGTATCACTAGCAGCCGAGATGACAGGCATCTTGTCCGCATAGGTGTAACGGATCGTGCAGCCACGTCTCGATCCCTGAGTCAACAGATGCGGACGTTTGCAAGACAACAATCATTTGCACGAACAGTTCGACGACATTTGCAGCAGCATGGACTATCAGCTCGGAGACTATGGCTGCGGTTACCCTTGACTCTACATCACAGACAGGAGCGCCTGCGATGGTGTAGTCAACGATGAACCTCGGTGCACGAATGGCAAAACGTCATTTTTTCGGATGAATCCAGGTTCTGCTTACAGCATCATGATGGTCGCATCAGTGTTAGGTGACATCACGGTGAAGGCACATTGGAAGTGTGTATTCGTCATCGCCATACTGGCGTATCACGCGGCGTAATGGTATGGGGTGCCATTGGTTACACGTCTCGGTCACCTATTGTTAGCATTGGCGGCACTTTGAACAGTGGACGTTACATTTCAGATGTGTTACGACCTGTGGCTCTACCCTTCATTCGATCCCTGCAAAACCCTACATTTCAGCAGGATAAAGCACGACCGCATGTTGTAGGTCCTGTGGATACAGAGAATGTTCGACTGCTGCCCTGGCCAGCACATTCTCCAGATCTCTCACCAACTGAAAACGTCTGGTCAATGGTGGCCGAGAAACTGGCTCGTCACAATACGCCAGTCACTACTCTTGATGAAGGCGTATCAAGGCCGTTATTACGGCCAGAGGTGGTTGTTCTCGGTACTGATTTCTCAGGATGTATGGACCAAAACTGCGTGAAAATGTAATAACTTGTTAGTTCTAGCAGAATGTATTTGTCCAATGAATAACCGTTTACATCTGCATTTCTACTTAGTGTAGCAATTTTAATGGCCAGTAGTGTACATTTTCTGTTTATGTAGATAATAAAGGAGGCATATGTTACTGTATTACAGTTTTGTTGAGATTCTCTCATTCTTAGGTAGGAAACAAATTACTGGAGCTCAATGTTCTTTAAGTTAAATAACTGTTTGTACAAGAGCCGTTCAGTAAGTAATGAAACTGAGTTTTTTTCCAGATTGGTTATATACACGATTCCGATGCACCATTTTATTCCCTCTCGTTTTGGCTACAAAATCCTGTTTTCCATCATAATCTCCGTCCAACGCGACGGTATTTTTCCACTTTACTGGGAAATGGTACCACTCTACTGGGCCACATTGACGCCACCTCCCCACCCTCCAGGCACTGCTTCCCACGAAGTACATTATTATTGGGCCAAACAGATGGAAGACGGAAGGTGCGAGATAGGGATGTAGGGTGGATGAGGAAGAACAGTCGAATGAAGTTTTGTGAGCTCCTTTTGGGTGTGCACACGTATTTGAGGCACTGCTTTATCATGGAGAAGGAGAAATTTGTTTGCATTGTTTTTTGGCGACGAGCACTCTCAAATCATTTCTTCAACTTCCTGAGGGTAGGCAGTACACTTCAGATATGTTCGTTGCACCATGCGGGAGGATATCAAACAGAATAAACCCTTCAGAGTCCCAGAAGACCGCCGGTGTTACTTTTCCGGCTGAGGAAGAGGCTTTGATTTACTTATTCATTTATTTTTGAGGGAGAGGTGGTGTAGTGCCACTTCATGGATTGGCTTCATGGATTTCCGGTTAGAAGTGAAGAAAACATGTTTGATCGCCTGTGACGATATTCGACAAAAAAGTTGTTAGGATTAACCTCGTAACGTGCAAGCAGTTCCATAAAGATGTTCCTTCGTTGCTCTTTATCGTATTCTTCTTGTTTTAGGCGGCGAGGAATCAAGTGGAAGCACACTTTGGTGTACCCCAACGGCTGGGCGAATGTGTCAGAGCTACCAATAGACACGTCCAGTTGTGCAGTGAATTTTC